>NC_141695.1:1606387295-1607587295 GCF_964263255.1 Lissotriton vulgaris | reverse complement strand
CTATATTTCTTTGGTGCACTATACCAGTGGTGAGGGCACAGGTGCATGAGCCCTCCACCCCTACAGTGTTTATGCCAATTCTCAGACATTGTAAGTGCACTAAATGCAATTAAGAGTATATGGTACGGGGAGTTTGTCGTTACAAACTCCCAGGCACCATAATGGCTTTACTGAACACTGGGAAGTTTGATATCAAACTTCTCAGCACACTAAACCCTCACTGATGCCAGTGTGGGATTTAATGAAAAATGCACACAGAGGTCATCTTAGAGATGCCCCCTGAAAAACGACCTAACACTAGTGTCCAGGCTGAGTGGCTGCTTGCCAGCTGCCACCACCACACATGCTTCTGGACCCCTGGGTCAAGAGCCTGCTGCACTCAGGGGTCTGAAACAATGTACATCCTGGGACAAGGTGCCACACCTCAAAATGGCAGGGTCTAAGGGGAAGCTTCAAAGGCATGCCACTTTTATGAACTTTGCCAGGTCTTTTGTTGCTTCCAGCAACTGGCCCCTACTTGTTCTGACCCCCACTTTGGGTGGGAAAATCGTCGGGACAACCCAAGCAAGGAAGGGAGGTGTGCCCGCCTTTGCCAACCCCACCCCTCAGGTAGGGAAGGCGAGGTGAAGCACAACTCTCAGTCCCCACCATCTTGCAGATGGGAGGACCCAGGCAACCAGAGTGAGGCATATGCCCCCTCCCACTGGAGGGTGACACAATAGAGAGTGTACCCACCCCAAGGAAGGGACCCATTGGTCCCAACCTTTATCGCCCCTAAATGTAGTATTATGGGGCACCCTGAACCATGCCTCCTCAGACAAGAACTGACTAAGAAGAAAAGAAAATGGGCTCACTCACAGACTCTGGCACCAGCCAAATCCACGAGTCTACACCACTCTGCACCTGACTCCCACGACCTGAGTTCAAGTGGCCCAACACCACGAGGTGGTCACCCCATCAATCCTGACCTGAGATCTGGTGATCTCTGACCTGTCTCAAATCTCCCAGCAAAGCCTGCAGTCTCTTTCTGGAGGGTCCCCCCGCCGCGACCGGAGCTGCTAAGGAAAACCCAAAACCTAAAGACACCCCTGCACCTGAAGTTCCACAGCCTTGGGTAGCCCAACTGATGGTGTCCCAACATCCACAGGCATCCCAACTTACCTCTCTAACTGGTGGTCACCTCCAGAATATCTTTGTCCCCGAGCCTGCAGTCTTTGTTGAAACCAGAGAATCCACATTGAAATCAACAGGGCACCCAACACCAAACCAGCATCCTGCACCCAGCTGCCCCTGCACCGCTGCGGGTGTACCTTGGGTGCTAAATCAGATCCCCCTTTGCCCTGAGCTAAACCCCTGTAGCTTTTCTCCCACAACCTTGTGGCCAGCTCTTGAGCAGCCACTATCCGGAGGCCCCCTATACCCCACTGGATAATATTGGGCCTCAGCACTCTGGACCCGGCCACCCTAGTGCCTCTAAGGGTGTTATTTGAGAGTAGATTCTTGCCCTGGGGAACCCTGGTTCTAACCCCATAATACCAACTCCCAAAACAAAGTACTTACCTGTTAACCGATAACGTCATATCTCTCCAGAGGAATACATTGACTGGTTTTCCTTGAAAAAATGTTCTTCCGAGTGTAGAGTTGGTTTTTGTATTGCACTTTGGAAAACTGTAAAGAACTAAACATTGCTTACTTACCTTTTCTCTAGGAAATGTCCCAGTGTGATATCTAGGTGTATTCCACTGAGTAGAAAAAGTAATCCAGAAAGTAAACTGCAAAGTAATACAAGGTAATCTAAATGTAAATTCCACTGTATTGAAAGCATTTACAAACCTGTAACAAAGTCATTTTCATTCAGCTTGCTTGTATAGTGAGAACACGTTTTTTAGGGAGCTGACATCGCTATCAAGGGGTACCCCCATCAAACCATTACTGAGTGATTTGGGTCGCAGTTCCATTAAGGATTTAGCCAGGTTACGTCCTCTTCTATACTGGGCCAGGTTATGGGGGACCCCCGAGCTCTCAAAGTATTTAGATGGCTTGAAAGACGTTATGAACCTTTATGTTGCTCACAAAATTAGCTGGATTCGCAATATAAAGAAACTCTTGCTTGAATCTGGCCTGCCAACCGATTGGGAGTCTGAGGTTTCTCTATGCAAGGATGAAACTAAACGAGCCTACTGGAAATGGGTTGATGAAAAAGAATTAAGGGACCCAAACCAAGGCAGGCTGACTGAGGCGTTCATGCAGCATAAACTAAAGCCTCGTTTGGAGCCTTACTTGGATTTCATTAAGAAACCAAGAGATAGATCCCTTTTTATCCAGTTTAGGTTGGGAAACCTCCCCCTCCGTGATTATACATGTAAGTGGAAGCCCCTGCATCAAACCTCACCTGACTGCCCAATCTGTGAAGGTGTTACTGAAAATATCCCTCATGTCTTCTTTGTATGCCCAGCCTATGTAAAACCAAGACAGAAATGGCTAAAACCAGTGTGTTTACTGTTTGGAACCAGGGATCATTCCTCTGCACTCAGAATACTTAAGGATGACACTAGTACAACCTTAGTGTGTGGGGTAGCCAAATTTCTGAGCTGGGTTTGGCTGATTAGATCGAAGGCTACTAGATGACCTTAGTATTAGCTGGAATTTTTTTAAAAAGATAACTCACAAAGCTGCTAATGTTTAATATGTTCTTAAACTATTTATTAAAATATGAATGGTTTTATTGTAATGTACTTTTTTTAAAATGTAATGTATATGAACTGTGGTTTTATATTTCTAAGGGCTTTTATGATATTTTGTATATCGAAATAAAGCTTTGATGATGTACTGTTCAACCTGCCTTGAAAATTATCAAAATACATTT
Organism: Lissotriton vulgaris; assembly: GCF_964263255.1. Classification (NCBI taxonomy): domain Eukaryota; kingdom Metazoa; phylum Chordata; class Amphibia; order Caudata; family Salamandridae; genus Lissotriton; species Lissotriton vulgaris. The sequence goes on along the minus strand of NC_141695.1, from coordinate 1,607,584,429 downwards.
ACCTGTGCCAGGCTTGCTTGGTTCTAGGAAATAAATGTAACTAAATAACATTTGCTCAGTCTGTGAGTGTGTGAAATAGTTTGTTGATTAAGCCTCTCAAATAGAATAGCTAATCTAGGAGACCACTTATCACACAGCAAGATAGGACTATGTCATTTGAAATTGCATAATGTCCAAAACTGCCCTGAGCTCCTCCCTCACAGTGAGGGGGTTGTATCCCTTGGTTGCACTAGATATTGCAGCCAAGAGGAGATCCCAGATGATGAAGCATACCACCTCAGTGGGTGATGGGATTCCTTCCTCTTTAAAGGACTCCCCTCTTTTTTGAATGGGAGGTATAAGCCTGTACTCTTTGTGCTCGTGTGCTATTTTGAGCTCAGACAGAACTGCAGATTTTCTGTTTTGATAGATTGTTGTTAGTGGGGAATATATCCACGCAGGTCTCTATTTTTTTCCCTCAGGCCCCCTATCTAAAAGTTTTGTTTTGAATGAATTACTTCATCACAAATGTGACGGATAACCTGTCCATCTTATTACAAGTGCAGTGTATCCTATTGAAGTTGTAATATGGTTGAAGGAATACTTTGCAACGTTTGTGACTGAGTAACCCATCCACCAAACTCTAAGTTAGGTTTTAAGCTTCTAAAAATGTAGAGCTTCATACAATCAGAAGGCAATCACAGCAATCATGAACATGCCTGCAAATGAAGTGCAAGACGCTGTATAAACATGACAGTCGAATGTGGACCGTCACTAATTGGCTATATTGTCTGTAGTAAGTCAAAGTTTAGGAGGGCAGGAATCAGGGACTGCTCCTGTCCATGAGGGATAGAAAGTCGGAGAGTTCTCAAATAGACCAGAGTGGAGCTATCTTGGTGAGTGACCATCTCCTCTAGTTTAAGGATTAGAAGCAAAACATAAATGACAACCAAACTTTTTGTGTAGTATGTCAGTCAAAACAACTGGTCCAGAGATTCAAACAATGCACAAAAAGTTAATCGAATGTGTATGAAATTAACAAAGAAGGAAATAGGATGCAAACATGTGTAATAACAAAAAGATGAAGGCTTAATAAAAGATATTTCTTAGATAACCAGGCCATCTCTAATTTCGTACAGAAAACATACGTATTATTCGTGCTAATGTCCATCAAAATACAGTTACACAGTGAGAAAGTGTTTCCAGTAAATGTGGGATGAGGAGTTTTTACTTCCATAAATCTATGTACTTTATGGCAAAGTAGGATGTTACACAAATTGAAACCAATGATCCGACTGGATACTTTATTTTTGACGAAAAAAGTAATGTCATGTAATGAAAAGCCTTATAACAAGGCACGCAATTAAAACTGCAGGTGGCCTAGGCGAGTATGCCTAATCTAACCTGTCTGCAAAACATATCACAAATTGTTTTTCAAATAAATGGTATTTTTTTACATGCAGTGAGTCTTTGGGTATGTGTGGGACAGAACCCTCCAGGAGGATCATTAGCAAGCAGCACATTGTTTAAGGCTTGCGCTTGTATAAACGCATATTAAAGTTATTATTCAGCTGCGGGCATGTTATTGCATTAGCGCATTGAAGGAGATTCTTTTGGCCAAGGTGAGGATCATTCTCATGTGTAATATCTGAGCATCCTAATGGTGCTTATTTTCCTCTATGTCAGCAATGGTGCCTCGAAGGGACAGTTGCGGAACAAAACAGTCAGAGAAGTGTTATAGAAAGTACAAATATTTCAAAACCTTGAGGTCCTTTTGTAATGTTGATAATGCCAGTATTCCTGCTTCAGATGTGAGCTGCCTTCGAGTCTGTTGTCTATTTCACTAGCCGTGCTCAGTACCTCCAGCTCCTCGTTCAACATGTTTTGGACGCCATTTTTAAACATTATTCAACAGTGAAAATGACATGCGGCTCCACTCGTTTATACTTGATGTGCATTGGGATGCTGCATGAGGAAGGAGCACGAATAGCTCAGGAACTCCTGTTTCAAGAACGCTTTACAGACAGAAAAAGCTAACAATAACATGACGTTTCAAAGGAGAACATGAAAATGTAATATTGGAATGTGTGGACATTCTACCCAATCAGATTCTTAATGGTGCTTTGATTGTACACTTAGGGCCTCATTTACACGATTTTGATGCAGGGCAGCGCTGTAAGTCACTCTGCTGCGCTGCCCTGCATCATAAGAAAAGGACAGGAATGTGCTGTATCTATGAGATGAAACACATTGCTGTCCTCTTTCACTGTGCTGGAGCACGAATGGTTGCCTGGCGCTGACACAGGTGCCCTTGCACCATGGTGCAAGGGTGTCCGTGTTGTAGGAATGAATGTTTTTTAAAAGGAAGAAAGGGACACCTTCCTGCACAAAAACAATCAATGGTGGTGTTACTACATAGAAAGCGTGGAAAACAAGGAGAAATAAAGTTATTTCTTCTTGATACGCCACCCTGGGGAGGCGCACCATTTTGACGCGTTCCCAGATTTGTATTTTGTTTTAAATCTGTGAATGTGTCAAAATCCATGGGCATTGCATGTGAACAGCCACCGCAACGCCCATGGCTTGCCTCCCTGACTCAGTGCGAGGCCACGCAGTGACTTGCGCTACACTAGTATACACCATATCTACGAGGCCATGCAAAGCCATGCAGGGTAGCTTTGCGTGGCCTTGTAGATATGGGTATGCACTCTTTTGCCACCAGAGCCTCAAAAAAAGTCACACTCTAATGGCGCACATGGCTTGTAAATAAGCCGCTGGGGGTTTCACTGAGAAATTCACACAGACACTCCCCTTCCCTTGCCGTATTCTGTTTTAGGATGGACTTCCACATATGTGATATACAAGTAGGAGACAGCTGACTGAGGAAGGAAGACTGAGAGCTGATTACCTGGCAAAGATCTAAAACATGTACATAGTCTGGCATATTGCATTTGATCTGAAATATTTACCTAATGCATAATGGGTGCAGTACCAACACACCTCTAATAGGATATGACTTATTTTCCTTTCGGTTCCTCAGAGCAGGTGGAGTGCTATCTTGATTTAGGAGTAAATGTTTAGAGTGGAATAAAGGCTGGAATCAATGGATTGCACTCACACATCCACTCACAGAACCACAGACACACTCACACACCTACTCAGACATCAACTAAGACACTCACATACCCACTCACATACCAAAACAGCCTCTCACACTCAGTCAACAACCCATACAGCTACTTAGCCACCCACTCACAGATCCATACAGCGACTCGCACATCCACTCTCAGACCCATACAGCCACTCACAACCCACTCACAGTTCCATAAAACCACTCACCTACCAAAACACTCACAAACTAATTCACAGACCTATAAAGCCACTCACACACCCACTCATTGACTTATACAGCTACTCACAGACCAACTCTCAAAGGTGACGAGGTACATTTAGGAAATAAAATTGAAAAAATGTAGAAATTCCATAAAAAAAACACAGGTTACAGGGATGTTATAGTTGAAAATAGAATATAAGTTTGGCAATAGTTAGTTATAGTTAGGACCAAATTTCCATTGGAAAAGCATTTTTTTGACTTGCTTATAACTTTGGCGCCATTTGACGAATCTTCCAGAAATATTCCAGTAAAAGTAGCACAGTATGTCTAGTTCTGCATGTAAAGTTTCGGAGTGATCCATCAATCGGGGGCCAAGAAAAAGGTGGGGGTCAAAAAATGTGTGTTGCTCATGCAATTTCCCATAGGGAATTTGAACATGACTGTAGCCTGAATTACTGAACGGAATTACACCACATTTTGCACGGTAGCTCTTGGTCCAGAAAAAGCCCTTTTTGTGAGTTGGTGTAAATCCATTTAGTAGTTGCAGAGTTATTAAAGGAAAAACATCATAAGGATGTGGACCCTCCATGGATCCCCGCAGTGGATCGCCGAAGTCATGGGGCACCAGCAACGTCCTAATTGGCTGACCACAATCTGACCAGGAGATTGCGGCTGCAATTTTAATTATCGGGGTATGTTCCCGGGTGCTTAACATTTTTCCAGAAAATTATTATATGGGTGTGTTAGAGGAGTGTGAGAGGGACCTATGTTGGGTATGAAATTAAGTTATATAATTCTTTTTTCCACTTCAGGAATCTGTGGATTCTCCATTAGGCTCTGCATGGTACCCTATGTAAATACGTGACAGATCTGTAAATATTGACTCACTTTAAAAAAACACTTTCCAACCCACTCAAACACCCACACAATTACTCACAAACTAACTCACAGATCCACAGAGAGAACTCAATTTCGTACTGAACATTGGTCCCTCTCACACCCCTTTAATACACACAGGGTCAGAGTACCTCTACACTGACTCCTTTAATAATTTTGTAGAAAAACCTTCAGTCTCCGGGACTGCTCACTGATACTTAAAATGGTAGGTGCAACCTCTGGCCGGATTGTTGTCAGACAATAAGGCATTATTGGTGATCGGAAATAAAAAGCATAGCGTACTTGAGGCCCCTTCTATGTTTTTGAACCCGCAGAAGTACAACAGAGGAAAAAATAAATGAAAATGGATGCATGTCATTTTTACCTTAAAAATAAAGTATAAAGTATATTTATTTAAAAAGCCTTCAGTTCAACAAATAAAATGGTAATTTAATGATCAAAATAAATTGTAGTATACTTAGCATTAAAAATGTAACCTAGAAATTAAGTCAAAGAACTAAACATTTCAGGTACATAATACTTTAGAAATAGAATACGAAAAACCTTCCAACTTCACTGAAAAAACAAAGGCTCTATGAACGCTATATTTAGCAAATAGAAAACCTTAGAAATTCACTGAAAAAAGCAATGGTTAGAGGGAGGTTATAGTTAGACTCTGATTGTACACACACAAAACCATAGAAATTGAACAGTTACAGATACCTGAACTAACTATAGCTTACTCCCCTGCAATGTACCACTTATGACCTCATATATTACATTGCTCATGACATGGTCAATGACATCATTCATTGCATCTCAAATTCCATCACTGATGACATCATCCACAGAACCACTGAAGGTATGACTCAAACATCCACACAACTACTGACACACCCAACATACCCATACAATCCCTCACATAGCCATTCACACACCCATACAGCCACACACACCCACGTACACAGCCATGCAGCCACTCATACACCCACTCACTTACCGATAAAGCCTCTCAACAGAGGCATTCTCTCCCCATATCACCACTCACACACCCACACAACCACTTACATGTCTATTCACACATCCATACTTGCACTCACATGTCGACTCACTCCCCAAAACAGCAACTCACACAGACACTAGGGGCCTGATTATGATGTACAGCAGACTCACGTCCATCCAGCAATGCCGCTGTCTCTGGGGCAACTGACCTTCCGGTCGGTGGTCCCAAAACTACCATTACAATGTGACCGCAAATGGCGTGGCACATACTCCAATTGATTTATGGGAGCTTGTCCTGTGGCCATAAACTGGCTGTAGCACAAGCTCCATGGGGATATGGGAGATTATGTTATCCCTGCACCGTATGGCAGGCACCTCAAGGTGGTTAACAAGGGATTTTCATAGGGGGCACCATAGGTGCCCCCTCGGCACACAAACGGTGGACTTGGAGGAATGGGGGTCAGGCTAGTGGCCCCCAAAGTAGCTTTCCAACAGGCTTTCCATGTCATGAAAATCCTGTCGGAAACCGACTTCGTTATGCTGACGGCAGATTATGGTTGGGGCCTTCGACTAGCCGAGGGGCTCCTTGAGCCCATTGGAATAAAGCCGCAATAACCGGCTGGTTTCACTTTTGAGTGTCAGCATTGTAATGCGGAGGTCAAAAGTGAAACCAAAGATGTCAGTCGGAAAGACTCTGACCGCAGGTCGCAGGCTTTCCAACTGACATCAAAATAGGACCCCTAACTCTCCAATAGAGCCACTCACGCACCAACTCAGTTAACTAAACACTCAGTCAAACAGCCACAAACTCACCCATACAGCCACTTTCACACCCAGCCATGTACCCATACGCCACTCACAGACTGACTTACTCACCAATACAGCCACTCACATTTCCCCCATACAGCCACTTATTCACCCATACGGGCACCCACACACCAACTCACACCTCCATACAGCCACTCACACGCACACTCACACACAGAGACACACAGTCACTCACATAATATTTGTTAGAAATAGTATCACTTGCTGTAGGCAAGATGGCGGCTGAGTGAAATCCTCCGATATTCTCTTCTGGAAATTCCCTGGGGCAAAGAGGTTCTCTTATCAGGGGGTGCTGGCTATCCACGGAGAAAGCGATGGTTGGCCTTTGCTGAGTGGATGGTGCAGAGGCTGCCGTAGATTGGCTGCTCAACGACCCTTGGAGAGAAGCGTGCAAGACGAGGGCTGGTGCAGTAGCTAGGAGTTTCTCGTGCAGCTCCTACTGATGGTGGCCGCCGGCTGTGGGATCACTGACGCAGGAGCGGCGCTGCTTAACAACACAGACACCGGAGAACCCAGTGCACAGCTAGGAGGACAGATGGCGGCTCGTGGTGTTCAGAGCAAGACGCGCTTAACAGCGCAGGGGGTTTCCGCGTCTGCACAACCTGAGTTGAACAAGAAAGTAGACAATGACAGGAAAAAACACGAGCTGCATACTGGTAAGGGCAGGAAGCAAGAAACTAGCAAAGATTCTTTGCCAAAAGGTATTGTAACTGGGGACCAGAACAAAAGACAGATAGCCATAACGAGCCTGTTTCCAGCTAAAGGACCAATTGAATCTGAAAAGGGACAAGAGCATTTAAAGGACATAAATGGCATAATAGATAATCCAATTGAAAACTCTACCTCTACCAGTGTCGAACCGTCTGTTACAGACTCCTTAGGTTCCAACACCACCCCTGACATAATGACAGAAATCAGCAACGGCTGGCAATTATGGGGGTCCAGCGGTGAGACAACTGTATTGGGTAGGCCAGAATTATGTTTAGGCAAACACTTAGGAGGGGTGGAAGCTCTAACCAAAGGCAATACCCTGGATATGGTCCTTCCAGTTGAGATATCAAGCATAGCCATAGAAGCCCCACATTGATTAGATATGACCAATAATAACGACTTAACCTTCCCCATTCTTTCCACTGAAAAGGAAAAGGAAATACAGGGGGAAAAAAACCATGAGATGGGTTCTTTGTCTCCAGATCCTGTGGAAAAATGTTATTCTTTGAATGAGGAGTCTGGTGAATCTGAAAATGTGGTTTCAAGCTCAAGAATGATGAGGAACACGATGAGGATACATCCACAAGCTACTGTAGTCAGCAAGGAGAAAAAAGGCTGCCCAGGAAAACTAAAAGGCTATTGGATGGAACAAAGGGTGGCCAGAGACGGAAAGCAGCAGAGAAAGAGGGAGAACTAGGCTGGGATTACTCGGACACGCAGACACTACTCGGTAATGGTGTACCTGGGATTATGAAATTGCCTAGAAAACAATCAACGAGTTTGTCCGGACAGAAAGACTTGGGTTCGCAAGGAGAACCATCCTTATACCTCATTCTACAGTCCCTCAAGTAATTTCAAGACGAAGCCAAGCTGGAGGACCAGCAAAGCCCGACTGGCCTCAAAAAAGATACAGGGCTCAATCAGAAAAGTTAGGGAAACATGCTTAGAGATTGTGGAAAGATTAAGTCTACTAGAAAATCGAACTGAGTTGTTGGAGACCACAGTCGATACCTTGAAAAAAACAACAACGTCTCAAGAAAGTACCTTGAAAGACGTAATGTGGAAGATGGAAGAGGCAGAAAATTGGCAACACAGTAACAATCTAAGGCTTCTTGGAATACCGAAGAACAGCGAGGGTGAGGACATAAGGAAGTTCATAATCAATCTGCTAAACAACTCTCTTCCTGAATTGGTACAATAGGACTGGGATAAAGAAATCCAGCGGGTGCATAGATTTCCTCTAAATATATCAAGACGGCGCCCGAATGACCAACAATATCCAAGAGCAATTTTAATCTTCTACAGGAATTTTCTTCTGCGACAATCTGTGTTCAAATTGGGGAGACCTGACAAGAAAAGGAACTGGGAGAACTTTTCGTACTTTGTCCGACCAGATTTCACTCACACTACAGTGGAGAGGACATGGTGACTTAGACAGATGATAGTGCCTTTTCAGAAAACGGGTGCTACTGTCTATCTACAAAACCCTGCTAAACTAAAAGTTAATTTCCAAGGACAGTATTTTTATTTTACATCTGAAATAGAAGCACAGAAACTAATAGAGGAAATTACTACAGGGAAAAAGGCGCTAGTGAAAATAATCGCTAGAGGATAGATACGAAATAATGCAGTTATCCTCTATCTACATGATATCTTGTAATTATTTTGATCGGCACCGTGCTTTTTTTGTCAGTATGGTAAGTAATGGCCAGTAATAGTTAGTAATGGTCAGTGATTTTGGGGCTGTTCTCTTCAATTGTTCCTTCGGGGATGTGAGCACTTTTAGGTAGAAACTGGAAATTTGTTTTTGGGGGAAAAAAGAAAATATTCATATGTAGCTATAAAGGTATAAGAACAGGGAGGACTGCGCGGGTGGGGTGAGGATGAGACAGATGCCATCAAAACAGGCTCAGGACTGTGCCTGATTGCCTATATACTGGTGGGGTGTGGGGGGTGGAGGGGAGGGGAGGGTGAGGGGAGGGAGGAGGAAAGCTCAGGCCTGGGGAAATGGTGACCTTAAAAAAATTCTAAATACAATGTAGAAACAAGCAGTTAGGGGAGAAAGTATATAAATAGAATAAATACAGAGAAGACTAGTAAACATATACATATCGGGGGTCTCAAATACATCTCCTTAATAAATTGGGATTTGGTTACCGCCACAACACAAGGGGTAAGGACAAAGGGTGTAGCTATATTGGGGAAAGCGGGCGGGACACGATTTACTCGTTTTATATCTCATAAATACGGATGATGGGCTACAGAACAATAGGGTAAAAATGACTATCTGTACAATATATAGTAATATTAGTGATGACCCTGGAAGTTTTGAATCATAAATCTAATGAGCTCATCCATTGGCTGCTCCCAGTAATATTTTGTGGGAATTTTAATCTTAATATACCTAGTGATTGGTCAGAGGATTCTGACTTTCATTACAAAGGCAGGAAGCCAAGAGGTTTTCAAGCTTTCAAAAATATATGCCAAACCCATGGTCCGATAGACACCTGGCAAGAGGAGCATCCGAAGGTTCCAGGTTTTACTAATTATTCCTACCCAGATGCGCGCCACGCAAGACTGGATTATTTTCTGGTCTCTAACACATTACCCGCTAGCTGTACTAATAAAACTACCAAGTGTACTCTCTGACTATAATCCTCTTGTTTTAACTATCAAACTTGGGTCAACAAAGCATAATAGGAAAACATGGACGTTTGAAAGGGCATTAATAATAAATGAGAAGTACTGTGATTCTAGGTAGTGCACCAATTGAGATTGTTTGGGATGCCCTAAAGGCTTTAATTCGAGGTGAAACACTTTGATTTTCTTTGAATGCTAATACAAAGTGAAACAAGATATGAAAGGACTTCAGAGAAACATAGATTTTGCAGAAGAAGGACTAATAAAAGCTATCCAAGAGGGAAGGGAAGTTGAAAATCAACTTAGGCAGATTGCAATCGCTAAAAACTGTATTATAAATGCATTAACGGTAAGAGCCATCGATAGAGCTACAATATATAAGGAAAATGTCTATGATTAAGTGAACAGGTTGGACATCAGTTGGTGGTATGAACTCGAGAACGAAGCACTGCCAACCCTATTAAGGTTATTTGGGATCCAGAAGTTGGGTTAAGGACAGATCCTGACGCAATTAGAACTGCGTTTCAAAAACACTATCAGGATCTGTACAGGGATACTGACATACAACAGGAATGAATCAATGAACATATTGATCAAGACAGATTTGTAAGATTAGAGAGTAATGACGTAGAAAGTATGCATGCTATTCCGCAATGGTAAGAAATTCTTCTCTCATTAAATAGCCTTGCTCCAGGTAAAGCGGCTGGTATGGATGGGATTCCCACTGAATTTTATGTTAAATTCTCCCCACAATTAAAAAATATACTGTCGGAGCGGGTCGCACATATATTTCAGGGGGGGGGACCTCCAGGATCATGGTCTATGGCCAAAATTGTAGTTTTTTAAAAAAAACATAAAGATTCTACGGAACTTGGGTTGTACCGCCCTATTACGTTAATAACTGCCGACTCTAAAATTTATGCCAAGTTATTGGCTGCATGATTGGCCCCAAATATACATAAAGTTGTATTGTACGGCAGCATGGGTTTATCCCCGCCAGGGCTACTACCGATCATATCCAAAGGGTAATCTCACTGTTTGACTCGTCTGAGGTTACAGGGGACCCTATGGTACTTATATTATTAGACGCCGAAAAGGCTTTCGATAGGGTCTCCTGGAAATATCTTTGGACAGTCATGGCAAGAAGTGGTATAGGGGAACCCATTATCAAAGCAATACAAATGCTGTATCGGGATCCGTCTGCTGTTGTAATGGTGAATGGGTCAATATCAGAACCGATGCCCATTACCAGAGGGACAAGGCAGGGGTGCCCATGTTCGCCTCTTTTATTCGCTATACATATCGATCCATTTATCCAGAGACAAGATAATAATGCATTGATCCCACCTGTTTGGATAAGGGACAAGGCCACAAAAACGCTGGCAGACGCGGATGATATCGCGTCGGTTACCAGTGACCCAGTGAACTCAATTGGGGTGATTGAAGAAGAAGCTAAGATCTTTGATGAGCTATCTGGTTATAAATTAACACCTTGGCTGCGCAGGCTATTCCTCTGCTGTGCTGGGCCATAATGATAATGGGTGTGGTCATGACGAGCTCAGCTCGTCATGAGCACACGAGCACCGTGCTTCATGACGAGCTGAGCTCATCATGAGCACCGAAGGGGTTAAGTCAAGGTAAAACTCAGATCATCCCCAGCAGCAAAATCGAGATGACTGATACCCGGGTAACAGAGAAAGCTATATATCTTGGCATTAGCATAACCGCCAAAATAGGGAATTTAGTTAATGATAATATTGTTCCACTAATGCAACATACAAAAAAAGATATGATTCGGTGAAATAATCTTCATCTATCTATCGGGGGCCGGTGCAACTTCATTAAAATCCTTTTTTTTTGCCCAGATTTTTATATTTTTTTAGATCAATTTGTTTGGAATTTCCACCACAATTATTTAAAGACATGGATAGTAGGTTTTCTAGGTTCCTATGGGGGTATAAAAAACCACGAAGAGCACCATAAACCTTTACCCTACCTAAAGATAGAGGGGGAATGGCACTGCCTAATTTCAAATTATAATATTGGGCCACTATACTAAAATACTGTATTAGTTTACTATTTACGACATACACCAGCAGTGAAGGGTATATTCCAACACCACAAGAGCTCTTATTAGGAAATGAATCTAGAGGCTGTTTATGGCGTCATGTGAACGATAGTTACTTTAAAAAAGTTAGATTTAAGTCCATATTCGGTATTTATAAGGCTTGGAATTTTGTGAGAAAATTTGTGGGTATTGGACGATTACCTCACTATACCCCAATCCATAAAAATAGCAATCTTCCTGGGATTCTTAACGACACATGTATGGAAAGATGGGCATTGTACAGGATCACACAACTGGGATGTTTTTATATGATCATAGGACTGAATTCTTTTGGGGAATTACAGATGGAATACAATCTAGATCATCGGGATTTCTTCAAATACTTGAAAATTTGGCATTTTCTTTTGTAGAAAGGGGGGGGAGACTAACATTTCAAATGGTTTAGATTATGGAGAACTTGTCTAAGAAGACCAATGTTAAAATTGGAAAAATGTATGAACTATTGCACATCTGCTACCCAGATGATTTGGATAAATATATAATCAAATGGCAGGTGAAACTCGGGGTATCTGCTGAAACCGTTCACCACTCCTTCGTATTATATCAGTCTTGTTTAATGTCTACTAAGTTACAAGCTCAATATTATAAAACCTTTTTCTTTCTATTCTATAATCCCTATAAAATTGCTAAATGGGGGACGGGAAAAGGAACTTCATGCTCTAGATGCGCATTAGCCGAAGCTGACAGCATACATATATTTGCTTCCTGTACAGTATTAATGAATGTAGTGAATGATATCTCAGCCTTTCTATCAGAGGTATTTAATACAAGAATAAAATCTCTGTTGATGATATTATGTTAGGTATAGCTAATACTGAACGACCAAAATATATGCAAGGACTGATATTTGTTGCAATGGCGTTTTTTAGATTATGTATTGCGTCAGCATGGCTGGACACAAAGTCACCAGTGTTCAAACAATGGAGATCGAGATTTTTGGCAACCTGTAGTTGAGAGGTAGCCATATATAAAAGAAAGGGGTGTGTTAAACGTAAAAAAGGACTGGCAATATGGGATCCTTTATTGCAATGGTCACAAAGACAAATAGAAAATACTTAATAATACATGTTAAATATCTATGATAGACTTGCACTGTGTTAGTTTTTGTATTAATTGAAATCTCTTCTATGTTTCCTCTCCTTTTTTCTTTCTCTCTCTTTTTTCCTAAGGTCTTTTCTGCTATAATATTAATGATGAAATATTTAATGAAATGGAATATTGTTTGTATTTGGTAATACAGGGCAGGTCTGAGTTTGGGGTGGGGGGCGGGCAATTTGTGGGGGTGTAAATGTAAATTTTTTTAATAAAGAGTATAAAAAAAAGAAATAGTATCACTCATTAGTAGTGCAAAAAGAATACCAAAATAAACTTTCTAGTACCTTAGTATATATGTTTAACACTCACCAACTTTTGGAAATACTCACAATCACTGGATGATGTCATCAGTGATGCAATTTGAGATATCTTTAGTGATGCCATCAGAGATGTCACTTAACAGGTCATGAGGGGTGTAATATGTGAGGCCATAAGCAGTGCATTGCCGGGGGAATAAGTTATAGTTAGCTCAGGTAACTATAACTGCTGAATTTCTATGGTTGTATACAAGTGAAAACTGAGCCTAACTATAATGTCCTTGTTTTTTCAGTGAATAGATAGATAGATATATAGATAGATAGATAGAAAGCTCCTCCCCAAAAAAGTTTATTCATCCAGCTCCTTTCTAGAAAGTTTTGGGTTGATCCGTCAAGCGGAGGACGAGAGAAGATGAGATCCCAAAACATCAAATCCCCAAGCATTTTCCATAGACTTCTGTAGGCAAAACTACAGCAAAAAATGCCTAATGGGACTTCACCACATTTGGCAAGAAGATAGAGCCTGGTCCCCAGATTGTGCTTTTTGTAATTTGGTGTAAATCCATTCAGTAGTGTTTGAGATATTATAGATAAAAATAACTATATTTTAGCAGTTGGGCTTGAGAGAGTCCCGCGGGTGTCCCGGGGAGCTCAAAATCAAACTTGGAGTCCTTTAACTGGTCGAGAGGCCCATTTTCCCCATGAGCCCTCACTCTCGCAAGAGGCTCCCATGAGTTCTACGAGAGCGACTGTTCTGTTTGCTTTGCTGTTGGAATATTAGAAATAAAATGGGCGCCATTGCAGTTTACTGTGAAAAACGTGAGGTGCTGTGGAAATGAAGTAAAAAAGCTATATAAGGTGGCACCAGAGAGGTATGCTGTCCCCCTAAGTTTAGAAAGGAAGTGTCTAAGGGATAACTACTCTGATGAAAAAAAATGTACATTGTTTTAACTAATTTTTACGATCTTATGGGACTCTTGCGGGATTGCGAGTAGTAAAAAGGAGTGGGTGAGAGCTCCATACATCCCATTAGTTTTAATGCCTATAGTTGGTGCTTCTTTTTGAGAGAAAGTGTGTAAGAGATAAGTAGTGTGATGACTAGATGATTAATTTTTATGGGGTTAGTTTGCTGGGCATGCCAACGAGGTGTTTTATAACCTTGCAAGATCATATGAGGAGGAGCAAACAAACAAGGGGCAAGGTGAACCAATAGTTAGCAATCTTATTGCATGGTTTAAAAATTGATTGGCTGCAGAGCGAGAGAAAGCTCTGATTTTCCTTGGTGCTTTGGAGGAGAAGGAAATCTCTTTGAGTTGTGCTCAGCAGAATTTTATTTATCTGGAGTGGAAAGAGACTGGTGTTGTCATTTGTATTCATGAAAGAACTCCAAGTTGAGGTATTTTAGCAATATATATTTAAAAACAAATTGTGAATTGTAATTAAGTGTAGGAATGTTGGTACTCCTATTCTACAGTATTTTTACAGAGTGAAATGTTATTTTGGGTTGTAAATGTGTTAATATAGGTTTTGGGACAGATTTGAATGTATAGAGATGTGAGCAAACCTTTATCAAATGAGGTTTGATGGCATGTTATAATTTATTTGTGGAAAACGACTTATGCATCACTGTTATCAATTATTGTTCAGTGTGTAACTTTTATCGTTTTGGTTAATTTGTCTCTAATTAGGACAATAATACAAACTCTTCTCTGAGGAAACAATTGTCTGCTTACATTAGCAGAAGGGCCTTGTTAAGAGAAGCAGAATTATTGTGCTATTTAACAATAACTACCTCTTCCCGCACAGTGTATTCAGGCTGGAAGGATGTAGAGTTGCCTGAACATTTGAATAGTTCAATAGCATGCACTAACTCTGGACAAACTATTCCTTTTGGACTTTAAATATAGATTTGCTGCTTTGCTGAGACTTTATTGCCACCTAGCCTGCCATGACATTGCACAAATCTAAAGACTCTTTGAAAGGCTACGGTGGGTAAAAGATTGTAAAAGAAGTAGTATCTAGATCAAAATCCAGTAGACAAATAAAGTAAAAAGGAGGGTGTTTTTAGGAGCTGTTTACAAACGATAGAAAAAATTCAAATGTTTGTTTTCTTTGTGTTATAGTTGTTTATGTTGGGCCCGATTCACAAATGTAATCTGAGACAAAATCCTAACTTTACGGCTTTCGGTATTCATAAAGGGCATTTAGGAGTGGTAAAGTTAGGATTTTGTCTCAGTTAAACTTAAGTTTTGGTCTTAAGATTAACTTAAGTAAATCTTAAATTTAACTGAGACAAATCCTAACTTTAACACTCCTAAATACTCTTTGTGAATACCGAAAGTCGTAAAGTTAGGATTTTGTCTCAGTTAAACTTAAGTTTTGGTCTTAAGTTTAACTTAAGACAAACACTTAAGTTTAACTGAAACAAAATCCCAAATTTACTACTCCTAAATGCTCTTTATGAATACTAAAAGTCACTTTTGTGAATCGGGCCCAGAGTTTGTTAATATAGTTGTAGTTTTGTACTTTTATTAAATTGTTGCAATACAATTTAAAGTTACTTTTGATTAGTTTCCTTAATACTTATTATAAATTTCAAGTTTATCATACTATGGCAATATTTAGTAAAACCGGCATTTTCATGTTCAGGGACTGTGAATATGCTACTACATCTACATATATGTTAATGGTACCTTGCACATATTTTATTCTAGAGACACTTGGCAATGTAGAAGCCAATTATTTTGCTATGCTGCCATGGTTTCTTGTGGTACAACAGTGAGGGGTTGCATGCTGTAGTATAGGGAAGTGTGATTCAAGAGAGAGGTCTTGGCAGAGAGGGAAGTGTATGTTTAAACTCTAATACACACTGTTATCCGCTACTATGCATACCCTATTATGGATGGGTGTTGCCATTTGTATGTGTTGCAAGCAGAGGTAAGGATGTCTCCACAAGGAAATATGGATACAAGTTATCCAAGACACAGTTCTGAACAGAGAGGATACTCCATGTTATACTCTGCTATGGACATTCATCAGTGTGAAGAGAGGTATGTGCAGAGAGAACAGTTTCAATCCACAGCCAACTGCACAAATGCTACTCTGGGGAGATGTCTCATCTGAGAGGGCGGTGTGTTTTCATATCATAGTCTCTATGGTTGGTATGCAAGATAGACTTTTGAATATAAAGGTAATTTTAACTCTGCACTTTATTTGTACAGCTATCATATCGGGGAGAGCTGTGACTGGAAATGCAAGCCACTTGTCACACCATAATTTACACAAGCATTCTCCGAGTGGCAGGTCACAAGAGAGAGGGCAGTCTCCACCCACATTATACTACGCAAAGTTAACATGCAATCAGAAAATGGGTATTTTCTCTCCAGAGCCTACCATACCTACATGTCCTGAGAAGAGGTATTAGTAGAGAGATACATTATTGTCAAACCCTACTACGGACACTTATAACCCTCGTGAGATGTGTTAGTAGAGAGATGACTCACTTCCTAGGCAGCAGTGCATATTGCTATTTGCCGAGGTGTGAGCACAGAGGCCACTGGTTCCCTATACTGTACTGTACATCCAAATTGTCCTGGAGATAGGTGTTAGTGCAGAAGACAATGGGTCAGATGTAGGAAGTCTAATACTGGTCAGTAACGGCCAAAATTACCGAATTTCAGCCGTTGCCGACCGGTATTAGGCTTTTCAGATGTAGGGGCCTAATTTAAGGATTCGGTAATTTACCGAATCGGTAATTTAAGGAATCGGTAAATTACCGAATTCTTAAATTACTGAATCCTTTATGCAGGAAGCACTCAAGTGAGTGCTTTTCACTTGTTAGGATTCGTTATTTAGCACCAACTACAAGTTGGTGGTCAATATCGAAAACCTTAAAAAAACGTTTTTGTGCTTTTTTCTACTCTGCCATGTGACAGACATACATGCCCTTAGGGCATGTATGCGTGCCACATGATCACCCATGCACTATACAGGGGTGCAGCTTGTAAGTCTACCCCCTTTTACCGATTCGGTATTTAACAAATCTGTAATTCTAATTCATTCCTATGGGCCAGGCCCATAGGAATGAATGGAGAATACCGATTCGGTAAATACCGAATCAGTATTTACCGAATTTTACCGATTCAGTAAAATTTACTGAATCATTAGCTACATATCATTTACTGATTCTAAAATACCGAATCAGTAAAATTCGGTATTTTAGAATCGGTAAATGATATTTACCTACATCTGGCCCAATGTTTCCTTACATACTACATTCTATATCTGTTACATTAGGGCATGCTATTGATGAACAGGCAAATCCATTCACACACCCTAAGATATACATACTTATTTCCCTGTAGAGAGGTGTCAGTGGGAAGTCTAGTATTTATTATACTTAGTCTGGAATAGCTAGGTCTTACATGAGTTGTGAGTACCATCCCCACTAAATTCTGCTCCCACTGAGCACGGGGAAAGGTGTAAATGGAGAGGCAGTGTCTCTTTACATTACATTCTATTCTACACACTAGTTATCTTCATGCGTTCTCAGTAGAAAAGCCAGTCTCTCCTTATAGTCTATCAGTGTGAACTGTAAGAGATAAGTATTGTTATGAGGGAAAATGTAGATTCTTCCTCTGAAGTAATTTTACAAAAAGACGAGAGTCTAGCGGGATCGCATAAAAAACAAGCACTGGCGTTGCCAATAGGTCTCGCAGTAGGAAAGTTGGAGCTATTGGTTTTGTAAATGACACATTTTATATTTATGTGTTGGTTTTGAAAATCGCGAAATTAATAGTTTTGTCATTTACAATGCCAATACTTTTAACTTTTGCAAATGTGACACTCATAGTAATTGTAATGCAAATGTTTTGTATTTACGTGACTTAGATGTATTGATATTACAAATAACAATGGTTATGACATTTTTTAAATAATTAATACTTAAATAAAAGTTATTGTAATTTATAATGGCAATAGCTTAAACTGTTGTAAATACTTTTTGTGAAGATTATGTTCAGTGTATTTTATTGTGAGGAAAATAAAAGAACAGAAGTGAAATATTAACGCCTTTTTGTGACATTTGTGTAATGTGAGAGAGTGTGAGTGTGAGTGAGTTTGAAAAAGGTGATTGATTGTGATATGATGTGTGATGCTGATAGGGTGTGTGAGTGTGTTAGTGTGTGTGATTTTTGAGAATGTTATTGAGGGTGTGTAAGGGTCTTTGAGTGAATTGTGTGTGAGGGTGTGTGAGGTGGTGTGAGGGGGAGGGTGTGTGTATTCCGATGGTGTGTGGTGTTGTGAGGATGAAGGTGTGTGCGTGTGCCTTTGTATGATGTAGAGGGTGTTATTAGATGCAAAATTCCTTATACTAGGGATCCCCACAGAAGTAGACCTGAAAAGGCATACATTTATGTTGGCTAATTTGGGGCTGGTGGTTGCCAAGAGTGACATAGCTAAACATTGGGGTGATCACAGACTCCCTACACTCAAAGAATGGAGAGCAAGCTTGGATCTATATATGGTTGTGGAGAGGGTGACCTATAGGCGAGAGGCTGACCCCGGAAATTTCAAAAGATATGGGCGCAGTGGAAAAAATACTATGGGTTGGAACTGGGTGATGAAGAGGGGGAATTGCCCTTTCCAATGGTTGGAATGGGGAAAGGGTCCCAAGGGTGGGGAAACCTGACTTATCCTTGATGACGGTGATTCAGTTAGATCTAACCCTTACGTATGTATATGTAGGGAAATGTAGATATACTTTTTGCCCTATGCCAACTGTGATTGCCCAACTGCCAGCCTGTATCGCACATTCATGATTTTTTTATTGTAAGTTCAAATTATTAAAAGTAAATAAACATTTTTTTTAAAAACACTTATTGAGATCAAACAGTATATGCACAAGCTATATGTTGATTGCATCTTTTGTTAAGTGCAAAATGGCAACGAAAAAAGACATCAATCACGCCATGACATGTGAATGAGTTTACACAAACAACAATACACATCAGCGCATGCTCTTGCAAATCAATCAATCCATGTACGCATCAATGCCCATCAACTATATAGAAACAATACCACAAAGGGTTGTTCCATAGTCACATGGTATACCTTTACATTGACCTTGTTACACTACACTATTAAAAATGTCCCCAGAAAATACCACCTACATAGAACATGGTCAGCACCTTATCCTGAGTACCATGTTGCCTACTTCTGTGAAAAGTAACTAGGGACCACTTTGTACTTCAAAAACACGATCAAAATGTTGATGAATAGATGGTCTTCTACCATTACCTTTCCGGCTCATCTTTGGATATCCACAAAGTCCAGGCCTCACTCCAGATATTTTCATTCAATTCATGGAACCTCTAGGTGGGCTACTGACTACTCTAGAAATGCCAATCAACCAATATAACGAAAACACCCACTTTCTACCGCAGGGAATCAACACTTGACCCCACTATCTCAGATCCTGCTGAAGCCTAGCAGTAAACCATGTAACCTTTAAACTCCACTAAAACAGATTTTGTTTCCCCTTCATGAAAGATCCTATCAAAACTAAATTTGTTACCGGTTATTAGACAGGAACCTTAAATGCTCCCAATCTCACTTAGCTGCTGAACTCTAGGCAGTCAGCAACATCATGCCGGGTAAAATGATTGCAGCATCACTTGTGACAAGTTCTAATCCCAAGAAGGACAACTCTTGCTTTTATCCTTGTACAGTCAGTAAGAGGAGTACCCTTGAATGGAATACTGGGAGCGACGATTGACGGTGCTTAAAAATGACAAAAGTATGCTATTGAAGCACTGTTTAATATATATTATATTAAAGGCTAGCGTAACAAAGGCAGCTAAAGTAAGGAAGGCAGGGCACGCAACCTGCGATTAAACTAACTTGTGAACTACTGTACGAGCTCTTGTACTATCCGTTTTTTTGGGGGGAAAACGTTATATATTTAACATACCACTTAATGCTGCAGCCGTCTAATCACACGCTACAGGAAAATACAACCACATGACTCCAATTTTAACGCGGAATAAGGGACCAAGTCGCTTACATTCTTATTGATCAGCGCAGACCCGTAGCACCAGCCCACATCAGATTAAAACATTGTTGCGCCATCTAGAAAACCCTCAGACTATTCACTCCAGAAAATTATTTGGACAACAAGCGTGCACACCCTGGTGGGCAAAGGTCAACCTGCACACTTTCAAATAAAAAAAAAATCAAACAATGAAAAAACAAATTCTAATGATGTGCACTCAAACTCAGAAATTGCGTACCTATATGTGGGATTCACAAAGACTGTTCATGCCGTAGAATACCCACAACAGAAAGTGACGTTTCTTTTTCTGCGATGCGCTAAGTGTATTTAAACTAGAAAATGTAAGACAATGCGAGGTATGCAAAAAGTAAAACTGCGTGTGAAAGAAAAGGGTCACTAGGAAGACAGTGGGTGAGGGGGGAGGCAGGAGCGTTGCAGGGGGCGAGAGGAGGCTGCGGGTGAAAGAAAAGGGTCACTTTGCAGAGAAGTCACTTTGCATAGAAGAATGTAGAAAGACGCTAGGAGAGGGGTAGAGAGGATGCATGAAAATAATGGTGCAAGGGTGGCAGAGAAGAATGTAGAATGACGCTAGGAGAGGGGTAGAGAGGATGAGGCGGATGGGGAGGGATATGACAGCATGAAGCGAAGAAAGGGGAGGAGAAGTGCAGATAAACAGGCATAGGGGAGGAGAAGCCGCAGAGCGCACGCTGGGCGAAGCCCTTTGATGTGCTGTGAGCGGCCGGGAAACTGAAAGTACGGCCGGCCTGCGGCCGGCTATGAATAATTATGGGAGGAGAAGCCCGTGCCGGGAAACTGAAAGTAGGCCGTGAATGCGCGTGCTTGTTTGGTCACGTGATTCACGTGAACTTAAACAAAACCGCTCGTGAAACCCTTGGTTTCACGAGCGTTTTGAGGACATGAATTCTCGCTACGCTCAATGCGCTTGCGCGCATTGATAGGTCGCAAGACCTAAAAAGGGTGTAGGGAAAATCTAGTACATATAAATGATACATATTGCAACAGGATATGTTTAATAAAATACAAATTCCATTATGAAAGTATGCTCTTGTGAGACGCTCATTAGCATAATGGAGAAAATACTGCCCCCTCCCAGTAGATACGGAGGACTGTGCGCCTGGATCTCGCGAGCATCTTGTGAGAGTCACCCATGAAATTTATGAGGACATCACGGCTCTCGCGAGTGTCATAAGTCACCAAGAAGAAAAAAAGGGTAAAATAGCCCCCACAACATACATAATGAATGTATAAGGTACCTCTGAAAACTGTATAATTTTCAGTTTTTTTTACATTTTTTGCTTTTTAGCGTTTTCTTTCTTCAAAAATGGTACAATAAAAAAATTGGGAAAAAAAATCTCCTTCAAAATAAAGTGCGAAAAAAAATAAACGAGAAAAGTAAAAAAAATAAAACTGATTCCTAGGTGGGCATTTATGATCTTGGGCAGGCTTGTCTTACGTAGCACTACTTGTCTCAGGAGTAGGGCAGGGCGTAGTGGACGTAGCGGGCTATGCAGAACGCCACGGAGATGGAACCAATCTCCGCACACTCCCACCCGTGCTATCAAAACGTTTAAAACACATCTATTAAAAGACCCAGAAAACCCCTTCCTTATTGGCAGTGTCCCGGGGCTGCCCTCTTCCGCTAGCGGGCCTTCTTCATGAAAACTGCGCATGCGCAGGGGCCCGTGCATGCACATTCCTCACGAGAAATGTGCATGCGCGGGCTCCCGCACATGTGCAGTTTTCATGAGGAAGTTGTGTTAGCGGAAGAGGGCAGCCCGGGGTTGCCGCCGATAAAGTAAGGAGTTTTCTGGGTCTTTTAAATAGATTTTTTTAAGGTTTCAATAGCACAGGTGGGAGGTGTGCGGAGATTTGCCTGCTCCCCCTACTTCGTGGAACAGGCAAAATTACGCACATTCCGTGGGCAGAACGCAGTTGTCTGCCCACCCCTATGGAGGAGAAATAATTATCTGTATGCATAAGTTGCAAATGATGGCTTTGTTCAAATAAACATGGTTGTTATATTCTTGAATGTTGAGTACCTATTCAATTCAGACACAGTGTCACCAAGTTTAAAAGATGTGAATGCCCCTGAGGAATTATCAAGCTCTGCAGCATGGCGTGACTCAGCCCGAACAAGGCGTTGAGGGTGCATAGCCCTCAAATGTCATCACATCCCAGTGGTTTTCATGCTGTGTTGCCTATTCTGGCTGCCCCTACTGAACTTCTGTTTGCATATTTTACATATTATATATTTCTCAGTTACTTCTTTCCCACCTGACCTCATTTCAAAACATTGCCACACCAAGGACTGCTTAGCTGGCTGAGGTGGCTGAGTTATATGAACAGCACTAGGCTGTTCATCTGAATCTGAGAATGATATTCTGGTGACAGAAAATCAGCAATGTCAGAGAGGTAACCAAAAAGGTCTAACCACAGCAATACCCAATAGCCAAATGAAGCAACAAGGCAAGAATCTTTATTTTCTAAATAAAGACACCCATATGAGCCAATCCCAATCCTTCCTTGGGTTGTGATTCCTCTCCTGGGTATCTTGTGAGTGTCTCGCAAGATATTAAAAAAATAAGACTTCTTTATATCTCAAATACAACAATATATCAACAGTATTTTTGCTTAAATAAAACTTCTTATGTCTTATTTTCTTTTATTACAAAATTACACTGTTAAGAACTTAATTCCAAATGTACAATCTTGCGAGCTGATCTCGAGACCCAGACAGGAAGTACAACCTTCTTGTAGTCCAAATAGGGAATTGTGTGTTCTGCACTTGCAATAGTCTTGTGAGTGCCATACGTTTGTAAACAGAATAATTAATACAATATACATACTGTAATGACTCAATTATTCAAGATTAGTATTCAATAGTAACTGACCACATGAAAAAGAACTCTGTACAAAAGATTAGGCTGAAGCTTATAACTCTACTATCTCGTGAGTCTCCTATGAGTCACCCCCAGCCTACCGTCAGAGCGATCACACACCTTAAAAATTGATGTACATAATGAAAACAAATAGTTTACAGTATAAGAAAACTGAGCAGTGTCTTTTTGAAATATAAATATGAAGGTTATGTAAAAATAGATACAAAGACTATAATAAACTATGCTGGGAACATTTCTGAATATGTAAGTTACAAAAACTAAGAAGATAAACATTATCAGCACAAACATCATCGGAGTAGTCAGTTCCTATATATATATATATATATAAATCATGTGATCAAGGCCCAGGTGGGGCTGAAATGCATTGTGGCGGCGATGCAGGGCGATTGAAAAATAAAAAAATACCTGGCACGAAGAACTTTGAGTCTGCACTTCATCTTTCCTGTGTGAGTGGATTCACGGATGAAAAGACTGTAATATATATATATGTGACCAAGCTCCGCCTGCGGAGCAAAACGCGTCGAGGAGAGCATTTGCTCTGCACTTGCCAAAATAAATTACCACTGCTGACACATTTGATGGTGTGATGGCGCTTTATTTTTAAAGTTTAACCTGTGAGAGGAGAAGAGGTCTGCGCCTGTTTGTTACCGCATTGACAGCGGCCAGGATTGCTACGATATATATATATGTATATATATATCCAAAGATGAGTTGCCCCCATTTAGAGAAACCACTCCAGGTAGGTAAAATACGTGTTTAATCCGAAGGAAGCTGCATACAAGCTGTAATGAAGTGTGCACCAAAAGTTGCTTGCCTGACGCGTTTCATGCACAAAGCGCATTTCCTCAGAGGCAGTAAGTTCGTCTGCTACCAGCATAGATTGTTTTTGCAGCACCTTGACCTCGTGTCTTAAAGGGCGTGGGCGCGCCCCCAGGCATTCTGGTTAAAGTAGTCAGTAAAATTTAAAACTCAAGTGAGTTGCTTGTAGCGATGAAATGGATCCAAATAGAAACCACAGTGGGCTGGGCAGGCTTCATACCCCAGCAAGTAAGCACAGTGACGCTTTTCTTCAGCACGACCTTCCTGCCCTTCAGTGTGCAGCCACATCTGTTGCTGCACGGGTCCATGAAACCATGGTCGGGTTTTCTCTACGACCGGGACTGGCCGTTAATAATCCAAAGATGAGTTGCCCCCATTTAGAGAAACCACTCCAGGTAGGTAAAATACGTGTTTAATCCGAAGGAAGCTGCATACAAGCTGTAATGAAGTGTGCACCAAAAGTTGCTTGCCTGACGCGTTTCATGCGCAAAGCGCATTTCCTCAGAGGCAGTAAGTTCGTCTGCTACCAGCATAGATTGTTTTTGCAGCACCTTGACCTCGTGTCTTAAAGGGCGTGGGCGCGCCCCCAGGCATTCTGGTTAAAGTAGTCATTAAAATTTAAAACTCGAGTGAGTTGCTTGTAGCGATGAAATGGATCCAAATAGAAACCACAGTGGGCTGGGCAGGCTTCATACCCCAGCAAGTAAGCACAGTGACGCTTTTCTTCAGCACGACCTTCCTGCCCTTCAGTGTGCAGCCACATCTGTTGCTGCACGGGTCCATGAAACCATGGTCGGGTTTTCTCTACGACCGGGACTGGCCATTAATAATCCAAAGATGAGTTGCCCCCATTTAGAGAAACCACTCCAGGTAGGTAAAATACGTGTTTAATCCGAAGGAAGCTGCATACAAGCTGTAATGAAGTGTGCACAAAAACTTGCTTGCCTGACGCGTTTCATGCGCAAAGCGCATTTCCTCAGAGGCAGTAAGTTCGTCTGCTACCAGCATAGATTGTTTTTGCAGCACCTTGACCTCGTGTCTTAAAGGGCGTGGGCGCGCCCCCAGGCATTCTGGTTAAAGTAGTCATTAAAATTTAAAACTCGAGTGAGTTGCTTGTAGCGATGAAATGGATCCAAATAGAAACCACAGTGGGCTGGGCAGGCTTCATACCCCAGCAAGTAAGCACAGTGACGCTTTTCTTCAGCACGACCTTCCTGCCCTTCAGTGTGCAGCCACATCTGTTGCTGCACGGGTCCATGAAACCATGGTCGGGTTTTCTCTACGACCGGGACTGGCCGTTAATAATCCAAAGATGAGTTGCCCCCATTTAGAGAAACCACTCCAGGTAGGTAAAATACGTGTTTAATCCGAAGGAAGCTGCATACAAGCTGTAATGAAGTGTGCACCAAAAGGTGCTTGCCTGACGCGTTTCATGCGCAAAGCGCATTTCCTCAGAGGCAGTAAGTTCGTCTGCTACCAGCATAGATTGTTTTTGCAGCACCTTGACCTCGTGTCTTAAAGGGCGTGGGCGCGCCCCCAGGCATTCTGGTTAAAGTAGTCATTAAAATTTAAAACTCGAGTGAGTTGCTTGTATCGATGAAATGGAGCCAAATAGAAACCACAGAGTTGCTACAAGCAACTCACTCGAGTTTTAAATTTTAATGACTACTTTAACCAGAATGCCTGGGGGCGCGCCCACGCCCTTTAAGACACGAGGTCAAGGTGCTGCAAAAACAATCTATGCTGGTAGCAGACGAACTTACTGCCTCTGAGGAAATGCGCTTTGCGCATGAAACGCGTCAGGCAAGCAACTTTTGGTGCACACTTCATTACAGCTTGTATGCAGCTTCCTTCGGATTAAACACGTATTTTACCTACCTGGAGTGGTTTCTCTAAATGGGGGCAACTCATCTTTGGATTATTAACGGCCAGTCCCGGTCGTAGAGAAAACCCGACCATGGTTTCATGGACCCGTGCAGCAACAGATGTGGCTGCACACTGAAGGGCAGGAAGGTCGTGCTGAAGAAAAGCGTCACTGTGCTTACTTGCTGGGGTATGAGGCCTGCCCAGCCCACTGTGGTTTCTATTTGGATCCATTTCATCGCTACAAGCAACTCACTCGAGTTTTAAATTTTAATGACTACTTTAACCAGAATGCCTGGGGGCGCGCCCACGCCCTTTAAGACACGAGGTCAAGGTGCTGCAAAAACAATCTATGCTGGTAGCAGACGAACTTACTGCCTCTGAGGAAATGCGCTTTGCGCATGAAACGCGTCAGGCAAGCAACTTTTGGTGCACACTTCATTACAGCTAGTATGCAGCTTCCTTCGGATTAAACACGTATTTTACCTACCTGGAGTGGTTTCTCTAAATGGGGGCAACTCATCTTTGGATTATTAACGGCCAGTCCCGGTCGTAGAGAAAACCCGACCATGGTTTCATGGACCCGTGCAGCAACAGATGTGGCTGCACACTGAAGGGCAGGAAGGTCGTGCTGAAGAAAAGCGTCACTGTGCTTACTTGCTGGGGTATGAAGCCTGCCCAGCCCACTGTGGTTTCTATTTGGATCCATTTCATCGCTACAAGCAACTCACTCGAGTTTTAAATTTTAATGACTACTTTAACCAGAATGCCTGGGGGCGCGCCCACGCCCTTTAAGACACGAGGTCAAGGTGCTGCAAAAACAATCTATGCTGGTAGCAGACGAACTTACTGCCTCTGAGGAAATGCGCTTTGCACATGAAACGCGTCAGGCAAGCAACTTTTGGTGCACACTTCATTACAGCTTGTATGCAGCTTCCTTCGGATTAAACACGTATTTTACCTACCTGGAGTGGTTTCTCTAAATGGGGGCAACTCATCTTTGGATTATTAACGGCCAGTCCCGGTCGTAGAGAAAACCCGACCATGGTTTCATGGACCCGTGCAGCAACAGATGTGGCTGCACACTGAAGGGCAGGAAGGTCGTGCTGAAGAAAAGCGTCACTGTGCTTACTTGCTGGGGTATGAAGCCTGCCCAGCCCACTGTGGTTTCTATTTGGATCCATTTCATCGCTACAAGCAACTCACTCGAGTTTTAAATTTTAATGACTACTTTAACCAGAATGCCTGGGGGCGCGCCCACGCCCTTTAAGACACGAGGTCAAGGTGCTGCAAAAACAATCTATGCTGGTAGCAGACGAACTTACTGCCTCTGAGGAAATGCGCTTTGCGCATGAAACGCGTCAGGCAAGCAACTTTTGGTGCACACTTCATTACAGCTTGTATGCAGCTTCCTTCGGATTAAACACGTATTTTACCTACCTGGAGTGGTTTCTCTAAATGGGGGCAACTCATCTTTGGATTATTAACGGCCAGTCCCGGTCGTAGAGAAAACCCGACCATGGTTTCATGGACCCGTGCAGCAACAGATGTGGCTGCACACTGAAGGGCAGGAAGGTCGTGCTGAAGAAAAGCGTCACTGTGCTTACTTGCTGGGGTATGAAGCCTGCCCAGCCCACTGTGGTTTCTATTTGGATCCATTTCATCGCTACAAGCAACTCACTCGAGTTTTAAATTTTAATGACTACTTTAACCAGAATGCCTGGGGGCGCGCCCACGCCCTTTAAGACACGAGGTCAAGGTGCTGCAAAAACAATCTATGCTGGTAGCAGACGAACTTACTGCCTCTGAGGAAATGCGCTTTGCGCATGAAACGCGTCAGGCAAGCAACTTTTGGTGCACACTTCATTACAGCTTGTATGCAGCTTCCTTCGGATTAAACACGTATTTTACCTACCTGGAGTGGTTTCTCTAAATGGGGGCAACTCATCTTTGGATTATTAACGGCCAGTCCCGGTCATAGAGAAAACCCGACCATGGTTTCATGGACCCGTGCAGCAACAGATGTGGCTGCACACTGAAGGGCAGGAAGGTCGTGCTGAAGAAAAGCGTCACTGTGCTTACTTGCTGGGGTATGAAGCCTGCCCAGCCCACTGTGGTTTCTATTTGGATCCATTTCATCGCTACAAGCAACTCACTCGAGTTTTAAATTTTAATGACTACTTTAACCAGAATGCCTGGGGGCGCGCCCACGCCCTTTAAGACACGAGGTCAAGGTGCTGCAAAAACAATCTATGCTGGTAGCAGACGAACTTACCGCCTCTGAGGAAATGCGCTTTGCGCATGAAACGCGTCAGGCAAGCAACTTTTGGTGCACACTTCATTACAGCTTGTATGCAGCTTCCTTCGGATTAAACACGTATTTTACCTACCTGGAGTGGTTTCTCTAAATGGGGGCAACTCATCTTTGGATTATTAACGGCCAGTCCCGGTCGTAGAGAAAACCCGACCATGGTTTCATGGACCCGTGCAGCAACAGATGTGGCTGCACACTGAAGGGCAGGAAGGTCGTGCTGAAGAAAAGCGTCACTGTGCTTACTTGCTGGGGTATGAAGCCTGCCCAGCCCACTGTGGTTTCTATTTGGATCCATTTCATCGCTACAAGCAACTCACTCGAGTTTTAAATTTTAATGACTACTTTAACCAGAATGCCTGGGGGCGCGCCCACGCCCTTTAAGACACGAGGTCAAGGTGCTGCAAAAACAATCTATGCTGGTAGCAGACGAACTTACCGCCTCTGAGGAAATGCGCTTTGCGCATGAAACGCGTCAGGCAAGCAACTTTTGGTGCACACTTCATTACAGCTTGTATGCAGCTTCCTTCGGATTAAACACGTATTTTACCTACCTGGAGTGGTTTCTCTAAATGGGGGCAACTCATCTTTGGATTATTAACGGCCAGTCCCGGTCGTAGAGAAAACCCGACCATGGTTTCATGGACCCGTGCAGCAACAGATGTGGCTGCACACTGAAGGGCAGGAAGGTCGTGCTGAAGAAAAGCGTCACTGTGCTTACTTGCTGGGGTATGAAGCCTGCCCAGCCCACTGTGGTTTCTATTTGGATCCATTTCATCGCTACAAGCAACTCACTCGAGTTTTAAATTTTAATGACTACTTTAACCAGAATGCCTGGGGGCGCGCCCACGCCCTTTAAGACACGAGGTCAAGGTGCTGCAAAAACAATCTATGCTGGTAGCAGACGAATCTACTGCCTCTGAGGAAATGCGCTTTGCGCATGAAACGCGTCAGGCAAGCAACTTTTGGTGCACACTTCATTACAGCTTGTATGCAGCTTCCTTCGGATTAAACACGTATTTTACCTACCTGGAGTGGTTTCTCTAAATGGGGGCAACTCATCTTTGGATTATTAACGGCCAGTCCCGGTCGTAGAGAAAACCCGACCATGGTTTCATGGACCCGTGCAGCAACAGATGTGGCTGCACACTGAAGGGCAGGAAGGTCGTGCTGAAGAAAAGCGTCACTGTGCTTACTTGCTGGGGTATGAAGCCTGCCCAGCCCACTGTGGTTTCTATTTGGATCCATTTCATCGCTAAAAGCAACTCACTCGAGTTTTAAATTTTAATGACTACTTTAACCAGAATGCCTGGGGGTGCGCCCACGCCCTTTAAGACACGAGGTCAAGGTGCTGCAAAAACAATCTATGCTGGTAGCAGATGAACTAACTGCCTCTGAGGAAATGCGCTTTGCGCATGAAACGCGTCAGGCAAGCAAGTTTTGGTGCACACTTCATTACAGCTTGTATGCAGCTTCCTTCGGATTAAACACGTATTTTACCTACCTGGAGTGGTTTCTCTAAATGGGGGCAACTCATCTTTGGATTATTAACGGCCAGTCCCGGTCGTAGAGAAAACCCGACCATGGTTTCATGGACCCGTGCAGCAACAGATGTGGCTGCACACTGAAGGGCAGGAAGGTCGTGCTGAAGAAAAGCGTCACTGTGCTTACTTGCTGGGGTATGAAGCCTGCCCAGCCCACTGTGGTTTCTATTTGGATCCATTTCATCGATACAAGCAACTCACTCGAGTTTTAAATTTTAATGACTACTTTAACCAGAATGCCTGGGGGCGCGCCCACGCCCTTTAAGACACGAGGTCAAGGTGCTGCAAAAACAATCTATGCTGGTAGCAGACGAACTTACTGCCTCTGAGGAAATGTGCTTTGCGCATGAAACGCGTCAGGCAAGCAACTTTTGGTGCACACTTCATTACAGCTTGTATGCAGCTTCCTTCGGATTAAACACGTATTTTACCTACCTGGAGTGGTTTCTCTAAATGGGGGCAACTCATCTTTGGATTATTAACGGCCAGTCCCGGTCGTAGAGAAAACCCGACCATGGTTTCATGGACCCGTGCAGCAACAGATGTGGCTGCACACTGAAGGGCAGGAAGGTCGTGCTGAAGAAAAGCGTCACTGTGCTTACTTGCTGGGGTATGAAGCCTGCCCAGCCCACTGTGGTTTCTATTTGGATCCATTTCATCGCTACAAGCAACTCACTCGAGTTTTACATTTTAATGACTACTTTAACCAGAATGCCTGGGGGCGCGCCCACGCCCTTTAAGACACGAGGTCAAGGTGCTGCAAAAACAATCTATGCTGGTAGCAGACGAACTTACTGCCTCTGAGGAAATGCGCTTTGCGCATGAAACGCGTCAGGCAAGCAACTTTTGGTGCACACTTCATTACAGCTTGTATGCAGCTTCCTTCGGATTAAACACGTATTTTACCTACCTGGAGTGGTTTCTCTAAATGGGGGCAACTCATCTTTGGATGTATATATATATATATATATATATATATATATATATATATATATATATATATATATGTATACCCAAAAAACAAAGATTAAAGTAACATTAGAGGTAGGTGTGATAAAGAGGAACTAAAAGAAAACCCTAACCCTTGGAAATTCACTGGAAAAACAAAAGTTGAAGTAATTTATAAGTGGATGAATTTCTCGGCGACAACGTTAACATTTTTAACTGAAAAACCGACAGAAATTCACACGTTATGGTTAGCAGCACTAACTATATCTTGCGCCCCCCCATGCACTGCTTATGATCTCACAAGCTGGGCTGAAGACGGCTGGAATGCCAGAAACCGATCCTCGGAAGCTTGTTTCCGGTCCAGGGAAGGCATGGCTTGGCAGTTCGGGCTGGACTGTTCCCATGAGGCACAGGGTCAGACTGATTTGCATATGGCCATGTCCGAACTGGAGTGGTGTGGAGGGTATAAAAACAATGAATTTAGGCCCTGATCCCTGTACTGGGGTGAATGTATGACATTGTTCTGCATTCTGTCCATCAACTGTAATTTCCCATGATCTCCACACCACTGGATTCAAGCAAGCCGGGCTGAAGACAGCTGGAATGCCAGAAACCGATCCTTGGAAGCTTGTTTCCGGTCCAGGGAAGGCATGGCTTGGCAGTTCGGGCAGGCCTGTTCCCATGAGGCACAGGGTCAGACTTATTTGCATATGGCCATGTCTGAACTGGGGTTGTGTGGAATGCAAAAAAACGATTGATTTAGTCCTAGATCCCTGTACTGGGGTGAATGTATGACATTGTTTTGCATTCTGTCCATCAACTGTAGTTTTTGCAAATGATCTCACATATGGCATAATACATGGAATGTTCTATGACATCACTGATGACATCTCAAATGACCCCTCCTAGAGCCACTAATGGCCCTGGGGACCCCATTCCCCTGGGCCGGCTCAGCTACGTCCTGGGATGCCCACCCCTGGGACATAGCGGTTTCCCAGGGAAACAAATCAAAATATTTCTCATAGTTTCCACCCAGAGGAAGTAGAATTAGTAGCTGCTCCCTCTGGGTGGGAACAATGCTGCCTCCTGCTACATGCGGGCAGCTGACGGTGGCCTTTGGGCTACCCCTGTGGCTCTCAAATAGTATATGGTGGGGGCCCCTGTGGGTGCCGGGGCACCCACCTTTAACAGTGTGGGCCCAGGGGGATGGGGTCTCCGGAGCCAGAATATGCTTGGGGAGGGGGCAGTGTGCCTCCTTTAATTGTTTTTAAAAAAATGTTCTTGGGATGGGGTCCCCTGGGCCCAACGAGGCTCAGACGTGGAGCTACCTGCCCTCCCCCACCTCTTTTAATAAAAAAAGACCCTTGGGATTAGGCCCTCAAGGCCTAAGAAGGCTTGGGGAGGAGGGCCACGCTGCCTCGTCCCCTTTAATTTAAAAAACAGCCCTAGTTGGTTGGAGTACTCAGGGCTTAACAAGGCTCAGGGAGGGAGCCCCCTTTTAATTGACACTGTGTGATGGGTTCCCCAGAGCCTAACAAGGCTTGGAGAGTGGGACAGCGTGGCCACATCCCCTTTAATTTGGGAAGGGCCTCTCAATAAAAAGAAGGCTCTGGGGGATGGGGGCCCCAGGGCCAAAGAAGATATCCTTTGAGATGTCATCAGTGATCTCATCAGTGATGCCACTGACCATGTCATGAATGATATAATATGCAACGTCATCAGCAGTGCATTGCGGGACGTGAGTAATAGTTAGCTCAACTAACTATTATAGACAAATTCTTCAGTGAAATGTCCAACTAACTATAATGTCCCTGAAACCTAAGGTTTTTTCAGTGAATTACTATAGTTTTTTTAAATGCCAATTTCTAACTATACCGTCCCTGAAACCTATGGTTTTTTCTGTGAATTTCAAAAGTTTTTTAAATGCTAATTTCTAACTATAATATCAGTGAAACCTATGGGTTTTTCAGTAAATTTCAAAGGTTTATTAAATGCTAATTTATAACTATGCCTACAGAGGTAGGACATGTGCAGAAAGAAAAAGAAAGGAGCAGAAAGAAGCAAGAGAGATGCAGAAAGAGGTAACAGAAGTCAGGAAATACAAAGAAAGGTGCAGAAAGAAGCAAGAGATATGCAGAAAGAACCAACAGAGGTGCAGAAAAAGCCCTTGTTGCAAAGTCATCCTGTGCCCCCAACTTTTTGCTGACTGATACTGGTGGTAACTGACTCTGACTAACCAGGTCCGGAGCCAGTGCTATGTTAAAAGAAACTTAGAATAAAGTGAAAACATCTACATACACTAGGGTACACTATGTTTGGGGTACCCCTGTGTTTGGCATGACCTCCCCTGTAAGGTCCTAGTTAACATAGGGCAGGGGGATTAAAACTACCTTTATGTCAGAGGTGCCAAAAGATGCTTCTTTAAGTAGTAGTCACATTTGCAGACTGGTGGAGAAAGGGTACTGGGTCTCCGACCAGCGCTCATGAATTTTGCTGCATAGGACTTATAGGAAGTACCAGGAGGGCTTCTTGGCCCCCAAAGTCCCTCAGGAGAAAATTGGACTTCATCCCCAATCCTGTAGTCTGCCAGGAGCCTGGTTTGCAGAGTCGTGGAGAAAAAAGTGGCATGGGGGCCAACTACCCTCCTATTACCTCCACTAAGTTCTACACAGCAGTATTGCTAAGTTCTTATAGCAGGTCATGTCACCTTTGCCCACCACTGTGCAAACACGTTCCCTGGCATGCTCTTGGATGGGGATTGAAGTCCCCTTTGCTGCTGGGATTCCTTTAGGGGCCAAGTAGCCTAACTCCTACCTCTTGTAAGCCCTACACAGTGGGATTGCTGAGGGGTAGACACAACCCATGCCCCATTTCTCCACCACTCTGCAGATGCACCTCCTGGCACGTTCTGGGTTGGGGGATTAAGTCCCTGTGAGTCCTGAGGGTAACTGGGGGCCATCTAGACCAGCGGCGCCGCGGCTAGGGCGACTGACTCCGGAATCTGGGGATCACGGTTCGATCCCCAGCACCGGCGGCAGATTAGCCCAGCACCATGTGACTCTGGGCAATAGGTTGCTTAATCTTCCCGACGGACCCCAGCGCCTAGAGACCCTTACGGGTGATTGTGCGCTTTACAAATGTGGATTATTATTATTAATATTATTATTATTATTATTATTATGATTATTATTATTATCATTATATTCAATGAAAAAAACATAGCTTTCAGCCACGTTATAGTTAGGAATTAGCATTTAAAAAACCCTAGAAATTCACTGAAAAAAACATAGGTTTCACACATGTTATAGTTAGCTGGACATTTCACTCATACAAAACCATTGAAATTCCCCCGTTATAGTTAGTTCAGCTAACTATAACTCGAGCGCCCGCAATGCATTGCTGATGATGTCACATATTACATCACTCATGACATGGTCAGTGACATCACACATGACATCACTAATGACATCTCAAATGACATCACTGATGACATCATCCTTGTGAAAGAGTGGCAAACCTCCTCTCACCGTAATAGAATTTCAAAGGTTTTGTAAATGATAATTTTTGAATGTATTATTTTTTTATACTGATTTACTGCATTGTTTTAAAGTATTTTTTTCAGATATTTTATTTTTTAAATTACATTACATATTTTTATATAAATTGAAAAAGAAATGTTTTAAAAAATATTGAAATTGTAATATATTTTTTTTATATATATTTTTTTATTTATATATATTTTATATAGCAGGCAATGATATGATATGGAAGGAAATTCCAGTTACTGGTAAGTACGGTTACAGGATCAGTACTTGACTTTAAGATGCAACACTGAGGTCTCTCCTGATAACAGGTGAGTAAATTGGAATTCGTAGTTCGGCTGATTTTAGAGGAATATTTTAAAGTTCAAAAACTCCACACTTTGAAGAATTTCCTAGTGAAACCAGTCAATGTTAGCCTATGGAAGGAAATTCAAGTTACTGTAAGTATGGTTAGAATTACTTTTCAGGATCAGTAGTGGGCTGAAAGATGCAGCACGGAGGTCTCTCCTGATAACAGGTGAGTAAATCGGAATTTGTACTTCTGCTGATTTTAGAGGAATTTTTTAAAAATCCAAAACTCCACACTGAGAAGAATTTCTCAAGTGAAACCAGTCAATGTTAGCCTATGGAAGGAAATTCAAGTTACTGGAAGTATGGTTAGAATTACTTTTCAGGATCAGTAGTGGGCTGAAAGATGTAGCACTGAGGTCTCTCCAGATAACAGATGAGTAAATCGGAATTCGTAGTTCGGGTGATTTTAGAGGAATATTTTGCTCAATAGTAAAGGAAGGGGGCGGGGCCTGAGGTGACATGTGTGCAAACACGCCCTGTGGCGCATTTTAAGTTGGGGAATTAATTTCTCTTCAATCCAGAGGTCCCCTTGGGGCCAACTAACCCACCAGGTACCTCCAGAATGCGCCAGGGGGCTGCGTTGCAGAGAGGTGTTCAGAGGCCAAGCCCCTTTTTACAACACTTTGCAACGCAGCTCCGTGGCACTTACTGGAGGTTCAGCATGTTAAAGCCCCGGAGGTGGAGGTCCCCGGGCTTGGCGGCCTTGAAGCCCCCCATCATTATACAATTACGCCCCAGGGTGTGGCGGTCCCCGGGGCTGCGGGGGCCTTGTGCCCCCGCTATAATACATACTTTGCCCCGGGGCGGGCGGGCTAATTAACCTTAAAGCGCGGTAGCCTGCGCTTCATTTTTTGGGGGGGATCGTCAGGATACACGTATCCCTTGTGGGACTCCATAAGCAGGCCTAGGCGGTCAGGGTGTTTCTACCCTGCCCCCTCTTCTTGTTTTTCACGTTTCATTTTCTGTTTTCTTGTGCCTCGGTTCTACGGAGGCACAAGATGGCTGCCAACACTTCCTGGTTTGGAGTGTTGACAGCCAGTTGACAGCCAATTAGTAAGCAGCTCGTGCTCGTAAGGGTACGCGTACAATCATCGGACGGTACTTCGTCCATAGATATATCTATGATTTTACTTTTGATTTTCTCAGGAACTACTGCACGGATTTTACACCCTTTAACAGAAAGCGTCATTTGCAAACTAAACTCTACCTTTTTGCCAAATTTGGTGTAATACCATTCAACAGTTTGGGCTGCATGGGGGAAACACGTTTTGGGACCCCCTTTTTTCTAAGCTCCTGCTTCACGAATCACCCCCACACTTTCAGGGAAGGACCGGAGCAGAGCAGGCGATCTTCTTGGAGAATTTCGCAAAGATTCGTCGACCAGCGCCAACGTTATTTCAAATAGAATGTTGCAGTTTTCCTATGGAAACTAGGTCCTAAATATAACTACCTATATATATACTGTTAAATACAGTGACTTTAGTTCGCAGATCATTGAGGGCGGGATTACAGATAGCCTAACAGATTTACTAGAGTTTTAGGTGTAGCTCAAGGAAGGATCAGAGCACGAAGCTAGTCTTACAGTAGATGCATCGCTGCAGCACCTCAGCTGTTCGGATCTACCAAGTGATGATGAGCAGACATGAGTAGCGGACATGGATAGTGGGTACCAGGGGATCTGATAAGTCTTCCTCACAAGCCCATCAGAAGCCAGTTGGAATGACCGTTTAGATTCCTTTATGTCTGCCTCCATCATAATGAGGCGGTCAGAAAGGAATCCGACAGGCATATTACGATGCGGTTGGAAAGGCTCCAACCAACTGTCAGGGCTTTTTCCGACCACATCCTGATCGGCCTCTAAGTGTTTGAAATTAGAGAGTGGTTGTAAGGTAGAAGACCAGCAAGTCTGGTGTTAGATTTTGCAGACTGGAGCAAATGGCGAACTGATATGTAATTTTGCAACAAGCATATTTATTCAAATTGACAAGATTTTCAATTTATATATTTTTGCCTAATTATAAAAGGCAATTCATAAGAGAATGTCAACCATATGTTAATGAATGTGGTGCCAATGTATCTCACAACCTTTCTATTTTTCCAATCTGAAAGGTTTAAAAGATTTTCAGCTATTTTCCATTTCAGAGTCTCATCCTCTGTAGGATTTTTCCAGATTTTAATTTATTAAAGGTTTGTATTTCAGATTATTTTAAAACGTTTTTATTAAGTTATTGTTACAGGATTGTGAGGCAAATAAATGGCAGCAGACTGAGAGACTGATGTAGAGTTTGGCTGAGGGTTTACTTCATCACAAATATGTTGAATATCTTGCCCGCCTTATTTGAAGTGTATTATATGCAATAGAACCCGAAATAAGGTGGAAAGGATGAACAACATATATTAGAAGATGCACCCATCTGCCAAATTTAAACCAGCCTTCTGAGTCCTGCTAGCTTTAACTCTTCTCCACTGGTCTATGATAATAAAAGGCAAATTAAAGCCTACACGTGGTTTGTGACTTTGCTAATTACAGTTTCGTCTGGTCATCGATATCTTAGTAAGTTGTGAAGATTCTGTTTAAAAAAACAACCTGTTAGATGTATTTCATGTTCCACACAAACATAATACTAATCAGAAGAATGCAAAGTGAACACCACAATCTCAATTACATTTTTTGATTTTCATTAGACAATTAGAAAGCTCATACTTTGAACTGAGAATTATCTAGATATTACTGAACACTGAATGTGTTTGTGTTTTTCACAATGCACAATTTAGAGCTATCAAGTTCAATGCACAGTAAATGCCCCTTTGTTGATTATAGAGGTAATAAGGCTTCACCCTCTTCTTATTCATGTACTCTATTTCAACCTCTTTGTTCCATCCAACCCATTTTTCAAGGGCAATTGAAAGCAAGTGTTGGCCTCTTTCTTCACCTTACAATCATTTGTTGCTCTCCTCCTTGTATAAGGGAGGTGACTTCTACCTCAAGTTTCAGAAATCAGATGACAATCAGAACTTGTCAAACTGGTTCAATCTTTAATCCCAAATCTGAACACTCATGGCTAAGCACTGAGAGAAAGACTTCAATCTCTGATTCAAGTGTACGTGAATCATCTCTGCTTCCATTCACTGGAATCTATGATCCTGGTCCTCAAAAATCATCTTTCACTGTCTTCCTCACCAGTCTGGTTTACTGTTGTCAATCAACATCATTGTCCTCTAACACTAGGGTTACATGTTTTGAACAAAAAAAAGTGTAAGCCAGTAATAAATTAGCCCTGTGGAGGTATCTGCTACTTAAATTTACATTGTTGTTTTGGATTTTAGTAGTATTTTGTTTACACTAATAAAGAGCCCTCAAATGCTTCCATAGGTATAACCCTTTATTCTCCGGAAATCACACTCTTCTTCCTGCTCCTTTCAACAATTGAAATAAGAAAGTGTAATTAGTTACGATCAAAATATGGACCCTATAATAAAACCTCATCCAAATCTATGCGTAGTTCAAAAAAATATTGTTGGCAACAAATGTTCAAAATGTTTTCTTAAAATCTGCTATCATTTTTATTCAAATCTTTAGGTATAACTGCACAGCCGTAGGTTTCAGACTTCATCGGTGATCTGAGGTCATAAGCACTGCATCGTAGTTGTGCAAGTTATACTTAAGTCAGTTATGTATCACTGTGGAATTTCAGTTTTGTTGGTTATAAAACATTTTTTTATTATTAAAAGATCTACTTATAACTTCACATTAACCTTTGTTTTTTTCATTGACTTTCAAAGGTTTTTTGCCATGATTTAAATTCTTCCTACTTTTCTTACGCATAACTCCACTGTAAGCTTTGTTTTTGTTAGTCAATTTGCATAATTTTTAATGTAAAGTAATTTCTTATTTTGATATTTCTGAGGCCAACCAACCCCAGTATCTAGCCTTGTGCGCCACCCTCACAAGCAGCCAACCATTAACTGTGCACTGCCTTTGGCTGGGTGCAGTGGTGGTTTGCACAGGGTCTGCTTCAACCCCCCATGGGCAGCCAACCCTGCTGTGCACTACCTTGAATTAACTAGGTTAGATCTCTTTTTGACCACTGGAAGACCCTTTCACTCTCTGCCATGGACACAGTTACCTCCACCAACTTGTCAATTTTTCAATGTTTAGGAATTTATCAAAATTCCTTGCATTATTCAATTGAATTGTTTTAGCGAGATAGAAAGATTCTGTCCAATTTTTCCATGGTAAGGAAATTTTCTTCTGATGCACCTCTGTATGCCAATCTCAGATGGTGAGTTTGCTCATCCAAATATTAAAACCCATTACGTAGCTTCTTTGCTGGTGAAATTTCGGTCATGGTTCACAAGCATTTCTCTGAAACATCAGTAGTTAAAGGAATACAATGGTACGCCTTCCAAGACACACAAGTACCAGGGGCGGCCTTAGGCATGTGCAAGCTGTGCACCTACACAGGGCCACCAAACCCCAGGGGCCGCCACGCCAATATATTTCCTTAATATAAGAATCCTCTGAGGATGGATACATATTTTCGTGGCGGCCCCTGGCAGGGATTTGGCGGCCTCCGGCTCTGTTCCACTTCCAAACACCCTCACCCCCCTTTTCACTGGCCTCCACGCTCCGCCCCGCCCGGACCCCCTCTTCCGGGACCTACGCTCCCTGCCCAGGGCCGCCATGAGCCTTGAGCCGCTCCTGCAAGTACGAAGCAGACCACAAGGTTTACTTGAAACATGGAAGACTGGTTATTTTATTTCCCATCCTGAAGAATATTAGCAAATTAAACCAAAAATGATGTTCTCTCCGAAGAACACTAAGGGGTATATTTACGAGGGCTAATCACCAGAGGAACATCCCTTTTTTGTGTCATTTCTGTGGTGATAAACCGTTCGCCTTATTAACAAGGCGGCATTAAGCCACGTAACGAGGCTTAACGTCGCTTTGTGAATAACACCCCCTTTCATGCTACATTTTGCATGAGAGGGTGGGCAATAGGTGTTGTGGTGGTAATTCTGCTGCAACACACATTGATTTTGACGCTGCCCCCTATTTACAAGGGTGCAAACACAACAGGTGATGGACCGAATGTGGATCAATGTCACACACTCACCCCAGTCCAAAGATCTGGGCCCAAATCCATCATTTTTTTGCACTCCACACCACCCTGGGTTAGACAATGGCGATATGCAAATCAGCTCTGACCCTGTGCCCCATGGGAACAGTCCAGTCCGAACTACAAAAGCCATGTCCTTCCCAGAACGGAATCAAGCATCCGAGGACCGGACCGGTTTCGAGGTAACACCTCTCATCAGCCCGGCTAGCTTGACTCCAGTGGTGTGGAGTGCCTGGGACCCACGTCTGGGCATCCTCAGCGCACTTAGGGCAGAATATGCAAACACAACAGGTGATGGACCAAATGTGGATCAATGTCACACACTTATTTATTTATTTATTTATTTATTTTCTGACACTTATAGAGCGCGAACAATTACCCTTGGGTGTCTCGGCGCTAGACTGCAGTAATGTCGTTCCTTAGAGGTGAGGATCCGGTGGGTGTACTATATTATTGGTTGAATAACCACGTCTTCAAATTTTTTCGGAACTGTAAGAGTGATGGACTGGCTTTGATGTGGTATGGTAGGGTATTCCAGATTTTGGGGGCCGCAACTAGGAAGCGGTGGTCACCCCAGGTGACTGTTCTGCTACGTGGGACCACTAATTGATTAAGTGATGAAGATCGTAGCTTTCTGGCTGGACTGTAAGGTATTAGATGATCTTTAAGGAAGCGAGGCCCCTGGTCCTGCATTACCTTATAGACTATGCACATAGCTTTAAACTTTATCCTATTTTGGATAGACAACCAATGGTAGGTCCTCAGAGTATCTGAGATGGGTGCGAATTTTGGTTTTTTGGACAGCAGGCGTGCGGCCGCATTCTGTACCGTCTGCAACTTTTTTGTGACTCTGGATTGTGCATTCAGAAAGAGTCCGTTGCAGTAATCTAGTGAACTTAAAACCAATGACGTGACCAGGGTCTTAGCGGCCGTGTCAGGCAGAAAAGGCAAGATTTTCCTTATCATTCTGAGTTTAAAATGGGCCGTGGACGCTACCTTATTGGCATGAGCCATAAAGTTGAGCTGGTTGTCGAAGGTAACTCCTACCCCAGTCCAAAGATCTGGGCCCAAATCCATCGTTTCTTTGCACTCCACACCACCCTGGGTTAGACAATGGCGATATGCAAATCAGCTCTGACCCTGTGCCCCATGGGAACAGTCCAGTCCGAACTACAAAAGCCATGTCCTTCCCAGAACGGAATCAAGCATCCGAGGACCGGACCGGTTTC
Source organism: Lissotriton vulgaris (assembly GCF_964263255.1). NCBI lineage: Eukaryota > Metazoa > Chordata > Amphibia > Caudata > Salamandridae > Lissotriton > Lissotriton vulgaris. The sequence goes on along the minus strand of NC_141695.1, from coordinate 1,607,543,880 downwards.
GAGGTAACACCTCTCATCAGCCCGGCTAGCTTGACTCCAGTGGTGTGGAGTGCCTGGGACCCACGTCTGGGCATCCCCAGCGCACTTAGGGCGGAATATGTAAACACAACAGGTGATGGACCGAATGTGGATCAATGTCACACACTCACCCCAGTCCAATGATCTGGGCCCAAATCCATCGTTTTTTTGCACTCCACACCACCCTGGGTTAGACAATGGCGATATGCAAATCAGCTCTGACCCTGTGCCCCATGGGAACAGTCCAGTCCGAACTACAAAAGCCATGTCCTTCCCAGAACGGAATCAAGCATCCGAGGACCGGACCGGTTTCGAGGTGACACCTCTCATCAGCCCGGCTAGCTTGACTCCAGTAGTGTGGAGTGCCTAGGACCCACGTCTGGGCATCCCCAGCGCACTTAGGGCGGAATATGCAAACACAACAGGTGATGGACCGAATGTGGATCAATGTCACACACTCACCCCAGTCCAAAGATCTGGGCCCAAATCCATCGTTTTTTTGCACTCCACACCACCCTGGGTAGACAATGGCGATATGCAAATCAGCTCTGACCCTGTGCCCCATGGGAACAGTCCAGTCCGAACTACAAAAGCCATGTCCTTCACAGAATGGAATCAAGCATCCGAAGACCGGACCGGTTTCGAGGTGACACCTCTCATCAGCCCGGCTAGCTTGACTCCAGTGGTGTGGAGTGCCTGGGACCCACGTCTGGGCATCCCCAGCGCACTTAGGGCGGAATATGCAAACACAACAGGTGATGGACCGAATGTGGATCAATGTCACACACTCACCCCAGTCCAAAGATCTGGGCCCAAATCCATCGTTTTTTGCACTCCACACCACCCTGGGTTAGACAATGGCGATATGCAAATCAGCTCTGACCCTGTGCCCCATGGGAACAGTCCAGTCCGAACTACAAAAGCAATGTCCTTCCCAGAACGGAATCAAGCATCCGAGGACCGGACCGGTTTCGAGGGAACACCTCTCATCAGCCCGGCTAGCTTGACTCCAGTGGTGTGGAGTGCCTGGGACCCACGTCTGGGCATCCCCAGCGCACTTAGGGCGGAATATGCAAACACAACAGGTGATGGACCGAATGTGGATCAATGTCACACACTCACCCCAGTCCAAAGATCTGGGCCCAAATCCATCGTTTTTTTGCACTCCACACCACCCTGGGTTAGACAATGGCGATATGCAAATCAGCTCTGACCCTGTGCCCCATGGGAACAGTCCAGTCCGAACTACAAAAGCCATGTCCTTCCCAGAACGGAATCAAGCATCCGAGGACCGGACCGGTTTCGAGGTGACACCTCTCATCAGCCCGGCTAGCTTGACTCCAGTGGTGAGGAGTGCCTGGGACCCACGTCTAGGCATCCCCAGCGCACTTAGGGCGGAATATGCAAACACAACAGGTGATGGACCGAATGTGGATCAATGTCACACACTCACCCCAGTCCAAAGATCTGGGCCCAAATCCATCGTTTTTTTGCACTCCACACCACCCTGGGTTAGACAATGGCGATATGCAAATTAGCTCTGACCCTGTGCCCCATGGGAACAGTCCAGTCCGAACTACAAAAGCCACGTCCTTCCCAGAACGGAATCAAGCATCCGAGGACCGGACCGGTTTGGATTTGGGCCCAGATCTTTGGACTGGGGTGAATGTGTGACATTGATCCACATTCGTTCCATCACCTGTTTTGTTTGCAATTGCCGCCATAAGTGCGCTGGGGATGCCCAGACGTGGGTCCCAGGCACTCCACACCACTGGAGTCAAGCTAGACGGGCTGATGAGAGGTGTTACCTCGAAACCGGTCCGGTCCACGGATGCTTGATTCCGTTCTGGGAAGGACATGGCTTTTGTAGTTCGGACTGGACTGTTCCCATGGGGCACAGGGTCAGAGCTGATTTGCATATCGCCATTGTCTAACCCAGGGTGGTGTGGAGTGCAAAAAAACGATCGATTTGGGCCCAGATCTTTGGACTGGGGTGAATGTGTGACATTGATCCACATTCGGTCCATCACCTGTTTTGTTTGCAATTGCCGCCATAAGTGCGCTGGGGATGCCCAGACGTGGGTCCCAGGCACTCCACACCACTGGAGTCAAGCTAGCCGGGCTGATGAGAGGTGTTACCTAGAAACCGGTCCGGTCCTCGGATGCTTGATTCCGTTCTGGGAAGGACATGGCTTTTGCAGTTCGGACTGGACTGTTCCCATGGGGCACAGGGTCAGAGCTGATTTGCATATCGCCATTGTCTAACCCAGGGTGGTGTGGAGTGCAAAAAAACGATGGATTTGGGCCCAGATCTTTGGACTGGGGTGAATGTGTGACATTGATCCACATTCGGTCCATCACCTGTTTTGTTTGCAATTGCCGCCATAAGTGCGCTGGGGATGCCCAGACGTGGGTCCCAGGCACTCCACACCACTGGAGTCAAGCTAGCCGGGCTGATGAGAGGTGTTACCTCGAAACCGGTCCGGTCCTCGGATGCTTGATTCCGTTCTGGGAAGGACATGGCTTTTGTAGTTCGGACTGGACTGTTCCCATGGGGCACAGGGTCAGAGCTGATTTGCATATTGCCATTGTCTAACCCAGGGTGGTGTGGAGTGCAAAAAAACGATGGATTTGGGCCCAGATCTTTGGACTGGGGTGGATATGTGACATTGATCCACATTCGGTCCATCACCTGTTTTGTTTGCAATTGCCGCCATAAGTGCGCTGGGGATGCCCAGAGGTGGGTCCCAGGCACTCCACACCACTGGAGTCAAGCTAGCCGGGCTGATGAGAGGTGTTACCTCGAAACCGGTCCGGTCCTCGGATGCTTGATTCCGTTCTGGGAAGGACATGGCTTGTGTAGTTCGGACTGGACTGTTCCCATGGGGCACAGGGTCAGAGCTGATTTGCATATCGCCATTGTCTAACCCAGGGTGGTGTGGAGTGCAAAAAAACGATGGATTTGGGCCCAGATCTTTGGACTGGGGTGAATGTGTGACATTGATCCACATTCGGTCCATCACCTGTTTTGTTTGCAATTGCCGCCATAAGTGCGCTGGGGATGCCCAGACGTGGGTCCCAGGCACTCCACACCACTGGAGTCAAGCTAGCCGGGCTGATGAGAGGTGTTACCTCGAAACCGGTCCGGTCCTCGGATGCTTGATTCCGTTCTGGGAAGGACATGGCTCTTGTAGTTCGGACTGGACTGTTCCCATGGGGCACAGGGTCAGAGCTGATTTGCATATCACCATTGTCTAACCCAGGGTGGTGTGGAGTGCAAAAAAACGATGGATTTGGGCCCAGATCTTTGGAGTGGGGTGAATGTGTGACATTGATCCACATTCGGTCCATCACCTGTTTTGTTTGCAATTGCCGCCATAAGTGCGCTGGGGATGCCCAGACGTGGGTCCCAGGCACTCCACACCACTGGAGTCAAGCTAGCCGGGCTGATGAGAGGTGTTACCTCGAAACCGGTCCGGTCCTCGGATGCTTGATTCCGTTCTGGGAAGGACATGGCTTTTGTAGTTCGGACTGGACTGTTCCCATGGGGCACAGGGTCAGAGCTGATTTGCATATCGCCATTGTCTAACCCAGGGTGGTGTGGAGTGCAAAAAAACGATGGATTTGGGCCCAGATCTTTGGACTGGGGTGAATGTGTGACATTGATCCACATTCTGTCCATCACCTGTTTTGTTCCCTATTTACAAGGGTGGCATAAATATGGGCAGCTCCAAAAATTAAGACCAACATTAAACTGATCTTAACATGGCGAAATGAGGAGAAATGTTTTGTGTCTCCTCATTCTTGCTGTTTGCAAGTGCGCTGCATTGTGTAGCATACACAGAAACAGCGAAGCGCCATGAATGATTGTTTAAGTGAAGGAAAGTGGCACTTCCTGCACACAAACAATCATTAAAAAAATGACAATTTGCAATTTCTACATGTGCTGCACAAAGCAGCACACATAGGAGTTACAAATCACCATTAGTGATTGTAATGTGCAGGTAAGGACACCTTCCTGAACTTAAACAATCATTCCCTCAACTATTGTGCAAGGATGCTTGGCATTAGTGCTAGGCATCTGAATTTAGTGCCAGCACCAGGGATAATACAGGGGTGCATGGCATCATTGTAAATAAGGTGCATCCCTGTGTTTTCGGAATGGTAGAGCGTGGTGTTAACAATTTTAGCTTACCCCCGCGCTCTGCCATTCTATTGCAAATATGCATCTAAATTCCTGCCCTGGTCCAGAGAACGCCTCTGATTTTTTTTTCTTTGATTCAGATGTGGGAATGAGAGTAAACGTGATTTGATATCACATGGGTATGCCTATACTTAGAGGCATTCTTGTGTCCAATATTTGATTATTTAAGCACTTGTTTACATCAAGAAAGTCGACCACAGCCACGATATACATGAAATGTAGCACTTTTAATAAAAGAAATATCATTACATCTGTTTTAAAGTTTGCTTTTATAACTAAGTTACTCAATCGTTTACCACAAAGCTGTGGAAACCAGTACATCAATGCACAAAACCTTCCCATTATAGTAATGTGGTTATTTTATGTGACAAAAGGACACAAGTATAAATATTGTTACTCACAAAAAAATGGGGAAAATGTTTAATTTTCCATGATTTGAGGAATCTTTGCTAATTATTCATCAGTAATTGTTTAGAAAATTAAATGGAAAAATAAATGTATGCTTGTTTTCATGTTGTATATATTATGTTTGAAATTTAATTACTGAATATTGTGAAGTCTGAGGTGTGAAATATTGTATGAAATTGCATGAGGAATTCTAATAAAATATTCCTAAAAGAAACAATAAAAATAAAAGAAAATATTCTCTGGTTTTAAGATGCAAAGAGGTTCCACCTACAATCCTACGAGAAAAGGTGTTCTTGCTGGACAAACACATCACTCATTCTTTGGTTACCTAGGGGAAATGTTATACTAGTGAATTTGCTGCAGGTAACAAGGCATAAATATATACTAAAATTCGAGCAACTCTACATGCAAAGCTACATGGCAGCATGAAGGACACACATTTTGCAGCTCTTTATTTACTAAGAGAATCATACTGATGATGATGTCATTGGCGGGGCTCACACCCTGTGTTGATCCACAGCACAAAGGGAAGGGTAGGTCTTTGGCACAAGATTCGGTTCTTGTGGGACATCCTCAAGTACCAACAGCTGTATGCACACCTCTGCCCAAGGTAAATCGTATCATAGGTGTCATTTCGTAGAAATTTCAATTTTAAAACATTGGAAAATCATGTGATTGTACCTACTTTCATTTGGTGCTCGGATTTTCTAGATCTGGCTTTACGTGGTGTCCTTGCACTCTTCCACCCCCTTTTCCACGATTTCAGTACAATATGGGTAGCTTGGCGTTATTATAGAAAGAAAGAATTTCTCATGCATATGATGATCAGTACGACTTTCCAACACGTGAGTGCTGGCGCAAAAGTATGGAATATCTAAGCCAAAATCGTTTATGGACTGCTGACTGATAATTCTATCCAATTGAGTATCCTGTAAAGTGCCCAAAAACTTTGTGGTGCAGAAGCGCTATAATAAACTGTTAAATAATTTTTTTTAAAAAACTGTTAAATACAATGGGCCTCATTTATGGTTTTTTTGCTGGAGGGCAGCGCAGTAGGCTGCTGCGCTGCCCTATGGCATAAGAAAAGGGCAGGAATGTGCCATATCTATAAGATACAGTACATTCCTCTCCGTTTCCCCTGTGCCGGTGCACAATGGGCTGCCGTGAGACAACTCAGGCACCTTTGTACCATGGTTCAAGGGTACCTGCATTGCAGGGATGATTATTTTTGTGAAGGAAAGGAAACCTTCCTGCACACAAAACATCACAAGAATCTTTTTCCTCTTTCTATCTGTGCTGCAGATAGAAAGAGTCAAAACAAGGAGAAAAAAAGATCTTTCTCCTTGTTGTGCCTCCCTTACGCCTCCTCTGGGGAGGCGTAAGATTTTGGCGCTGCCTCAGACTTACGATTTCACGTAAATCTGAGGCAGTGTCAAAAAGCCATGGATGTTGCTGGGAATGCCCCCAGCAACACCCATGGAATGCCCCTTTAACGCAGTTTTCTGTGTGAAAGGAGACCATATTTTGAAGGCCATGAAAAGCCATGTAACATGGCTTTAAGTGGTTTTATAAATATGCCAGTGGCACATTGCGCCTCCAGATCGTCCAAAAAGTGATGTTTTAGCAATGCAATAGTGACGGTAGGCAGGGCCGGACTGGCCGTAGCGGGCACCCGGCAATCCCCTGGTGCGCCGCATGGGTGGGGCCGGTTTTGGGCCCCTGGGGGCCGATTTTGTTGCAGGGCCGTTTTTGCAGGGGGAGGGGGGGTGCGGCCGAGCACTTTGCCAGGGACGATTTTGGTTCCCAGCCCAGCCCAAACCGGTAGGGCCTCATAAATGAGGCCCAGGAATAAAAAAAAAATCTGCCTGCCAAACAATAAAGAGGAGATACACATCTGTGTGATAAAATTCAGAAACGTCAGAAGCACTTATGACTCGTGGAAAGTACTTTAATGTGGAATTTCATAGCCAATACACGATTTCACAAACAACCGATGAAACTATAAGCATGTACTTTTTCAACTTTATTATATTACTTACTTCAATGAAAGGTCTGCTGTAGAAAATTAATATAATATTTAGTTATTCTCCTAAAAATATATGTTATTTGCTCATAGACAGAATATGTCTTTTATCAAACAACTAAAAGGTCGAATTACAACATTGAAAACATATTTCTGATAAAATTGTCACTCGGATGTCTAAGCGGTTGTTTTATTCTGTGAACCATAGGCACAACAATATCCAAATTGCTCTTTATTACCATACAGCATTTTCTCTTGATGATTGCAAGGTGGATGCTGGTTATAAACTTTTGGGAATGGCTTAGCAGACAATGCCTTTAGAACAGTTTCCTCCCAACAGACGTCTACATCTATATTTATGTTGGCATGTATTTAAAGAGCCCATTAGAGTTGCTCTATCTTTTCAAATGCTAATTTTCACAATGATAGTAGAAAGATGTTTTTTTTCTTTTCAGACATCTCCTCCATTGAATGTGCATCTGATACACACTGAACGCCTGGGTGGAATTCGCCATTCAGTGCGAGATAAGTGCTGTTGCCAGTTTTCTTAACAGGGATTCCAATTATAACAATAGCCCAGATATCGAGCTGCAAACAGCAGATGTTATAATGGTAAACAGTGACAAAGAGATTGCCAACAAGAATATTGCTTCGAGGATAAAGGACTGCGTTGTGGTAGTTTCAGCAGTTCAAAAAATAAATCTTATTTCAGTTCCAACTTTATGATTTGAAAAAAGATTACATAAAACAAAAAAGAGGCATCCTTCATAATTTGCAATCCAAGGTTATTATATTGGCTAAGATAATACGCAAGGCCTCCAATACAAATAATCAACATTTGTATTTAAAAATAAAAACAGTGGATACCTGTGTGAGGACATCAGTTGCCCAGCAGTTAAAATGGTGCTCCCTAAGCTAACCCAAGCTCGCCATTTGGTAGCTCAGCTGAGTTTAAGGCTAAATCTACATGGTAAGTGAAGAATTATATAAAACAGATCACAAAACAAACCCAGCTAAAGAGATAGAGGACATATGGCCTGATTTTTGGTTTGTATAGCAAAATGTACCCCTTATTAAGGTGGCAGTAGAAAAGATGCCCTATTTACAATGTTCTGCCACAGAAGTGGAGGTTTCTCTATTACACTAGCTGTATCCATAATCAAAGGAGCTCTTTTGGGGATACAATTCTGGTAGGCAATCCACCTATGACTATCACTTGCAGGAGAATTCCCACCACCAAAATGGATGATCAACGAGTTGGCTTTGATTGCCATGGTGTTTTTTGCAAAGTCATCCTGGGCCCTGGTCACCCCCATTTTATTTGCTGACTGATACTGGTGGTAACTGACTCTGAATGCTGGCCTCTGCTTAACCAGGTCCAGGGCCATTGCTATGCTGAAGACACACATAGGGCCCGACTATGAGTTTGACGGTGTGGCAGCAGGACACCCATGCCGCTGCACTGCCAAACACGTGTGAGGTTGTCCGCCCAATAATTACTTTTTAGTTGTTGATGGGTATTTCCTTTGCTGTTCCCACGGTGGTGCCTATAAGAACATCAAAGGAAGTTCCAGCACAGCATGGACAGAAAAGTCCATGCCTTGCTGGAAATTCTGTGCATGCACAGAGGGGGGCACATGTAGTGCCCCCCTGTGTGCATCCACGAGCTGTGTTGCACAAGCGAGCCCTGCAAGGTCACCTTTCTTTCCTCAACACCACTGTTTTCATGGAGGAAAGACCTCCATGAAATCAGTGGTGGTGAGGAAAGTCGTTATATGCTTGGCAAGACCACGGCCAGGGTACGGAGGTTTCCTCGCAGAGTCGGCAGTCCCAGGGTGACATGACCACTAGGGTCATAATGTAGAGGTCGCAGGACCACCACCACTGTACCACCATGAGTCTGTAAGTCCTCGGACCACCAGACTCATAATCAGACCCTTGGAATGCAGTGAAAACACCTACATATACTAGGGTGTACTATGGGTTAGAGTACCCCTATGATTGGAATGACCTCCTCTATAAGACCCTAGTCCATATTAGGGCAGGGGGATCAAAACTATATTTAAGTCCCTAGTATATAATAGGGCATGGCAGTTTAGAGACCAGCAGCCCTTTCTGCACTTGCATGTGTGCACTGCTGAGGCATGAGGTCAGTTTAAAAGCAGCCGGTATTGCAGGACTGCTTTTAACATGTAAATTGTGCCCAAAGTCGACTTTGGTATTTGGGGTATTCGCAAATTAATAAACTATAATGTTTTGGCATATTATGTACCCATTGGAGCCTCCCTTAGGTGTCCCAGTGTTGGGGGGTCAGGCATTTATGGAGGACCCTCATAAAATAGGTTTTATTTGCTTGGGTTTAGTGAAATATCATATACAGAACCTCTAAAGCCTACCCTAGGTGTTCCAGAGGTGGGGGTCCTGTAGATATAGGCAAGGTCCTTATAAATGATGTTTTATAAGCGAAGGAGTTAGAGAAATTACCCAAATAGTTTTTCCCATTGGAGATCCCCAGCCACATAGGTTAACATGGCAAAAAATGATTAACTGAAAATTCCCACCAGGAGAAACATAAAATATAAATCAAGGACTTCAAAAGGACCAAAGAGTGGACTCCCTGCAAGCTACAAGTTAACAGAGCTCACCTGGACCATCGACATAAAGAGTCCCCAGCCTGTAGTACTACCAGTGGATTTGTAAGGGTGTTTTTCAAGTGGATTGTGGGAATTAAAGTCCCAAACTTTCAAAGACCATCTTGGTGCTTACAGACCCTTGGAGTAAGTTTTGACCACTTTGGGACCCTCAAAGGAACTTCAGAAAGAAGTTTGAAGCAACTTTGGAAAAAGGCTCCATAAGTGGACCAACTGGATCTGGCCAGCCAAGCCAAACCCTTAACCGAGAGCTGGCCTGCCCTTCAGATTTGTCCCAGTGAAAAGCTCTGGAGGTCCAACTTCCAATGTTCGAACAAGAGTTGGTGGAAACCCAATCCTGATTAGCCCTCAATGAATCTGGGCTGGTGAAGAGCATTGAAGGACCCTGGGAGAAAAAGCTCAGTAACAGTTTTTAAGTCAGAATGTAGAAAAGGCGACCAGGACCAACCACATGAGTCAATCCGCCCACCTTCAACCATGAGCCCCCTGGATCTCTGGCTCATCCCCCTGTAAAGCTCTGGAGGTCTGACTTCCATAAGTTTGATCGGGAGCTCTTTGCAAGGCAAGCCGGCGTACCCTCAACAAATCCGGACTGGCTGAGAGCTTTGAGGGACCCCAGGAAGAAAAGCTCTGAAAAAGTTTCTAAGTCAGAAGGTAGAAAGTTTGATCAAGACCTACCATGAGGGGCAGCCAACATGGCTCCATCGTGGTCACCCTGAAACTTTGCTGTTGTCCTGGTCTAGCACAACCAGATGTCCCAATAACCTCTATAGGTGTCTTTGTGCTATATAGTGCTAAATATTTGAAAATTCTTATCTCCGGTTCCCTCCATTGGATTTTTTTCCTTTGGATGGCATTTTTTATGATAAAATTATTTTCAATGTTTATAAATTGGTGTTGTAGAATTAGTTATTGAATTGGTGTTTTGCAATGCCTTACATACAATCCTTTTGGAGACTGTGTTAGTGGCCTTATTGCCAGTGGCAGATTCATATTTGCCACTAGTAATAATCCACTTTTCAGCAGTGTTGCAAAAGCTGAGCAGCTGATCTGTCACTTCGTGTAGCAGATTTTCACCTGAAGATTGGCAAACTTAATGGCTCAAGCATAGGAGTCTCACTGGTGGTATGTCTGTTGCTGTGGGTGCACTAAATAGTGCTATAGTTGTATACTGAGGTAAAGTGGACTGAAAATCCATTGGTTTTTGGTAGATTTTGTTACCACTTTCCTCCTAACCAGCCCAAAAATCTGATCTTCAGACAAAATATTTTTTAATATTTAGTTTTACTCAAAAATAATAGAAGAGTGGAAAGGGAAAACTGCAACAGCTGAGAAAAGACAGATATGTCATGGGAAATCCAATACAAATAGCAGAAAGTACAAAGCAACCTGAAACCAAGTCTTACAAGTCATAAAGTGTAAAAAAAATGTGAGCAAATAAGCAGTCATGGAATAAAATAATCCTCTTACTACACTAGTCCAGGTGGGTTCAAGCAATAAGAATGAATGTAAAAAAATGTTTAATAGATAAAGAGCCGTTCACCCAGAGGATTAGGGACGATCCTGGGATTGGGGGACTTCAGTTTGGGGGCGAACAACATCTAATAACGCTATATGCGGATGACATAATTGCCTCCCTTGATAACCCCAGAGAGACCCTTTCCCGGGTTTTTAACAGAAGTGAGAATATTTGGATCTTTTTCAGGGTTCCAGATGCACCTCTCTAAGTCATAGGCGCTAAGCCTTACTGTTTCCCAAGAAACGCAAGATCATCTAACCCACCTACTTGATATTCAGTGTGCTAGAGACACTGTCCCTTACCTTGGTATCCATCTAGCACCTACCATAGAAGAGGTGATCTTCCTCAATCATCACAACCTTGTCACACGTGTGAAATTGGATCTTTGTGATGGCCACTCTCATGGATGGGTCGAATAGCCGCCCTTAAGATGAGGGTCCTCCCTCACATATTGTATGTTTTTCAGACTCTGCTCTAGTGGCCCCTGCCTGGGACACTCCAGAAACTCAAGAGCTCAGTTCAGAGCTTCATTTGGGGAGGTCAACGGCCTTGGATGAAGAGAGACAGAACTTGGTGATCGCCAACGGAGGGTGGCTTGGGCGCCCCATGAATGCTCCGCTACTTCCAAGCCTGATATATAGTGGAGTGGAGTGGAGCCATCTCAAGTCTGAAAAGGGCTGGCTGTTCATGGATTGAGCCCATGCCAAAATGTCCCTGTGGGAGGTCCCCTTCCTGGATAAGCCCCAACGTCCTGATAACCTCTATCTGTCAACGGTCACCTCGCTCAACCTTAGAGTGTGGGACGCGGTGGTGACTCGGAAGGGATTCTCCACGTTCCCCTCCCTTCTCACACCAGTCATGGGGAATCAGGATTTAACACTGGGTATGGATATCATAGATTACAGGGAGTGGCAAAAGGAAGGGCAACGTTCATTTGGCCACTTCTTTGATGCGGAAGTTCCTATTCCGTTGAAGGTTCTATGCACTGAGAGAGGGGTTCCTGCGGCAGAAAGGTTTAGGTACACACAGATACGGCACTGGGTGATTCAATCAACAATGAAAGAGGCAGGGCAGCGACACCTCACCAAGTTTGAGAAATGGCGCCTGACCAGGGAGACAGACAGGCGTCTTGTTTCGGAGCTATACACCATGAAGAAGCCGACACATATCATTAGCTCTAGGGGCAGCAGCACATCAATTCATACTGGTACATTGGGGCTCGGATGGAGTCCCTACAAGACTGAATTAGTTGCACCACATTTGGCACCTCCTGGGTATGGAAAAGCTATCACTCACAGTGACACAGCAAAGCGACTCTTTAGGAAAACCTGGAAGCCTTTCATTGCACTCTTGTCACAGAACTAACATGCCCAAGATATTTACAGACTCTTAAGACTAACCACACAGACTCAGCACAACACAGCGCCCTAGCGGGCATGTGACACAAACACATTGACTGAGCTGGGCTCATCCTTTGTTAGCTCTGGCACCCACTGGAGGGGGTGGGTGTGGCAGGGAGGGGGGGAGTTTTCTTTTTCTTAGTTCACTTACTTTTTTTCTGTCTACTTTCTTCTCTTGAATAAATGTTGGGCTGTAAAGGGCCGAATGTTGACACTTTCACAGCTGCATGGATATTTGCTGTATTGTGGACGGCAACAATAATACAAATGTAAACATAAAAATGTATCATAATTGGGGTAAAGAGGGTAAGCAGCCTGGAACGTTTCTAGTGGTCTAAGAAAGCGGAATGGCTATAGTAGGTTCTAATACACCACTGGCCAATCACGGCAAAGGTGTCCCACTCTATTAAAGTTTACTAAGAGGGTCCTTTTAAAACAAATATATATATGATTGCAATTGTCACACTTAGTAACTTTCTCAAAGTTTAAAAACAATTGCAGTAGTGACTTATGAGACTTTACAGCTGTTTGCATAGCTAGTCCACATTAGTAGTTATGTTCAGATGTATTTGGTTTCATAGCAAAGTGATTTCATGGAATACAATTACCGAAAAACCATTAAACTTAAATTGTTCAATGGAAATTGGGCATTATTTCAGATTTATATATTTAACCTTGCCAAACAATTGCTTCTGATGCATTTTAATGTCATGACCCTCAACATCACACTTAAACACCATCCATCCTAGCCAGCTACTACTCCCTCACCATGCTTAAACTACACCCATCTTTAAGCGCGAAACTTAACCCATCCTTGGACCCTAAAAACTCTTTCTATCCATACACCCCACCTATCTCTGAACTCTAAAAACCTTCTCCCCACCTAAACTACACCCATCTCTGACCCTTAAACTCCTCCCATCCCTAACCCCAAAAAGCCCTTTAAAGCCCTAAACTACACCCATCTCTCATCACTAAAACCCCTTACTTTCCATAAATTCCACCAATTCCTGAATTCGAAAAATCTTTTCTCTGGCTAAAACCACGCCCATCATTGCACCCTTAAAACCCCTCACCATCTATGTCCTCTAAAAACATCTGACCATCCCTAAACTCCACCGATGGCTAAACACAAAAAACGTTCTACATCTAAACTCCACCCATCCCTGAATCCTTAAAACCTCTCACCAGATAAACTCCACCCATTCATGAGCTATAAAATTATTTTTGCCTATACATTCCACCAACCTTGACCTCTAAAATCCCTCACTACCCCTAAAGACACCCACTCCTGAACCCTAGCCCCCTTGGATATGTGTTTGATATAGGCAAATTAAATTAGTTATTTCTTATCCACACAGGGAGCATATCTGACACAGATAGGCATTGGGAATCTGTCTTTGGGGCCCCCATGGGTGCAAGGTCACCAAATAGCAGCCTAGGGGACACCTATGGTACCCCCTGTTGATCCCTGCACCAAGTGGCAGGCACCTTGAGGTGCCTGCCACAAGGTGCAGGGATGAACTGCACCTCTTCTCTTTGCAATGAGAGCATGCCTTCTGTTCCCATTTTAAAGAATAGGCATGCAACTGAACAGTGTTCAGTCGCATCCTACTTCCTGAGCTAGAACCGGCGACAGGAGGTCGTTCGGTTCCAGTTCCAAACAGATTTCGGATGGACTCCAGTCCGTCCGACATTGGAATCGGGCCCATGGTATAGAGCCGTACCCGGGGTGGATTGAAGAATCCTACCCACCAGCATTGTCTAATAAACTTTAGATTAGAAATATTGCATTAGAAATTCACTTTCCCCATTGCCAGGGCCTGGAATAGGAGCTCTTACTATGGGGCTGTGATGGATTTTCATACAGAACACCAGTCATTTTATTTTCTTCTTTGCTTGTATTCAGAGCCAAAATATTATTTTTTGGTCCCACTTCCATGCAAATTGAATCTGAGACTTAATAGTGAAGGGTTAATATACCTGCAATCCTTAGGCTCACAGGAGGTGTGTTATTTCATATTAAATTGTATAACTACTGCCTTTCATGTCCAGAAAAGATATGGTACTTATTGTATTATTTTCTGACTATGATTCATGTATTTTATGTCCCCTTTACATGTACAAGGTACTTTTAAGATAACTGGATCTTGGAAGCGTTAAATGAAATTATGTGTTTATAACTTTGCATAATGTTTTTATTTTTGGGTTATGCTTTTATGTTCTATGGCCGCATATAGTTTACTTTGACTTCAAATTAAATACTTCATAAAAAACGAACACTTCAAGATGAGGAAACCCTGCCCGATTCTCTCACCAAACCATGAAAAAAGACATATATAAATCTCAACAACTACCTAAGCAAGTGCCCATTACTTATATTTAAACTGAAAAGTAATTGTTATTAAACTTAAAAATGTTAAATAGCAAATAATTATTAAAAACCTCTCCAACTTCTACCTATTTAATTGAACTTCCTAAAAGATAATCTACAATTTGAAAATGCGATACACTGCCACAAAATAAAAACTATCACAAACTAGCAAAAACATAAGAAAGTAAGTATATATAAATTACAAAACTATTAACTCACCCAACCTCAAACTCTACAAATTACCAACAAATTACCATTTAAAATGACATTTCTTCCCTTTTTTCATTCACAGAAAAGAAAGCTCCTGCTCCACATTAGAACATCCCTGATGTAAGAGCTGCAAAACTGTGTGAAACATCTAAACAGAACATTAATGTAAGAATACAAAATAGAAATAGTTGCATATTTTTACATGTAAATAACAAATGTACATACGTTAAAATATTGTATATATTTATACTATTAGAATACTTTCAGATTCAATGACAGAGACAACAAATGACATGACATTGCAAAAAAGAATTCAGTTACTTAGGGGCTGATCCCGAGTCTGGTCATCCACGGATAGCAAGACTTGTGGGAGCGTTGAGGTCTAGGACTGCCCTATTACGATTAGGGTGGTTGGGCTGCCATAGCCCCGATGCAGTTGCCAAGGAACCGCCATTTCCTGGCTGTGTTTCAGCGGTCAGGAGGCAAGAATCTGCTTAGCGGGACCACCGCAGTCCTACTAGGCATATTATGAGTTTCCTATCTGCCATGGTTTTGTTGCATAGAGGAAATAAAAGGGGCCCTACAGGGCACCCTTGTGCCTCAGTGCCCTGGGTTGCATGCAGGGGGTACAATATGTTTCCCCCCTGTGTGCATGCACCCCAGGTCCTGCACAGCATGAACTTTCCAGTCCTAATCTGTTGGGCAGCCCAAGTATGGCTTTGGCAGTGTGGCGATGGGGCAGAGCCAGTGCCGCACCACCAAAGTCGTAATCAGGCTCTGAGTGTTATGGGCTATACATACAGCCAAGAAAATGCAGCAACAGAAAATATAAACTGCAAAATGTACCCAAAAATATTGTAATGCATGCTATGGTAGAGCAACAACAAACGATGATGTTGTTATCATGTAAGAGAGCAAAACTACACTCCAATGTGGCAGAAATAGAAGTAAGGTAGGTATTGTAGGATATAAGAGAGACAAGCACTAGCTCCCTGGAACCAGCACCCAAAATCCTTAAAGCTGCCTTGCCTAAAGTTCCCAAACACATCACTGGCGAACTACCACCTGTGCCCACTTTAAAACCTTTAACTGAACAAACTAAAAAAGCCAAATAAATGAAGCAGGACTTGCTATGCCCTCTTAAACCTTATCGGGCAGAAAAGAAATAAACTACTACCCACAACAAATAATCATAGATTCAAACATTCTAAAGTTTTACCCTCTCACAGCCATACAAGGCTGTTACTATCATTTCAAAGTATACGGAGACACAGCCAAAAATCTGCACTTAAGCACAGAATATTCTACAAATAGCCAATTTGTCTTTGAAATTTATAAAATGATAGCACTAGCCTATGTCCCTGTCACTGAGGTAGTGAGTCACTACAATTTACTAATTGAAATACATTTCTACCAGCAAAATGAACACAAACCTAGCCCACTAATGGGCTATTTTGAAGACACTTGGGTTGGCAAACGGTATCGCTCTATACAGAGAAACCAACCCAAATTCCAAATACTACAGTGGAACAGAACCTTGGAACAGCAGTCCAAAACTAACAAAGCAGTACAAGGATGGCGTAATGCCTTCTAATCCACACTAGGCAAAACCCAACCTACACTCTGCACATTACAAATGAGCAAAGCTGCAAAGAACTAAGAATAAAGCAATCACTTTGTCAAATTGCTGCTAAACATAAGAAACAAACAAAATAAATGTATGGCATTCTACAATTTAAAGCCAAACTTCATAAATAACAAAGGAATACATTACTTATAAATGATAGTCAAAACACTACTATAAAAAAAAAATTGTAACCTACTAAAGTCCTCAAAATTATGAAAAATTCTAAACCAGCATACCAGCATATCTTTTTTATTTTAAATAAGAAATATCATATTTTGTTGTATAAGTAAAAACATTATTTAAAATGTCAATATTAATAAAGATTGATATAATAACTATATTAAAAATGTAATTATCGCAAACCAAAATAAGTAAACAAAATACTCAATACATCACATGAATTATTACACACAAACCAAAACCTTCCACATAACAATTATATAATATTTATACAAACAATATAAAACCACATTCCCCACCCAAAAGAAATGAAATAAATAAAATGTACCGTTCTCGAGCTGCAAATCTTTCTAGGTATCCACATAATAAAAAAATAGTAATCCTAGAAAAATGGGAAAAATATGTTACAAAAGCCCCAACAAAATTAAAAAAATAAAACACATCCAACAGAAATCCCTTGACGCAATTCCAGGTAAAGTGGTTTTTAAAAAAGAGACATTCTAGAAAAATCAAAAAAAAAGAAAATCAAAGTAAAATCCATTGGTTTATTATAAACATAAAATCATTTCCTTTAAAAAAAAGTGAACTCTCAATGCTCGTAGTACAGGATTATAGACAAAATAAAACTGTAAAGTAAATTTAAAATCCGACCAGCATAACATATTACATTCACCAAAAAAATGTACACAACAGTAATCATAAAAATACAACTAGCATCACACGGTTTGAAATAACATAGCGATACATTACTAGAACAGTGTCCAAATATCCAAAACTACAAACTAGTGAAAACACTAACACATCTAAATATACTAAAAACCTACATAGAGCACTATAACATCTAAACCCTAAAAACCCTTAAAACATTCTTGGAAAGTGACTTACCTCTGCCACTTAACAGCAGCACCTTACCGCAACCTTGTTCTGGAGAAATAGGCTAAAATAACACAAAGAGGCCGCTAAACGAAACTAAAAAAAAGACCATCTCCCCATTGAAGTGAATGGGAAATACTGTAAAAATGATGAACAAATGTATTACGAAATGAAAAAAATTGATTTAACATGTAAAACATGTAAAAAAACATATTGTAAGAAACTGTTACAAAATGATAAAGTATAAATTAAATATTAGTATAAAATATACAAGTATTTAATGTATACTGAAAACATCTATGTTAAAATGATGCTGAAAATATGTATATAAGACAATTTAAGAAGTGTTAAAAACTGTTAAACAATGGAAAATAAAAGTTGTAAATGTACAACGTGCAGTAGTATATAAATATGATTTAGGCTTTTGTAAGAATCAAACAATAATAATAAAATGTTTTATTTAGCTAACTTTAAATACATGCTTATTTTCAGCTGAAATATATAAGTTTCAAAATTAAAAAATATAAAAGAAATAAACTTTGAAAACATACATAAAATGAGGCAAATTTGTGACATGTTATCATTATACCACAAAATGTGATTCATAATACTTTTAGTTACAAACTTACAACTATTTATTTATTATATTTCTAATCACCAACAATTCTAATAAAAATATCAGAAAGTATTTCTCTTACATACGGAAAAAAGTAAAATAAAAAAATTCAGAATACGGTTATGTATTTAAATAATCACACTCCAAAATAAATCAATAAAAAAAATGTGTTAGACACTAAAGGGGTGACATTTACTATTCCCACACCAATCTAAAACAATGTGGGGAAGGTGTTGGACACCAAAGGGGTGACATATTTTTTCCCATTCCAATCTAAACCAATTTAGGAATGTGTTGAATACTGAAGGAGTGACATTTACTATTGCCACTTCAATCTGAACCAATTTGGGGAAGAGTTGGACACTAAAGGGGTGACATATACTATTCCCACTCAAATCTAATCCAATCCAATATGGAAAGGTGTTAGACACTAAATGGGTGACATTTACTATTCCTCTTCAATAAAAAATATATTAAACAAGGTAATACAAATTAAACATTTTCAAAACACAATCAATACTTCAGACTAATAAACAGTTTTTAGTATAAAACTTAAATACATTTTCATCTAAAAACACACTAACCAATACTACAAACCTAAAGAGGCATATTTTAAAATTAAAATCTAAAAAAGAAATTGCTATTAATATTAAATACAACTTTTTACTACCCTTCCTAAACAACAAAATAAACATTTTCTGCAAAATAATATTACTTTTCCATAACATTATTTCAATTTTTTTAATGTATTTGTTAGCAAGTATAACCCATACAAAAGAAGAGAGTGACAAAAAATTTGCCAAACAGCAAGGCCGCAAAACAGAGAGCAAGGGGTAACTAGAAGAAAGTGCAACATTATGTGCCTCATAATAATCCACAAGTAAATGAGAAGCAAAGTGGAAAAAAAGAACATCAAAAGAAAGACCCATCGTCTTCATCAGCCAGCATCTCACCCATTCAGACCCCAACTGGATTCCAGATCTTGCTCAACCTCCTTCTGTGAACATCATTCTCCAACAGGGACAAATCCAAAGAGAATGAATTCAGGACTTCATGCTGCCACGGACATGGGGCTGAACTAGCAAGCCAGGAGTAAGTCCACACCAACCTAACCAGGGAAATTGAGATAAAATCTAGTTCCAAAATGTTTTGGAGGATACTGGGTGGATGCCCCAGCACGATCAATTTTCAAGTCCCATACTACCGGCATATACAAGATGCTGTTAATTTTCCAGAAGACAAACAACCTGTAGTTACGTAGGATGGGACTGGTGACAAAAATATGAAGAGCATTTTCCCCCTCCACCACACAAAGGAAACAGCAGTCATTGGCTGTAAGCTTCATAACCAGAGCCAGTGGGGAGTATAGAACAAATTGTTAATGCATTTGATATGATGGACCCTGATTCGTGATACTTTTAGGTAGAGAGGGCTGGTGATCAACCTCAACAAAACCAAGTCCATGGTCCTGAATCCCTGCCATTTGACACAATCACACCCAGCCCTCAAGGGTCCAATACCTTTGAATATCAAGGGTACACTCTCTTTTTTTAAATTTAAATATTTTTATTGACAAAATTGCAGTAGCAGGTTTACACAAATACATTAAATGATGAAAAATGAATTAGGTTGACCATAAATAGAATTCAACAGCAAAAAATCGGCACACGTTAATAAATATTACAGGCTATAAAACAATGCCACCTGTACATAAAACCCAGCAGCTAGGTCAAAAACTGCCCCAAAATCCTCCTTCCCTTCATTTTAGCCCACTTGCGTTTTCGCTCATAAAGTGCTTTTTCTATATTGTAAACAAATACGAAGCATCCTTTCCATTGCTGAAAGGTCGGGGTGAAAGATCAGCCAAGCCGAGGCCACACAGAGCCTAAAAACCATCATAGCTATAAAAAATAGCCCTACTCCAACCCGTCTATTTGATTCATCCAGCCCAACAACAGGAGCTTGGGTGACGGGGAAATATTCACTTTAAGGACTTAAAAAGCCTACAATTTCCAAGCTAAGTGTTTTTAGGCTCGGGTATGAGGAGAACATGTGGACCAGGTCTGCATTAAATGCTCTGCATCTAGGGCAGCAAGTCCCCGCCACCTGCCCCATTTAGCAATTTTAGCTGGTGCTATGTACAAATCAAAAATTGTTTTATAATGTTGTGTTTTCAGGTTTAACAAACACAAAACTGACTCACCAAGCTTGAGTGATGTCAGGGAGCCAGAATCCGACAGATCAAGCCTCGCCCACTATTTTTCATTGTGCTTATCCAGATCATCTGGAACCCCTTCTAACAAACTGCCATATAATTGCGAGATTGAGGGGCCAGTGCCTTTTGTTAGCATGCCCATCAGTGGGATCCATGCAAAACCAGATGCAGCCCCAGCCTTTCTCAAAAGGAACTTCCTCAGCTGTAAATATTTTAAAAAGTCCAGAGGCCCAATCTTAAATCTGTCACTAACCTCCTCATATGATGCAATATTATGCCAATCCTGCCAAGACCCCCTTGTTCCCATCTAACTAAACAGTTGTCCTAAAATAGTCTGGGGAGTTGATCGTTACTCAGCAGGGGAGTATACCTACTATACCTGCCAACCCTGAGTTATTTCAGCTACCCACCCAATCCCAAATTTAAAATAGCTTGACTCAAAAGCCTTCAGCAGGCAGCATTTAGCGTCTGTCCTGATCAGCAACTCATAAATTGAAGGCACATATCCCGCCTTACCACCAACAGTTGCCTTATTAAATTAAGAGCCATAACACTGCAGTGTTGCTGTTAGATAGTATAATTTGAAGTTAGGTAGCCCCCTCTCTCTCGGTAAGCCCAAAAAGCAATTAGCCCTCCTAGTCTTCCCATAAGCCCAGATGAATCTAGTCACTATTCTTTCAATTACTTCAAACCAGTCATTATCAACCTCCAAAGGAATAGTACAGAAATCAAACAATAACTTTTCAAAAAAATCATTTTTACAAGATTGCATCTCCCCGTTATTGAGAGATTCTAAAATCCTTCTTAGTCTTTTCAATAATAGGGATTAGATTTATATCGATTAGACGCTCCACTTTTGCTGTCACTGACTCCCAGATATATAGCTTCCTCTAAAGTTTTGATATCAGAGGAAGGCATATGTGTTTATCACTACCTGAATTTTGGCTCTATTTAACAAAAACCCTGACTGAGTCCCAAATTCTTATGTTATCTTTTCCACAGAGTGGACAGCCCTGTCTGGATCACTGGTGACTATTGCCAAGTCATTGGCATAGGCCCAAATGTTAGTATTCTAGCCTTGCAGCCTGATGGGCAAGATATCCAGAGAAGATTCCAACCTCCTAAGAAGGGGATCGATTTATAATGCAAATAAAAGAGGGGAGGCGGGCATCCCTGCCTCGTTCCCCTTTCTATCTCAAACAGATCCACCTCGCCTCCCATTATTTGTAAACAAGCTATAGAATTAAGATACATTACCCGTATTGCATAAATGAAAGGCCTCGCCAGGCCATTATCCTCTATTACCTGCCAGAGGTAATCCCATGACACCCTGTTGAAAGCCTTCTCGGGGTCCAGCAGGGGGACCCCCATGTGATTTGCAAGGACCTCAGTGGCATCAAGCAATGAAATTAGGTGCTGCACATGATCAGAGGTCCCCTTTTTCTTGGGGTAAACCCATGCTACCGGACCAACACTAGTCGCTGTATTACACTACCTAGCTGGCTGGCAAAAGAGCTTAACATCACTATTTAGTAATGTAATTGGCCTATAAGAGCCCAAAGCTGTACGATCATTGCATTTTTAAACAAAAAATTACATTTGCCATGCCCCAGGACCCATGGGAGATGCCACATCTCTAACTTATTTGAAAAGCCCCAACATTTCCTGAAAAGGTTCTACATAGAACACCTTGTAAAGTTCAAAAATGAATAATATCCTTTCCTAGAACCTTTCCAGATGGGAGAGCCTGGAGTGCTGCTTCAAATTCTTCTGGTGTGATATCTGCCCCGAATATAGGCCTCTCCTCCTGAGTAGTTTTACCGCATATCCCTGCGTCCACATATGCCTTTAAATCCTGAGGACACCCTATGGGGAGGCTTTATAAGGATCAGTATAGGATTCCCGGAATGCCTCTCTCACATCAGCAGGGTCTTTTACCATGCTTGCTTGCATATTCCTGATCTGACTAATATGCCCAGCTCCCTTCGTTTGCCTTGCCCTAAACAAGGAAACTCCCCAAACATTAATTATATTTATATTACTCCTGATCTTTAGCCAATAATTTCCCAGCTCATCACTGGGGTACGGTCTCTCCCCATAGCCACAGCACCAATCAAATTTCCCTCTGAGATACCAATCTTTAGATGAAGTTCTTTATTATGACCCTGGCCCAGTTTCTATTTAGCTATTTAAAACCTCAGGGTTTCCCCTCTTACACCGGCCCAGGAGAGGAGCTACCTTTGTTAAATTCAAAATATCACGGAATCCAACCCTTCATATGGCTTACATATTCTGTGTCCGACAGAAGAGCCCTCTTAAAGGTCGATCTCCTAGACACCATCATGAGACAATTGGGTTGTGATCAGACATTAATTTTGGAAAAAGTTCAACCTGAGCCCCCCTAATTAGAATGGGTGAAGCCACAAAATAATCCAGCCTGGCAAATTTTCCGTGAGGTGCTGAATGATACATGTATCCAGGCTAGGGCGCTTTCAAGCGAGGCTAAACATCAATTAGGCTAATGTCATTCAGAAAATTCCTGAAAGTTCGAGACAATTGTGGTTTGCGCCCAGCACAGCATGCTTTGCTGCCCCAGGAACCCGTCTTGAACCATTTATATTGAAGTCCACACAAACTATATACGGAGCAGGCAAAGATGGTAATTCAATTGCTAAGGAGATGAGCAGGCCAGGCTCATCTATCACTGTGAAATATATTGACAATAGTGTAAAGTAGCTGCTGCCAGCTTTATACTCCATTATTACCCATCTTCCAAGCCTGTCTACTGGCTTTCGACCAGAAGTGACAGTATTTACTTTAGCTAGGATGGCAACCCCCTTGGTCCTGGTGTTCTGAGTTCTGTGACATACTACCTTCAGGACTAAGGAGTTCAACAAAGCCCTATCACTCCGGTTGATATGGGTCTCCTACAGTCAGTACACATCTACTCCTAAAAATGTAACATCCTCTTGGACCTGTCTCCTTTTACTTTTATTGTTTAGCCCGCAAATGTTAATAGTAGCAATACAGAGCTTAACAATCCCTCATAGATATTGTCTTGACCACAGACATCACCCACCAAAGTTTAAAGGGTCCCGGGCACTGGCCCCACCCACATGTTTAACTTACACTAATCTTAAAAAGTCCTGCCTATCATAACTTGAAAAAGTATTTCTCTGGCCGCAGTTACGATCACACAGCCATCTTTCCTTTCAATACCGAATCCATCAACATCAGTCCCCCACCCACCCCCCACCCGAACCCCCGCAAAAGCCCCTCCAACCAGCCTGGACTCCCCCTCCACCCTACCACTGGATGCAGCCAGACCCCCAAGGGTCTGTGTGATGGAGAGTGGTATTAGACACCACAACCCCCGAGTCACTCCTCTGCACCCCCCCAACTCCAGCGAGATAATAAGACACTGAGGAAAAGAGAGAACAGAAAACAAAAAAAGAAGAGCAAAAAAATACTAAGGGTCCCCTTCTCCTCAAAAGCCCAGATACTCCAGTACGAACACCACCGGTATAAAAACAACCACACAATATGAAAGAGAAAACCCATGTACTTAACTAAATTAAGCACTTTATAGGGAGACCCCCAATAAGCTAAACATTGCTTTTATCTGCTGATGCATAACAAAGATATTCTCTAGCTTGGATTTCAGAAGTTAAAAACGTAATAGTCCCTATGACTATTGTTTTTAACTTGTGCCAGCAGATAGGCTTCAAAGCCAGTATCTTGAAAAGGTTTGATCACTTACTGAAGGTGCCATCTGCACTCTACCGTTGTATGGCAGATTTCAAGTCGAACAAAAAAAAGAGGATTCTCTGGATGTCCATTTTGCCTCAGGGTGGACCTTCTCAAAAAGGGCTTGTCGAAGTAAGAAATTGCCAAAAAAGGCTAATACAGCCCGTGGCTCCCTTTGATCTCTACTGCCCTGAATAAGCTTATACCGGACAATCAGAAACTGGTGTACCCTGTGAATTTCTGACTCCCAGTTCCACCCTGAAAGTTTGGGAAAAGCACTGCTGAGAAGGTCCAGCATAAAAGATCGAATATCATCCCCTTCTAGGCCTTCCTCATTCCCAAGAAACAGAGATTATTCCTTCTCTGCTGGTTCTCCAAGTCCTCAATCTTCCACTGGGCATCTGTCAATTAGGCATTTTGTGACTTAGCTTGCTCTTTCACAGTTACCATATCAGTTTCCACAGCAGCGGTCCTTTCCTCAATACAGTTAAGCCGCTCACCAATCTCAGAGCAAGCCTTCCCAATCTTCCTGACAGCACCTCCAGCTTTTTTGTTGCCTGCCTAGCTT
The DNA here is from genome assembly GCF_964263255.1 of Lissotriton vulgaris. NCBI lineage: Eukaryota > Metazoa > Chordata > Amphibia > Caudata > Salamandridae > Lissotriton > Lissotriton vulgaris. The sequence continues at coordinate 1,607,519,247 of NC_141695.1, read as the reverse complement.
TTTTCCCATCCGCACAAGTCTCAGCACAGTGCTCTTTAATTGACTTCAAAATCAAACCCAGAGGGGGATTTAAGGCGGCAAACCCCCACAGCCTGCGGTGCTGAAAAATCTGTCTTTGCTGGAGCTGTCAGTGCTTCTGGCAACCCGAGTATCTTTGTATGAGAGTAGTTCCATTTTAGCCCACCACCAACAGTACGTTTACCTCTACTTTTTCAGGGTCTGTATTGCCCTTGGAGCTCTTCCCATGCTTTTGGCGTTCAAAGGCTGTCTCAGGTGCTTCTAGTGTGCTGGAGCCAGAAGCTGAGGAGCTGCCCCTGGCCTTGCTTAGGCAAGAATTAGAGCCTGAGCTGTCCATAGGGGAGAAAAGTTTGTCAGCCCCTTCAGATGTAAGACCCGCAGTGCCCAAACTGGTATGCTTTATATTATACTGAGGCCCGCCTCTGGCTCCTTCTAAAGTAACAGATCGGGGATCATGCATTGCATTGCATTCTTTTCCAGGGGTTACCTGCACAGTCTCTGTGGGATTAATAGCCACTTCACCCCATTCTCCAAACACTATTTGTGAGGGCTTCCCCAATGCCCATGAAGATGATACCCCTTATCTGCCACTTCAGGCCCCTCTTGCAGCACTGGGGATCCCCGACATTAGTCAGCAGCAGCTGGGCCAGAGCCCAGACCTGTCTTGTCAATATCAAGCTTTTTAGCAAACTGCTGGAGGGCTGGGCACCCGCTATGTTTATTATAGTAAAAAACTCAGTGATTGGTGGCTGAGAGGAAAGTTGGGTTTCTTTCCTGCGCCAGAATTCCCTTTCTCAGAAGCCAAAAGCACCCCAGGGTTTCTAGAAGTGATTAAAGAGCGATCTGGCAAGATCCTCCTTCTCCCAAAACCCAAGCTTTCCGGCCAATTTTTCTAGGAGCGAGAGTCATTTGGCTTACCTGCACTATCGCCAGCATGATCTAGGGGAAACTCCTGTCTTGACCCCAGAGCCAGTGCAGAAGCCTGCACGTCTCCTTTCACCTTTGGATATTTGGTAGCTTGATGGGCCATAATGTGAGCTGCACACAGCAAGGCAGAGTCTAAACCGTGGGATGAGACTGACCCGGAGACACTTCTAGCAAGTCCCGCCCGCCTACACAGCGCGATGCAGTGCGTCTGGGTCAAACACTCCATGAAACCAACCAACACGCCGGTATAGCCCCTCAATGAGTCCACAATGGGAGAAGATCCTAGCTCCACAACCATGCTGCGTCGGTTGTCGTTAAAAGCATCACGCCAATCAAGACGACAGCAACGCCAGGACTGGTCAGCACCTCATTGATCAATACAGTAAGCTGACGGGGGAGGAGAGCTAGAGGTGGGAGCTTAGCCGCAGAACTCCTACGCAGTCCGCATCTTTCCTCCCAGGGTACACTCTTAATGAGCACTTTGTTAGCTGTCCCATATTCAGAAGTGCTAACTTAAGCTGGAACATAACTCAGGAGGTATATTGGGGGCTCTGCAGGGTTCCAGATTTTGTCCAATAACCCCTGCATTCCAAATTTACAAACTCAAAGCTCTTGGGGGGGGTCATTATATGGCAGGGAGCTCTGGGGCCAAGAGATTGTAAGCTACAATTAACTGATGGAGAATCGCTTCACATAACTTCTCACCAAACTCCCCATTAGTACCCCTCTTGTCCTGCTCCGGCTAGATCTAGGTCTCAGACCCCGCGATCACAGAGCAAGACTGAGACTCCTGTTATACTGGAGGAGGATCTGGTACTCTACAGATCCAGCACCCTATTGGATGAGTTTAGGTGAGATCTTAAAGCTCCCTGGGCCCGTTAGGATCCCATAGGTGGGGTATATTAAACGTTGCCTAGTGGATATTGGGTGTGAGAAACTTTGGACGAACCCAGAGTCTGTGTGTAACAAAAAAACACACTAAAGGGGATTTTATGGGGACATGTCAATGGAGAACTTCATGGGACCAGGAGGATGGGCTTCCAGACCACTGCCTTTTTGAAGTTTAAAGATAATTACTCTTTGGAAGAGTACATGGATGCGATTGAGCCCCCGCTAGCTAAAACTCTATACAGGAATTTTCAGATTGGGACACTGCCACTTCGTAAATTTATTGCAAATGTTATTGTCCCTCCTCCAATTTAGATATAAATTTCCCCTTCTGCTCGGAAGCAAAGGATTGTCTAGGCCTTATATGTTGTTTTCTTGCCCAAACTACCATGCTTATAGGAGGAAATTGATTATACTGTAACTTGGGTGCCAAGGACTTCAGAATTGTATTAAGGATCCTCGGAACAGACACAGCACAACCAATTTTATTTGTTGGTTCCCATTTCCCACTACATATGTGGAGATGTAGACTGAAAAGACTACTCTGTTGGCAGTAGACCAGGCTGGGTGGTCTTTAATGCATTCCATGTCTGCATAATCGGTTGTTAGTCCATGAATTTTATTATGTCTTCCCCTTTGCTTTGGCCTTGGGGCCATATGTATCAACAAACCCTTTTGCGATTCCTATATAGCGATTCTTAAGGAATCGCTATTTAGGAATCGCAAACTGGTATGTATGAAGAAATTCGCTTTTTTTTAGCGATTCCTTAATCTTCCTTATTTGCGAATTCGCATTTTGTGAATTCGCAATTAAGGAATAATTTCCAATGCATTCCTATGGGCCAGGAGGCCCATAGGAATGATTGCGAAATAATTCTCAAATTGCGAATTCGCAATTTGCTAATCGCAATTTGAGAATTATTTCAAGGGTGCATGGGTGTCTCAAGGACACCCTGCTGCACCCCTGAAATGTACATGAGTGTGCATATGGCGCACATACATGCCCTATGGGCATGTGTGTGCATCACATGCCACCTTCAAAAATACCAAATTGTGCATTTTTTGAAGAATTCGCAAGTTACCATCAACTACAAGTTGGTGGTAATTTGCGAATTCTAAACCATAATTCGCAGCCCAAAAATGGTACATACATAGCATTTAAGGATTCGCAAAATTGCGATTCCTTAAATGCTATGGCAAAATAAGGAATCGCAAATCTTTGCTATTCCTTATTTTGCGAATGCTTCATACATCCCAAAAAATGCAAAAAGGCCGTTTGCGATTCGCAAAGGCCGAAATTCTGCGAATTTCGGCCTTTGCGATTCGAAAAAGGCTTGATACATATGTCCCTACGACTCTTAACAACTAATTTGAATTCTATGTATTTTATTTTCCTCCTGGTGCTATTAATTATTGTTTCCCATATGCTGCTATTTCTTGTTCTTTCTTGTTTTTTTAATCCTATTTATTGAGATGCTTTTAAATGGTTTTATTTTATTGATGAATCCTATTTTATGTGCTCTTTTTCCAAGTTGCTAAAATAAATGATTGCTTGCTTGCTTGATACGATTAGGACGCTCTGTGCAAGAGAGTTAAGGAGCCTCATATCCACAGCTGTGACTAATTTGTCCAAAAGCCTATTCCATTTACCTGTACTTTTTGGGAGCTTGCACTAAAAAAATCGAAAAGATTACTTTAGGAGCAGCAGATCTCATCTCTATCAAGGCTGGTGATGAAATGTCAGATTTGCAGATACCTAACAAAATGATAAGTGGAAGGGAAAACTGCTGCTGATTAGTCTCAAACGAGCGAAAGGGCCTCTCCCTCAAACATTTGTCCAAGTTGAAGAGTTTGGCCACTTTCCAACTCTCTGGAAGGCTATGATGGACACAGATAGGTAAGTTAGGGTTAAGTTTAAAGTAAGTATAATGGCTAAAAATAAATACTTTTTTAAGGGAGCTCCAAACAAGATGGAAAACCTATAAAGTCTTAAACTGGGTCCTTTTAAAGTAGACTGTGTGGATCAAGTCTGTTCCCTGAACTATCTAATCCTCCAGTGGCAGACTTGTTTGCAATTATATGGCCCTGTACCCATGTACCCCAACCCTTGGGTAGATGCATGAACTGAATCTTACAGCGAGGCTTCCTATAGCTCCACATAAACTTCTGCCAACATGCCTCTATCTTCTTTAAAAAAGCACTAGGCATGAAGCAAGGAATACATCAGAAAAGATTCAGATACCTGGGAAGAATTATCAGTTTAAGAGATTAAACATGTCAATCAGGCCAAGATGCACGTGATTCCACTGATTAAAGACGTTAACTGTCTGTTGGTAGAGTTTACCATAATTATGTTCAGTGATGTCCTCCATACAGATCAACAGTTCTACCCCCAATGACGTGGCCGAGTGTACCTATCTCGTATCCTGAAAGGGCGGGATAACACTGGACAGAACCTGTGTTTTATCGAGATTGAGCTTGTATCCTGAGATATAGCCTAAAGCCTGTGCGACCACCTCCACTGCCCTAATTGCCTTGACTGGGGTAGAGGTTAGGGCAGCCACATCGTCTGTGTAAGCTAGAAGCTTCACCTCAACATAAAAACATGTCAAAATAATTTACTTTATTAAAAATGTAATAGGGAAATACAGTGATATTTTTTCGATTTTAAAAACAGCACTAAAAGGATCATTTTGCCTTCATTATTCCTGTTGACGATAATTTTTTCCAATAAACACCCCTTAAAGTACCATAGAGCCCAACTGCGCAGTTTCTGTGTGGGACCAGCACTTTCAGCTCCTCCAGATGTAGGTATTGGGCTGGGAGCCCCAAACTAACAGCTATTCAAGATGGTGGCTAATGGGCTTTCACAGAGGAGCAAACATGTGCACTGTGACAGCGATGAGGGAGATAGCTTTTGAGGCGCTAGGGTGCCCTTGCTTGGGCTCCAACCTACCTCTCTGACACAGCCATGCTCTTAGCACTCATAAGTTATTTCTTGGATCAGTACATTGATGCCCCTGTGGCGGCAGTGCGACAAGGTGATGGCCAGCTGGTGCTAACGGAAAAGCAACCCTGGCTGCTGGGACTACAAAATGGTGCAGCAAATGCAGGTGGGAGCACTGCAGTGGCCTTTTCAAATTCCTCATTCATTGGTACTAGTAATCTTTTATTGACACATGTGTGTTTTATCTTTCAAACAGTGATATCAACATATACTGCCTGGAGAGGGATCCACATAGTCGCTAGACTGGCACAGGAGAGGGCGTGGACAGCAAAACGTGTTAGGCCAGCTTGATTGTTGGCTTTTGTCGGTGTGGGACACTTGAAGAGCAACACTGCTGGTCTGGTGTGGTGTCCAGGGCAGGTTGCAGTGTCGATAATCTTGGGGCATAGTTTATCAGACCTGTCGGACTTAGGGTGGGCTCCCCCCAAATGTTTTAGCTTTCGCCTCCTATTTTTCAGAGGTTGTTTTCCAAGCTTTATGACTGAGCAGTTTACCACTGCTAACGTACTTGTGCTCATTCTCTAAAACATGGAAAAATTGGCTTACACCTGATGGCATATTTAATTTACTGATTGGTCCCTAGTAACGTGGTATACTATATACCAAGGACCTATAAAATAAATGCTACTAGTGAGCCTGTAGCACTTATTGTGTCACCCAATTAAGTAGCCCCTTAACATATGTCCCAGGTCTGGCCTTGCAGCCTGAATGTAGTTTTAAACTTTCAATTTGACTTGGCAAAATAACCCCCTTGCCAAGCATGAAACTTACCGTTTATAACATATAAGTTGCTCCTAAAGTGAGCCCTAGATAGTCCATTGGGCAGGGTGCACTGCAACTAAAAACCTGGACATGTACGTATAAGTTTGAAATGTCCTGGTAATAAAACACATGCAAATTTGTTTTCAATACTTGGAGGCATACCTGTCCCATAGGATAACAATGGGTTATCCCATTATATTTAATGAGTGTTAACTTTTTATTGGGATCAGGTAGGACAGTCATGTTTGGTATTCGAGGAATTGTAATTTAAAATCCACTTTAAGCCGGATTATAAGTCACAATCCTGAAATGTCACTTTTAGACAGTTGACATTTTCTTGACCTAATAACCATTTGATGCCAGCAGCCTGTTCCTGGATTACATGACTGGGTGCGAGTGGTAATTGGCCTTTGTTACTCCCAGACAGCCACACAATTGAGGGAGTAGGTGTATCTGGATGGGCCATCTAAGGCAAAATGGGGGCGAAGCTGGGCACAGCCCCACCTGAAAGTAAATACGGTGTCCCCTGCCTTCACACAAAGAATTTCACAATAGCCCATTGTGCATGTGGCCGAACTAGACCCAAGACTGTTTGCGCTACATTGATCGCAAGCAACAAAAACAAAGCGAGATCTAAACTGCACACTAAGCATCGACAGCTGCAGTGACAGCCAACATGAATCTCTACCAAAGATCGTCTATGATGCACACCAAGCCTGCTCTCCACGCTACAGTGATGACCATCCACAACCTCTCTCTGCTTCTTGAGGCCTTCCCCCACAAACAAAACTGTTTGTGCTGGACTCAAGAATGTAACTTTTTCAGTGGGACTACTCTGGTGCCTTCATCTGGCCTGCACTCCATCGCAGTCGGCCTGAACTTATGACTTTACCTGATCTTGCAGACCAGATACCCGCGAGCACCGCTCTGTCCTTTCAGGCTCTAAACTTACCTTAAATCTTTTAAAAGTGCATATGTTTGGTTCTACTGATTGCATGTTTGTTGTTTTTATGTTAAATATTTTTGAACAATTTACTCTATTTTTCTAAATTGTTGTGGGATTTTCCTTGTGTTGTGTTTTCACTTTATTACCATTTGTGTACTTTAAACATTGTCTCTAAGTTAAGCCTGATTTATTTCATGTCAAGCTACCAGAGGTTAAGCACAGGTTAATTTAGTGACTTTAGTGGTTCACCCTGATGGCGTTTTTGCTGTCGCTTTGGAAGGGGTCACATCCTCCTCAACCAACAACCAATTACTCACACTGTTCAAGCAATAGAAATGGTGAAACCTAAAGTGGGGAAGAACCTTAAAAGGGTCCTATGCCCCAGTAAACTCTCTAAGGCTCCTGAATCGCTGGCTTCCTTAAAAATGGTTGAGAGCACGCTGGAGGGGCATAATGAAAACTTTTCAGCAATACCTGAGGCCATTTGTAACTCAAGGATAGCAATGGAAAACATGGTGGCCATTACTGTTACACTTCTTATAGCAGACAAGGGGAACGTTTCAGAGAAAGTAACAGCACATGAGTCAGTGCTGATGTGACTGTGCCCTACAGTGCAGGAACAGCAAACTGAGGTAAAGTTCTTTACTGAGAAAGTCGACCTATTGCAAGCTAGGGCAGAGAATGCTGAGGGGCGTTCTAGACAGAGTAATATTCAACTGACATAAGTGCCTCCTGGTCTAGGGAGAGCTGCCCCTGAGGTGTTTCTGAAACAATGTTACTACAACATGTTTTTGAGAGAGTCTCCTCGAGGTTCTTTGTAATTGAACGCGCTCAAACAGTGGAATATTCCCTGCCACTCAACCCAAAAAATGAGAGCAAAGCCTGATTTTGTTTTCTCCTTTCAGTCTGTGGAATACTCTTACTGGCATTACTGCAAAACTGTCTACCATAATCTGTTCGTCCCATATTGTTTCTAACAGTGGAAAATTTTAAATAAAGATATTAAAAAAATAAACTATAGAGTCCGGGATTATGTGTATACAACTGATCGGGGGCACAGTTCGTGGGAGGTAGCGACAATGCAAAGGTACATATTTGTCCAAATTATTATGGTCCTGAGCAAGTGACAGCACGGGGCCTACATGGACATGAAACAATGCTTGCAGCAACCTAATATCAAATGTACTTTGCTACACCCAGCGAGGGTGCACACAGTGAGCAACAATACAACACACTTTTTTGAATCCCTGGAGTCTGTTTGGAGCTGGGTGGAAGGTGAAGGGGTTCCCAGGTCAGAAGGGTCTCAACGTGGGGGTAATTCCAGGAGTCGCAAGGAGAGACAATCAACAAATGAAGGCTAAACCTACCAAGGGACAGGCAGCTGAGGAAAGAGCATCCAGAATTTATAGTTACCGTGGTTCAAGCTCGTCTCAGGGGTAGACTTAGACTCAGGGACTCTGAAGCATGGACTACATCAGATGAGGCATTGATGTTGACTGCTATGACAGCAGAATAGATACTTTGATGACTTGGTGAAATGATTGCCAGTTGATAAATCTTTTTGTAAAATTGTATTCATACACTTGATGCAGTCAATTGTGAAAGTGGTAAACTCCACAACGAGGGTGGGGGTGGATGTATATTATTAGCTGAGATAACAGTTGTTCTGATTCTAAGGGTCAGGCCAGAGTGCACTTCTAAGATTTGTTGCTCATTACTTGATATTCTGATACACAGGCACTGATCGTCTCCTTCCGGCTTGGAACAGTTTGCTTCCGGTTGTTGGGGGAGGGGACCGGTAATGGTAGGGTGGTGTCACAAACCTTTGATGTGATTTTTTTTGTCTTCCTTTTTTAGCTAGGCAGGCTTTCCAACTGGTATTTGTATGGTGTGAGATTATTTTCGGGATGATAGAGCTAGCTAGGATTAATGTTGGTTGGTGCCAGAATAGGGCATCATCCTGAAGGGTGTACATCTTAAAATTCAGATGACTCACCCAAAATATCTAACCTGGAATGTCCGGGGAGTGGGCATTCCAGTGAAACGGTACACGGTTCTAGTGTACCCGAAGAAAAGGGCACAGGTAGCGTGCCAACAGAGGATGCATTTATCGGCCATTGAATTGGTGACATATTACTGGGAAATGGAGAGGGCAGTTGTATGGAACAACGTATTCTGCATTCCCCAAGGAGGTATTATTGTGGATATCTTTTGAAGTTCCCTATACAGGAAGAAAATCACACATAAACCCAAAGGGCAGGGTTGGTATATTGGAGGGTGTGGGCTTAACTTTGGCCGATATAAACGCTAATATCAATCAAATGAGTGTTCCTCAAGTCAAGGACCCAACTTTGTGTAAGGTGTGAGACTTGGGCTGTCATTGGGAGGGGATTATAACATGGCTATGGAGTTAGGTAGAGATAGATCATCCCCACCATTGCCAGGCTCAGCATCTGTGATTCAGTAGCAGGGCTTCCCAGATTGGCGAAATTATTGGGGGTCGGTGGAGAGATGGAGATGTCACACCTGAGGTGCGGAAGTATTTATTTTACTCCTCAGTGAACACTTTACATAAACTACTTGGAATGTTCCTGTTGAGATTAGGGGTCATTTGAAAATAGTGAATGCACTATACTTGGCCTGCACTTTTGCAGACCATAACCTGTTCATATTATGTTTGGGCTTGTTTAGATCAGGGTACTAATTCCCAAGTAGTGGCTTAGGGGCGAGGCTCTGTTGGATTCCATATTACTCTCGAAAGTGAGAGATGGTATTGATCATTATTTTCAACAAAACGAGGGAACAGCATCTGGCCTAGCAATTGAGAGGGAAGCCTTCACAACAGCTATTAGAGGAATTTGGGGCTTATTTACAAGCCCATTGTGCCGGTGGTGCATCACTTTCAATGACACCACCAGCACACAGGGCTTCCCCATATGCAGAAGGCGATGTTAAGTCACCTTGCATGACTATTTAACACCTTGTAAATATGTTTCCCTTATACGTATCACTCTGCGTAGAAGGGGCGTTCCATTGGTGCTGTTGCGGATGCTCCCATGCAACATCCATGGAACTCGAGGCATTCCCAGATATACAACATTTCGTAAACCTGTGTATGTGTCAGAATCCTATGCCTCCCCGGGTGCAAGAGGTGCAAGAGGTGCAAACAAATTAAATACTTTTAAATCTACTCGTTTTTTTCTCTTTCTGTGCATGCTGCATTCTGCAGCAGGCATATAAAGAGGAAAATGCCTCTTAGGGTTGTTTTTTTTTGCAGGAAGGTGTCCTTTGTGCACAAAACAATCATCCCCTCATTGCAGGCACCCTTGCATCGAAATATTGTAAATGAGGTGCTCTGTTTGGGGTTTCAAAGATGCTAAACTGTCAAATATTAGAAAAAGAAGAGAAACTCAAACAAGAGGGGAATCTGAGTGCTGCTCACGAAGCAGCACACAAGGCATGTCTAGAAACATTACATGAATTGACCAAATTTAATGTGAATCTGGGCTAAGTGCTGAAAAAGTGTATATGCCCAAATTACAAGCCGATTGAAACAGGGTGGCTTGGTTTCAGAAATAGAGATAAAACTGATATGTGCTCTATGTACACATGTGCGGGCCATGGTTTCAACTCTGGCAGAGATCAATGGACTATTTTCAAGATTTTATAAATCATTGTATACGGTTTCACCCCAATGCTTAGAAGAGGATACCATGGGTTTTTGGAGACAGTTACCATGTCCTAATGCCCCACAGAGAGAGGGGCTAGATGAGGACCTAAATATAGCCGGGGATGACATTGCCATTGACCAGCTACCCAAGGTTAAGACACCTGGTACCAATGGACTACAGATGGAATTTTATTTGACATATATGGCTAAATTCACTCGAAAATTACACTTTGAGGCACTCAATAGGAGTGTACTCTCAGAATCCATCGGAATAGCCATGGTGGTGGTGTTATTAAAGCCAGGAAGGAATCCATTAGAGGTGGCATCATACAGACGTTTATCATTGAATTCAGAATATAAAATACTGAGTAAGTAATTAGCAAATAGATTGAACCCTCTTCTGACTACTATGGTACATTCTGACTAAAGAGTGCTTATTCTTGTACGAGACATGTAGATGAACTTGTGCCGCCTCTTAAATTTATTGGCTAGATTGCCTACATCAGATGTTTGCCCCTTGGTAGCCTCACTTCTCATCGAAAAGGAATTGGATACGCTATTATGCCCTTTTTTTCAAGGAGTTGGCGAAATTGGGAGTTGGAGAATATTTCTTACAGTGGGACTGTTTGCTATATTCAGAATCGGTCCCCAGGGTGTGGACAAGAATTGCAATTTAGGAGTTATGGGGAGTGTGCATGGGCATGAGGCAGGACTGCCCATTATCACCACTCCTGTTTGTTCTGGCAATTGAGCTGCTCGATTGCTTGTTTCATGACAGGGACCCGAAGTGGTGGTGCTTCAGTTAGTAGAGGAGCCCACATGGTCTAATTAAATGCATATGACGTCCTATTTACAGATTCCAAGGGATAGTCTGATATATTGACACTGCTAACTAGACTTAGGGGCCCATTAGGATGGCGGGCAGATCGCCCCCGCCAGGCTGCCGGTAGCCACTGCCGGCCTGGCGGGGACGATCCACCCGCCATCCTTGCTGCAAAGACCCCCCGCCATATTAACATGGCTGGGGGGTCTGCGGCTGACGGAAAGACCGTCTGCTGCTTTTCCGCCTTGCGACCGGGGCGGAAAAGGTTTGTATATGGTGGCGGTGTCTATCAGACACCGCCAGCCATATTACAATGGGCATTTAACAATGCCTTTCTGTGGTGGCAATGCCGCCACGGAAAGGCACGCATAGTCTCCCTGCGGGGGCCCGTTGCGGGCCCCCAGGGACTCTGGGGGTGTGGGGGGTGCACATGGGGGATACCTATGGTACCCCCTGCATTTCAAGGAACAACGTGGCAGGCACCGCGTGGTGCCTGTCACGTTGTGCTTTGAAATGCACAAGATGTATTCTTAGCATTGTGGCTGGCTGTGCAATGCTAAGAATACGGGATGCGCCCGCCACTGTGGCGGGCGCACCCTAATACCCCCCACAGGACCCCCGCCCTTATGGCGGGCGGTCCCTTCACACGATGGGATGGCGGGCGGACTAAGTCTGCCCCTCATCCTAATGGACCCCTTAGTGCGGTGTCTAGTATCAGTGTGAATTGAGGAAATCTGTATCGTACCCCATACACACCAACAAGTGGGCTCCAGATACATTCAAATACGTTGGTGTCCAGAGTTATTGTGCTGATCAGCAACTAATACGAGGCTAACTTGGGAAAGCAGTATCCTTGGTGAGATCATGTGCTCTATTTTGGGGGAGGTTGTCCCTCTCACCATTGTGCAGGGTTGCAATACTGAGGATGGTGATTTTGGCTCTGCTATTTTATTTTTTCCATGCGATACCTATTCAAGGTACAGAACAGTCTATTCTGGTACGTGGAAATAAAAGTAAAAGATTGTCTATAGATAAAATTATGGTAAGTCTGGATAAGAGGGGCATGATAGTACCCAGTTTAGACACATAATATCTAGAGGTGCAATTAATATGGCAGAGGAGATGGCTACATGATCTGACTGTGCATGACAAGGTGATTTGCTACTGTTGGCAGAATTATGCCCTTACACTGAATTAAAAATGTTCATGCTTCTGAGATTCCTTATTGGGATCTTACTAAATCCAAGGTAGTGAGCAAACAATATGATAGGAAACCTTGGACTGAGGCTGAATGTATTTGGTGGGTGATTTGTTTGTTCGGGTGTCACTAAAACATTTTGATTTTATGTGTGAGGAAACTCACCAAGCACTGCTTATGACCTCACATATTATATCAATTGTGACATATTCTCTAACAATATTGATAACATAAGTACGACATCTGAAATTACATCGACGACAATACTGTGCATGGCGGGCCGTGAGTTATTGCTACTTCAGTTAACCATTAATGTGTGTATCTCAGAATTTTCTTTAGTTTACAATGTTTCACTAAAACTGACATTTCCAACTAGCTATGAAGTCACTTTACCCTTTGTTTTTGTCGGTGAAAAAAAACCTCTTAAGGATTTTTGCCCCTCTGTTGGGCATGACATGATTCTTGAAAAGGATGTTTTAGAAGGCATTTTAATAATGTACTTACAATGTCCTTAGCAGTTACAACTTGATTTATAATAATACCCACTGTTGCTTAAAATTTAGTTTAAATATTAGCACATTAGCCCCAACAAAATCACTTGTTTCTTAAAAAATAATAAAGATATATTGGCTGTCTCAGGCAAGCAAGAAGTAGTAAATTTATGGCATTTAAATGTTTTAAATCTTCATATGTAGTGCTGAAATCAATAAATAAGTTAATAAATCATGTAAAATAAAAATACATGATGATTAGTTTGCATAATATGATTCTATCATGCCATGCCAATGTTTAGGTGACATTAATGAACCACTTGGCCTTTGGCCTCCTGATTTGCAAATGTCACCAGAACCCCTTGATGGCAAAATATATGGGTTAAGGTACCCATGTTCATTCATTTAAAGGATATTTCAAGTCAGTGAGGAGTCCCAAGGTCAATAAGAGGAATGAGGCGAAAGACTGAGGGCCTCATTTATGAAAGTGTTGCATGGCCACGTAAAAAGTGACACTTGCGACACCATGGATGCGCCGTATTTACTGTACGGCACTCCATGTTGCAAGTATTTACAGATACGTCAGCCTTCCAGCTGTATCTGTAGGCGCAAACGTGGCACATTGATGGGGTGTGTCTGAAAACAGATGCAACTCCAGCAATGTGTCCTTTTCTGAAAGGGCCTGCGCCAGTCTAAGACCTGGTGTGAGGCAGGCGTAAGGATTTGACGCAGTGTCGTCCTATAAGTGTCGCAGTGAAATCTCATAGATTTCACTGCAACACTTCTACGAGGCATTTTTGCGGGGGAACGCCCACCCTGCATACATTATACCTGACGCAGGAATAATGTAGCGCAGGGGTTTACAAAGTGACCCATCTGCTTAGACGCACCGGCAAAGCAAGAGGCTCATAAATAAGCCCCTGAGTTTATTTGTAAGGTTATTGAACTCTGGAATTACATGCAATACCCTTATCATGTACGGCAAGGTGTACCTTATTCCTGATAGTACATGGTCACACCATCGCCTTTTAAACAATGCACCTAGGTGCAAAGCTCTTTTATATGAAAGAGAGAGCGAGTTTGCAAATATGACCAATAAAAAGAGAATAACTAGTGCAAAATGTAACACAGGAAGAAAGCTGTTTCTTTTTTTGGGGCTAAATGATATCAAAATCAGTTTCATACAAGTCCGTTTTTTGTTTTTTATAAAGGTCTAGTAGCCTGAAATGTGTAGAAACATGGAGAAAGATTCTAACATTTTTGTATTTACCCCATGAGTGCAAAAAATAACATGTTGCTATACATATCTCTTTTCTGCATGTCACTGTACTGCTAGAAAAACAGAGCAGAAGATGGAAAAGCAATGTTTTGCTTTTAGTTCTTTAGACAACTGTTTTAATTATGATCCATGGCCTGGCCTTCCTCTCCCCAGGCTGCTGGCTCTGTCAGCAGAGAAAGCAAAACTGGATGTGGGCTCCTAACAGTAAGGCCAAGTCACTGACCTAATAATAAACAAAACGATTGCCAATAGTGTTATCCTATATATCTGTTATTCCGCACAGCACATTGGAATGGAACCTAACGTGGGTTTAAAGACTAATAATTCAGTCTGAATAAATCAATATTTATTTCAATCACTTGTAAAGCATTTGTCAATTACTTTTTACAACTTCTACAAATTTTACATCCCTACGATCAACAACATTATATACAATAAACAATCAATAAAACTGTACACATTCTGAGATATTCCAAAACAATTGATATTCTCAATCAAAACACACATTCCACATTCAACCGGTCACTATCACACTCATAGAACAAAACTAATCTATTTACATTTACATTCACAAATCCATTTACAAGACACCATAAACAAAAACTTTTTTGGGAGTTTAAATTTTCAAACAGAAATGCAAATAATTTAAGATTATATGGCGTATAAACAAACGGTCTACGCGTTTCGAACTCCAAATAAGTTAGGAGTTCTCATCAGGACCTCATAGCTGTGAAGAAAACAGAAAAAATCTATTAAAGCTACCCTTTGCTTCTTAACCTATAACTGCCCAGACCCTGCGTGACCACTTCTTACCTCCTATTGAAGAGAAGCCTCAAAAATCACTACGAATTGGGACACTGTGGTAAAACAAATTAATAGACCGCCATTACTTTACCAGACCAAAACAGTAAATCCACTTGGGCAGTCATCATGTATGGACCCTAATGTACTCACAAATGGCCCAGGTCGTGCAGCGTACTATGGACACAGAGCTTATTGTCACTTTCTTCAAATGCCTTAACCGAAGCCTCGCAGTGTGTCCTGTATATATGAAACATATGCATTTGAAGAAAGTGACAATAAGCTCTGTGTCCATACGCTGCACGACCTGGGCCATTTGTGAGTACATTAGGGTCCATACATGATGACGGGCCAAGTGGATTTACTGTTTTGGTCTGGTAAAGTAATGGCGGTCTATTAATTTGTTTTACCACAGTGTCCCACGTTGTGGTGATTTTTTAGGCTTCTCTTCAATAGGAGGTAAGAAGTGGTCACGCAGGGTCTGGGCAGTTATAGGTCAAGAAGCAAAGGGTAGTTTTAATAGATTTTTTCTGTTTTCTTCACAGCTATGAGGTCCTGATGAGAACTCCTAACTTGTTTTGGAGTTCAAAACGCGTAGACCGTTTGTTTATACGCCACATAATCTTAAATTATTTGCATTTCTGTTTGAAAATTTAAACTCCAAAAAAAAGTTTTTGTTTATGGTGTCTTGTGAATGGATATGTGAATATAAATGTAAATAATTAGTAGAAGTTGTAAAAAGTAATTGACAAATGCTTTACAAGTGATTTAAATAAATATTGATTTATTCAGACTGAATTAATAGTCTTCAAACCCACGTTAGGTTCCATTCCAACCGGCTCTGTCAGCAGGCATTGTGACATCAGAACTCAAATATAACAAGTTATTACAGTTGGATGGCTATATCATTTATTATAGAAGTGTAGATAGAATCAGTGAATTACGGGGGATGTTTTTTACCTAGGGGTTCTGAGTAACATCAAATAGACAATAAGAGTGAAGCTCTCTGTCTATATTGTCACTCAAAACCCTCAAGTGAAAAATATCCCTGTAATTCACTTTTCACCCATCTCTAATTTTATGTTACGTATAGCCCCCCAAAATCATCTGACTCTGCCTTCAACTGCTATGCACAGGAGTGATTAGGAAACCATGCAGAACATGGCTTCTACTCCTTGTACCAGATGTGAAAAAAAACCTGTCTGCCTGCCAGCCCCAAATCTCTCTGTGCCTTCTTTTCCTTCTATTGTAAAAACTTTGCTCTGTGGTTTTCAGAGCTACTCTGATATGCTCTATAAGAGCCCTGCCATGGGCAGCCTTAAATACATTTTTTGACATCGCAACCGTGGGTAACATATTTTGTTAACAACTGTTGCTAAATCATAGCAGTCAATTCCCATATTTAGATTGTGGCATTCACACCTAAGGCTTCCAATGGAAGCCATACAGAGCAAAGAAATTAGAGACGTGTTTTTAATACAGGGATTGCAGAATCCCGAGTATGATAGACCCCTTTCACAAAAGTTATCCCTTATGAGTTCTCACCATATATGTTTGAATGTCTGATAAATATCTAGAGAAAATTGTGAGGGTAACGATTTTATCACCACATTCACAATTTCAAGCCCTGTGCAAACAGTGGTTTTCACAGGATTAACACATTTGGATTCGTTCATAATCAGTCCCTTAAGGGCTGGTTCAATGTGACATACACATTTCCATGGTGTTTATTAGAGGTAAATAACTATGCTTGTCAAAGATCACGTACAGATTTGAGGGGGAAAAAACAACTGTGGAGCGTGTTTAGGAATACAGGGTAATAAAGAAGGCACATACGGTAATAAAGAAGGCACATACATTTTCCCGTAGCTTCGTTTAGGTTATGCCGAGAACAATCTGCAAACAAAAGACAAGGGGCCTTATTTATGACGCCCTGCGTCACTTTTACGCCGCCGGTGCGTCACTTGACGCACCAGCAGCGTAAAAAATGTGTCTTGATGCACCATATTTACGAAGTGACGCATCTAGGTAGATGCGTCACTTTGTAAACCCCTGCGCCACATTATACCTGCGCCAGGTGTAATGAATGCAGGGGGGCGTTCTGACGCAGGAAAAGGTCATAGAAGTGGCGCAGTGAAATCTATAAGATTTCACTGCGCCACTTCCTGGACGCAAATGCGTCAATTTCTTACGCCTGCCTCACAGCAGGTGTAAGACTGACGCAGTCCCTTTCACATGGGGCTTGCCCCATGTGAAAGGACACATTGCTGGAGTTGCGTCACTTTTGTGACACACCCCAGCAATGCGTCACTTTTGCCCCATACAGATACGTCAAAAATACTGACGTATCTGTAACTCTTTGCGCTATGATGCGTCATACTGTAAATACGACGCATCATTGGTGTCGCAAGGATGGCGCACTGAAAAGTGACACATCGCTGTTTTCACGCAGCGATCCGTCACTTTTCATAAATGAGGCCCAAGGTCTGCATGTCAGATATATCGATTTTGAAGGGGACATTTACACTATTGTAATTAACAGGTTTGTTTAACCAAAATCGGGCGCTTAGACGTGAATTTAGATAACTACTGACAACAAGCACTGTCAACCCAGCGGATGCTTTACAATTACGTCCTGGGAGAAGGTGCCTCAGAGTTGAATGTCATTGGTTCATAATCTGAATAAATCAGCTTTCTAGTAGTATAACACAGAAAGGCACTATTGTGCTCTGTAAACGTTTGGCGAGGCAGGAAGTCCTGACTCTCAAATTTAGAACAACATGTTTCGAAGTTTTCGTTTTAAAAGGAAAATGTTTCCCATTTTCTTAAACTGCAAACCAATTACAATAGTTTTTGTTGTTGTTGTGTAAATGAGGTTATAAAAATCACTGCACAACGTAACGCAAATAACACATTAAATGACTAACATTTACATGTTTCTCATAAAAAGCAAGTGCGGTGGGTAATTGAGAACAACGACGAGCTACAAGAAAAGAGAAAAAGTCACAATCTGAAAATAGTAATAAATCTGGTGCAATCATGCTGTGCGATGTGAGTATAATAACAGGGTTAACTATCCGAAACAAGAGGTCAAAAGAGACTTAAACCTTAGAAACAATATTACGAGGGGAGAAAGCTTTCAAGACCATGGGGTCCTAATTATAGGTATTTTGGTGAGACCCCACAATTACTGCCAACCTCTCCATACCGTTCCACGGGCATCTGAACAACCGAGCTGCCACACACCACTGATTAGCACTGGAGCTATGTTTGGAATGTTGATATTTCTCTATCTAGTTTAGACAGTGGTGTTGAAGCAGCGTGCTTACTTTAGTTCCACGGAGAGATTTAGCAGGATATAAAGCAAATGCAAGTAATAGATTCACTAATCAGTTGCAGCAATCGAGGTCAAATGCACAACGTCATTCAAGGTTGAGACCTGAACGTCAGGCAGTGCTGACATTCGTCATGCATACATGTATGAACTGTCTATATCCACGGATCACACAAAGGACTCAGGGGCATATTACCAACAACTAGCGATCATTTTTGTCTCTAACTTGTTTAGAGACAAAAATTATCGCCGCACATCGGCGATTTTTATCGCAGATAAACCTTGCTATTAGCAAGGTTTATCGCAAATGCGATAAAAAACGGCCGCAATGCATGAATATCGCTGAAAAGTCAGCGATATTCATGCATTAACGAGCAAATGCTCTTAGCCATGTTATCCACCTCCCATTGGATAACATGGCTAAGAACTGCTCAGGGCAGGTGTTAGCTTTTGGAGATATTTGCGCTTAGCGCGAATATCTCCAAAAGTTGGTAATAGGAGATAGCGATGTTAGGGACTGTTTCCAGTCGCTAACATCTTGGCACGCCCACTTTGCATGTCATTAGTGATAAATATCACTGACATGCAAAGCGGGGCCCAAGATGGTCGCTTTCTCCTTTTAGCTGTCACTAACTGGTGTTAGCGACAGCTTGGTAATAGGGAGATAATTTTATCTCCGCTTTCTTGGCTTTTAAAGCCAAAAAAGCGGAGATAAACCCCCTTGATAATATGCCCCTCATTCCTCAGCCTGGCACCTGAGACCAATAGAGGAGAGTGGAGCCCCCATACTCAACTAATCCAGACAAGTGAAGGAACCGGCAATGGAGACCCGGCAGCCTTTGTTTCAGTGAGACATACAGAGTCGCTGCCTGACACAAAGTGGTGGGTGAACTGGATGTATGACGTTACAACGCATACTTTTACCACGCATGCCTTTACAACGCGGTTTTTACATCGCAAAACTTTACAACGCATAGCGCTTTGGGGTGCTGGATAGTGAAAAGTTTAATTTACTATTCCAACTCCAGTCCCCGTGGACACTAGGGGAGGTGTTGGATAGTAAATTAAACTTATTCCCTATCCTAGAGCGCCCCCCAGCGCAATGCATTGTAATGGTTTGCGTTGTAATGGTTTTGTTGTAAAGGTTGTTCACCGGGTGAACCAGCTGCTCTGTGACAGTGTGTTAGAAATGGGTTTCTGATTGGCTAGGGAATGCACCTTAGTCGGTCAGAACCAATCACTCAAATCAGGGTAAGTAAGTTACCAACCAAAGATAACCCGTGCTCGCCCCTTGGCATCTTGGCACAGAGCAATCAGGCGTATCCCCAGAGGCAATTTGTAGAGCGTTTGTGCATCACACTCACACCAGTAACAATAAATACACCACAAAAGAGACTCCACGCAGGATTATATGCAAATATACCATATATTGTACATAAAACATGGACCGAAATGACGTGAGACATAAGTACTGCGCACAAAATGCATTTACTATGATAAGGATCAGGAAGTAACACGATATGAATTATATAATCAATCCGAGAGATCTAAACTCGCTGCGATAAGCACATGAATCATAATACAGATTACCATGAAAATACAGGCCGAGCGGCTCAGAGCTTCTATTAGACTGGTTACGACAATTCCGTGAGCCTTACTGAACCGTGTGCCTTCGTGAGAAAATACGCCAGAGCACCTGAGCTCCTACTAGTTATTATGCAGTCATTTATAACTCTTCACAGAGGCTTCCAAACCTCTGCACGCATTGCCCTAGGGTCCTCCCCAAGGGATGGAGGGAGAGGGAATGGCACACTAGAATATCACTGGGGTGACCCTCCCTGGACCCCCTCCGCATGCAGAATCAACAACGAAGCTGCTGCCCGTGAGCGTGCGGAACTGCAGGGCTAAGATGCAACTCTGGAAGGCATGCGGGGCTGGAGCACAAGCTCATCTCTTGGCTTTCCACTGTGCTCAGAGGGTCGCACTTGGATGCAACTCGAGCTGGCGGCAGTGCTGGGGTATAAACTTTGTTCAAGTGGTGAGGAGTGGGGGCGGCAGCCGCAAAGGGAAGGGCACTCACCATGCATCCTTCCTGTTGGGACACCACGCTTATTATTCACTGAAAGTTCACAAAGCGCTCACCATACCCTGCCAACCTCAGAAGTGCACAACAGTCCCTTTCAACCCCAGCCCTGGCTCCAGACATCAGAAGGTGGTAAATCAGCCCTTTGTGTGCAGGCAGGTCACAGCCTATACAAATGTCAGTGTGTCCCGCTTCTCTCTCTCTCAGCTCAGGGAGACTATCAGTAGGCAGATGTAACCCTGTCATACCCAACCCTTCCTGTGTGTTGGCTGTCTGGAAAGTATGCACAAAATGTAGCTGTCGATCAGGCCCAGATGTGGATTGGAGTCATGCTGCATGGCACACAGAGTTATAAGCACAGAGAAATGCAAACCTTTTAAAAGTGGCGTTTCTAAAATAGTAATGTAAAGTCCACCTGCAGCAGCAAGCAGGATTTATCACCACTATCCCAAATATTCCAAACATGGCAGCTCTACTCTTTTCAGATCAGGAATTACAACTTAAGTACCTACAAGGGAATTCCCAATGCTAGCCTATGAGAGGAGAAGGCCTCACAGTAGTAAGAAACAAACTGGCTGTTTGTCACTACCAGAACATGCCACACAATAAAGGCACATGTCTTACCATTTACTTGCACAGCACCTAGCCCATAGGGTTTTCTAGGGCCTACCATAGGGGTGACCTATATGTAGTAAAAGGGAGGTTTAAGGCTTGGCAAGTAGTTGTAAATGCCAAGTCAAAATAGGCAGTAAACTGTGCACACAGGCCGTGCCCTGGCACGCCTGAGTCAAGTTTGAAAGGCTACTTCTGTGGGTGGTGCAAGCAGCACTGAAGGCCCACTAGTAGCATTTAATTTACAGGCCCCGGGCATTTGGTATACCATTCTACAAGGGACTTACATGTACATCAAATATGCCAAACAATTATAAATGAATCATACCATGTTTAACCACATGGCTGCTGGGCGTTTTCCCCCCCTGTGCTGGAAAATGCCATTTTAGTGGCACCATGACGAGCTCAGCTCGTCATCAGCACACGACACCTTTGGGTGATGACGAGCTGAGCTCGTCATCAGCATCGAAAGGGTTAAAGAAGAGAGAGCATGCACTTTAAAACTGATTAGCAATGACATTAAAATCAAACATTAATATAAAAAAAATATTCATAAAAAACATCATGAGTCGCAACATTATATTATCACTTAATCAGAGCCTATAAAATATATCCCATTTGATTTATATAATCTCAGTAATTTTATCAGTGGGACAAGTCACCCCTCTACTAAAAAAACCTGGCCTGGACAAAAATGACTTAAACAACTTCAGACAATACAACTATCGACTATTATAAAGAGAGAACTGGGGGACCCACGGACAACGTCGGGGCGGGCGGGGGCCCTGAAGCCTGATTGCTCCCACGGACAACATCGGGGCGGGCGGGGGCCCTGAAGCCTGATTGCTCCCGGACAACGTCGGGGTGGGCTGCTAGTAATATTATAATATGACTAGCTGTGACTTCACTGTAAATGCTAAATCATGTTTTATTGTTTTTCTATGGATCTCGATCAAACAGAAGTAGTTGTGCTCGCACTGTAAATATCTAATCATGTTTTTTTATTGTGCTTTTATGGTTTTTATAACAAAAATCGAATAAAGCTATATTTGAATTGAAAATGAGAAGTCAACTTAATCATTTTAATTTTCTGTCATTTGAAAGCATTCAGAGATATAATTTTGTTCTCATGCTCCAATACTGAGTTGAGAATGACTTATACGTCAGTGCTTCAGTTCTGAATCTCTGTGGTCCACATGGGTCATAAATATGAGTGGAGCACTGCTCATTATTAGTCTCTGCTATCTGGAGTTTGATAATAATGTAAAATAAACATAGCCTTTTCTTAACTTGAAGGGAAAACACAACACATATTTATTGCAGTTCGTAGTTAAAAATGAGCTCAAGGCAAAGAGTTGCTCTGAAGGTTTCTGCAAGCTACTAGAAGCTCATGAGGGACTGGTTGGAGACAACTGCACCAGACACTTCCATCTCCACTTGCAGATATATCTCCCCACTATCTCTGCTCTCTGCTTTGCCTCAGCAGTTTCTTCAGTCTTCACTCACTTGGTTGCTTCACCACTGACAGGGGGGGAACAAGCAGTCTCTGCTCACATCACCCCTTCTTCCCTGTCAGAACTCTCTAGCTCTGTTTAATCAGGTATTTGTGTAGCCTGCAATGAGACCTGAGATATCTTGGTCACCGACTTGCTGTCATAATCATGGCCTTTTCCCATTGCTTCATTTATTTTTCTAGTGGCTTTGGATGGTGTAAGATTTCCTAATTTGGGTGTATTATTGAGGATGCTTTGAGGAGAGATTAGAGTTCATTCATAACCCACCCGCCATGTCCCACAAAACAGGTTCTGATGAGCATTATTGCAAGTTGTGGCCAGTGTCCTGTGTAATGGAGAGGTGTGCGAAATCTTTAAAAAAATTTTTGTTAAATGTCATGACATGTAACATTAATTTCACTGACACTTGTGAAAATTGAACACGAGGGAACACCTCATCTTCATAGTTATGCAAGACACATAAAGTGGGCAGATGGAGAAGTTTGCATTTTCTACATGAAAAAGTCTCTTTTAAGGTATTTTCTGCTTGGACAGAAAATAAGCAATACAAAGCGTTGTGAAAATTTACCGGTTTGAGCTTCATAGAGTTTCACCTATGTCACCTAAAGCAAAATTTGTGAATTTTTCCACTTTTGCAGACATTATTAAAGTTATGCAAATACCTTGTTTAAACTCTTCATTCCACTGTATCACAAAGAGTGGCTTCTGAGGATGTATGGTGTAGTTCAATTATTGTAGCTTACATTCAACACGAAGATGCCTTGCTGGATCACTTTGTCGGTGTGACACTTTGGTAACACTATCAGCCCCTATTGTATGCCTCAAAGAGAAGGTGAGGACTTTAACTTTATAAACGTGCATCATGGAAGGTTGATTAAAAAGCTAAAGCACATGCACAGCTGCTTCTTTGATGTACAGGGAGATGTTAACTGTTTTTTTAATTACTGAATTCAAATGCACTTTGTTCACTTATTGAAAGAGCTCTATTCAGAACAATTGTAGCTCCTGCAAACTTGATATTTAGAAGATCAGGTTGAGAAACATGGTCAATAATTAGCATGGATTGCAATGGAACTACTATGTGACTGTTAAGAAACATCAGGGTTAATGATAGAATGGAGTAACTGCTTCCACTCTCACAAAGGAACATCAGGCTAGTGACATTGATTCCTACATTTTGAATGTAACAATAAGGAAGGTTCCAAGAAAATAGCATTAAATAGACCCCCAGTGATAATAACCATTTCCCACTATCGAAAATGGTAAGAGACTGCTCCTCCAGCTGCAGTTCAACTATTTAGGGCACCAGTCAGTGCAAAACCATGGCACTTCACAGGCTCACTTTATGTGATCTTGCCCCAGAGCTTTAATTACTTATTGAAGACCCAAGAAAATCTTAACCAGAGAAATGTAAATGTGTCATCTTCAAACATAAGATATGTTATCTTCCTGCCAGTCAATTCTGTGAAAATTAGAACATTGAAGAGAGATGAAGAACAAAAAATGTTTAAGTAAAAAAACAAAATAAAACACAGACCTTTAAGGAGCCCTGTTAAGGCTATGTGAGGAAGATATTCAAGATCAAACCTCAACACAAGTATCTGTATATATAATTTGGATCATATTCAGAAGTGTTGGTCTAATGACACAATTAGCTTGTCCCTGTCATCTCCATCAAATGCAATTGATAGATCTACATATAGAGAGAACCACCCTTTTATCATATTTTGCTACATTATATATAGTTTATCCTTTATCAACTGGACAGGTATAAAACTAGTTGGCTTAATGATAGCAGTCTAGCTTCTTCTACTCAAATTTCTAGTTTATTTAGTAGATTTTTGAAAAATATTTCCCATCCAAGTCTGTAAGGAATATCAGCCTACGTTTGACCGCATTTGCACTGTACCCTTTTTAGGTGTGGCCTGGAGACAGCTTTAGCTACATTGCCAGTCTATTGCAATGTTGAAACTTAATTCAGCATACCCTTGGTAATACTATGTACGGAAACATTAGGTGGAAGAATGGGTCAGCATTATGGCACGTAGGCAATGCCAGTCACATTTTGTATCGGCCCACAATACAGCTTTCAGTTTTTGGCTTGTTGTGCTTGAGGGTCACAGCATTTTTAATTCTGAATGTCTTTAGTCAGGAGAGATAGTCAGTGTCATAAATAAGGAGTCACATCAACCGTGAACCTCTGCTCATCTTATTTGTGAGAGTGTAAGCTGCTGGTAACAATGATTATGGATCCTTTTCTACTCCAGCCTCATCAGTACTGTGTCTCATAGCAGTCTTGTCTTCTGCTCTGCAGTGCCAGCATATCACAATTGTTAATTTCAATATAGTGCCTCTTTACCATGGCTACCACTATAACCATTACAAACACTACCAGTACCACCCAACATTTTCATTACCACCACCATTTCCACAATCATTGCCATAACCACCACCACTACCACCACCACCACTCTTACTACTACTATTATTGCTACCGTAACCACAAAATGCATATTACTATCACCATTACAGTACCATTATGTTATTACTACAATTAGCATCACTACATTACCAGAACCATCACTACTATTCCCAACACTCCCACATTCCATTCATCAACACCACTGTTAAAGCATCAAAAATACCTGTGCCATTATAACCACTACTACCATTACCACCAGCACTATCATCATCACTACCACCTCCATTAACACAACCAGCATTGCCCCCACAATCAGTACCACCATTGGTACCTCCACAATAATAACTACAACAAAACCAATTATCATCACATTTCCACGAGCACCATTACAGGCATTACATTAATTGTCACAATTCCCTTTACCTTTGCTACCAGCATTACCATTACCATGACCACTGCCATTACCACCAAGACAGTTAGTACCATTATCATTATTACCTCTATTAGCACTATGACACATCTAAACTACCACCAGCATTACGTTCTCCACCATCGCCAACAAAAATACTGTACTACTACCATCACTACAGACCTCCATTATCACCAACCCACCATAGCAAAGTCAGTACCACCATCACCACAATTACTAATGTTACCACTGCCATTATCACTAGCTCTACTAGAACTATTAACACCTATACCATTAATCACACTACCACCATTATCAATACCACCATTAGCACGACCCTCATTATCACAAGTAGCACCATTATTAGCACTACAAATATCACGCAAACATCACTACAACTATCACAACCACCTACTTCTAGACTGTATTTTTTGCATTTGTGTGTGTAAGTGCATTGAGTGTTTGACAGTACTGTGGGTGTTTAAGAGAAGGTCTATTGTGGGCATTTTTATGAGAGACACTGTGTTTGCTATGAGCAATGAACAAAGGCCTTACTTATCAGCCTATGTTTGTTTTCAGATTTCTTAGCCATACATAATTATCACCTTTTGTCATTTAAGAGCCAGGTGTTTGAGAACACTTCATGGCTCCTAAACACATTTAAAAAACTGGTTGTCGAAATATTGATTAACAAATGCAGTGTTTACTTCATTATAGTAGGGAGATAAACCATCATCATTTTTACAAGCATTTGCAAGACTGATTTACAACAAGCTATACAATGGGATGACTAAATATATTTAACTACATTATTTCCTACTATTTAAAGAAGGGACCTGAAATGAGCATAGTCAACAAATAATTAACATAAAATTGTCATGTGTGAAGCATCAGATGTATTTGACAACGCAAGGTCAGACTGGTACCATTAATTATAGAAAACGTATATGGAAAACACACAATATGGACAACATAAAGGAAAAGGTCAGAGAATTGGTTAAAGAATGTTTTAAAACCATGAGGTCTCCAAATGAGCAATGGGAAAACTTCATACAGAAAATAGTCCATATGATCCCACTTCCAGTGTAGAGAAAAACCAAGTAACTCAAATGGAAAAAAGGGAGATTAATATCAACCTATCATATAACGCTAGGTAAATCAGACAGACTCGTAACAAACTCAGGAAACAGTTAACTAAGTTTCCGTGTAACGAAGATCTACTAGTGAAATTAAAAAATACAAATCATAATTTGAGGAAATTAATCTGGAACAAAAAAAAACAAAGCCAGTCAGGACTTGTGGACTAAAATCTTTGTAGCTAGTAATCAAGTAAACTCAAGGGAGTTTTCGATAATGATTAATGGTTTAGTAAGGCCTTATATCTGTGGTAGTATCTGTCTTAACTGAAGATGAATGGTTTACATTTCTCATAAAGCATTTAAACCCAGCTGCGAAATCAAATATTCATGATGGCAAACAGTAAAGGATGGTTAAAACAGTCTTAGAATGTGATATTGGAATCCACATAACAAAATCTCAAGTCTCCAAACTAATAAAGAAACAAAAAGATGGGGCACCAGGTCCCAATGGTGTACTGTTTGCTCTCTATAAAGACAAAAACCGGACTTTTGGTTGGCATATCTAACAGAGGTTTTTAACAAATTTGCACAGATTGGGCTGATTCCAAAGTCTTGGAGAGGATCATTATTATTTCCTATTTTTAAGGAGGGAAATTGGCAACTGCCGGAGAACTATCGTTTCATAACCCTGCAAGATACTGATGCAAAATTGTTTGGTTTGTGAGGATTTTATTGTCAATCTTAACAGATTGGGTAAAGGATAAGCAGATACTGCCCCCGAATCAATCAGAATTCATAAAAGGTTTAGGAACTTCTACAAACATATTAGTCCTATCAGTATTAATGGATAAGGCAATTTTAGCAAAACAGCCTTTGTACCTTTGTTTTGTAAATTTTAAATCGGCTTTCAATTGTGTGAAAAGACAGCGACTGTGGAATAAACTAAAGGAGCAAGAAATTCCAGACTCACTATTAAAATCAATTCAACTCTTGCATACTGATACTTGGATCAGGGTGAGGTTCGGAGATGGTCGGACGCTAACAAAAGAAATACCTACGACTGAAGTATTAAAGCAAGGGGTGTCCTGGCCCCATTGCTTTCTTAACTTGTTTTTAGCAGATCTTTCAACCACGCTGAACGAAGTAAATGCACATACGCCTAGGTTAGCTTTTAAGTCAAACTAAAGCTGTGCTGCAGCAGTTAATAGATCGAATATCAATATATGCAAAAGAAAATGATATGGTAATAAATGAAGCGAAGACCAAAGTAATGGTATTTACAAAAAATATAAGACTTAAACACAAATACAAATGGTCATTGGAAAAAGCCCAATTAGAGCAAGTCAAATCTTACAAATTTCTTGGTGTTATATTTAATGACAATGGAAATTTCATTCTGCAAAAAGAGGATATTTATAGAAAAGCAAATGCTTTAGTAGCAGCATTCAGGATTCTACAGAAATCAACAAGTGACTTGTTTTATCGCCCCTTCTTAAAGGTGATCTCAGCCAAATTGCTACCTACTCTGACGTATGGTAGTGAGGCACTAAATGGGAAAGATGAGGCGATAATTAATAATGCAGTGGCAAGAACTTATAAAATCCTCTTTTTTGCCTAAAAATGCATCACATGCGAAAGTGAGGCTGGAATTTGGGCTAAATAACCAGTTATATGCAAGGAAAGGTCAAGCCCTTAAAGTGTGGAACAGAATAAGAAATGATTGAGAAAATCAAATGTCCCAGCTACTATGGCATAAAGTAAATGATGATAGGAAACTGCAGGGCGGGATTTATTTAAACGCAGCAATAGAAGAATTTGGCGTAATGCCTATCTGGGAAACTACAATTACTCAGGAAAGTTTTAAAAAAACAATCACCAAATTAATGGATCATCTATTGCTGATAAAAGATAAAGATATATTTGTAAAAAAAAAACATGCATTGCCATTAACAAATGGATTTATGAAAAAAAGGTCCAAGAATTGTAGAAACATTGTGGTCATTAAAAAACAAACATACCTTTATTAAAGCACGGTTTGGCTTACTACCGGGATTATGTCATTTACCTCCATGGAAGAAATCAGAGGAGGGTACCCAATGTAGGCAATGCAAATCCGGAAAAGAGAATATTATACATTTACTGTGTCTTTGCCCTTAATTAGAAAACGAAAGGAAAATTATACTTAAAAGACTATTTAATGATCGTGGAGTAAGGAAATGCAGGCAAACCTTGATAGTATGTCTAAGCTCTGATGATACAACTATGAACTCTGCATTAGTAAAATTGTTATGGAGAGTTGGAAAAAAACTGGAGGATTATAATTTGAAATCCATATTTACTGTATTTTATTAAATATTGTGTATTGTATTTTTTAGCATGTTTAAGATAGGGTATCAATCATATATGTTTTTTTAAACTGCTTATATTTGACCATTTTCATACCTTTTTGTAAGATATTAATTAATTAAACAAATAAACAAATTAAATTGAATTGAACACGCTATAGCACTAAAAGTCTCAATCGAACAAGTAATAAACTTGAGCTTTCTTTAATTTCCATTAGTTTTCAATATCATTTTTTTTGCACCCCAGATATTTTTACTATGCACTGTTTTAAAAAAAAATTCTAGCTTGTATTGATTCTGAAGAATCTTCATTGTGAGTTAAGAGCCAGATGACTTGCTTAAGAATTTGGTGGATGTGGGGCATTTTTCACTGGCCCCAAGGTAAGGAATACACTTTATTAATGTGTCCCTGGACTCATTAGGGCCAGCAAGCAAATGGCCAACCAGGCATGATTATGACCGCTCTTTCCAAAGGATTAGGTGAACATGTTTCTGCCCATGACCTTCCTTAAAGGTGTTGACACATTCTTCAGGACCTGTATGACAAAAGCTCTTGCTTTTTTTCTCAAGTGAAAAAGCAGATATCTGTCAAGAAAGTGAAAATACAAAGCCAGTGGTCTAAATAAGGTCCTGTAAGTGCTCCACTGGTAGTTTCCTGCAAGAGATATTATAAGAAAATAATGCATATACACTGCATGTGACAAGGGTAACAACCAATCCCTAATCAACAGTAACATACATGATTTATCTGTCATGAAATTATGTTGTGTATATATGTGCATAACCCATGCAAACCATGGGACCTGCCTCCACTAGTGAAATAGGTAAAATATTCCATGGGGATGGATCAAGGCTAATGTCAGGATTAAGGCCTCACATTGGGCCCTGGTGTTTGACTCCAAGTAAATTCTCCGCTAGAAATGTATCGTAAAAGGGAAGAGAAACAAACAGAAATATTATAGGAGCAATTAAAACCCCCTAGTAAATTAGTCTTAAGTATTAGAACGATGTTTAAATGTGGGAATTAGCATTGCAGTAGTATCTAGTCCCCAGAGCAGGTAATTTATATGCTGCCATGATATTTGTTGCCATTATACAACGACCAATGATGTTTGTGAAAAAACTCAACTAATGTAAAATATGTCTTGTTCATAGTTTGGGGACCATATCCTCTACAGGATCCCAAGCATAAGAGCTTGTGGTGAACCTGCCATAATCTTAGTTAGTGTCGTTCTGTGGGGCCCTCTGGTGTTTATGGATAGATTGGTAGGGCCCCCTGTGTTTCCTCTCGCCCATGGTTTGCATGGAGTAAGAACCTCCATGACACCGCTGGCAGAGAGGAAACTCATAATATTGTTGGTGGGACCTCAGCAGTACTGCCAAGAATATTGCGGCCTCTGTTTCCAACAAATATTATGTTTCTGACAAACTGGTGGTTCCCTGGCGGCGGCAGTTGTCCCAGGGTACGCTGACCACCCAACTTGTAATGGCGTGGTTGGACTGCCATTGCGGTGATGGCTGGGCTGCCATTGACGCACCTCCAAGAGTGAGGCAGTTCTTGGATTGCCAGACTCGGAATCAGGGCCTGTGCCCAAATATGGAAATCTTCACAGCAACTTTGTCCAGTGGCTCCCTGACAATGATACCTCCTCCTCGGACACCACCTGCAGCCTTGCCCCACCTAAATTCTACCTTCTCAGAACTTTTTTCTTGAAATTTCTTCAAAGTCTGAAGGTAAGCGCTGACAGGGCCCAATCCACTCTTTGTATTTGACCAGCGCTCCTTTGTGGTCAGCAATATTTTTCGACTTCGACCTAGTCTCTCACAACTAGATGTCTGTGGTTGGTGCTTTGATCTTTTGTGGAGCTCGTTTTTACCTTAAACCTTAAAAATTCATAACTCCGGTAATATTCATTGGATTCCTATTGATTTAGTGTCAAATCAATTATAATATGCAGTTGTTTTAAATTGAGTTTCAAAATATTTATTGTTTACGAAACATATTTGCATTGCTGTTTTGCTATGACAGTATATTAAAAGAAGTTTCTTTTTTTGCATTACTTTCATATGTTACTTCACTTTTCTTACCTTTGCAAGTTAAGTTTTGGTGTATTGATAACTTTTCAAGATTTTCTGGATATTACTGGATTCTAAATGGTGTGTTTTCACAATCTGTAAAAAAAAAATATTATATGCATTTTTTTCTTTTCTGTGGTGTTTTTGCGTTCGCAAACTGTTTCAGGATTTCCAAGCGGTTTATTAACAATCTGGTTAATGGTGCTTTTTCAAAATAATTTACCTGATTACAAGTAACCCTGGGCGTAGTGGGCGTAGTGGGGCTTCGCGGAGCTACGTGAAGTGGGCGAGAAACTACGCCCACCTCCGCACTCCGCGTAGCCCCACTACGCACCGCAGGCCTCCCTCCCGCCCTCCCTAAATACTTTAAATTAAGAGTGTAAAATAATTAAAAGGCACTTACCTTGCCCGCCGCTGCCCACCGCGTCCCCGGGGCTCGCTATCTTCATTGCTGCCGTCTTGTTTACTAATGCGCATGCGCGGGCGGCCGCGCATGCGCATTTTTTCGTAAGAAATGCGCATGCGTGGCCACCCGCGCATGCGCATTAGTACACAAGATGGCAGAATGAAGATAGCGAGCCCCGGGGACGCGGCGGGCAGCGGCGGGCAAGGTAAGTGCCTTTTAATTATTTTACCCTCTTAATTTAAAGTATTTAGGGAGGGCGGGAGGGAGGCGGGTGGCGGCCAGCTACGCTCCGTCTGCGGAGCGTGCGTAGTGCCGCCTGGCTACGACCGCTACACAAAATGCGGAGTAGACGGCACTACGCACACTCCGTACACGGAGCGTAGCTGGCCGCCCACCCCTAATTACAAGTAGTCCTGTTGTTGTTGGTGGGTTGACTCTTTGTAAGCTTGGTAAACGATGGTCGTTTATTTTCCTCTCAACTTGATAATTCACTAGTTTTATCTGTGTAGGGCAAGAAAGAGATTATGAAGGTTATTTTTGATTTTTAAAAAGCCTACTTTTTTGAAAGAAAAATGTCGTAGTTATTGAAAACATTTATTAAATATAAAAAATGTGTGTGTTTTTTAGAAATTTTAAACTACATATTTATTACATTTTCAACATTCTTTTTTGGAGAGATGGTGAGGCATTGTTTTATAAAACATTTTTTTACGAATATTTTTATTTCCTTTCCTTTGTGTATGATGATTTTTGAAATTCAGTTCTGTTATCTTTTAAACTTTTAAGTATGGCGATGTTTGGCTCATAAAAGTATTCAGTAAGCTGAAAAAAATGCAATTTAGAAACGTAAAGCTTACTAAATATTTTTTCGTTCTTTGTTTGTTACACATTTCATGGGATTTTAGATTTATTAAAATCTCATTTTAAATTAAAACAAACATAACGATAACATTTTATTATGTGACAGTTTTAAAAATCATTGTAATAATATTTTTCTTTCCTGTAAACGTACTTACATTTCTTCTCACTTTTTAAAAATGTCGATAAAAGTTTTTGAAGTGATTGCCAATTTTTGACAAAATCTGAAACATAATAATGTTTTCGTTTTAAGAATATCTTATTATTTTCTTTTTAAAGTACAAATCTTTACTTGTGTTTGTGTATGAACTGTATGAACTTACTTGTTTGGTCTTTAGGAGTTGTATCTTTTTCGTAGGATTTCTTCTCTGTGGCAAGAGGTCAGCGTGTCAGAAAGTTGCGACTGCTCTCTCTGGTAGTAGAATTACTACTTAATTCAAAATGGAGTATTACTCGTATTTATACGTTTTTATTATTCTCATCATAATTTTCGAGAAAAGTATTGTTTTGATGGGTTTTTAAAAAGTATTCATTTGCTGTGGAAATGTATAATTTAAATTTGTATTTAAAAAGTGTGTGTTTTGTGCGTAGAGTATCGTTTTGACCTCCATTTTGTTTCCAGTGCTTCGGTCTTTCTTTCATGAAAAGAGTAGTAAGACTCATTTTTGGCATTATCTCTAAAATGGCGGCTATGTTTTGATTTTGCTGTTTTATTACATACTTCGGATGATATTGTGAATATTAATAACTTTTTCTGTATTACGGAAAATGATTTGAAGACATTTTTATATATTTTTACATTACGTTTTATACTCGAGTACTTATTGTATTACTCAAGTACCTTTTTGTAATACTCGAGTATTACTTTTTTATAAAACATGCACATTTTCTAAATATACATTCAGTTCTCTACTATTTTTTAATACACTTCCCCACCCAAAACCCCTATTTTCCCTGCATCCCGTGCCAGGAGTTATTTTACGAAGAAAAAATATATATAAAATTCATAATATATGCGTTGTAATGGTATGCGCTGTATTGGTTTTCGTTGTAATGGTACTTTTTCATTGCTGTTATATATTCGCGTTGTAATGGTATGCGTTGTAAAAACATGCGTTGTAAATGTACTTGCATTGTAAAAAATGCGTTGTAAAAGCATGCGTTGTAAAAGTATGCGTTCTAACGTCATACATCCATTGTGCAATGTCCCCCCGAACCAGATGGCAAACATAATGATCGTGACGTGACAAGGCACACATTACCAGAAAGCTTTTTTCCTAGCCCATGGGCCACATCCCTATTATGATCCCCCACAGGGCCAGTGGTCTCTGGCAGCGACGGCGACACAGGTACCTTAACTCCCCCCGCGTAGGACAGTGACACCCACATGCCTCCGGATTATCTGGGGCATTCCTTGATTTTAGAAGATGAGACAGTTTTTCTTCAATCGTCCCTAGTTTGTTTAAGAAGGGGGCTAGGAGAACAGAAATTAAAGTTTCCAAGAATTTCCAATTATCAGGGTTGCCTCTGTGGCCCCCATAGTGGGGAAATCAGGCTTTAGAATAAAAGGAGGGACACCATTGGGTTTCGGGGAGTAATTCTTGCATGTCCCTAAAGCTTGGCGTTTAAGGTTAGCTTTAGCCTTATTCCTCATTGCCACGCCGCCCCTGGTGCGTTTTGGAGGCGGTTCCGCGTTCCCTCCCTCAGTATTAGCTCCCAGCCTAAATTTAGCGGAACATGCTGCGCTTTCTCTTTCCCTAACAGTACTTTTGGGTATGGGGACGGGGACGCCTTGGGCTGCCCAGGACGTAATAGAAGTATGAACTTGGGATAGGACAGGGGATGCAGGCAAGTCTAATTTCTCCTCAGGAGCGGTCGCCGCCAGTTTCCTAGGAAAACTCAACCTTGGGCTTTGGGTGAGTTACTAAATGCCTAAGTTGTCCGCCTCCACAAACCCTGGTTTAGAGGTTACACCATCACTTGGTCCTCCAGCCGAACTGGCATCTAGTGCATTAAAACCTTGGCAGACCGTAACTTGCGAGGCACCCAAGGGAGATTTGACCAAAGTTATAGGCAAGGGATGATTTTGTTTACCCTGCATACGTCCCCGAAGAAAGCTTTTTTTCTGTGAGCTGTATTTCGTGCGTTAAAACTGATTCCGCCCTTGATAAAAACGCATCCAGCGTTTCAACTACACGCCCCCCCGCCCTCAGTCCTGTAACCTTACGTTTAGTAGTCATAGCCGAAAAACAAAAGTGACCTCAAAGTCCAGGGCTCAGAAAGTCTTAGCATGGCAAAAGGGGGATAGCCCAGCCCAGCCTCCTTTGGCCTCTGACTGCCTCAGACGGTCCTGGCGTCGTCCGGGCTTCGTCTCATGCACGTTCCTCGCCGTGGTGGGAGAGGCTGCGCTATAAGCTTGTTGGCCCCATCTCCCCCTCACTCGCTGCAGCTGTGGGCTGGGGCAATGTACTCTGGGGGTTGTGGTCCTCCACAGAGTGTGTGCAGCAAAGCAGGTGATGCTGTGGCAGCCTCGCAGCCCCTGGGACCCTAGTCCCACCAGGGGTTCTGAAATTGGCAGATGCTGCTTTGCGGGGATTGCAGGCAGCCGAAAGAACAACACAGGGCACAGCAGGCAACAAACAGGCAGGTAACAAAATCCCCCTTTGCAACAAACATGTTCCCAAAATATGAAAAAGCCCAAAATCTATCATGTTCAGTTCTCAAAAGTCATACGGTTAGAACTTGAGGTAAACCATACAATTGCCTAAGTATCTGTTAGGATGCGAATGTTCCCTGCATGATCTGTCCATGAGTGTCCAGAGTATCCAAGTATGTGCATCTGGAATTCTGACTTTTGATTTTTTGCTGTATCATCATACTAATCTAGGGTGGGTGTAGAAGTCCAGGTAGGGTGGGTGCAGAAGCCCAGGGATGTCCCTTGACATGAGCATGGTCTTTGATTTGCATCAAGTATACTCTTATTGACGGAACGTGGACCACTGTTCCAATTATGAGTTTACCATGTAGAAAAGTGGTGGTTGCATACCTTGTTTTGTGACTCCACATTTATGACCAATCCTTTTTATCTGTGTTACTGGGTTGAGACCTACTGGCTCTTTCAAGTAAAGTTCTGTTTCAATGTGCTTACTCAACTCTTAGCACTAACAAACAAAGTGAAGTCTGTGCATGTCTACACATATTGCCTGTGTGGTACATCCATGGTGTGTGAGCGTGAGCCAGAGTAAAGGAGGCCTTCAAGATCCATTTTGGCCTGGACCATTGGGCAAAATGGAAGTGGGGTTGCGTTCTTGGACAACGGAACAGTATTGATGACTGTATTCATGACATTCTTGAAGGTAGAGGGAGGAAACCTAGACATTGAAGTGAGGTGAGTGGAGACGTGGCTTCTTTAGAAATGTAATTATCCTTATGTTTGGGAAAGAAGCT
This sequence comes from Lissotriton vulgaris, assembly GCF_964263255.1. Lineage (NCBI taxonomy): Eukaryota > Metazoa > Chordata > Amphibia > Caudata > Salamandridae > Lissotriton > Lissotriton vulgaris. The sequence continues at coordinate 1,607,483,852 of NC_141695.1, read as the reverse complement.
ACTGATTATTCTTCTTATATACTGTAATTTGGTAAATGAAAGGAAAGAGGGGTGGGTGTATGGAATCTTTTGTGCAAGGTGGAGAGGTGCGGTGCAGCGGCCAGGGCAGCTGACTTCGGAGCACAGGTTTTACAGTTCGATCCCTGGCTTCAGCGGGAGCTCAGCTCAGCACTATGTGACTCTGGGCAATAGCTCACTTAATTTCCACTATGGCCCCCAGCGCCTTGATACCCGTAAGGGTTAGTAGTTCGCGCTTTACAAATATGGATTTACATTTACATTTTACAAGGTGAGGGGAATCTTGATGTGAAGCCCATCATCTTGTTTTTCCCTGATTACGCTTTCAATTAACTGATGACAGCCAGGTTCAGAAAACCCATAGTTCTTTTGCCAACCATGCCACCACAGTTTTTACTCAGCCATATGCAAAACAGTCTTGCCCCTGCTCCAATAGGAACAGTCCATCCCAAATTGCCATGCCAGGCCCTCCCTGAACCAGAAAACAAGCAATTCAAGACTGGTTTCACCCTGGTTGGGGCTCACCAGGGGGTCTAGATTGGTACCAGTGGCTCTTTGAGGGCAGAATCCACACCTGGTCACACCCTTACCACTTAGGGGGTACATCAAACATACAAAGGATGTTGGGTGGATGCTTGCAATTTGCCAACCCCCTGGCAATACCTCAGGCTAACATTCCAACCCATACCTTTTTTTCCCACCATGCTACCTCAGTTTTTACCCTGCCAAATGCAAAATAGTTTTGACCCTTCTCCAATAGAGACATCCTCAGGCAAACAGTTAAACATACCAGACAACAGGGCCCCAAGCTTCCACCTGTTCCAGCAATCCTCTGCAGAGGACAACTGTCTCTCTATCACATCATCTTTTTTTGTGGAAATACCCTCATGTCTGACTTGATCTCTTTTATTTCCAGTGTAAGATTTGTTATTTGTATGTCCTTGGGGCCCAGGCCAGATTTCACTGAAGTAATTTATTTATTAATGGCATCCAAGGGTGCTTGTTGTGGTGGTTGTGCGGATGTTGAATTGATATTCACCCCGCTCCACAACAACAGCTAGAAACAACTGGCAATTTATATGCAGGATGCATGGCATTACCATACATTCCTTAGGAGGAGTCATGGCAGACTATTTGTTATGATTTATGATTCTGGGTCAGATTGTTACAAGCTCACATCCTGGTGTTCACTTTGTCCATCATGTGCTCTTGTGTGCCCAGTAATTGCCCTATCTGTTAGCAAAGCTACAAGTATTCAATTTATAGAAAGAGATACAGTTGAGATATCCCAAAGCACTTAAAGCACTGCCTTCATTCACTCAGCAAATATCAATTAATAATACATACCTTGAACTATGAAAGAATTGTCTATCTCATTTTCTATGGCTACAATTTGTAGCTGACTGATTAATTCGCTTTTGTGTGAATTGCACTTTCAGATAGCATGTAACCGCACTATTTCTATGGTTATACAACAGATACTTTACTGGGTTGATGATTGAGATGTTTGACTCTGCTTCTTGAGACTGAAACTAGAAATCTGTGTCCTTTTTGACGTTTGCATGCTTAAAGGTATATCAACTCATAATGCGCCTTAATAAGCTGCCTGATTAATGTCCTTCCAATGATTTTCCAACAATTAGAAAATTCATGAATAATAAATATAGTGGAATCCTTTAATATAATTTTATCTAAAGCATAACCTTATGAAGGAGCTCACCCTTCTGCCTTGTTCCTTTCTATGATCATGGACCGCCTTGGTGACTTGTGAAATCCTTCTAAGAAACACAAGGGCATATTTTATATCATATATATTTAATTACTGAGTTGTGACACATTTTCTGAAGAGGTTTCTTGGCTTACAGGATAAGGGCTGCGTCTCTGGCTGTGTAAAGTAAGGACTATTCTCTCCCTTTGGGGCATTGTTTCTTCAAAGGTTTGTCCACTGTCAAAGTGTATGTATTAGTAAGATTTCAGTCACTCTCCTATAGTAACAACATTTCTAAATATTCTGTAAAATAGAGAAATTTAAGATGAACAAAATACACATCTAAAGGGTACGCTATATGTATACAGCTGGGGCCTCCAGCATTTTGTGTAATAAGAGCTACTTATAATTAAATCAAAATCATTGCAAGATCCTAATATTATTAGTGTTGTCAAGAGACCACATCGGGAAAGATTACATTAGTGACCACCATATGCATTACCATCAAAGATCAACTCAGTGCTTAGAGCAATGTTGTCATCAGCAATGTAAAAAAGGTTTTGTCTATTGTGAATGCCTCCACACAGGTAATACAAGGCGGTCACAACTGCAGTTCCCCTGGCACAAAAGTAATATTATTTGCAATAAGTCTCCCCCACACATGATTTATCACTCAAAAAACTGATTTTAACATATTTTGAAAGTTCTGCAATTTATTGTCCAGACATCAGCTTATGAGTAGTAAAAAAGCACATGTGCGTCTCTAATAAAGATGTTTGGCACATATATGGTAATTCAACTAAGCAAAAGGTTCCAATTTAGCAGGCTGAGATGCACTCAGGAGAGCTACTGAAAGGTATTTGTAGAGCTACCAGTAGCTCATGAGTTTCAAGTTAGAGAAACCTGATCTACAGGGTAAGGTGCTTAATATATACAAGAAATGCTTCACCAAATATTGAGAGAAGTTTGTCCTCAGAATTAAAAAATTCCAAAAGCTGATTTCACTGTGTAGATAAAGTTGCATTGTCTATGGAGTGACCTTGATAGGCATAACATCAATCACTGTCAATATTTATCAAATACATTTTTAATTAAAACTTCAATTAATGGAAGTATATTAAAGTAAATATTTTTTTTAAAGTTTCAGTTAAAAAAATGTATTTCCACCTAAAGCATAAAATATTAAAACGTTTTGCTGCAATAGCAATAACATGTCTCAAATTAAATAATAAATTTGATTTACTTGTATATATTGAATTATATTTCTAACTTATTTAAGTATTTTTGTTTAATTTAACATTACTTTTTTTGGAGACTCACTTTAAGTCCATTCCTCCATTATTTTCAATGGGTGGGTTTTGCAGTAGCAGTAGGTTGCCATGTGTAGTGTTAAACTTTGGTATGTATAGTAGTAGTAAGTTCCACTCAGAGTATGTGAACACTGAAAAATAGTTGACTTGCTCAAACTTGTAAACCTACTCAAAAGTGTAAGTTACTTTTGTGAATTCAGCACTGACTCGTGGAAAAAGCTAGAAAAAATATTAAAATATATTTTTCACATAGGTTCAAAAACTCTGGGTTTATGGTGAAAGTACATTTTTGATAACTTAAGTGGAAAAACACCTTTGAGAAAATGTACTTTGTGCTCTCAGAGCGTAAACTGGTTTATAACTTGTTTGCCTGTCAACCCTGCTCTAGAGAGAAAATATAGACCCCTTGATAACTTCCTAATTACCTTTTCCTTGAGGACAATGGCTTGGCCTCCACAAGTAGGAAGGCATGGGTTATTATAGACATGTCGTCCTCATATTGGAGAGGCTAAGGAAGAGCCAGAACATCCCAGGTGGAGGATGGTGAGAACACACTTCACTGAGAGACTCTTCATAGGTTTGAGATAAACCAACAGAGGAAGTGTTGAAACATTATGGGGCACATTAGGATGGCGGGTGGGCTTTGCCCGCCCGCCACCCTAGCGGAACTCGGGACCGCCCGCCTAACGGGCGGGGGTCCCGACATTGCCATTAGGATGCGCCCGCCACAGTGGCGGGCGCATTCATCAATTTAACATTGTGGCGGGCGGTGCTCACTGCTCCACCCGCCACAATGTTAAAAACAAAAGCACGCCTTTGCACAATCCAAGCGGCAGGCACAGCGCGTTGCCTGCCTCTTCGATTATGCAAAGGCAGGAGGGTACCACAGGTACCCCCCCGTGTGCCAACCCCCTTTGGCCTTAACTCTGGGGGCCCACAGGGGGCCCCCAGAGTGAACACCGCATGCCTTTCCATGGCGGCAATGAAAAGCATTGAAAAAAGCCCATTGTAATATTGCGGGCGGTGTCTGACAGACACCGCCTGCATGTTACTCGTTTTCCGCCCCGGCCGCAAGGCGACCGGGGCGGAAAACAGGCGGGCGGTATTTTGCACCGCCACCTTCCCCTCCGCCATCCTAATATGGCGGGGGGATTTGGGCTTGCGATGTCGGGCGGTTTGCCTCCGCCAGGCCGGCGGTGGCCACCGCCAGCCTGGCGGAGGCAAACCGCCCGACATCGTAATGGACCCCTTAGTGGGGATTCTGCAAGAAAATAGTCAGAATTTGAGTGCATGGAATTCTCCAAACACTTGGCAGTACACAGAACAAAACTGGAACCACAACACTCACTCTTAAGTACATTCATGACATGTGAAGAAATTATTTTGAAGAAAAAGGCTTGTCCAGGAAGAGAAACATCTAAGGGTTCTTGGTTTCTGATGTTACCATTGGGCTGAAACCTCACTCAAAGGGTCAAATTGTTGGTATCCTGCTACTAGCTTCAGGGACAAAAAAAGCAGAAGGTCTTCCAACTAGAAAAAGGCACAGCTGGTCAGTGAGGACACTGCAGGAGCCTTGTTTTATGAGACAGATGGGATGCCTGAAAGACTTCCCGGAAAACCTGGGGATTGCAGGAGTGACTAGAAGATACTTTTCCAGCACTTTTGAAAAAAGTAGAACATAGTAATTGTATCCATCTCCGAAGGACTGGGTCAACGGTGGTAAGGCTTCCCTATGGAGAATGTAACCTCTGAGGGCTGGAAATCCAGGTTTGTTTCACTGAGAACTGTGGGCCACATTGAAAACTGGTTTGGCTGGATACTGCAGTAAAGGTATATGGCCTCATGAATCGCTGGTCATCATAAGCTTCCAGTCTTGTCTTGTTGGTGGATTTTTAAGGCTGCAAAAGTGACCAAGTCTGATGGTAAAAGCTTGGACCCTGGTAAGGTGGTAATACTATCCCAGAAGTTTAGCAACCATATTGGCTAAAGAGTATAGCTTTGTGCCAAAACTAATAATTTCAGTGCATGTTCAAAAATGACATTCAAATTTTAGGGGATCCTCACCAGCTTCACTGTCCAACTTTTGCCTGCTGGAGGAGTTGGAGCTTTGACTGGTATGATCCACTTGTCTTGCTCCCTTTCAATCATGAGTTGATAAATTTCAATGGCATTTTTTGTTTCTTTGGTATTTTTTGCCTCAAAACCTCCAAAAATAATAGCCTAAATTCCCACTTCAATTTCTATCATTTTGTCGTCTTTCCGCTCACCAATTTCTTTTCTGTTTTTATAAGTAGGTTGATAATTTGATTCAGATTTTTTCTTGACTATACAATTGTTGGTTTATTAAAATTGCCATGTATTTCTCTGTGGAATTTGTTTACTGCCTGTGTCACAGCTTTCAAAGGATGGGCAGAGTTTCTCTTTGTTTTGAGAGACCTAACAAGGTCCACCTTCTGACAGACTGGAACTCAATGTCTACATTTTGAGAATTCAAGTGCCTTAAACCTTACACTGTTTAAAAGGTGGGTATCTAGATTAGGACTGACCACATTCTAATATGTCAATGCCTTTTTGATGGCTATCTTTACTATTGTATGATGGTAGAGAAAGAACAAAGTATCTTCTCTCTCACAATGGTAGGCAAGAATTTGGAACATTTTGACTATAGAAAGATCTATCTCCAATGTGATGAGCAAACATATTAATTGTAATGCTACCTGAAAATCTTTGTTGGACTATGTGTCAGGGAGCTTCTTCACCCTGGTCATCTATGTGCTTAACTTGCTCCAAGTTTTTTCTGTCCACCACATTAAACTTATTTTACAGATACTGTTAAGGGTCTGGGGTATGCTCATGATGATTCAGATGGATGTCAGATGGTTATATAACCCATACATATTCCATTGCAAACACAGCATAGTGAGTGAGGTGCGGGTTTGGGAAGGAGGGGTAGGTAAGAAATTGTTTCTTGTTTATGTACACTCCCTTTTTGTACAGGACTGATTAAAATAAAACAATGCAACATTTGTACATGATTTATTTTGATCTTCATCCAATATTTAAAGATATTTCAAAGTAATTCAATATTTTATTTAAAAAAACAAAAGCCTGCTTTACTGATAAGGTGAACAAGAACACCTCAATGAATGAAACTTGTATGTTTTTGTATAGCAACAACCTAACCCCCAAGGTCTCGGGCAATGGGCTGGTGTTAGAGTATACTCCAACTGTTCTGAAGCTGCAAGTCATAGGACTTAGACACTTCTTACCAACTTTCTGACTCTAGAACCAATGGAGACTTAGGTTGCCATCGAAACTGCAGTCGTCAACGTCGTATTGTCAGTCAGCATCAACTTACCAGTTTGCCCTCCTGAAGGAGGTCTGACTTCCTGAAATGTTTGCAACCAAGAATACAGAGAGATTAATTGAGACTGATGCCAAGCATCATCAAATCGACATTCGGGTCTTGCTGGGAACAACATTGCCCACTCAAAGCTTTCCTACCTTCATCAGCACCCACACAGGAACTGCGCACTTCAGCTGCCTGCCCTGCTACTGATCTAGGTTGTGGCTTGCCTCGCTGATGACTTGTGGCCGTCCTCTGTTTCTCCAGAAAAGAAAGTCAGATGGTACACTTTCCACCGTCACAAACATGGTCCCTGTATTAGACTGGTGGTCTATAATGGTCAGCCTTAACTTTTGATTTTGACCCCTTAAAGTACAACGAGATACCCAGAGTTGGTGCATTGTGCTTTTTGGCTCTAATTTTAAATCATACTTTAAAAATTCATATCTCCAGTCTACTTATTAGATTTCTATTTTCTGTGTCATTGTATATTTTAAAATAGTCTTTACTTTTCTAAATTAGTCTGGGGCTTTTCTTATGTTGTGTTTTCACTTTTCTGCTTGTTTGATTTCTGGATAAATACGTTACACATTGCCTCTAACTTAAGCTTGACTGCTTTGTGCTAGGCTACCAGAGGGTTAAGCATGGGTTTATTAGTGACTTCAGCGGTTTACTCTGACAAAGATTGTGATTATTATTTGCAGTGGGTTCTCACCCACTTCAAATATTGCTCTAATTTATTATAAGCAGAAATTGCAGTTAGAAAATCATGGAAGAGTGTGCCCTTTTATGCTGGCAACTGTTATCACATACCTGAATTTAAAGTCATATTCCAGCAAATAACTGTCTTCCTGTATCATATAATGAATGTCATTACATGCCAAGCACTGAAGTTATATTCAATACATTGCAATGGCATCCCACACATTGTCGTCACATGCCAAAGTCTCGGACCTTATGGCAGGATTTTTCCATTGGTGCACTTTGTTTTTCTGCTAATGGATTGATCTTCAGTGTTAGAGTAAATGAGTATCAGATCGCATAGTTGTAGATCCATCTCTTGAAAATGTATAGGTATCAACGGGCAGCAGACAGTCGAAGAACTAAACCTGCAAGAGAACAAGGGGGGATGGAGCTGTGGAGAGCAAAACGATATGGTATTAGGTGCAGGGAAGCCTTTATTTACTGTGTTCTCTTGATTGTCATGTCCAGTTGGTAAACATCCTTTACAACGCAACTTTTACGACGCACTGCCATTACAACGAATCTTTTACAACGCAAGTGCTTTTACAACGCATGCTTTTACAATGCATGCTATTACAACGCAGATGCCATTACTACGCAAGTATTTACAACGTAAGTATATAGTATCATTTTTATTAAAATAATTCTTAAATTTATAACTTTGTAATAAATTATTAAGATGATTAAAAATGTATGAAAACATTATAAAGTAATAATTAATACTAGTGTAACAAATAAAAGACATATTTAAATAAATTATTAAGATGATAAAAATTTGATAGAATAGTAATGATTAATACTAGAGAAATAAATGTAAGATATATGTAATAATAATAATAAAAATGATTACTAAATTAATAATTAATTGTAGAGAAATAAATAAAAGAAATATTTAAAAAAATTATTAAGATGAATAAAAGAATTTAAAAAAATTATAAGGTAATAATTAGTACTAGAGTAATAAATAAAACACATATTTAAATAAATTATTAGGATGATAAAAATTTGATAGAATAGTAATAATTAATACTAGAGAAATAAATGAAAGACATATTTAAATACATTATTAAGATAAAAAATTATAGAATTGTAATAATTAATACTAAAGTAATAAATACAAAATATTTAAATAATTTATAAAGATGATAAAAAATTGTAACAATAGTAACTAAAGAAAAATAAAGTGTATTTTAAGAGTAATTTATTTAAAAAATGTAGATAGGTAGAAAAGTAATTAAAAAAAAGAGTAGTTATAATTGAAATATAATTAAATTGTTAAACAAAATTAAGAAAAAAAATTAATACTCAAGAAATAAGTAATGGTGGAGTACATAATGATTACAAATAAAAGAAAGTGGAATAATTTAATTTATAAAAGATAGAAAGAATGGTAATTAAAAAAAAGTAGTTAAAAATTGTTTTAAAAAAATACTCAAGTAAAAATTATTACTAAAGTAACTAAGGATTAAAATAAAAAGAGGAATTGTTTTAAAAAAGTGAAGAAAAAAGTTATTTAAAACAAAAAGTGTTGTTAATTAATTTTAAATAATTAAAAAATAGTTAATATGTATTAGAAAATATAAATAAATTAAACAAAATATACAGAAGTATTTAAAAATAGTTTGAAAAAAGGTTCCCACGCTTTTGTATTGATTTGAATGGAGAGTAATGTCCTTCCTTTATTTCTATAGCTCATGTTATGAATGCCGTGGAACATTTTGGAAAGCATTATTACAGCTAGAAGACAGATCGAAAGGAAGGAAAAGAGACAAGTTTAGAGGTAAGTGTAATTTAAAGGTTATATTGGTAGTATAACATTAATAGAAAATGTAAATTAAAAAAAATAATATTATAATGCGTACACAGGAAATTTTTAAAGTTTAAAAAAAATATATTTTGGTAAAGAATATTTTTATTAAATTTATACATATTTTTAATATGATAATAGATGCATGTAACATTTATTTAAAAATGTTTCAGAACTTTGTAATATATATTTAAAGAAATAGTCCTTTTTTAATCTTTGTAGGTCCTGATGACGTCGACGCGTAAATGTTAATGCGAGCAGCCATTTTGAACAGCGTCGATGGAGGAAGCAGCTGGGAGCTGAACTGCGCTCAGGTAGGATACAGTTTAAACTTTATTTATTTACATTAGAATGTTTTACAGTATATCTATATTGTAAAGAAAGGATACGGAGAGGTTGCATATGTAAACTGAAATGTTTATTGAGTAATTTCAGCATGTTGCCAATCATGTAAGTAGAGTATGCCTTAGTCGGGTCGCCTGTAGTAATGTATTATTGTGTGTTATTATTGTAACGTTGAAAATTAAGGATAAATATAATGAAAATATTATCTTAGAGTATGTAAGTTTTAAAAATGCAATGTTAAAAAATATCTGTTTGAAAATCGAATACATATACTTTCCATTTTTCGGGTGATCGACTTGGAAACCACTTTGGATTTCTTGGAATAAGGATTTTTTGGGTGTTCGAGTTGGTAGCCTCGTTGGATTTTGTGGATTTTGGATTTTTTTGAGTTTCGAATTGGAAACCAATTAGGATTTCGTGGACTATGGATTTTTGGGGTGTTTGAATTAGAAACACTTTGGATTTTGGGAACTTAGGATTATTATGGATATCGAATTGGAACCCACTTTGGATTTCATGGATTTTGGATTCCAGTCGTGAACTTTTGGAGAAGAACATGAATTTCAAGGAATATGGATTTTTAAGGAGATCGAATTGTCAAGAAATTGGATTTCGGGGATTCTGCATTATGGATATTGTTTGGGAAGTCATGGTTTTTACTTTTTTTGTATTCGATCAAAGAAGATAGTTTTAACAGAAAACTACTGCATTTTTAAAAATATCAGAATTGTTTATGAAAATGGAAAATGAAAAAACGTGAAGTTTTTGAAAAGGGCGAAATTGCAAACATTTTCAACATCCTTGGATTGCAATTGGATTTGGATTTTACTACCAAAAGGATTTATTTTGGGGTAGAAAAAGAAGAAGAAAAGGTGACCGGACGATTATTTGAAAAAATAATTTAGTGAAAAGTAAATGCCAATTTAATTGAAAAGTTATTGTAATTTAGGGCAAAGCAGGAAAGTAATGTGTATATTAGAATTAAAAATGTAGGATGTTAGCAACATTTTCTAGGTAATTTAAAGCCACACACAACAAAAACTGTTGTAAGATAGCCAATAGTCTCTCGGACATTTGTTTGGATTTTTGGGAGATGCGTGGGTTTAGGCTACCAGTTAATGTTTGAGAGATTCTCATTTCTTGGAAACTTTGCTCCTTCTTCAAAGTTTCCAAAAAATGATAGAAGTTGGGGTGTGGTTTACCAATTGTATGGTTGAAGGAATTATGCCATCCCTCTATGGCATTGTTTGTTTTTGCTTCTCCTTCTAAACAGCTCGTGTAGCAGTTCCACCACTCCACATGAAAACGTGGCTTCCTTCTGCGACCCGATCTGCTTAAATGCCCAATCCATGTGTCTTCGAAATAATTTAGTAAGGGTGCCAATTTATCCTCGTTCTCATTAAAAAATTCAGACTCTGTAATTGCAGTGTAGTACTCGTCTACACGTTCAGGAGGAACAAAGCAAAGTACAGTTAGTTTGTTTTAGTTCAAACTTTAATTTGCTATCTGATGAATAATCTGCAAACAGGGATGTTTTTTGAAGTTTACACCAAAATGCCTGGGAAAAATGAAAAACACATCCCTGAATTTGGGTATCCATGTACGTTTTGGTGATTACATTAATCATTGCAAATTCAAAATCAACAATTATTTTCCTTAGGACTTTTATGGGATGTTTTACTTTTAATCACTGATAAAAGTTCAGTGTAGTTTGCAGTTTGTTTATCAGGTAGCAAACTATATACTAAGGGAATATCATTGTGGTTAATCTTGGCATAAATAGTGTAAATTTGGGTGAATGGATGGGGTGTACTTTTAAACTTCCCATCCATTATCCAAATTTCACTGTTCACTAATTTAACAAGGTTGCAGGGAGTACTAAAGATTAGAAATTGTTTCAGAGGGTTTTGGTTGTCATGCATGAGGAAAGGTTCATTAGAAAAAGAAATAGTCAGTTCTTCAGGAATTAAAATGTGAGCAAAGGTATGAGGGGTTGTATGTGTATTACTTGCCTGCTTTTGTCTTTGAATATTTCTTCGCAAATTGGAAATGATAGGCATACTGCTAGCTACATGACTGGGGACATGCTGTGCAACCTCTCTTAATATGGACCTGTTGAGTCATTGGAGGTGCATGCAATTGCTTTCATTTCATTAATGGTTTCATAAACGTCAATCTCCATTGCAGAGGCAGAGTGGTTATGTTCAGTTGTTTTAATAATAGTTTCTCCATGAGTAACCGCTCTGCCACTGCAATGGGTTGAGTAATATTGCACACACCTCCAATGTCTTCATGGTTCACTTATCCTTTCTTTACAATATAGATATCCTGCATGCTTTAGTAAGCGGTTTCCTTTCTTTGATTTTACGTAGGAGGCAGTTTGTTCAGAAGACATTTTCTGTAAAGACAAATAAAAAAAAGACATTAATGTATGTGTTTTATTGTGAAGGACTATTTCTAACTTGAACCTTCCTAGAGTAAGAATAGTAAATGGTACCCCTAAATTATCCCAAATTTCCCTACTGCTGCACCTTCCTGGAGTTAGAATAGTAAATGTTACCCCTACACTATCTCACACTTTCTCTACTGCTGCACCTTCCTGGAGTTAGATTAGTAAATGTTACCCCTACACTATCCCACACTTTCTTTACTTCTGCACCTTCCTGGAGTTCGAATAGAAAATGGTACCCCTACACTATCCCACACTTTCCCTACTGCTGCACCTTCCTGGAGTTAGAATAGTAAATGTTACCCCTACACTATCCCACACTTTCTCTACTGCTGCACCTTTCTGGACTTAGAATAGTAAATGGTACCCCTACAGTATCCCATATTTTCCCTACTGCTGCATCCTTGCTGGAGTTAGAATAGTAAATGGTACCCCTACATTATCCCACACTTTGCCTACTGCTGCATCTTCCTGGAGTTAGAATAGTAAATGGTACCCCTACACTATCCCACACTTTTCCTACTGCTGCACCTTTCTGGAGTTAGAATAGTAAATGGTACCCCTACACTATCCCATAGTTTCCCCACTGCTGCACCTTCCTGGAGTTAGAATAGTAAATGGTACCCCTACACTATCCCACACTTTCCCTACTGCTGCACCTTCCTGGAGTTACAATAGTAATTGTTACCCCTACACTATCCCACAATTTCACTACTGCTGCACCTTCCTGGAGTTAGAAAAGTAAATGGTACCCCTACACTATCCCACTCTTTCCCTACTGCTGCTCTTTCCTGAAGTTAGAATAGTAAATGTTACCCCTACACTATCCCACACTTTCCCTACTGCTACACCTTCCTGGAGTTAGAATAGTAAATGGTAAACCTACACTATCCCACACTTTCTCTACTGCTGCCCTTTCCTGGAGTAAGAATAGTAAATGGTACCCCTTAACTATCCCACAGTTTTCCAACTGCTACACCTTCCTGTAGTTAAAAAAGTAAATTGTACCCCTACACTATCCCACACTTTCCCTACTGCTGCACCTTCCTGGAGTTAGAAAAGTAATTGTTACCCCTACACTATCCCACAATTTCACTACTGCTGCACCTTCCTGGAGTTAGAAAAGTAAATGGTACCCCTACACTATCCCACTCTTTCCCTACTGCTGCACCTTCCTGAAGTTAGAATAGTAAATATTACCCCTACACTATCCCACACTTTCCCTACTGCTACACCTTCCTGGAGTTAGAATAGTAAATGGTACCCCTACACTATCCCACACTTTCCCTACTGCTGCACTTTCCTGGAGTAAGAATAGTAAATGGTACCCCTTAACTATCCCACAGTTTCCCAACTGCTACACCTTCCTGGAGTTAGAAAAGTAAATGGTACCCCTACACTATCCCACTCTTTCCCTACTGCTGCACCTTCCTGAAGTTAGAATAGTAAATATTACCCCTACACTATCCCACACTTTCCCTACTGCTACACCTTCCTGGAGTTAGAATAGTAAATGGTACCCCTACACTATCCCACACTTTCCCTACTGCTGCACTTTCCTGGAGTAAGAATAGTAAATGGTACCCCTTAACTATCCCACAGTTTCCCAACTGCTACACCTTCCTGGAGTTAAAAAAGTAAATTGTACCCCTACACTATTCCACACTTTCCCTACTGCTGCACCTTTTTGGAGTTACAATAGGAGATGGTACCCCTACACTACCCCACACTTTTCCTACGGCCGCACCTTCATGGAGTTAGAATAGTAAATGGTACCCCTACACTATCCCACACTTTCCATACTACTGCACCTTCCTGGACTTAGAATAGTAAATGTTACCCCTACACTATCCCACACTTTCCCTACTGCTGCAACTTCCTGGAGTTAGAATAGTAAATGGTACCCCTTAACTATCCCACACTTTCCCTACTGCTGCACCTTCCTGGAGTTACAATAGTTAATGGTACCCCTACACTATCCTACATTTTCCTTTCTGTTACACTTGCTTTTCTTTTTTTACTGGTTTACTTTTGACACATTTACCTTTATAGATTGGAGTTTCTTTGTTTTGGTTGAAGATGTGTAATCGTTTGGCTGTTGTTCGATGCTTGTTAGATGGTTATCTGTTTTGAATGAAAAAAAGTATAATTTAGTTTTTCTTTTTATTAAAATATATTTCATCTTTCTCTGAGAAGAAATTTTTAAAAACTTTATTGTTCATGTTAGCAAAACGTGTATTTACATGGTACATACGCTCTTTTTTTATATTAATAGCAATTCGAAAATACTTTTGATTCTGCAGCCATTTCTTGTTTATTTGTTTTGAAAAAAATAACAGAATGCCTTTTCTAAAAGATGTATGACGTTTGCATATTTGAAATGTTATTAATATTGTTTTACCTTTGTTTGTTTACTTTTGCGTTCTTGGCTTGGATTTGGAGTTTGAAAATGAAGAGTAGTTTCTTTTTAACCTTGTTTAAAGATAGAGAAATAGGAATATTTCTTTTACATTTTTTAAAATATTGTACTTTTCCTTTTTGTCATGAAAACAGAGGTTTTTCTATTACGATGTTATTTGGTGAAAATTGATAAAAATTGTAAAATTTACCTTTTCAATTATTTCAATGGTTTTTCAGTTGAATGAAGGTTTATAGTTCTTAGAAGATGATTTCTCTAAATATGGATTAAAAATAAGGAAGTTGTTACATTTCAGTTTTATAACCCTACAATTTTATAGGAAGAAAAAACAATGTTATGTCACATATTTTCCTATACTTTAGAAAACGGAATTTCGATGTGTTAAATGTTTACCTATTTTTAAAGTGCTTTAAAAAATGGTATTTCATCTTTAGGTTGAGAAGGTTCTGCATCCTTTCAAAAATACATTTATTATAAATATTTGAAATAAAGTACCTTTTTCAATCAGGATATATTATGCTTTGCTCCTTAATTGGAGAAACCACTCTTGCAGAGTTGTTGTTGGGTGCTTCACATTTATTGTTTTTTCTGACGATAGAAAACATCTGAGATTTGTTTATGTTTTAATATATGTAAATTCGAATAAGTAATTCTTTTTAAACTTTTTACTAGAAAACATTTAATTCTAAAATGTTAAACACAGAACTAAAACTGTGACAGTGCAACGTGATTAACTTTTAAAAAAATGCAATAATACTATTCTTTTTTTAAACACTGCTGCATGTGACAATTATTTGCTTTTTCACAACATTTGAAAACAATGCTTTTTTTGGTTAAGCAAATTAAAAGTAAAGATATTTTATAATTATAATTGGACTTACATCGTAGAGTTAATTGTTGTTATGGTGAAACGATGTTATTTGATTAATGAATTTTTTTATAAATCTGAAAAAAATGTGTTATGTTTATTATTTGAAATTATTAATTTGAGATTATTGCTTATTTTAGTTTTATTTCAATGGAAACGTACTAGTATTTTTGTAAGGATTAGTTTTGGCTTCGGTCCAGGTCGTCTATGTGGCAAGAGGTCAGAGGGTCAGTTTTTTGCATCTGCTCTCTCTGGGAGTTGTAAAACAACTGATTTCAAAATGGTGTCTTACTCGTATTTATAGGTTTTTGTGTGGTTACCTGTAAATTTTAAAAAACGCTGCGTTTAAATGTGTTTTTTTTTACTTTAATTTGCTTTGAAAACATGTAATTTAAATTATTGTTTTAAAAGTATTTTTTTGTGTTTCAAATAGCGTTTGGTCCTCCATTTTGTTTTCGGTCTCTAGGTGTTATTTCATGAAAAGAGTTGTAGGACTTATTTGTTGTGCTTATTATCTAAAATGGCGGCTATGTGTTTCATATTTCGATTATATTTGTTAAACTTAGGTTCTTCATTTTATATTATAATAGTTTGGGAATAATATTTTTTAATTTGTTTTATATGTTTCTAAATGTTTTCTGAATGTGAGTATTTTGTTATTACTCGAGTATTAAGTTTAATACTCGCGTATTAATTTTGGTAAATGCCATGTTTTATTATATATTGACGTACAGTTTATTACCACATTTTAAATTACTTCCCCACGTAAAACCCCTATTTTCCCTGCATCACGTGCCAGGATTTATTTTATAAAAGAAAAAGAAATATATGTAATTCTTTTTTTTATGCTTGTCAATGGTATGCGTTATATGTGTTTTCGTTGTAATAGTACTTTTCCATTACTTTTAGTATTTCGCGTTGTAATAGTATGCGTTGTAAAGACATCCGTTGTGAAGGTACTTGCGTTGTAAAAAATGCGTTGTAAAAGCATGCGTTGTAATAGTATGCGTTGTAACGTCATACATCCGTCCAGTTTGCTGGCTCTGCCACTATTTGCTAAAATGAACAAAATCTCAAACATTCAAATACGATGAGGGTGAAAGCAGGAACTTGGTCATTGCCAGCGGCTTTGACAGTACGATAGTTGAGAAAACTCAACCATCTGTGCAGTAGCAACACTGTCAGTTTTTTAAATGGTTCAAACCTTCTCCACTGCCTTCATACTCATATGGCCGGGATGCCTATCACCCCCTCCCAACACAATCCCAAGGATGGGAAGACAGACACAGTTCTGAACTTTTGGAAGGCGGGAGGGAGTCACCCTCCCGGACGTATTTATTAAAATATGAAACAAAATTAAAACATTAAAATAACAGTTTCATATCATGTACAATTTTTCCTTTATACATTTTACGCAGTCACGTTTATTGGCTAACCTTAACAAATCTCTAATACAAACGTTCTCCTAGCCGAGTCTAAACATCCTGCAAATGCATACTTTCTAAATTAAAAATTGTACATCCTAACATTACGGGCCAACGGCAAGGTCGTAACCGGTGTCAGATCCCCACTACCAGAACTCCCCCCTCACGTGTGAGGGGCGGTCGCACAGAGGACTGTACCTCTAATGCCAACTTCCAATTTCCCTTGTCTTAACGGGGGCCCCCTATTTAACTCGACGCCATCTTAGTGGTCGTCCGAGGACTCGTGTGAGGTGTCTAGAAGGTAGCGTGGACCCCCTCCCACCCCACACTGTTCACCACATCCGCCGTCGCGGATATCCTGGCCCCGGGAAATTCCTAGGAGGGGCTTCGAGCCGCCTCCTCCCCTGGGAGGGGCCTATGACCGCCTTCCCTTCGGCGACCCCATACTTAGTGGGTGCCGCCTCCCCTTGTGAGGGGCCAATGGCCGCCTCCCACCGGGCGCTCCCATCCATAATGGGTGACGCCCCCTCTAGGGATCTTGAAATTACTGCTCACCGATCATGACCTTACCGCCGACCAAAATAAATACGACATTTTTTGGACCTAAGGAAAAGAGCTAAAAGAGCGGTTACCTGGACATTGTACTCTTCATCCACCTATCTACACATGCTACACATTCCATTAGGCTGTGATACTCCGCTCACTAGATGAGAAAATTGCGCAGAAGCAAATTATTTTATTGCCGTTCAAAACATCTGATATCTTTATCACACACTAAAAACTTCGGAAAAAGATATTATTAATGCAACTCCAACTTTTAATGCATTACTAAACGTTGCCATAAGGGGCTGGTGGGTGGGTCAAAATTTCTCCTTGTTCCGTCTAGGGCTCACGTGCAACGAGGGGGTGCAGCTTCCAAGCACAGGAACAAGAGGATGCTTCTCCGGATTGTTGCTCCTTTTATTCCTCTTCGGGAGGGCGTGTACCCTCCTCTGGTACGCCTACGGGGCGTGACCAACGGTGTAGGTGTCTAGGACAACCCCTTCTTGGGCGGGAAAAGGCGCGCCCCGGCTACGCCGCTTCGGGCATACCAGCCGAGACACGCCCTCCGCCCAAAATGGTTTCCCGGGGGGATCCGGGCACCCAGCCATACGTTCGGGGGGACCGAGTGGTCGCCCCTTTCCATATGGCCGGGATGCCTATCACCCCCTCCCAACACAATCCCAAGGATGGGAAGACGGACACAGTTCTGAACTTTTGGAAGGCGGGAGGGAGTCACCCTCCCGGCCGTATTTATTAAAATATGAAACAAAATTAAAACATTAAAATAACAGTTTCATATCATGTACAATTTTTCCTTTATACATTTTACGCAGTCACGTTTATTGGCTAACCTTAACAAATCTCTAATACAAACGTTCTCCTAGCCAAGTCTAAACATCCTGCAAATGCATACTTTCTAAATTAAAAATTGTACATCCTAACATTACGGGCCAACGGCTAGGTCGTAACCGGTGTCAGATCCCCACTACCAGAACTCCCCCCTCACGTGTGAGGGGCGGTCGCACAGAGGACTGTACCTCTAATGCCAACTTCCAATTTCCCTTGTCTTAACGGGGGCCCCCTATTTAACTCGACGCCATCTTAGTGGTCGTCCGAGGACTCGTGTGAGGTGTCTAGAAGGTAGTGTGGACCCCCCTCCCACCCCACACTGTTCACCACATCCGCCGTCGCGGATATCCTGGCCCCGGGAAATTCCTAGGAGGGGCTTCGAGCCGCCTCCTTCCCTGGGAGGGGCCTATGACCGCCTTCCCTTCGGCGACCCCATACTTAGTGGGTGCCGCCTCCCCTTGTGAGGGGCCAATGGCCGCCTCCCCCCGGGCGCTCCCATCCATAATGGGTGACGCCCCCTCTAGGGATCTTGAAATTACTGCTCACCGATCATGACCTTACCGCCACAGGCCGGATAGTTGACCGGCTATCCGGACCCCCCACACTCCTACTAAAGGTCATGACTATACAAACCTCGTAACCATGCTATGAAGTCTCCTATGAGTAAGTCATTCCCCTCCCGGGACAAATGGACCCCGTCTTCAAGATACATGTGGTCCCCCCGGATACATCCATGCAGAATACAGTGCAACTGTCCTGAACGAAACAATCTACCCAGCTTGTTATTAACCTTCTTTACTGAATGATTCAAAGCTGCCACAGAGAGGGCCCCCCGCCACACCTTCCTTGGAATCATGTGTGACCATGCTATCGTGCACCCCGGAACCCTCTTTGCCAACCAGCTAACAGTGGATAGAACCTGCTCGAGGAGTACTCGTCGACCGAGCGACACCAAGTCATTGCCCCCCAGATGCACTATGATTATAGACGGCGGTGACCTTGTCCGCCCTAACAGTTCCTCCACAAAACACTGAAACCGGTCAATACAGAGCCCGCCCCTTCCATGGAAGGTTACCCTGTACCCGTATTCCCCAGCTGCGTGAATCATGTCACCTGCTTTGAATACGTCCGCGGCACGCCTCACGTATGAGTGGCCCACGACCCACACCACTCTTTCCTCAGCCGGTGATCTTTGACCGCTGGTCCCCAGGTGTCGGGTCGACTGCACAGTCCGCCCCGCCTCGCAAGCTCGCGAAACTGTAAACCAAACAAAAGACAAGAAGCGTGAGTGCATGACATTAGCTTCACAACATGTGCAACCGCACATACCTTTTATAACAGTTCGAGGACCATCGCCCCAATTGTTTCACCATTTCCACACTTTGACCCCTGGCTGTAGCCTCTGTAGCAGCCCCTATCCTGAAGGAATGGGTCCCAAAATCGCTCGGGTCCAAGCCCGCTGCCGCGATTGCCAAAGTTAACACCCGCTGAAACTGGAACCTTGTCAGTGGGGTGGTGTCAGTGTGTCTCAGCAGGCTTCCCCCCCATGTTACAGCCCTTTGCGCCAGGTATTGCTCGACGCACTGCACCGGGCACATGGTGGACCCTCGCATGCGCTGGACCACAATACTGTCCCCCATCGCGCCCTGGTCTGTTTTAGACCTGGCTATTGTGATTACCATTGAATCACCCTTAATCTGAACGTGTTCCCGTCATAGACCTCCCCCCACATCCTTCTTATTCTTTGCCACCAGCTCGCTCACCCGCATAGCCCCATGGAATGCTAATGCGAAAGCAGCCAGGAACAGCACAACTTCGGACTGGGAGGAACATGTCGTGGGGAGCACTGACATCAGCAGGGACAATCTATCTAACCCAACCGGGCGCCTCTCGTCTACTCTATGACCTTCAAGGCGTTGCCACCCTCGTAGCACCTTTTTAACCAAAAAGGACGATGTAGGGTCCTTGATGCCGTGAGCCTGCGCCATGAATGCTATGGCGGCTCGGTGCCTATTAGCTGTCGCTGCTGATCGGCCTGCCTTGTGGAGTGCTACCAAAAATTTCAGTACATACTCCTCCTGTCCCCATTTCTCCCCCCCTGTTGGACCCAAAAATGCACAATAGGAACGAAACGCTCCCTCGTATGCCTTCCATGTCCTGGGGGCTAGGCTGGCTCCCACAAGGTCCTGTAATCCGGGGCACCGAGTGACCAGAGAGCTTCGGGAAACGGTGCCGCCACTAGATCCGCAGAAGGTAGATAACCCCTGAAGGCCTGCATGTGGGAACGAGAGAGTGAATCAGCTGCCTGGTTCAATACACCCGGCACATGCCTCGCCCTAAACTGTCTCAGCACAGTAGGACAATTTCTTTTAGCAACCTCAAAATCAACTTGCAGCGTGCTGCCTGGTTATTTATGCATTCAACAACGGTCATGTTATCGGACCAAAATACCACTGAGCGATCACGGAAATTGTCCGGCCATACCTTCAGGGCCACCAAAATGGGGAACAGCTCAAGAAACCCAATGTTACCTGTTAGCCCACTGGTGTGCCACCACGTCGGCCATGTTTGCGCCGACCATCGATTACCAAAGATGGCGCCAAATCCCACGCTCCCTGCCGAGTCGGTCCACAAACCCAGCTCTTCCGAGGATGCTGGTGGTTTGTTCCATACCACTCGACCGTTGAAATCCGCCAGAAATGCCAACCATATGCGCATATCCTGGCGAACCTCTGCAGATAGTCTCGTGCGATGGTGTCCTTCTTTGAGACCGACCATGGCTTGTGCAATAGAGCCGGAAAAGGGGCGGGCCATTGGTGTCACTCTGAGGGCAAAGTTAAGTTGGCTTGCTGCAACTGATGGAGAGTTACCTTCTCTTTGTTAATGCACAATTCTAGCGAGGCCCTGAATTTTGTTACTTTGTCCCTGGGCAAACGGAAGCATCCCTCCACTGAATCGAGCTCAATTCCAAGAAACTCGAGTGAAGTAGATGGCCCCACCGTTTTCCCCGGTGCCAATGGCACCCCAAACCGCCTCATGAGATTGCAAAATTCCAGTAAAGCCTGTGCACATTTCGTGTCGCCGGCTGGTCCTAAGAACAAAAAATCATCTAGGTAGTGCATAACCTGTGTATAGCCCATAGCTTTTGTGAACGCCCATTGCAAGAAACAGCTGAACTTTTCAAAATAAGCACAAGAGATGGAGCAGCCCATAGGCATACATCTGTCCATGTAATAGCGCCCTTGAAACACAAAACCTAACAGGCGCTGATCTTGAGTATGTACCGGGAGCAACCGGAATGCTGACTCGATATCTGATTTAGCCATCAGCGCTCCGGGCCCCAGGCGATTCAACATGTCGACGTCCTCATAAAAAAATGCGTACCGCACCGAACACACTCCAGGATCTATCGCATCGTTCACCGAAAGACCCCTAGGAGCCGACAAGTTATGAATTAACCTAAACTCACCTGGGTCCTTCTTGGGGACTACTCCCAACGGTGAACAAATGAAATTAGGGACAGGCGGGTGCCTAAATGGGCCGGCAACCCGGCCCAAGCCAACTTCCTTCGCAATCTTATTTTCCACCACCATCGGGTGCTGCTGAACGGACAGTTGGTTTCTGCACATTGAGTCCCCCCGAAAATCCCCCGCCGGGATGCGGAAGCCATATAAAAAGCCGTCTCGCAACACCCTAGCGGAGACATGATCAGGGTATTCGTTTAGCCTGGGGATCATCGCCATGATATCTACGGGGGTAGGTAGTGGTACCCCTCGGCCAGTATTAGACCTGTTTGGTACCTCCTCTACCCCTGGTATCCCCCTTCTTGGCTCTGCACAAACTCTCCCGGTGTGAAGAATGTCCGCACCCTGCACACTCGTGCCTGAACTTACATGACCCTTGTGGCCTCGTGCACTTGCCTCTGTTAGAATTCCAACAAACCCCCTTTCTACCTCCATTCCCACTACTCCTGGGTTGGTGATCACCTGCGGGGTTTGATCGAAAGGGCGCTGCCGATTGATGGCGGGAAGGAGCCGACCCATACTCGCCGAGCGAGGACGACTTCGTTGTGCCCGGCAAGAGCTGCTTCTGCCAAGAGACGGAGTCGAGACAGTCCCACGTCAGAGACGAATCGTGCTCCTTGGTCTTACGAAACTTACTATCATAACCCCTCCATATATCGCCCTCATATGTTTCATAGAAATCCATTATACGAGTCTGATAACAGGCTAATTCAGTCATAACCTCTGGTTTACGCTCACCCATAATAGCAGTAAACATTCCAAAGGCCTTGGCCCAATTCGAAATCGTCTCATCCACCCTGAAGCCCGCCATTTTTGCGCGCCAAACACTTGGATGCAACAAATCCTTCTGGGCCTTAACATACTCAATCTCGAGGTGATCAGTCAGGAGCGAAAACATATTGACATATTTATCAGCCCAAATCATCTCTTTCGTGGCCAGAGGAATATGCTGAACTACATTCTCCCTTCTTGAGGGCAAAGACCCCCCTTTTGCCATTGGCAATGGCTGCTTACCAGACTCCACAGCCGGTCCTGCCAATTTTCCACCGCTCGCCGTTGATTCTTCCGAGGGAATCTGTGAGGGGACAAGAGGGACAATCGCCTTCGCGGCATCTCGCGATTGCCGCAACTGCTTCATTAACAACCTAGCCTCTTTGGCCGTGTCTCCGGGCGCCGCTGCACCCTCAGTATTCTTTCCAAGCCATGCGGCCAACTGTGCGGCCAACTCCGGAGGCATTTCCTCCTCGCTAGTGGGCGTAACTACTACCGGAATCGGCTGGCCCGCATCCGGGATCGGTACAGGTACCGGGGCCTCGACTGGCCTAACTGGGCTTACCGGGGGTGACTCGGGAACTGGGGACTCCCCCCTGCCGCCCTATTCCTGGCCCTTTTACCTCTCCCTGCAGGTACTACTCCCGGCAATGCTGGTCCGATAACCTTCTTCGGTCTGCCCGTATTATCCATTGCCGCCATTTTCTTTTTCATGTTCGCCACGTCCTTCACCAGCATGCGGAGCATCTGCTCCATTCCTGGCTTCTTTCCGACCTTCTTGCCAGGCATCGTTGTCAGGGACTAGACCCTTGCTGCTTAGCTGCTCGACGAGGTCCTAGCTCCAGAGATCCGCAGATACTGGGAGAGAGGGCTCCTGGAAGAGAAACACAAAAATTACAAGTTCTCAAAATTGCTCCTTGTTCCGTCTAGGGCTCACGTGCAATGAGGGGGTGCAGCTTCCAAGCACAGGAACAAGAGGATGCTTCTCCGGATTGTTGCTCCTTTTATTCCTCTTCGGGAGGGCGTGTACCCTCCTCTGGTACGCCTACGGGGCGTGACCAACGGTGTAGGTGTCTAGGACAACCCCTTCTTGGGCGGGAAAAGGCGCGCCCCGGCTACGCCGCTTCGGGCATACCAGCCGAGACACGCCCTCCGCCAAAAATGGTTTCCCGGGGGGATCCGGGCACCCAGCCATACGTTCGGGGGGACCGAGTGGTCGCCCCTTTCCATTCACTGTGTATGTGAATGAGGATTTTCCAATTATTAATCACCCAAAGTACTAATTTTCATAGTGAAACACAGTATCACAACAGTGAATGATTCTCCCACTCAAGTTTGCAGTTTGTCTGTGTAGCTACAGCGGTTTCCCTTACTCGCTCACTACACCAAGATTGAGCTTTTGGTTGGGGAGGAGTAAATCCCACAAGCCCATATGAACCAGCTCTCTCTATTCTGATTGAAAAAATATTAGGGTATATTTTTGCACTCTCAAGCAGACAAACACCTAATGCTATTTTTCCTGTTGTGTACACTATCATTATCTATCAAAACTGATCAATGTAAATTCTATGACTCAAGAGCAACAATAGCTTGGAGATTAGTAAACACTTATAACATACTGATTGTTTTGTCTGAATCAATGTGTGATTAGTTGTGGGTTTGTGTTTTTGATGGCTCATAAACAAGAGCTCTGAAATGAAGGCAAATCTAGTCTTTCACAGTGCCTGTTAGTAAGTCATAGAGATGTGCAGACTACTTTCACATACAATCCTTTACCTGCAGTCTAAATGCACATCCAATCCTTCGCCTCTTCAGATCATAAATGTAATTGTTGAAAGAGAAAGAGATGTAGCTTGACCATTTCCGATAAATGTGGAGAGAAAAGGGGTGCGCGTGTCTAACAGAGTGAGAGGATGAAGATTAAAGTAGTTTGAAGTGAAGAAAGCCAGTATCTGAGTTACTTTATTCTATTGTCTTATTGCAAAAAATTGAAACATTTTAAATTATAATTTTTCACATGCTCTTCACCAGGAATAAAATCCCCGAACACATTTAACAAATGAACCTCCGCTCTAGAGTGACAACGCCTCAATATCCCAAGGTACAATTAAAAAATAATGGGTGGTATATCATACTCTGTTCAAGCAGCCAAACTATGGCACTCTTTACCCCACAACATAATATCCACAGATAACCACCTTATCTTGAGAACACCACCATACACAAACACAAATATACAGCATATCTCTCTGTATATAGGCATTTATTTGTAATATAGACATGTACCTATGTATGTGTATTGCTTTGTATACATGTGTAGAATACTTATGTTTGTAAAATTAATATATATAAATATATATATATATATACATATATATATATATATATATATATATATATATATATATATATATATATATATATATATATATATATATATATATATATATATATATATATATTGAGAGAGAGAGAGAGAGAGAGAGAGAGAGAGAGATGGATATAGATATATATAGATATTCATTATTTCTGCTTAACAAATGTACATATTACTATTAGTTACATTATTCTATGTTTTAACAAAGAAATAAGTGAATGCATAAATAAGTAGATCTTTTCTCATAACTATCTACAATTGCTTCACTATTGATTTACAAATAAAATGCTTTATAAATGAATAAATAAAATTTATTTAATGTACAAGAGCATTTGTAAGCCGGAGTTTATTTAATACGTCTTTAATCTACATACTACCTTCCTTTATGCATCTGTACACCTTCCATGTACTTATAGATCTATATATTTATTACTTTTCTTCTAAATTCAGCACATCCTATGCATCACCCTATTTTTCACCCTTTACAGCTCTCTACATATCCCCTATCTCGACTCTCTCATTCATCCCAAACCCTATACCACTACTATGATCCCCAAAATAACCCTTTCTAGACTCTTCCCTACTCTACACCTCCCTGCATCATATCATACCTCTTTTACTATTCCGATCCTCCATAACAAGCCTTTCTAAACTCTTCCCTCTGACTCTTCCCCTCCACCTCCCCTTTACTCATCCTAAACCTCTTGCTGCAGCTATGAGCTCCAAAACAAAAACAAAAAATATATATTTCTAAATCCTTCTGTCTACTATTCCTCCACTATCCTTTTCAATGCAAATAACAGACTAACATGCCCACCACTCAAATTAATTTCATATTTCACTATACTAATTCACCACAAAGGGCCATATGTATGAAGCGTTTTTCTTGTCGCAAACGCTGCGAATCGTAAATTTGCAGCGTTTGCGACAAGAAAAACGTGAAATGCGATGTATGAAATTATCGCATCGCAAATGTTAAGGAATCGCAAATGTTGCGATTCCTTAACATTGCACAAGCATTTAGGAAATCGCAAAATGCGATTTCCTAAATGATATGTATGAAATATATAAAAATTGCGATTTTGGAATAAGATTTCGCAAATTACCACCAACTTGTAGTTGGTGGTAAATTGCGAATTCTTTTAAAAAAGCATTTTTTTTAAAACAAAAGGTGCCATGTGACGCTCATACATGCCCTTTGGGCATGTATGTGCGCCATATGCGCACACATGTCATTTTCAGGGGTGCAGCAGGGTGTTCTTGAGACACCTCTGCACCCTGGAAAATTCACAAAATTTGCGATTAGCTAATTGCTAATCGCAATTTTGCCTTTCATTTCTATGGGCCAAGAGGCCCTTAGAAATGAATGGGATGTATTCCTTATTTGCGAATTCGCAACTTGCGAATTCGCAAATAAGGAATTATTGGAAATCGCTAAAAAACAGCGATAATTTACATACATACCGTTTTGCGATTTCCAAATAGCGATTCCTTAAAATTCGCTATTTGGAATTCGCAAAACGATAGTATGATACATATGGCCCTATGTCCTTTATGGATTCCTGAGTAGCGTGCTCCTCGCCGAAAAAGCACTTCAACACCTCATCAGGGGTAGCAAGCGCTATATAAATGCAAACTTTTTCCTTCTCTATACCTTCGCTATCCTTCTCAATCCGAATAACTGACTAACGTAAACACCACTCAAATTACTTTCATATTTCACTATACTAATTCACCACTAATCCTTTATGTGTCCCGGAGTAGCGTACTACTCACCAAAAAAGCGCTTCAAAACCCCATCAATGGTAGCAAGCGCTACATAAATGAAAACTTTTTCCCTCTTCTATCCCTCCACTATCCTTCTCAATCCTAATAACTTACTAACATATCCACCACTCAAATCACTTTCATATTTTACTATAGTAATTCATCACTAATACTTTATGGGGTCCAGAGTAGCGTGCTACTCTCCGAAAAAGCACTTTAACACCTCATCAGGGTTAGCAAGCTCTGTATAAATGTAAGCCTCTTTCCCTCTTCTATCCCTCCACTATCCTACTCAATCCAAGTAGCTGACTAGCATATCCGCCACTCAAATCACTTTCATAATACACTATACTAATTCACCACTAATCTTTGATGGGTTCTGTTGTAGCGCGCTACTCGCCCAAAAGGCGCTTCGACGTCTTGTCAGTGGTAGTAAGCGCTCTATAAATGCAATTACAATACTATACAATAAATCATTGGTTTTTTTCATCTAATTGATACAGCTAATAAGCATTGGCACAGCCAATAGGTGAGGCTTGTTTTAAGCAAGTGTGTTGTTATCTGAGATGTCTGGGTACGCCATATATCATTGAGTGTGAAGCACAGGTTTTTAGATTGTATGTTTTAAGCAATGCCCTTAATTACATAGGCCACACCTCTTTGTCAGAATTCCTAGTCATGCTTTTTGATAAAACCCCTTCCATCGTACTTTAAAGCAATTTTTCAGGTTACACTCTCTTACTAAATGCCATTTGCTAAATGTTACTACATTTTGGGCTCGAAGTTCACCAGGCACTACAAGTCACCTTCCATAGCATTCAATATTATAGTGTAAAATTCATTGAACAAAGGCTGCCCAACACAAAAGAGTGCAGACAGAGAGATAGAAGGGAAATGGGGCTAAAGAGACAGGAAGAGGGGAAAAGAGAGGAGGAACAAACTCCCACTGTGGGAAAAACAAACACATTTCAAAAGTTTGATGAACAGCTGTCAAAACCAGCAATGGTCAGCCACCAAACTTTTAGTACTTTGAAAGGAACTGTCCTGATGGTGCTTCCCTTCAACCTAAGAAAACAAAACAATGGAAAAGGAACCTCTGAAACACGAATCCCAAAGACCTTGCAACCCGATGTAACACAGCCATGACCCCCCCGCCCCCCAGGAGGCATGGTAGATGTACATGATCTCACAGACTTCTATAATTCCTTTAGTACAAGAATCCTTGATTCCATCACCCCGCCAACAGAAAAACACTTCGTTCAAAATATCAAAACCCTGGTTCAATGATAACCTAAACTCTGAACACTGCTGTCTAAGGTCAGCCACAATGACTTGGTGATCCATACCCTCCACTGAACACCTAAAACATCTTACATCAGTTAGGAACTCATACAACAGAAAAATCAGAGATGCAAAAGCTGACTTCTTTAGAAACCAACTTAACCAAGCCACAAACCGTCCCAAACAATTGTTTGAAATCGTTAAGCAACAATTGCTCAATGCACCTCCTTGCTACGTATAAATCAGCTATCCTTGGTAAGAAGGCAGCATTCTATGAAGCTAGGATCAGCTCGGCGGGAAGCAAACAGAAAGAGATCTTTGCAATATTGAAGAAACTGAGCCAAAAAGGGGACAAAAACAACGTGGGAGTCCTGCCGACCAGTGATAGTTTTCAGGGGTATTACCTCCAAAAGGTTATGGACATCGTCTTAGAAATTACTATAAACCCCATTGATCCTAGTCACCTGGATCAGATTACCCCTCCCTGCCCTAGTTGCCAGCTGGTTAGCTTTCCAAAGTTTGACCTTGCCACCCTAGTCGCAGTAGCTAAACAGATTAAATCAGGCTCGCGAATGGACCCTTGCCCGCCGTTGGCAGTACCCTCGGGGAAGCACCGCTAATAACTTACAAAAAGAATACATCCCTAAAGGACTTACTGGTCAAAAGCCATTTTCAAGAGAAACAAAAACCAAACTGGTTACAGAATCAACGAAAAGGTTTTAAACCATGCAATTCATGTAAAGCATGTCAAATCGGAAAAAGCATGAAAGCAATTCAAGAACCAGATGGAAAAACAATGAGAATTGACCAACAGATCACATGCTCCTCGAGAAATGTGATATACATTGTGGAGTGCAAATGCGGCATGAAATATGTGGAATGTACAACCTGTATGCTTAAAAAACGGATGTTAGAGCATATGCGAGCGGTGAAGAACTCAAACATGCAATATGCCACGGCCAAACACATGAGTCTATGTCAAAATGGAGACTGGAGACAAATGCAGTTCTATGGAGTGAAAATGCTGGAGAAATCAGAAAGAGGCAGAGACACAGTCCGCAAACTCCGCCAAATGGAATCAAAAATGATCATCAGACTCAGAACGAAGCATCCAAGAGGGATGAATTTCGGAGAGGATCTGCATGTTCATCTGGACTAATGTGCTTGAAAAATGAAAATGGGTACTACACCCGGTACTCTCCAGAAACTGTAAAGCACAAACTAAGGGTACTAAACCCGATAATTGTTCTAATTAGCCACAGTAAACTACTTGTCACTACAGTGTAACAATTGAAATAGCACACTAAGTCTTTCTTTTGTTTTTAAATTTTTGATTTATCACGTTTAACTACAAATCCCATAATGCCTCATAATTGGTGACCTATGGGAGTATTAAAAGTAACACTGTGGAGGGAC
This sequence comes from Lissotriton vulgaris, assembly GCF_964263255.1. Classification (NCBI taxonomy): domain Eukaryota; kingdom Metazoa; phylum Chordata; class Amphibia; order Caudata; family Salamandridae; genus Lissotriton; species Lissotriton vulgaris. Next base: position 1,607,454,886 of record NC_141695.1, on the reverse strand, counting down.
TAACCGACCGTGAGCAAGGCCAGTTGTGGCTGAAACGCGTTGGTGGGGTGAAGTCTAATAAACAGACTTAAAAGTATCCTGGTTGTGCAGCCTCTTTTGTATGTCGAGAATCTCCAGGGTCAGGATCCGACCCCTGGGCAGAGCACACACTGCAGAGCGCTCTCAAGTGGCTTTAGGATCCCTTTGTGCGTCGACAAATTAAGCCGAGAGAAGCGCCCAATTTCCTGCACTGCAAAGCAGTCAAAACAAGACTACCTGTGCCGAAGAGACGGAGGGGCTGTGAGGAACAACCTCCGTTAACCAAAAACTACGCACAAGGTAAGAGGGGAACTAACCTCTGTATAGATGGAAGCAGGACATTGAAGTGGCTGGCCGAGAAACTCCGCAACGAAACGCTGACTCCGTAATAGTACGGGCGGCTCCGCGTAGTTTGCCAGACCAGGAGAAAAGCCTTAAAGAGACAGACTCAAATGTATTCTCACCCTTAAGGTTAAAGTGTGCTACAAGAAAATCACTAAAAGAATGGAAGCTCGTGTAGCGAAGAGAGCCTCCAAAGTGACTACCATGTTTAAAACTGCGGCTAAACCGGATGAAACACAGGCTGCTCCAGCAGCATCCACAACATCGGATAATACCGTAAAGCAACAGTTGAATGCTTTGGAGAAATTATACAAAAAGGAAATTAACAAAAGCTGGGAAGCCATTGCTTTAGAGAAATACGTGGAAGTGAAACGTATTCCACGTGGTTTAAGGATTTTTACAATGCCAACACATTCGAAAGTAAAAAGAGAACTAATAGAAGAATGGATTGAGAACAACACACAATGTTCACTAAACATGATGTGCATCCTGGTAAAACATGCACGCATTGAGGTGGAAGAGATCACTGAAAAAATAAAAGAATTAGAGGGCAAAATCTCAGATGACAGCAATCAAGATGAAATCGTCAAATTACGAAAAGAGATGGAAGCAAGATTGGACAGCTATGAAAGTGAAATTGAAGAACGAAAAGAGCGAAAATTTCACAGAGATGAACAGGATTATATCCATGGCAGAATCTTGACATTTGCCAGAAGATATGACAACCTAAAGAAAAATTATCCTTCGCAGAAATTGATGTCAAATGCAAGTGAGTCAAGCATCAGCGATGATGGTTCAGTACGTGGCACATACCAGTCAAAAAACTGGACTGTTTTAGAGGAAGTAGAGCTTATCAATCTAGAGAAAAGCATTGCGAGAGGCGGAGGAAGGGCAAGGGGGAGAAACCGTACCCCAACAGAAGAGGAAGAGGCAGGGGGACTTCAAATCAAACAACCCCCGCCCCAGCATCAGAAAAACCCGCAGGTCCAAGCGGAGAAAGACGACAGTACCCCCTTCGCAATCGCAATCCGAGACCAACCTAATAGTAAATCTTTCAGACCATCAACTAACTGAAACAGAACGGAGTGTTCTGAATAAAGGGTTGTCATTTTGTCCTGAAGCTCACTTCGACTATACAGAAACCCGGATTGATTTCTACAAATATATTAGAAAGCTCAAACTAGCCAAAATACATGCTGGAAAACAAAATGAACCAACACTCCTGCAAGAAGAACCATTGGATACGGTCCAGTTCAACACCATTGCCGAAATACCGGATTTAAGAAATTGCTTTGAGTCACTTTTCGATACGGATGGCATGTCGCTCTCAGACAAAGAAATGTTGGAGGAATTAAATATCCCGACAGATGAGAGACCAATGACTGGACTAAAAAGGAAATCGAGATACTACCCAATATTATCACCAGGAAACAAGATTGATTTGTTTTCTGAAGCCATCACGAAGGAATTGGACAACTTATCGAAAGTGAGGAATAGCAAACGGGAAAATCTCTCGAAAAATGAACGGGAAGCCATCAAAAAACTAATGGAGAATGATCAAGTCACAATAAAGCCGGCTGACAAGGGGGGCAATATTGTGCTAATGAGAACTATGGATTACAAACGTGAAGCCACGAGACAACTTAACCAAGAAAATAACTATCAGATACTGGAAACTAACCCCTTTATGAATATGAAAAAGGAAGTACAAGAACTCTTGGAAACCTGGTATGCAAATGGTCTAATTGATGAAGAAGAAAGGAAATATCTAACAGTCGAACACCCAATAACGCCTTGCATATACTTTCTTCCGAAAATTCACAAGACTCTGAAAAACCCTCCAGGGAGACCCATTGTCTCATCGTGTGGCTCACTGTACGAGAACATGTAAAATTATGTAGACAAGTTCCTAGCCCCAATTGCCCAAAGCCTACCCTCATACATCAAGGATACTGGCGACTTTCTGAGAACTCTGATGAATGTAAATTGGAGCCCAGAATATCTACTAGTGACTATAGATGTGGTGTCGCTCTACACCTCGATCCGGAATGAAGTCGGGATGCAAGCATGTGAGTACTACCTGAAACAACGTAATATCGTGCACTTAGAACATTCTAAAATGTTAATCACAATGATCAATTTATGCTTGAAAAATAACGTATTTCTCTTTGAAAAGCAACTCTATAAACAAATATGTGGTACTGCCATGGGCATTTCTCTATCTCCAAATTATGCCAATATCACCATGGGATGGTGGGAGAAAAATGTAGCATGGAATCAAAATAATCAGCAAGATCTTGACCGAATAATATTATGGGTTCGGTATATAGACGACCTGTTTGTTATTTGGCATGGGACAGACAGTCAGTTCCAAAGCTACTTCAACAAACTAAATGAAAATTACTTGGGTTTACAATTTACCTGTAACACCAGTGCAAAAGAAATAGACTTTTTGGACACCAAGATATACGTGGCCAATGATAAACTTGAATCCACACTATTTCGGAAGAAAACAGCAACAAATAGTGTGTTACATGGAACCAGTTTTCATCCAAAATCCCTTCTTGACAGTATACCGTATGGTGAATTCACACGTTTAAAGAGAAATTGCTCATTACCAGAGGAAGCAGAAAGAGTAATAGAGGAAAGTAAATGCAGGTTCAGATCAAGAGGATACAAAGAAAGGGTGCTAAACAACTGTAAAAGAAAAATTGATTTGAAAACCAGAACTCAAACACTAATAGAGCAGAACAAAAGAACAGAAATCAGCAAGTCTCCAAGATTCATAACTACATTCAGCAAAGAGAGTGGAAATATTGCAGGTATAATGAAAAAATACTGGCACCTTTTGCTAGGAGATCCTGACATTGGCAGTACCCTCGGGGAAGCACCGCTAATAACTTACAAAAAGAATACATCCCTAAAGGACTTACTGGTCAAAAGCCATTTTCAAGAGAAACAAAAACCAAACTGGTTACAGAATCAACGAAAAGGTTTTAAACCGTGCAATTCATGTAAAGCATGTAAAATCGGAAAAAGCATGAAAGCAATTCAAGAACCAGATGGAAAAACAATGAGAATTGACCAACAGATCACATGCTCCTCGAGAAATGTGATATACATTGTGGAGTGCAAAAGCGGCATGAAATATGTGGGATGTACAACCTGTATGCTTAAAAAACGGATGTTAGAGCATATCCGAGCGGTGAAGAACTCAAACATGCAATATGCCACGGCCAAACACATGAGTCTATGTCAAAATGGAGACTGGAGACAAATGCAGTTCTATGGAGTGAAAATGCTGGAGAAATCAGAAAGAGGCGGAGACACAGTCCGCAAACTCCGCCAAATGGAATCAAAAATGATCATCAGACTCAGAACGAAGCATCCAAGAGGGATGAATTTCGGAGAGGATCTGCATGTTCATCTGGACTAATGTGCTCGAAAAATGAAAATGGGTACTACACCCGGTACTCTCCAGAAACTGTAAAGCACAAACTAAGGGTACTAAACCCGATAATTGTTCTAATTAGCCACAGTAAACTACTTGTCACTACAGTGTAAAAATTGAAATAGCACACTAAGTCTTTCTTTTGTTTTTAAATTTTTGATTTATCACGTTTAACTACAAATCCCATAATGCCTCATAATTGGTGACCTATGGGAGTATAAAAAGTAACACTGTGGAGGGACTAACCGACCGTGAGCAAGGCCAGTTGTGGCTGAAACGCGTTGGTGGGGTGAAGTCTAATAAACAGACTTAAAAGTATCCTGGTTGTGCCGCCTCTTTTGTATGTCGAGAATCTCCAGGGTCAGGATCCGACCCCTGGGCAGAGCACACACTGCAGAGCGCTCTCAAGTGGCTTTAGGATCCCTTTGTGCGTCGATATATATATATATATATATATATATATATATATATATATATATATATATATATATATATATATATATATATATATATATTTACATCTTCAAAATATGTCTGTAGTTGATATTTAGCACATGATTTTTATAGATATTCTGCATCGGTATAAAATTAAAAAGACTGAAAGACTGCTTAGATAGGCTTGTCCTTTTCCAATTCAGCGTGTTATAGTTAATTTATTCGTCGTGGTTTCAACATTTACACTGGGATCATCTAAATGAATGTAATATATTCGAACTCTCTGGGGCAGATTTACTATGAAAGTGACTCAGTGCGTGCTGCACTCCATTTGGCTGCGCTGCGTCACTTTCAAAGCACAGGGATATTTACAACGTATCTCTGTGTTTCCTCCCCACGCTGGCGCACAAACTGCTGCCATGCACCAGCGCAAGCCTCCTTGCACCATGGTGCAAAGATGTTTGCGTCATGGGGAGATTGTTTACGTGCAGGAAGGGTTTCCTTCCTGCACATAAACAATCAGAAATGGCATTTTTAAACATCTATGTGTGCTGCATTAGCACAAATAGAACTGGTAAAATGTCATTGTTATACTGATTGTTTATGTGTAGGAAGGAGCACCTTCTTGTACATAAACAATGACCAGAGGTGATTTCCTCCTTCTATGTGTGCTGCAGAATGCAGCATGCATAGAAAGAGGAAAACAACGAGGATAAATGAATACATTTCTCCTTGTTGCGCCTCCCTATGCCTCCCAGGGGCGTAACACGGGCCCGCTCTCCCTGCAGTGTGGGGGGCCCCCAGCTGCAGGGGGGCACCCTCAGCACAGTACTCAGGTCTGAGCTCTCTGGATAAAATCTGGAGCGGGGGCCCTCCGTGTACATTGTACTTTCATTGATGCATCCCATGGGACGGCATAGCATTCAGAAGCATTTTCAGATTTACGATTTCTCGTAAATCTGTTAAGTGTCTGGTTCCATGGGTGTTGCGTAGGAACACCCACAGCAACCCCCATTGAACGTCATTTCACGCAAAGTGCTGCCTGCAAAGAGGCCATTTATATACAAGGACCGGAGAAGTCCCGCAGGGTAGTTTTTCCTGTCCTTTAAATATGTGGCAGTAAAATGCGCCACCGGTGCGTCACAAAAAGTGACCACCGGTGGTGCAAGGGTCTTCTAAATCTGCCCCTTTGTTTGGAATATCTGCAGAGGTTCATGTCCTTAAACATGAAAATCTCTGTCCCTAGCGCTGTGGGTGCGTCACTTTTTATATGGGAAAAAGTGACGTACCGGCGGCGCAAAGTGCTTGTAAATAAACCACTTAAGGTTCCATTAGAGCAGCCTAGGTCATTGACTTGCGTACAAGTGGTGGTTCTGCTGTTATTATTGCTGGCCGCAACATGACACCTGTCAATACTTATCTGCAGCCGTTGTCATTCCAATGGCACATTCGTTTAATGTAATGTTATTACCATCTGCTCATTCTTTCAACGCTTAGCTATTTCATTTTTTGAATATCGCTTGCACCTATGGGTAAATGAAAACCTGTCCTCTTTAAATCAAGCGAGTATTGCTTGTAACTCTAGTTTTTCCAGTGAAATGTTTTCATAGAAGAATTTATCTTCAAATACAAATGTTAGGGTTGCAGGCATCGTGTGACAAACAGCCAAAACAATAAATCATTACTTCCTGTCACAGCCGCCAATCAATAGGAATCCTCTCGTTTATTCGTCGTTCGTTAAAAGGTCACCTCAGGTGCTATTCGTCACTGTCAACGTCAAACCGTAAGCGATGTGTTGCAAAGAGAGGCTAAATATATAAGAACTGTAGTGCTTTGTCTGAATCGTGATGAAAAATGCTGGCTTGACTGCATTAAGAACAGGGACGCAGCTACCAACAGTGCAGAAGGTACAGTTGCACCGGGGCGAGGAGCGTGAGAGACCCAGTGAACCTCAATAAATAGATTATTTATTTTACCACTTAACCCAGGGATAGAGTTGGAAATTATTTTCTGGCTTTAGGGCACACAACACCCTTGCTGAGTCACCGATTATGCAAGTGACCCAAGTGTTTGCATTGGGTAAACTGTGTCAGGTGGCTTAGTGGACTAATGCTTTTAATGTAGGGTCCTGTGTTCGACCTCATGCTTGCAGGTTGCGTCACTGGCAGGTCCACTCCACCTTTCCTCCTTCTGAGGTCGATAACAAGAATACCATTGAGTTGGGTAACATTAAACATACTATTCAGCGCAAAGATACCCTTATGGGTGAGTGTGCTTTACAAATAAGCTATGTTTGGCATGAGCTGAGCAAGATGTTTCTAGCAGTGAGTTATTTTTCAGGATTTGGTTCCCGTAGACTTATAGGGCCAGATGTAGGTAAAATAGATGTACCGATTTTTAATTACCGAATTTTACCTATTCGGTAATTAAAAATCGGTAAATCTAAGGGGTGGATATGTAGGTATTCCAGATGTGCTGGAATACCGATTCGGAAGAATTCGGTATTTACCGATTCGGTAAATACCAAATCGGTAATGCCCATTCATTCCTATGGGCTTTGAAGCCCATAGGAATGAATGGGCATTACCGATTCGGTATTTACCGAATCGGTAAATACCGATTTTCACAAGGGTGCAGGGGGTGTCACTTTGACACCCTCTTGCACCCCCAAAACAGGCTTGGGTGCCATGTGGCAGGCATACATGCCCTAAGGGCAGGGCTGCCTGTCACATGGCATGGGTGTGCATGCACACATGTGCATGCACACCGGAATCTGTATTTTACCATCAAATTGGATTTGATGGTAAAATACCGATTCGGTAAGGCCTCTGGGACTCTGAAGAGTCCCACCTACATCTGGGTGCCTCAGAATCAGTAAAATTACCGAATTTTTATTTTACTGAATCGGTAAAATTACCGAATCGGTAATTTTACCGATTCGGTAAAATAATACCCCCTACATACCTGTCACCCATTTACCGATCGGTAACGGCCAAAATCGGCCGTTACCGCTCGGTAAATGGCCTCAAACGGCCACCTACATCTGGCCCCTAATCTTTTACTTGAGTACATTTACAAAACTTGTTTGGCATGTTTCTTAAAACCATTATAAAACCACTTTATAGTCGTAATCAAAAAAAACCAATAGAAAATAAAAGTCTATCAGTGGTACAAAATTCATAGTGGTTCAGTCCTTCAAATATTTTTGTCGAGATCTTTTTGATGAAACTATCAACAAGTTCAAACAAGGGGACACTCTTATACATACAGTGTTGCCCTTCGAAGGTCATATAATCTTAAATGTTGGATCTAATCAAACAAACCTCATAATCTATACATCTTTAATCGCCCCACCTTCTACCTCCCACCATCACCAATTCACTTGTTGGTTATTCAGTGAGAATATTTTGCCATATTGCATAATCCTTACATCTGCTCTGGTATCCAATGCCCTCAGCATGAAAGGTCCAAAGCTTAGATCTTTTGAGGCTCTAAGCCCTCATTGTTGAAAATACTGTGCATGTCAGGGGTGCAAGTTATAGCTAGTTTAAGGTACAAGTTAGAGTTCCTTGAGATAACTATAACTGGTGAATTTCAGGGGTTTGCAACATTGTTTACAACAGGGAAGCGCTATTATGGTGCAATGGTGCTTACCTGCTATATCCAGTTTACATTTTATTTAGGAGATCTCCGCGTTTCGATGCCATTGATTGTGACCAAGGTACACCGAAACGCATAGATGCTTTCTCCTAAATAAGGCGTGAACTAGATATAGCAGGTACTGGAGTGCGGTGGTTTCTCTTAATCTGAGTAGGAACCAGTATTTGATTGAGATATATATATATATCAATCAAGCAGGATCAGCTGAACACCGTAGAAATTTCTAGGAGGGAAACAGCATCACTCAGTTTCAAGCAGTGCCTGAGGAACGCTGTCATAGCCGAAATGCATTATGCTGCACAACATTTGTGAATAAAGGGCTCCTTCAACAATCCCCGCTGTGTCCTTGGGTCATTTTCCTTGAGTGGTCTTTCCTGGTATATATTTTGCGTCAAGCCAGAAACGTGGTAAAAGGACCCGCCCTGTCAAGAGTCCCGGGAGTTACTGGCAACGCACTCTTTTGAAAATCAAGGTATTGATACGCCGGACACCGACACGAGAACGGGACATTTCAGTGGCCGCTGCCAGGTTGCAGTCTGTGATTTCACGGAGGAGAGGGCTCATTGCAGCATTTTCCACGGCCCTTGATGGTTCACTATTGTGTCTGGGGCGTTGGGGACTTGAGGGAAACAGCATCACTTCGTTGCAAGCAGCGTCTGAGGAAGGCTGTCATAGCCGAAATGCATTATACTGCACAACATTTGTGAATAAAGGGCTCCTTCAACAATCCCCACTGTGTCCTTAGGTCACTTTCTGCGAGTGGTCTTTCCTGGTGTATATATATATATATATATATATATATATATATATAGTCACCAAACCAAACCCCATCAAAATAAGGCGCTGACTCAGTGAATCATAATCCAAACGATATTTAATGGCTCATTTGCTGCTTAGACGTGTTTCGGCGGCTTGTTCACTACATCTGCATGGTCATTTTGTTACACTATATATACATATATGTTACATGGTCTCACAGGAATTCATGTGTTACACAAGTTTCAATTGGCTGAGGGTTGCTATGGTTACCGGTGTATAGCCCTCATGTGTGGACATAGAAGAGTTCATGACTTGCACATTATTACATCATGGCTGTCTTTCAACTATGTTCATGAGACTAAGTAAAGCACATAGGAACCACAGTTCTTAAGACATCTCAAATATACATTTTTCCGTGTGTTTAAATCACACCCGTACATTTTATGCATTGAGAACACTGTAAATTAAATTAAAACATAAATTAAAAAACGTGCACCAACACTATTCACAAGTTTGACATTAAGCATGTCATTCTAACATTGGCTTGCTTCATCGCGCCTAATGCAGTTTGTGGTTGACATTGGTATCGCGGTTCCACATCCTGTTAAATGCCTGTTGGATTGTCGCACGTGTAACTAAAGTCGGTTGTATGCGGAGTTGAGCACTGGTGAGTGTTCGCCCACTTGATACATAACACAGATTGATGACTATCAGTTTATACATTTGTGTTGAATGCACTAAATGGTATTCTTTTATGATCAATCTATGTTAAAACATTTTTGCGTTAAGCACATGGTGATTGACATTGATACTTAATAGTCCTATAAGTATTGTGTTGCCTAGTAATTCACAACATGTTTCATACGCATGCTTATTCTGTCACATATCGTATTGTTGCCATATGGTCACATCCTTATTGCAGACTCAGCATTAGAAGCATAGCACAATGGACACACATCGTCTCCAAGTAGGGTGGGTGGCTAGCAACTTGTCCAGTGTACCTCGAGAAGTGGTTGGTGAATAAAGGTGATTCTTAGTGATTTGCGGTGGTGAATTGAGGAATTGTGATCTTAGTGTCCTAATGTGCTCGTGGTTTAAAAACAATTAAGTAGTAGTTGAACTGCAGATGTTTAAGAATGGGTATACAGGAAAGGTAGCATTACAGACTGGTTACAGATGTACATTCAGGGCTTCATCCGCGTTCAAACCGAACTGGATTTTCGAGTTCAGAAGGATTATGTACCTGGACTCTAGGCGACGTAGGGCTAGTTTGCGATTGCCTCCTCTTGCATTCTTAGGCACGCTGTCGATGACATAGTATGAAAGGCTTTGCGCATTTCCTTCATGTAGCTGATTGATGTGCCTAGCTACTGGGTACGAAGGGTCTTTGTTCGCTATTGCCCTTAGGTGTTGTAGAATTCTTACATGTGCAGGGTGAATGGTGGAACCTACGTATCTTTTTCCACACATACATGTCAACACGTACACCGCAAATTCGGTTTTGCAAGAGTATTGTGCTCTTATGGTGTACGGTTTTTGTCTGAAGGGTATACTGACATCAGTAGTGTTGATGCCATGGTTACACGCTTTGCATTTACTGCATTTTTTGAAACCTTTCTGGTTTTGTAACCAATTGCACGGCTTCTTAATTGATGGATTTAGAAAAGGGGGTGGTGATGAACAGAGTGTCTGAGTTAAACAGACCACTCTTACCCAGTCCAAAGATCAGGGCTTGATCCATCACCGTTATTTATCTCACTGCCCCATCCCAGCTCAGAACCTGGCTATATGCAAATCAGTCTGTCCCTGGCCCAGTGCATCATGGGAACAGGGCAGACTAAACTACAGTGCAGTGAGCTAAAAAACGGTGTTGGATCTAACCCTGTTCTCTTGACTGGGTGAGAGCTTTCTACTTAATTCAGAGACTCTGTCCCTCACCACCCCTTGTTGTAAATATTCTTAATTGATGGGGCATTACAAACTAACTGGCTGCGCATCGATTTGGCTTTCCTGTAGGTTACCAGTGGCATTTTACCCACCGCTTGGCCAATCGTGGGATCATTATGTACTAATGGCCAGTGTCTCCTAAGGATCTTACGGAGATTCGTGTGGTACCTGTGATGGAGCAAGGATTCGCACGTAAAGCGCCTTGCTCTAATACAAGAACCTCGCCTAATGTATAATCCTATTAAACCAGTTGTTCGTCATTTATTATACGTTTCCCAAACACGCGGGTGTCCCCAGGATGCTTGCTCGTATGTCTTTTCCATATTAACGAAGCTTGCACTAAAGAATCGGCTGCTTCGCTGAAATTCAGTCTGCGCATGCGTCGGTCATACCCATGTGATGTGACACACTCGCATTCTAGAGGGATTGTATTGCACATGCGCACTGATGCAAAAATGGCCGCTTGTCTCTCACCACGCTCTCTGCTTGCTATCGCCGCTTTAGCCTATCTGTCTTTCCGCACTAAACAGTAATGCTATAGTCATTATAGAATAAGGGTTGTTTAGAATTTCATCACGGTATACAGTGTGACCATTTTATGTGTGATTTTAATTTGTTCTCGCTTACTTTGCATGTATCACGTCTCTGGGGGCTGGAAAATTCATAACTGGCGCCATGATGAGGCTCCTCTGAGTATTTCCATGTGACCTGGGCGAAACTCTACTGCGCAGAAGCTGAAATCAGCCAGCTGGCTCCTGAAGCCCAATGCGCCTGAGAACCCAGCACAAGATGATGAAACTCACCTTGAAACGCCGAAACTTTGTTACTATGCCTTGGACACTCGTATTTTCTATTGTGTTCTATGGATGGGAACGTGAACCCAAGGGGTGGGTGTGCAAAATTGAATGGTAATGAGGGAAAGACTGAATTCTAGGAGGTGGTAATGACCGCACCACCTCTCCTGACCAATCATAATGTGGGAAACTGTCACTTGCAACATTAGTGGGTGGTCTAAGGTACCCCAAAACAGTATAATTGCCCTAGTTCAGCTTAGGAAAATTGTCCGACTTGTCCGAGTAGCAGACCTGTCACTGACCCTACGAACTCTATAGGTGCTCAATCTGAGAGTGCTGCGGAGCACTCTGTCCATACTTTCCACAAACTCCTAAGGGGTGGAAATAATCCTAAGTGCTGGCGAAGCACTTTGCTGGGAAATTCGAAAACCCAATCGGGGTTACTGGCGGATTACTTGCAGGAGAGGGGGTAACGCAGGCGTTGCTGTCCGAAGCTGTATGTGTTGGTCGTACCCTGAGTGGCCCAGTCTTGACCCAGAACCTGAGGGGTATCCTGTCTTGGTCTGTCCGTGGGCTGTACCTGCTCACATACTGGTATTCCAATTCCTTGAGGGTCCTGTCCCCGTCTTTCCAAACTGACCCGTGGCCAGGGTTAGTCCTCACTCCTATCTAGGTAAATATAAGCTGTGGGTTGCGTTGTCCCAAAAGTCCTATCTCTTCTCTCTCATTCTCATTCCTTGCTCTCCTTCTTAATTAAAGCAGTCTTGCCTGTGATGTTATTTCCTGAAATGCCAATCATATCTGCAATTGCTTATTAGACTTGTTCCACATTTCTCCCTTCCTTTAGAACATTGCTGAACTATCGAATTTATTAGTATGTTCCTATTTTTCCCTTTCCTTTAGTATGATTGCAGTGAACTTAGCAAGAATAGTCTAATAGTTTAGGTTAAGTACATGTTTTAGGTCCCATTCGTATCACATGTCCTAGTATAAAGTTGCAGTGACTAGTTTTGGTCTAAAATTCCTACCTTTAGTCTTCCCATTATACTCAAATGGTCCTAGTCTTAATACACAGTTATCTGGTGTTTATGATTTTGATGTTTGATGTGTTATTCTGCTTATCGCTGTTTGCCTTGGTATATTCTCGTTGAATTCTTATATAAACTTTTTAACTTCATCAGGTGTCTGTGGTCATTTTACAAGAACATTGTGGATAAGTATGTACTGAAGTATAAAGGGTATTTTCCTAGGATCCCTGTCTACTATTTTCCCTATTAGCTCCAGATCTGTCATATGTATTTGTGCCTGGGGTAAGTCAGGTACATGGTAAGCAGAGGTGTAAAACCAAACCTTAATTGCTCATAGAAGCGTGCAACAGAAACCATCACCCAGTTCACCCCAAATGTCAATGGTGTATTAAATTTGTGCACGCCAGGGCCCAGTGCGTGTAAAGTAATTGGTGAACTCGGTGACCTGGGTAAACTGAGCGCTCTATCAGTAATTTTCTGGTAACCAGAGGATGGTTTGGACTAGTTAGATTAGGTAGACAGGATAGCTGATAAATAAACCGTGAAAATAAAATGTGCTGCTGAAATTTCTATGCTGCTGATTTTTATTACATCGATTTAAAGATTTTTTGAAATGTTTTAAGGATATATATGTCTATGTATATGAATATTGCATTGCTGCTATTAGTGTGTATGCTATATTAACCGAAAAATTGTTTGTAAGTGTTCAGTGTAGTCCGAATCCCCGGGGAAGTATTTAGCTAACGGTGAGCAGAATCCGGTTAGCTGTTGAAGTCACTGGTTTGAGGCATTAGTGCAGGGTTAGGAATAACTGGAAGCACTAATTAGGACCTTTGTTTGCATCTGAGTAAATGATAGCTACGAGTCCGTTATAAAACTTTCATTGCGATATCACCTAGTAAGGGTCGCATACGGAAGGAGTAGTAGGGTCTTCGAGGCTTGACTGGTAAGTAAAATAGTTCGCTGGTGAAATCCCGGCTCAGTACATATCCCTGACAAAAGTGGATGAGTCAGAAGAATAACGGGTTCTATATTACTTGTGTGTAAGGGTAGGCAAAGAAGTCTACCTAGAGTGAATGAAAAGTAGACAGAAGTGGTTTACTAGCGGCGAAAGAAAGTTCTTTTATCTATTTAGAACACTCAGACATAGTGGCAGACGTTGTGTGTTTGTAACTAAGTTTTATATTCGCACTTTAGGAAAAGTTAAAAGTTTCCGTTACCTTGTGAAGGAGGGAGTCGGTCGGAAAGCTGCTCTGACGTCACTCCGTGCCGCGCTGGTATTGGTCGAAACAGCGGGTGTGTAGTGAAGCCGAATTTGTGAAGGAGGGGTGAGTGCTGAAGCGTGAGACTCTGTCTTGCGAAAAGGCCGCGCACCCATTGGTTAAGGATTTTGTATTCTCTAAGTTGATTGGTTACTACGAGATAGAAGTCGCGCTAGCATTGGAAGCACAAAGGTAAACAAAATTAATCAGGCCGAGTTAGAAGAGAGTCTGGAAAATTATATGTGGTATCCAGATTTTATACCAAATCCAAAGTATCTAGGATTTCATAAGGATCAGATTTTGCGAGGTAGACCACACATGATGTATGGAATAAAAAGGAAAATGTCATTTACTGATAAAATAAAGAATTTTTTCAAAACGGATAAACCCATTAGAACGAGGGAAGGTGTGCTCATTCCCCCGCCAAATACTCCTGCCTCTTTCATGATGTTTGATAAAGGGTACTATACCTGTGTCTGGCTAGAAAACTGGGCAAAGTATTCTGCAGACGACGGAGTTCTGGCATTCCCTGTTGAAGGTACATTTAATGGTCGGATCCTGTTTAACCTAAGGACCCGCATGAATGAATTACACCCTAGACCTAGGTTGACACAGTATGAAGCTCTGGAGGAATGGGAGATTGAGGCTCTGGAGAGAGATAGACCCCGGATGGACAAGGGAATAAGTAAATGGTATCCAAGGGTTCAAGCGCAAACCAAAGAGCAGAAAATGAAACAGTGGAGGCAAAACATGATGACAGAAGGATTGTTTCCAATGATGGGGGTGCTAGAAGAGAAGAAAGGAAAGAGTAAAGAAAAGACCCATCACTTAATGCCCGTGGGGGACTCAGAGGATGAACACCTAGAAGATTTGTTAATGAAAAACCCACCTCCCTATGTTGCAGAAGCAGAACCTGTGCAATCTCCAAACCCATTTTCAAAATATCCCAGATGTAGGAGGGATAGTGATACAGATGGAACGGGTACGGACAGTAAGGTCAGTGACGGGGATGGGTTTTGTAGACCCAAATCTACGGTCCCAAATTATCAGCCGTTCGGAGAAGGTCCACCCCGATTGGTCACCCCGACTGCTCCAAGTATTTATCCTCCCTTGGTACCTCAGGTATTGCATGACAATTCTGCAGAAAAGGCTTTATGAGAAAAGGAGAAAGAAGCCCTGGCTAGACAGCGAGAGGATTTAGTTCGAACCATTGCCCAGATACATCCCCATCCTGATTCCCTGACTATTCCAGTAACTATTGGTCCAGCTATTCCTCTGTATAGGGATAACCTGGCCAGTCCTCATCCTCCTGTTATCTCCCCAATAGTACCTACTCCTAGCATCCCACCCTCGAGAAAGGAATTAGTCATAGATGACGATCAAGAAAGTGAATGTGAATCAGTGGTTCTGATGGATTTGCCCATTAGGGAACCTAGGACTAGCATGTCGGGGGCAAGAAGTCAGAGTAGGCCAAAAGAGGTGTTGATCGAAGGTGCATCTGGGGTTAGGAGTGCCACAGTAGTATCCCCAGAAGAATTAGATAGATGGACCAAAGAGCTGGAGAAAGAGACCACTCCCCAACCAAAAGCATTAGAAATATATAAATTAAGAATTGAAATAGAAGAGATGATGGCTGGAAATGTGGGAGTAGAACGTCTAAACTCCTTCAGTGAAGAAGAGTTGCTGTTCATCAGTAAAAATCTTACCCGAAACGCTAGATTGCTCCACGAAAGGTTAATGGACACTGCCACAGAAATGGGAATAGATGTCAGTCGCTCCAAAATTCTTCAGAAACCCTACCGAGTAGATTTTGCAGACAAAGACTTAGAAAGCTTGAATGTGATGGGAAAACAGATCCAGATAAAAGAATTATTAAAGCTCTTGCAGAAATGGGGGGATGTGGGAAAATGGAGAACCCGGTGGGCAAAGAAAAAGGAAGACAATAGAGCAAAATCACAAGCGTCAGAATATATGCTGAAAGAAGTAACTCCCGCAGAAAAATTGTGTCCCATGAGAGAGGTCCCGGGAGGAAAGTATGTCCATGTCCCTTGGTCCCGACAGGATATTGTGTCATTTACTAATGACTTCCCGAAATACGGGAGAAACCAGTTGACTGGTACAGACAGGTAGAACGCTTCATAAAAGTTCAGAAATGTCTTCTGAAAGACCTGGATGGGTTTTTCGACATTGTGGTCCCTGTAGATTTGTGGACCGACTGCAAAATTGAAATTGATTGGCCTAATGATGAATACCCCAGAGATGAGAAAACCGGAGCTCCCTCACCCGATGTAATGAGGAAATATGACCAGGTCATACAATATCTCAAGAAAAAGGTACCCGCAAAAGAGACAGATTGGACCCGAATAGATAGAACAACCCAAGAACGTGATGAAACTGTACATTCCTTTTATGAAAGATTACTGCAAGTATTCAAAACTTACAGTGGTATCGATAATGTGGACATGAAAGACATGACCCATTTCAGTTACAGGTTTGTGTTAGGATTAAGACCTGAAATATCACAATGGATTCGAGATAATAAAATCAGTTGGCAGGGAAAACCCATAGATGATGTTCTAAAGTACGCAAAATACTGCGAAGATGAAATCGAAAATAAAAGGAAGGCTCTCAAAGAGAAGGTAATGTGGGCACAGGTGAAATTAGCTGAGCAGCAGGAAAAACAGTTAAGCAAATTAAATACTAATAATAATGCTCAGAATGCCACTGTTGGGGGAGGAGGGAAGCCCCGAACTAAAATGAGTAGAGAAGAGGCTATGAAGAAGTTTCCGTGCCACGGGTGCGGCCAGATGGGGCATTGGAGAGACGAGTGTCCACACCTGCAGGCCGGTAATGTCCCTGTAAATGGTTTAACTCCACAGGTGCAGAAAGAGGGGACAAGAAAGAACCAGCAACAGGTAAAATTACCTCCAGTACCTCGCGCTCCTAGACAAAATTTTAAGAATCAGGGTCAGCAGAATGAGAGGGCGGAAGTATGGGAAGTCGAGAATGAAAGAGATGCAGTCATACCACAGTACTTGTTAAATGACACCTTCCTCTATGAAAATCAAGATTGACGGGGCCTGAGAGGGGAGGACGAGGAGTGCGTGCTTGGCGCCTCCTTACCGGTAGACCAGACTGGACCATACATTGAAGGAAAGGTTGAGGGAAAAGACGTCACCTTTCTGTTGGACACTGGTGCTACCAGATCTACTGTCAGAACAGTGGATGTTCCTAACCTACCCCTCTCGGGAGAAGCGATCCAAGTAGTGGGCGTCTCCAATCAAATAATAAGTACCCCAGTAACTGAACCAATGGAAATTTCTATAGGAAATTTCAAAGAAATGCACCGATTTGTAGTCTGTGATTCCAGTCCCGTGAACCTGTTAGGACGTGATTTGTTGTGCAAGATGCATTGTACCATCTACTGCACACCAAAAGGCGTCGAAATACAGACCCCTGATGAAGATGGTCTGTACAAACTGATGTTGGTCAGACAAGATTCTGATATCAAACCTTTAACAGTTGAGGATTTACCTGAAGAACTCCAGTTAAGAGTAGTACCAGAAGTGTGGGACTTCACAGGAAAGGATGTAGGCTTAATGGCAAATGTGGACCCAGTTAAAATAACAATAAAAACGAATGCTGTATATCCCAAAACCAGACAGTACAAAATGAGTGAAGAAGTGAAAGCAGGAGTCGCGACTGAAATTACCAGGCTGCTCGAAGCAGAAATAATAGAGGAAGTGATGAGCAGTCCCTGTAATTCGCCTATCATTGGGATCAAAAAGCCTAGTGGAAAGTACCGGGTGGTGCAAGATCTGCGCAAGGTAAACCAAATTGTTGTGCCTTGCTGTCCGGTTGTGCCTAACCCTGCAGTGATATTATATCAGATTCCCTGGAATGCAGAATGGTTCACTGTCATCGACCTGTGCCATGCATTCTTTTCCATCCCATTGCATCCAGAAAGCAAGTTCCTTTTCAGTTTTGAATTTGACAGTCATATCTATGTCTGGAATCGTGTCCCTCAGGGGTACACTGAAAGTCCATCGATTTTCAACCAGATACTAAAGAAGTGCCTTGAAACTCTAGTGCTGCCGAGAGAGTCTGTTTTGGTGCAGTATATAGATGACCTATTGGTGGCATCTAAAACCCAAATGGACTGTGTCACCGACACAATTGCCTTGTTGAATCACTTAGGAAAAGGAGGACATAAAGTGTCACCTGACAAGTTACAATTTTGTAAAAACTCAGTGAAGTATCTGGGGCACCAGATAGAAAAAGGAATCAGGAAAGTTACTACAGAAAGAATCAAAATAATTAAAGCAATGGAACTGCCCAGAACTCAGAAAGAGGTGAGAATGTTCCTAGGAGTTGTGGGTTACTGCAGACAATGGATTGTAGGATTTGCAGCGCTAGCAAGACCCCTGATAAAAATGACCAAGAAAGGAGTAGAAGACCCCGTCAGCTGGGACAGTGAAAGCATGAATGCTTGGGTAACATTGAGAAACTGTCTATGTACCGCTCCTGCATTGGGTATGCCTGATTACTCTAAGTCTTTTGAGCTATTCTGTGACACGAGAGAGAATTGTGCTCTTTCAGTCCTGACCCAGGAGCACGGATTAGTTAGACGTCCGGTGGCCTATTTTTCGGCCACCCTAGATCCGGTGGCTGCTGGATTACCTGGGTGCCTGAAGGCAGTGGCTGCTACCTGCGTCAGTCTGGAACAGAGTGAGAACATTGTCATGGGACATCACGTCACTGTGTATGTTCCTCATTCTGTTGTAATCCTGCTGACTAGAACTAAGACCCAGTACCTCACACCTAGTCGGCTGACTAAGTATGAGAGAATCTTGATTGGTGCTGAAAATGTAACCATTTCCCGGTGCAATGTCCTAAACCCTGCGACGTTGTTACCTGTTCCTCTGGATGTAGAACTGGAAGAAGAAGGGGAACATAATTGCATCGATTTAACTGAGTTCAGTACAAAGCCCCGTCCGGACATCCGTGAAATAGCCTTACTTGATGGGGATAAGACAATGTTCGTGGACGGCTCATGTTTGAGACATGAGAGTGGGAGTCTGTGTGCTGCCTATGCTGTGGTCACCTTGACGGAAACCATAGAGGCATCTTACCTGAGCGAGGTGAAATCTGCACAAGTGGCAGAGCTCATCGCGTTAACCAGAGCATGTAAGAGGGGTAAGAACAAAAGAATAACTGTTTACACCGACAGCCAGTATTGTTTCGGGGTTGTTCATGACTTCGGCCAATTATGGCTGCAAAGAGAATTCATGACTTCCTCAGGCACCCCTATCAGAAACGGAAAGGTGGTGCATAACTTACTGGAAGCTATCCAATTGCCCAAAGAATTGGCTGTGGTCAAGTGTGCGGCTCACAAATCTGGGAATGATGATGTGACCGCCGGTAATAGATACGCTGACCAAATTGCACAGTTTTGTGCCCGATACCAAATGTCCCTCCAAATTGCGTTGTGGGGTGGAACCAGCTGCCAACTTATGTTGTTTGAAAATGTGTCAACGTGGGAAGAATTAAAAGATTTGCAACAGGCAACAGACAGGCAAGAAAAAGGCAGGTGGGCAGCAGATGGATGCAAATTGAGAGATGATGGTGTGGTGGTAAACTCGACTGGGGTGCCTGTACTGCCTGATAGCTTGATCGACCCCATGATCAGAATGATACATGAACCAACACATATGGGAAGAGACGCAATGTGTCGAGTGTTTGACAAGGTGTTCTGTAATTCAAAGTTCAGGAACCAGGCGGAAAGGCTTTGCCAGAGGTGCCTAGTGTGTCAGCAGTTCAATGCAGGAAAAAAGACTGTGGTAGAACAGAGTACTGTTGGAAAGGCAGTAGGTCCCTTTGTCAGAATGCAGGCAGACTTTATAACAATGCCTAGGTGAAAAGGGTATAGATACATCTTAGTCATAGTTTGCCTATTCTCCCGGTGGGTGGAAGCCTATCCCGCTAAGAAAAATGATGCCCTAACTACTGCCAAATTATTGCTCAGGGAGTTGATACCTAGGTACGGAATTCCCGAGACAATCGAAACGGACCAAGGTGGGCATTTTGCCAACGATGTCCTAGAAGAACTCTGTAAAGCATTTAAAATGAAGCAAAGACTGCATTGTGCCTACCGTCCAGAGGCTTCTGGGGTAGTGGAGCAAATAAATGGCACCCTGAAATCCAGATTGGCAAAGATGTGTGATTCCACAAAAATGAACTGGATAGAGGCTTTGCCCCTTGTGCTGATGAGTTTGAGAAGTATCCCGAACAGAAAAACTGGCCTAAGTCCCCATGAAGTGTTAATGGGAAGAGTGATGCGACAGGCATGGGTACCCGGACACAAACTGCTAAGCATTTCTGATGATATGGTACTAGAATACTGCAAGCAGCTGGGTGACCAAGTGCGTTCTCTCTCTCAGCAGATTGGAGAGACAGCTGACGAGTGGCCAAAGACTCCAGCACATAAACTGCAACCAGGAGATTGGGTGGCGTTAAAGAAACACACCCGGAGCAGTTGCCTGAAACTAAGGTGGGGAAAGCCACGACAAGTGATCCTCGTCACTACAACTGCTGTAAAGTGTGCTGGTGTACCGAAGTGGATCCACGCCAGCCACACAAAGCGGGTAACTGGAGAAAACGCGACTGGAGCTGAAGGCAGCGCAGCTGAAGAAACTCCCGAGGAGGAGAGTCCGGAGCTAGCTGACATTGAACTGCCGAGCACAAGTCGAGACGTTGAATGGTTCCCTGCCGACGACCAGGTTCATGATCCAATACGAACCAGGAAATATTCCTACTTAGACAGTGAGTGGGATAGTCCAGGTGAGCTAGAAATAGAAAAGTAGGCCAAGTAGGGTCAGATAAAGACACCGAAACCCCTCCTGAAACTCCGGAGACTGGAGAGGGACAGATAGTAATTAGAGCTGACGTTCATGCAGAAGAAAACGAAGCGATTGAAGAGCATGAACAGGAACAGATAGAAATAGATCAACGTGCTCAGACAACCGAAATAAAACCAACGAAAAATAAAAAGCAAGTACGATTTGAATCTGAGCAGGGTCAGACTAGGGACCAGGCAGAAGACATAGATGAAAGACCTGGAACGAGTCAGACAGGTAGGGAAACAGGAGTGCCACAACAAAAAGTAAAGAGAGTGCACGAAGAAGGCCAAGTTTCCTCAACAACTGGGAGGCACGGAGGCAGAAGTGCACCCCGATACGTCAAAAGACTGAGGCTCAGACTAAAGACAGTCGAAGAAAAACTGAAAGACCGGAAAAGGGCTGAAAGCGAAAGAAAGGCAGCCCAAGGCAAGTCGCTAAGAAAGAGTGACAGAGTAAAGAAACAGAACCGACTGTATCGGAGCCCTGAATGGACTTACTTTGTGTTGGAGGAAATTGACGACCCCCACCATAGTGGCAACAGTGACGAAGAGTCCATCGCTGGTCGGAGTTCTGACGAAGACCCTCCTTGAGAAAGCCCCGAAGTGAGCCACTGGTACCAAGAAACGAAGAGGGGTAGCGAAAGCCACCTGTAAGATAAACATGTCTGATCCGACTGTCTCTGGAAGGTCCCGATGTGGGTGTCTTAAAACTTGCTGTAAAATATGCTTGTGTAGTATAGCAATGCTAATAGTAATGTGGATAGGACTAACAGTTTTTCTACCTTTTATGATAAGTAAAAATCCTAACTTGTCCCCTACTGAACCAGAAGCAGTCGACGTAGGGGCTGTACAGACTGCAGAAACACCACGAAGCTTAGAAAGACGCGACAAACAAGTAAGACTGACACACACACGACCTAATTTAGAAGCATCAGATGAGGATGGACTACACTTTCACAAAATGAGAAACAGGACACATTTAAATGTTTTTGCTAACTTGTTGGTGCACTACGTAGAAGCTATGGAAATAGAGGACTGTTATGTCTGCATGAAGCTACCAACCTCAGTGGCTGAAGGCGTGACATATCACCATCTACCTTTAACCTATGGAATTTCCTGTAGTATTTTAGCTAGCTTGTTTTATAGGAGCACTTTACAGTACTATTATTCAAATGCTGACGTAGTATTTTCTGAGCTTCCTATTAGAGGACACCTGAACCTTGTACATACTAAAAGTGACGTGACCCGCTATATGGGAGAATATTTTCTGACTATAGGCAACATAGATTTAGATGAAGCAAGACAAGATAATCTGACCTGTTCTCTGCAAGAGCATGAAAAGATGTTCATTAAGATGGCAGACAGAAGGAGAGAAAAGTTTCAAAAGAAAGCAAATGACGAAAAGGATAGAGTCCCTAAGTGGGCTGAGCACATGGATAACACCTCGCAAGGCGAAGCTAATCCTGCCTTGTTGCTGGATTTTGAACGAAAGGGGAAACTTTGTATCCATAGGGAAAAGACAGAGTACTATAACAATGTATTCATCGGTTCCAGCGAGTGTGAACATAATTACAAGGTAATTGGAGGTTGGGGTTTCAAAAATGGGTCAGAACCTATGTTTCCCGGAATATATTATATATGTGGGAACAAGGCTTATTTCAAATTGCCGGATCACTGGTATGGAAGCTGCTACTTTGGCATTGTTTTCCCGAAAATATACCATGTGAATAATGCTGCTGGAAGCGATGAAGAAACTAATGGCTTAGTGCGTAGTAAACGTGAAAGTGTAGGTGAAATTATAGGTGATATTTTTAGTGCACTGATACCTGGAATGGGGGTAGTTCTGAACACTCATAGAATCTGCAAATTGTCTACAGTAGTGGACCGGCTATCAACGGACACTGCTGCGGGATTCCTGATGGTCAATACTGAAATGGTTGCGATCAGATCAATGGATTTGCAAAACCGCCTTGCTCTTGACACCCTATTAGCAAAAGAGGGCGGAGTCTGTAGAATGCTGAAGGCGCAACATTGTTGCACTTACATTCCAGATAAAAGTATCGAATTAAAACAATATGTGAAGAACATAACTAATTTGGAAAAATAACTCAAACCATTGGAGGTTGACAGTGCCTGGACGAGACTGACTGGAGGTCTCTCCTCTATAGGTAGTTGGTTTTCTAACCTAGGTAGAAATATTTTGTGGAAAATACTGATGCCAATAGTTGTGATAGGTGTGGTCGTATTGATTATCTTCATCTGCTGCAAGTGCCAAAAATGCAAAAAGAAGTCTCTAGAGCATAAGAGGGGGGTGAAGAGAAATATTGATGAACTAGAATTAGAAGAATTAAGAAATGAAGTCTACAAAAAGGTGAAAAATCACCACTCTCATAGAGAAGCTGAAAGAAAACTCAACAATAAGTTTGTTGAAATCCAAATGAGTGATGTGGATGAATGAAAAGTTGGCATCTGTTTCCTTTATGTGGTGATGATAGTAAATATCATCAAAGAGGGGATTGATGGAGCAAGGATTCGCACGTAAAGCGCCTTGCTCTAATACAAGAACCTCGCCTAATGTATAATCCTATTAAACTAGTTGTTCGTCATTTATTATACGTTTCCCAAACACGCGGGTGTCCCCAGGATGCTTGCTCGTATGTCTTTTCCATATTAACGAAGCTTGCACTAAAGAATCGGCTGCTTCGCTGAAATTCAGTCTGCGCATGCGTCGGTCATACCCATGTGATGTGACGCACTCGCATTCTGGAGGGATTGTATTGCACATGCGCACTGATGCAAAAATGGCCGCTTGTCTCTCACCACGCTCTCTGCTTGCTATCGCCGCTTTAGCCTATCTGTCTTTCCGCACTAAACAGTAATGCTATAGTCATTATAGAATAAGGGTTGTTTAGAATTTCATCACGGTATACTGTGTGACCATTTTATGTGTGATTTTAATTTGTTCTCGCTTACTTTGCATGTATCACGTCTCTGGGGGCTGGAAAATTCATAACCGGCGCCATGATGAGGCTCCTCTGAGTATTTCCATGTGACCTGGGAGAAACTCTACTGCGCAGAAGCTGAAATCAGCCAGCTGGCTCCTGAAGCCCAATGCGCCTGAGAACCCAGCACAAGATGATGAAACTCACCTTGAAACGCCGAAACTTTGTTACTATGCCTTGGACACTCGTATTTTCTATTGTGTTCTATGGATGGGAACGTGAACCCAAGGGGTGGGTGTGCAAAATTGAATGGTAATGAGGGGAAGACTGAATTCTAGGAGGTGGTAATGACCGCACCACCTCTCCTGACCAATCATAATGTGGGAAACTGTCACTTGCAACATTAGTGGGTGGTCTAAGGTACCCCAAAACAGTATAATTGCCCTAGTTCAGCTTAGGAAAATTGTCCGACTTGTCCGAGTAGCAGACCTGTCACTGACCCTACGAACTCTATAGGTGCTCAATCTGAGAGTGCTGCGGAGCACTCTGTCCATACTTTCCACAAACTCCTAAGGGGTGGAAATAATCCTAAGTGCTGGCGAAGCACTTTGCTGGGAAATTCGAAAACCCAATCGGGGTTACTGGCGGATTACTTGCAGGAGAGGGAGTAACGCAGGCGTTGCTGTCCGAAGCTGTAGGTGTTGGTCGTACCCTGAGTGGCCCAGTCTTGACCCAGAACCTGAGGGGTATCCTGTCTTGGTCTGTCCGTGGGCTGTACCTGCTCACATCCTGGTATTCCAATTCCTTGAGGGTCCTGTCCCCGTCTTTCCAAACTGACCCGTGGCCAGGGTTAGTCCTCACTCCTATCTAGGTAAATATAAGCTGTGGGTTGCGTTGTCCCAAAAGTCCTATCTCTTCTCTCTCATTCTCATTCCTTGCTCTCCTTCTTAATTAAAGCAGTCTTGCCTGTGATGTTATTTCCTGAAATGCCAATCATATCTGCAATTGCTTATTAGACTTGTTCCACATCTCTCCCTTCCTTTAGAACATTGCTGAACTATCGAATTTATTAGTATGTTCCTATTTTTCCCTTTCCTTTAGTATGATTGCAGTGAACTTAGCAAGAATAGTCTAATAGTTTAGGTTAAGTACATGTTTTAGGTCCCATTCGTATCACATGTCCTAGTATAAAGTTGCAGTGACTAGTTTTGGTCTAAAATTCCTACCTTTAGTCTTCCCATTATACTCAAATGGTCCTAGTCTTAATACACAGTTATCTGGTGTTTATGATTTTGATGTTTGATGTGTTATTCTGCTTATCGCTGTTTGCCTTGGTATATTCTCGTTGAATTCTTATATAAACTTTTTAACTTCATCAGGTGTCTGTGGTCATTTTACAAGAAAATTGTGGATAAGTATGTACTGAAGTATAAAGGGTATTTTCCTAGGATCCCTGTCTACTATTTTCCCTATTAGCTCCAGATCTGTCATATGTATTTGTGCCTGGGGTAAGTCAGGTACATGGTAAGCAGAGGTGTAAAACCAAACCTTAATTGCTCATAGAAGCGTGCAACAGAAACCATCACCCAGTTCACCCCAAATGTCAATGGTGTATTAAATTTGTGCACGCCAGGGCCCAGTGCGTGTAAAGTAATTGGTGAACTCGGTGACCTGGGTAAACTGCGCGCTCTATCACCTGTTGTAACCTGTAATGAGCCTAGGTGGCTGCCGTTCGCAGGTTGCAGGATTTTTGATGTTTTTGGGAGGGAATATGAGTTCCTGCCTTGATTTCATATTGCACTTGGTTTCAGCCCTCCTACACGTTTTCTCAGTGTATCCCCTGTTCTTGAGCCTAGTGAAAAGATTCTTTTTAGCTTCAGTCAGATCTTCTGGGGTACTACAGTTTCTTGTCATCCTCAGGCATTCAGCATATGGGATAGATTGTTTCAGAGGTGTGGGGTGAATACTTTGCGCATGCAAGATGGCATTGCCCGCTGTAGGTTTTTGATATGCACGTGTCTGTATACAGTTGTTTTTGACAAATAACTCTACATCAAGGAACTGTATGGTAGTGGGGCTAATATTACAAGTGAATTTTAAGTTTAAAGCATTTTCATTCAACTCACTAGCGAACTGTTCTGCACTTTCAGGGCTGCCCTGCCACAAAATAAAAATGTCATCAATGAAACGTTTTTAAACCACAATGTTGTTGGTTATGGTTTCTGCGTGAACAACTTGCAACACCTGCTCCTCCCACCAGCCCATATGCAGATTCGCATAGCTGGGGGAGAAGCAAGTACCCATAGCTGATCCCTGCATCTGTTTATAATGAAGTTTGTCAAATATGAAGGTGTTTTTGGTCAAGCACCATTCAGTCATTTCAAGTAGCATGCAGGTATGCTTGTATAAGTTTATAGGTCTTTTCCCAAGGTAATGTTTAAGGGCGTTGAGGCCATCTTTGTGCCTGATGCTCGTGTACAGTGATTGTACATCTAGAGTCATGAATAAGTAGTTCTCTTTCCATTCCACATCATAGATTTTAGCTAAGAAGTCCCCAGTGTCTTTGATGTATGCAGGTAATCCCCTCACTTCTGGCTGTAGGAAGTGATCTATAAATACACTTGTTCTTTCGAAAAGACTTCCTATTGCAGATATGATCGGTCTGCCTGGGGGGACACTGTCGTTTTTGTGAATTTTAGGGATTAGGTATAGTTGAGGATTTACTGGATAGTCATTCTTCAGGAACTCAACTCCTGTTTGCTCAACAAACCCATCCATCTCCACTTTTATAGCTCGTTGTGGTATTTCTCTTGTATACCAATGATGTGTGTTGGACTTATTCTCATGTAGCATTCATGGTCTTGAAGTTGAGTGAGTGCTTCCTGGTTGTACATCTCAAGTGGCCACAGGACTATGTTGCCCCCCTTGTCTGACCATCTCACCACAATATCAGATCTCGCTTTGATTTTTTCCATTAGGTTGTTGTACTTTCTCATTAGGTCATTGTTATTTGCAGAACCCTCTTTTGTACTTTTGATGGATAGTTCCTTCAGGTCTTTTATTATACACTCCGAAAAGAGATCCAGGCCATTCTTAGGCATTAATGGCATAAAAACTGATTTTGGTTTGAAACCAGTTTTGACCGTTTGGTAGATGTCTATCTCTGAGTTTGCTGCCACTTCACTGGGGGTAATTAGAACAGTTTCATTTTGTTGTTCCAGGTCTACTAAATCCTGCAGTGCCTCCATATTTGCCACACTCAGGATTTGTTCTTGTTCACACAGTGCTGGTGTCTCCCTTGCATGCTGGTTTTGAAAGAAATATTTTTGTAGTTTTAGTTTTCGAACGTACATGAATAGATCGATGCGCGTTTGGGCGTAGTCAAAGTTTGTGTTGCTACAGTACGTGAGGCCCAGTGGTCTTTCCTGGTGTGTGTATATATATATATATATATATATATATATATATATATATATATATATATATATACTAAAACACCCAACTCCCACAGAGAATCCATGGAAAAGCAGGCACGGACACGAGTGGCATTGGATTCAGCATTTATTTCTCAGTGCAGGACGCCCTCAATCACGAGCACAAGGAGAGACGCGTTTCAGCCTTCAGGAGGCTTTTGTCAATCTAATTTGGCAATGCATAGCTCATAAGTTAAATAGCCCATCCCACTAACCCCATTGGTAAGTATAGAAGACATACTATGGCGTGTATATTCCCATTGCAGCTTAAATGCAACATGCTCGCGCCGCCTAAAGCTCTTCATAAACATAAATGCAGGTAAGATACAACATACTAATATATAGTGCACAGTGAAATTACCAAAGTTGCAATGATACCAGAAAAGCAGACAAAAAATATATGAAGAAGCATGTATAACAATTGAAACATAGCTCAGTGGGATGCAAACGGGCACTTAAACAGTTCTGCAAAACTCACACCCAGTGTTGCCTATATATTCTAAAAAACGACCACAAAATAGTATTAGTATTAAAACTGCTCAAATGACATCACTGATGACATCACTGATGACATCATCCTTGTGAAAGAGTGGCAGATCTCCTCTCACCCTAATATAACCTTTGATACACACATTCAAAAATAGAAACTAAAATGTTCAAAAAAATGGTGATACCAATACCAGTTACAACAACTTATTAGGTAATTCCAACATCTACATACACATCCACTCATTCACCAACAGTTCTATATAGTCACTCATACATGTACTCACTAATCATATGTACTCATCCACCTATACATCCTGTTACACACCGATACTCATCCATAGAGTTACTCACACACATACTCATGCATGCAAATAAACTATCGAACATCCATATACAACTATACACACACTACTACACTTACTCATAAAGAAATGTACACATACTTACTCTCTTAAACAATCACTTATAGAAACACATACTTGTTTATACAGGAACTCTTGCAATCTCTCACTCTCACATATAGTCACTTATATACATCAATACTCACATATACTAGTTTAAAATAAACGCACTCATACAGACACTATTGAGACAGTCATTCACTCACAAACACACCCATACACACACTCATCCACTCATACAGTCCTGCACACATGCTCTCTTCAAAACATATACAAACAGTGAGTCACTCATTCATGCATCTGTGCGCTAAGTAATATCCCCCATCGACCCATACAGACACTCATACAGATACTCAAAAAAAATCTAATAACCCTTATACACACTCATGTAGCTACTCACCAACCCATGCAGCCACTTATACACAAAGTGAGACACTGATACAGATATTTAAATATTTAAACAATACTCGCTAATACATCTATTCACTAAGATACACTTAATAAGTCAGTTATACAATCAATTTTACTAAAAAAACATCCATTTAGACACTTATTTACCCAGTCATTCTTCCATCGACCTTTAGATATACATACAAAAAAATATTTATTTTTTAGAAAGACACACATTCACTGGATGATGTCATCAATGATGTCATCAGTGACGTCATTTATGATGTTATCAATGATGTCATGAGTGATGTCACTGACCATGTCATGAGTGATGTAATATGTGACGTCATCAGCAGTGCATTGCGGGCGCCCAAGTTATAGTTAGCTGAACTAACTATAATAGGGGAATTTCAATGGTTTAGTATGAATGAAATGTCCAGCTAACTATAACGTGTGAAACCTATGTTTTTTTCAATGAATTTGCAAGGTTTTTTAAATGCTAATTCCTAACTATAACGTGTGTGAAACCTATGGTTTTTTCTGTGAATATATGTATATAGATATTACCTACTGGCAGTCGCCAGCAGCAACATTCTATTTGAAATAACTTTGGCGCTGCGTGACGAATCTTTGCAAAATTTTCAAAACTAATGGCCAGGCCCACTTTGCTCCTATCCTGAAAGTCTTGGGGTGATACGTGAAGCGGGGGCCGAGAAAAAAGGGGGTCCCAAAACGTGTTTTCCCCATGCAATTTTCCATTGGGCCCTTTAGCCGCAGGTAGTCTTCAGTTCAGACTCGTGCCTTTTGCCTAAATGGTGTCAATCTGTTCAGTAGTTTTTTAGATATTAAAGGAAAAAAGTACATATATCTGGGCGGAGCCTAACAACACATCTCATTGTGAGATCTGATTGGCTGTCAGCACTTCATCCAAGAAGTGTTGGCAGCCATCTTGGGACCAATATAAATGATTGCACCTCATTAAAAAGCATTGCAGTTAATAGAAGGTTTTAAGACTTTAGTTACATTTTTAGTCATTTGTTGATGGTACTGATAGAGCGCGCAGGTCACCGGACTAGGGTCTTACCAATACTCGCCTGGGCCCATACTTCAAAAAAGGTCATCAATTCTATATACCTCAGACAGGTAACCCAAGCTCTCGTATCAGTTTGTGTTCATACTAATTCCTATACCAGTAACTTACCAATCCTTGTCACTAGATGCCTAAACACAATGAATCAGGGAGTTAAAATTAAAGTAAAGGCACTCAAATATTTTAACATTTGTATTTATATAACAACCACAGACTCAGGATAGGTTCAATTTCTTTATCTAATCATCATCATCAAAAGTCATAAGCCACAGGTTAAATGCAATCAAACTATCAATAACTAAGATCAGAAACAGCGTATAGCTATGAATAAGATAGATTATGCCAACCATTCAGAAAATTTGAAATAAAGGCAAGGTGGAAACAAGGAACATGCTAATTTTAGAAAACAGACTTTTGCAACTTCATTAAAGGAGGGTAAAGAAAGGGAACATATTTAACCCAAAGACTTTCATAATTCATTGACAGTTTGAAAAAGGAGAACTCAACTTGTACAATTCGATTATTCAGATTTAGCTCAATAACTATAGGGAAGGTAAGATTTGGAACACCCTATAGATTCAGCTTATCTCCTTAAAGGGAGAGTGAGAAAAGGAACATATACTATATAGAAACGATTTAGCATTTGATTAAAGGTGGGTTAAAAATTGGAACACGCTAATTGACAGTAATACATGAAAATCTCATTTACCAAGGGACGGGAAAGAAAAAGAACATATGCAATCAAAGCTTTGCAAATTTCAGGGAGGGTAAAGAAAAGGACGTGATTTTGAAAGATAATCACCCACACAGATTTATATTTACCTAGAATAGTGTGAAGACCAACCCTGGCCACAGGTCAGTTGGAAAGGACAGGAGAAACCCCAAGGACTTCAATGCCAGTAGGCAAGCAGGTGCAGCTCATGGACAATCAGGACAGGATAACCCCAGAATTTGGATCAGGACTGGATCACCAAAGGTTAAGACCAGCACCCGCAGTTTCGGTTGCAATGCCTGCCCTACTCCCTCTCTGCAAGGAATCTGCCAAAACCCCAATTGGGTTACAACTTTCACCAACAAAGTGCTTCACCAGCACTTTCACTTCCCAAAAACCCTGATTGGGTTCTTGAACCTCCCGACAGAGTGCTCCGCAGCTCTCTACTCTTAGTCACCTATTGAGTGCGTGGGGTCAGTGACAGGTCAGCTATTCAGACAGTCTGACAATTTCTCTAGCTAAACCTACGCTAGTTATACTGTTTTTCAGGTCAGTGTACCACCCCCCAATGTTGCAAGTGTGAGGATCCCCAGGACAAAGGAGGAGGACAGGTCATCACATCACCCAAATGTTGGACTTTCTCTGTCTTCTTATATAAATTTCGTCTACACCCATTAAATTTCAGGTTCTCATGACATATGCCTTTCGGTTAACAATGGTGAATATAACATTGAATACAATGTATTAATGTATTAATTTTCAGTACAGTTCAGCTCCTTCTAGCTGGGTTACAGGTCATCTTCCCAGGCGCATCTTGGCTGTTGCTACCATCTGGCTGAGTTTCAATGCCGCAGAGTTCATCTTCCCTCTGCAGGGTGACATGCGCAGAAAGGACTTCCAAAATGGAGTAGTAAGCACCTCCCAGGCCCAAAGAGTACGATACATGAAAAGTAAAAGGAAACAATTTAGAACACAGTAATAAATGATTACACTGTATACCATTAATCTCTACACTATACCCATTACTTTAATATAAACTATAGCATTAGGATTAAGCAAAACGAACAGCTTAGCTAAAGCAGCAGTGCAAGCCTCTTGCATGTGAGAACACAGAACAGCCATTTTAGCACTAGAGTGCAGATGTGACAAGGTTCCCTCCAAATCTGCGAGTACGTCATGTCACGTGGGTATGACAGACGCATGCGCAGTAGAAATTCCATTGTAGCAGCAGCCATATTAGATGCAAATGTATTAGGATTAGAAAACACATAAGCAAGCTTCTCTTGGATTCCCCATGTAAGTGTAAGATGTGCAAAATTAGTAAAACAAATAGGTTGGTTACTTCATTATGTGTTATTCGAGGCTCATGAGTACGAGCAAGTTGCTTCGTATGAGAATCCTTGCTCCATAAGTACCATACTCATTTTAGGAATTGTGGTGTGTTTTAGGGTGATTTTACCATGTGAAAAAGCCTGCTGCTGAAATATCATGAATCATGTTTGAGAGAAAACTATTTTCTCATGCTTGTTCCATAGAGGTTTGGAAGGTGCTCCAGAAGCTAAAATTAGGGCATATTTTCTGTAAATTCACATTATCTTTCTCAGTCATGTGAGAATGAAGTCTGACATTCTCAGTAAAACATGTACATCCAACAAGGGCACAGACTGTCAGTTGATTCCTCTGTGTTCTACTGCAGCTTCCCAGAGTGTTCTAAAGAACAACTAGAGCACTAACAGCCTTGCTATTGACAACATTATGGCACACCTGAAGCCATGATTGGAATAAACTTGTAACACTTAAAATATTTAATTTAAAAAGGAACAAAATGAGGGGGTTCATTATGGTTAGTGCAGTAGGAAGAAAAATTAGGACATGTTTAAAGTGAGATCTCATATATTTTCCTGTTATATTTCAACAGGAGCAGCCTGTCAGTTGATTGCTTTGTGTTCTACTGCAGCTTCCCAGAGTGTGATAAAGAACAATTAGAGTGCTAACAGTCTTATTTAAAGACAAAATTATGGCACACCTGAAGCCATCTTGATTGGAATAAACTGGTAACACTTAAAACATTTAATTTAAAAAGGAACAAAATGAGGGGGTTCATTTTGTCATACACATTATGGTTAGTGTTTTAGGGCATGTTTTAAGAGATCTCAAATCCTCTTCTATTTAATTTGAAAATTCCGACATGCAGACTGAATAATCACTTTCAATACCAGCAGTAGACTTCCAGTTAACTCCCTGGTGAGCACTACCCCCTGCACTACTCAAAGACCACTGCACTACCCTAAACGCTAAAACAATTCCCCAGCACGAGCCCATACACTACACAAACACCACTGCACTACCCTAAACCCTAAAACACTACCCCCTACAGTAGACAAACACCACTGTGCTTCCCTGAACCCTACAACACTACCCCCAGCATGTCCCCCTATACTACCCAAACCCCACTGCATTACCCTAAACCCTAAATCGACCCCCTACACTACAAAAACACCACTGCGCTACACTAAACCCTAAAACACTACCCCCACATTAAATAAACACCAATGCACTACCCTTAAACCTAAAACACTACCCTCAGCACGAATCCCTACACTACCCAAACACCACTGCACTACCTTACACCCTAAAACACTACCCCCTACACTACACAATTACCACTGCACTATCCTAAACCCTAAAACACTACCCCCAGCATGACCCCCTTTACTACACAAACACCACTGCATTACCCTAAACCCTAAAACACTACCCCAGCAAGACCACCTATACTACACAAATACCACTGCACCACCTTAAACTCAAAATCTACCCCCACCATGACCCCCTACACTACACAAACACTGCTCTACCCTAAACCCTAATTCTACCCCCAGCACGACCCCCTACACTACCCATTCATGACTGCACTACCCTATACCCTAAAACACAACACCGCTCGACCGCCTACACTCCCCAAACACCAATGCACTACCCCAAACCTTAAATATACCCCAGCACAACCCTACACTACCCAAACACCACTGCACTACCCAAAAACTACCCCAGCAGGACCCCCTACACTATACAAACACCACCGCACTACACTAAACTCTAAATCTACCCCCAGCACGACCCCCTACACTACATAAACACCATTGCACCACCCTAAACCCTAAAACACAACCCCCAGCATGACCCCTACATTACACAAGCACCACTGCACTTCCCTAAACCCTAAAACACTACCACCTGCATGACCCCTGGGCCTGAGTTCACATGTGTGCAAACACACCCTGTGGCTCAATTTAAGTTGGGGAATTAATTCCTTGTCAATTCAGAGGGTCCCTGGGCGTCAACTAGCCCACCAGGTACCTCCAGTAAACGCCAAGGAGCTGCATTGCAGAGTGTTGAAACAAGGGATGTGGCCTCTGAACACCTCTCTGCAACGCAGCCTCCTGGCGCATACTGGAGGTACCTGGTGGGAATTAATTCTCTAACTTAAAATGCACCACAGAGCGTGTTTGCAGACATATCACCTCAGGCCACGCCCCCTTCACCACTATGCAAATGCGCCCTGTGGCGCGTTTTAAGTTGGGAAATGAATTCTCGCTCAATACTGAGGGTCCCTGAGGGTCAAATAGCCCAACAGGTATCTCCATTATGTGCCAGGGAGCTGTGTTGCAGATAGGTGTTCCGAGGCCACGCCCGTTTTACACCTCTCTGCAACGCAACTCTGTGGCACTTACTGGAGGTACATAGTGGGCTAGTTGGACCCCAGGGACCCTTAGGATTGAAGGGGACTTAATCTCTCAACTTAGGGTGTGTTTACACAATGGTGAAGGGAGGGGACGGGGCCTGATGTGATGTGCGCAAACACGCCCTGTGGCGCATTATAAGTTGGGCAAAAAATTCTACTTCAAACCTGAGGGACCGAGGGGGCCAAGTAGCCCACCAGGTGCTTCCAGGAAGCACCACAGCGCTGCGTTGCAGAGAGGTGGTGCAGGCCGTGCCCCTTTTTAAATCTCCCTGCTACGCAGCTCTGTTGCACTTACTGGATGTACTACGAATTCCAATTTACTTACCTGTTATCAGGAGAGACCCCAGTGCTGCATCTTTTAGCCCAGCACTGAACCTGAAAAGTAATTCTAACCGTACTTACCAGTAACTTGTATTTCCTTACATGGGAATCCATTGTCTGGTTTTCACCAGAAACGTTTTTAAGTGTTGATTTTCACAAACTACAAATATTCCTTTAAAATCGCCTGTATGACTTAAACACATTCTTTCAACTGTTTACAGGAGATGCATAAGTGCTGGATCCAGGATCCACCATTGAGTAAGAAAAAGTAACGATAACACTACTTAGCTGCTAAGAGAATTTCCTCCAATAGGATAACATTGGTAATTCTATGTGAAAAAGTTTATATATATAATTTATGTTATACATACATATATATATATATATATATATATATATATATATATATATATATATATATATATATATATATATATATATCTATATATATATATATAGATATATATATATATATATATATAAATCCAATAGCACGATCTCGAACCTCCAACCAGTGGCGAACAAAGACCAGCGAGTCCCAAAATAAGGCAAAGATGTTTTTTATTGCACTAGTCTCAGGAAGTGCGCAGCAGACTGACGCGTTTCGGGCGGATGCCCTTGATCACAGTGAAATGCAATGGTGAACGCCTTATTCTTAAATGCTGTGAATAACACCATGTGATTAATGAAAATAGACAACATACTTCAAAGTCGAAGTCATTCCCACTATGAACAATAAACAGGTCCTTTGTAGTGTGAATTCTTGATACAGTAATTCCATGTTTGTCATTCGTATCTTTGCATAAACATGAATAAATTCATTGGTATTGTTCTATCTGCATGAATGCAATGATGTGAATACCACCCTCGAATATTTTTGACCCAATAACAACAGTACATGATATTATAAATACATTGTAACAAAGCAGCATGATTTGATGTGCAAAATGTCGCATTTGTATAACATAAATAGATAAATAGATAAAATGCATAATAAAAACGGCATGTGTTAAAAAGTAATATTATGAATACTTTAAAAACACATTTTGTTATCAAAGATTACTCTAAAAGCCATTTTTTCCAAAGTTGGAATGTGCAAATATCGCAATGTAAACTAATTAATGCATTTGATGACTGTCATATGTTATGGGTTAAATAATTATTGGGGACATCTACAGTGGATGGCAACCCCACAATTTACTAGAAAAAAAGGGGGGGAGAAAAAATTAATTAAATAAAGGAGGGTGGTAATGCAAAACCAAAAAACTGATAAGGTTAAATCCAAGTGATACAGTCGACAAAATTGTAAGGAAAATTCTACAAAGTACAACCTGAAAAGAAAAAGTGGAATATACCTATACACCTGGATTTAATAAACCAATGTATTTTACCCCGTGTGTGTCTTTTTGTTATATTAAAAGATACAAATAAAGGAATGAAGTGTCAAGAATAAGAAAAAATGTTACTGATCATTTCATAAAGTATTGATGTTTCATAGTACTTAATCTGGTGTGGGAGGTTTGAAAGTCATGGATTAAGGATGTCACTATCAGTAATGTCTACCTGCTCATTATATGTTTCACGCTTCCCCTCATTTTCCATAGAGCCCTATAGAAAATGGTAAAGATCTTCAGTCGTGTTTAACTCATTGGGGACCTTACTGTCTAGCTCCAATATCATTCTGGATTCAAGACGGCGGAGCATTTTGTCCCTGTCGCCCCCTCTGCGGGGTTTTGGCACCGATGTGAGTACAAAATACGTGAGACACTTGAGATCATTGTTATGTATCTTTTTTAAGTGTCTCGCGACAGGGTAGGCACTGTCATTGTTGACAATTGCCCGAAGATGCTGCAATATTCTGGCGTGCACCTGGAGCCTGGTGCTGCCAACATACCTCAGGCCACAGGTGCACCCCAGAACATAAACAGCATACTCCGTCTTACAATTGTAATTCTCCCTGATGGGTAATGGCGCGGCACTGAAAGGGGTGCTGTAATGGGTGGTGTTTATGCCGAATCTACAGGCTCTGCAACTTGAACATTTATAAAACCCCGGCCGGGGTTTAAACCAAGATGGACTTTTGGCAAGTTCAGGAAAAGGTTTAGATAATAGTGCCCGCATGGAGGGACCCCTACGGAATGTTATCGTGGGGTTCTTGGGAAGTTGGGAAGACAAAACCCCATCAGTTTTTAGAATTGGCCAACTTCTGGTCAGGATCGCCCTGATTTTTCTTTCCTGGCTACTAAAGGATGTGATAAATCTGATGTTGCATTGAGCCGTGTCTGTAGCAGCGGTTGTTGTAGAAGGTTTAGGTCGAAACAAAGATTCTCTATTTATTTGTTTTGTTTTGTTCATTGCTCTATGCAATATTTTATCCTTATACCCTCTTGCTTTAAATCTAGTTATTGCATCAGAGCTGCATTCGGCAAAGTTCTGTTCATTGTTGCATATCCGTTTAAGACGAAGTAGTTCGCCATAAGGTATGTTATCTATCACGTGGCGTGGATGTGAACTACTCGCATGTAACGTGGAATTCCCAGCCGTGTCTTTCCTATGGAGGGTGGTAGATAATTTGTCGACATTCGAGGATACCCTGACATCTAAAAAGTCTACATGATGTTTACTGATATGCGATGTAAACTTTAAATTTATAGAATTATTATTGAGGTCAGAGATGAAAGATTTGGCACTCTCCTCATCACCCTTCCAAATTAAAAACACGTCATCTATATAACGGACCCATAAGGTCACATGTTCCAAAAAAGTCTGAAAGTGTTGCCCCATGAGGACCCACCTCTCCCACCAGCCTACGTGCAAGCACGCATAGCTGGGGGAAAAGCAGGCCCCCATGGCAACACCTCTCTTCTGCAGATATACCTCTTTCCCAAAGATAAAATAATTATGCTGGAGACACCATGTTACAAACTCTACAATCATTTTGTTGTGGTTATAACAGTGGAGAGGCCGTGTTCCTAGGAAATATTCTAATGCTCTTAAGCCTGCTTCATGTTCTATGCTCGTATAAAGAGCTTCTATATCCAAAGTTATAAGTAGCAAGTTTGTAGACCACGGAATGTTCTTAATTTTTTTCAAAAAATCCCCAGTATCTTTGATGAAAGTGGGCAGTTTGGTCACCAGTTCTTGAAGGAAATAGTCAATAAATTGTGCCATGTGTTCCGCCATACTCCCAATGGCAGAGATAATTGGTCTGCCAGGCGTTGGTAATGTGCCTTTATGGATTTTTGGTATAAGGTAGAACCTGGGCATGATTGGATTGTCAACATTTAAGAATTTAAATTCCTGTATCGATATCAGGCCTTCTCTTTTGTATTTGTGAAGCATTTTCTTCAGGGAATCTCTCGCTTGTTCATATTTTTTCATGCTGGAGATTTGGTAACATGTGATATCTGTAAGTTGTCTTTGGGCTTCAGCAATATATTGTGATTGCGGCCAAATCACTATGTTACCCCCTTTATCAGAGCTGCACACTATAATTTGATGATCATTCTTTAGTTTTGAAATGAGGGCCCAATATTGTTTTTCCTTATGGCTTTTTATTCTTTTCCGATGCTTGACTTGGTGATAGAGCTTCTTTAGATCAGATGTGATGACCTCATGAAAAGAGTCTATTGAATCCTTAGGCATCATTGGTATGAAACATGAGGTGGGTTTGAACGGGCTCATGCCTGCACCAGATTGTTCAATATCAGCGTTCACAAGTTCTTGTTGTGTGGTCAGGTTGGAATCATTCTGACTGGTATTATCACCCATTTGTTGCAGAGTAAGTAAGGCTCTTATGTCTCTGGCTTGGAGCGTGTCTGTCGATGGTTCCGTATTGGTTTCTGTATCGTCATTGAGACCATCTTTAATGTTGAAAAATTTGCGTAATTTCAATTTACGTATATAACGAAAAACGTCTATTCTGGTGGTGGTATAATCGAAGTCTGTCAGCGGACAATGGGAAAGCCCTAGGCTCAGTAGTTGTTTTTCAGCTGTTGTAAGTATCTTGGTTGAAAGATTGACAATTGTTTTGTCTTTTAATTCTTGTTGCGCCAATATTGATTCTTCTTTTTTGGTTTTTTGTTGTTGTTTATATTTGTGTTTTTGCCTGCGTTCCTTGCGTCTTCTGTTGGTTCGGGCCCTTTTTGCTGCTGCTGTTGTTGACGACGATTGAGAGGGCGCAGGGTTTGGAGGCGCGCATTTACTAAAAAATCCACCTCTTCACCTAGGTCAAGTACCATTTGAGGACCCCCAGTGGCTGTGTTGGTCACACTGCTATCATCTGAATACACACTGCTATTAATTGAGTCCGTATCGCTGACACCAGGAGCCGCTTCTGCATTGGCTTCTTGCTGGTTTCCCCCTAAAGTAGATGGCACATTAGTTGGAACCTGCTTTTGACTCATTTTCATTTGTTTGGCACTTTCAAATTTGCGCGCAAATGTATAAATCTTTCCTTGCTCATAGTCATTTTTATCGCGCGCAAATTTGTAGGCCTTGCGCGCTTTGATTTTTTCCTCATGTTGAGTTAGACGTTCATGTATCGCTTTCCTGGAAGAGGCTATGATATCATTTGGCTCAAATTTTGACAAATTTGTGTTGATTTCTTCCAGTTCTTTAAGCAATTCCAGGCGGTCTATCTCCGCGTATTCAATGAGTAGCTTTACCAAATTGGCCGATGCATCTGAGTTGCTTTGACCCCATCGTTTAAGCATTTCAGGGTGGGGTTTCTCGTAGCTGGGTGCTAGGAGAATTCGTAAGCCACGAGGGACTCTGCCTTCCGCTATGTACATTGACAGTGATTTATGCTCCCACCACTTAGTGCATTCGCTACGCATACATTTCTCCAAGCGTTTTAAAAGATCCTTTATTAGAGCTTCGTTTGTAGGAACAACCCTCTGTGTTCCTGATGTTGTGGCAATACCCTTGTTGGTAACTTTGGGTAGATTGCTGAAAAGTTCCTTGGACGCAGCCTCCCACCCTCGTACTATGTCTTCCGACATTCTGCCGCTGCCACTGTGTGAGACTGCAGATGCAATGCAATGTGAATGTTACGAGAAGCTATTTACCAAATGTCCTGATAGCTTTCTCGTATGTGCCTTTAATCCTCCCTACCGCCCGGGATCCAATTCTTTTGACAAACACACCACTTACTTGCCGTTACGCTGTTAACTGCTCTCCGGTCCCGTACTGCTTTCCGGCAAGACTCCGAGCGTTGTGCGTAACACGGCAAAAGACGAACGTGGGTGTGTCACTGCTATATATATTGTTTTTTTTTGGAGGGAAAAATGTTGTATGAAGATTCTAAAGTTGAGAACGAAATTAAAAGCTTCGATCCGCTACTGTTACGGAATTGGCGGAATAAACCGCCGAATCCGCCAGAGGTATGGGAAAAATACAGATTAAGTATGCCTGGAGTGACAAACAAAAAGCTTTCAGATTAAATTAAAATTATTGAGGACGCAATTGCATTGAAGAAAGACGCTAATCTAAAGGAGGAGCTCCATCAACGAAAGAGACTGACTGACTATGAGAGCGTGATTAAGCATCGCAAAGAAACTAAATTTCTTCGTGAGTCAGGGCGCGTTTTAACTTTGTGAAAAAATACGACATTCCCAAAAAGCAACTAAATCTACAGAAGGCGAGTGAAGCATGTTCAAGGGGTACACCTGAATGGGAAATTGAGCTATCTGAAGGGGAACAAACTGCCCAAAGGAAGGACACAGAGTCAAGACTGACAACTTTTTTCAAGAATACCAGTTGTTGAGAGAAGCGAAACACCGTCCTGCACCTAGCACTGGCGCTACAACTAGCTTTCTAGTGCCAATGCAGGCACCCTTGTACCATAGTGCAAGTATGTTTGCATTGGGGGGATGATTGTTTATGCGGAGGAAGGGACATCATTCATGGCGATTTGCTGTTTCTATGTGTGCTGCAGAATGCAGCAGTCATAGAAACAGCAAAAACACAGAGAAATTAATAAGTTATCCTCGTTTTGCATGCTAAGACAGGGTTTTTCCTGTTCTTAGTTTTTGCGCTGCATCCTATTTACGGCACCCTTGTAAATAGGGGGCTGCATCAAAATTAATGGGTGTTGTGTCAGAACCCCCAGTGGAACAACCATTGCCCACCCTTCTCACTCTAAGGCCCTCCTTACGATGTCAGGCTGATGCAACCGTTGTGGGGAAGAAACCGCCCAACCATAGGTCGGTTCTGACACCCTACGACCGCACAAAGTGTGTAGCACTAAGATGAATGTCCAAAATGACTGCCCACAAGAAAGCAATGGATGCAGGAATTTGCTAGTTGAGTAAAAGTTGAATGTGGGGTATGCTACAAGACCGTTTACAACGGAGTGATACAGGGAGGAAGGATGGAATGGACTTAATAGAAGTCTGGGTACAACAGGAAATAGGAGACCCTAAACTGGGACAAGAAGTAGAGGGGACAGGTGACTAATACTCTTTAGATTTGTCTTTGATGCTGATCTGCAGTAATGTTATGCTATAGTACCAATTATGCTCTTTAAGTAATCCAATGCATGTAATGATTTATATTTATTTTCACACGGTGTAACTCACATCTCTTTCCTTTTTTGGGGACAAGCTAATGAAATATAATGTTATTTTGTTCTTAAAATCAATACTTTTTTTATTGAAAAAAACGAAATAAAAAAGAACATATGTAATGCAACAAAAAAGATGGGTATTCAGCTTTGGGCCTGATTTAAGGCTTGGGTTAGTACTGACCTCCGAATAAGAGAGCAAGTCTATGTTTAGCAGAAGAACAAGATGTTGGCAGCTGCTGCGCCCAGCCCCTTTGCATTTATGTTGCAGCCGGGTTATAGGGTCCCCGCAAAGTTAGATGCTTGGGGAGGAAGGTGTGCCAGGTGAAGGGGATGGGGTCTTTAGCGGCAAAATCGGCTCAAGAGTGGGGCCCCATGCACCAAACTTCCCAAAATAATTAATTAAAAGTTGTGTCACAGGCTGTGGCCCACTCCAGGGGTCATGTTAATTTTTAAATGGTGGCCAACATATTATTTTTTATCCTATCGGAGAACGGCGGAATTACCAGGAAACATTTGGCCCCAAAGGGGGTATCTGTGGGACCACCATCACAAGGGCTATATTCTTATTACTTTTTAAACAATTCTAGAACAGATGATATAGTCCCTGGGTCCGGTAATGGCTGCCCCAACTTTTCCTTTAACATTGAGGCCAATGAATCGGATCCCTCACTCTCTTAAAGCACCTTTAGTCAATTAAATGTCTTGAATTTTTGAATTTTAGATCAACAGTCCAGATATCTATAAATGTTTAACCCCAATTGCCCTAAACTACTGAATGAATTTACATCAAATAAAAATACTTACTTCCTGCTAAATTTGGTGAAATTCCATTCAGCTGCTTTGGGTGTAGCCATTTTAAAAGAAGCCTATGTAAAATGCATCCGTAAATTTGTTTTTGGGGGGGCCCTTTTTATCTTGGCCCCTGCTTAATTGATCATCCCAAAATCTCCCAGCAAGGTGCTAAGGTGGATGAACATTTTTGGGGAAAGTTTAGTGAAGACGTATTTATCTATTTCTTAGTTTAATCTGATCAAACACTTTATTGAATGTTTAGCATGGTTTTGTAGCTCGATTTCACAGAAAAGAATTTTTTCACTTTGAATTATTTCCTATAATTCACAGGGTTGAGTTCATTTGCAGCAAATGCAGCTTTCCTTAACAAATAATAAAAGCTAAATCAATTGTTAACACAGCATTTCTGCTTTCTTTCCTTGCTGGTTAAAAAATCACTTTTTCAATGGCAACACACATATCTCAAAACATTGACAGACATGCCTGCAGATTCAGGCAAACAGTGAATACTAAAAATGAAACTGAGGATGACTCATGAATGCTCCAAATATTTCTAAAAGTATTAAATCAAGTAATAAATCATGTAATATAAGGTAAATACTTCAAAAGTAACACGCGCAACATAGTACTATACAGCCATCTTGAGGTAAAGCCAAGGTGACATTTATAAAACACTCGACCATCGGCCTCATGGCGCATGATGTTAGCAGAACCCCTTGATTGCAATGTAGGGCCATGTTATACAGTTGCCCATAGCTTAGAAACGTCACTACCTTTCTGGCACAAACGTGACAAAACATTGGCCGTGCCACCCCCTTGCTTTGCGTACGATATAGTACATGACATCTTCGATAACATGACTGGCCCATGGGTAGGCGGAACACCCAACATGCACAAGGCAACCATCCCCTGCTGCACACAGCCTTTGCCCTTTGCCTTTGAGCACGCACAGTGGTGGTTGGCTGCAGCCTGGCCCTGCTAACTCGACCATAGTTTGTCTATTTATAAGTTTTTATTGTTCCCTATTTTTTGTTTGTCTCTGTTCGATCATCAGTGTTGTCATCTGTAATGTCGCTTGTGATGTCATCAATGATGTCATGTGTGATGTCATGTGCAGCATGAGTTAGCGTTTTGCCGCAAACTACTAGTGAATTTCAGTGATTTGTTGCATTTCAGTTAAAACAGTAACTCTTTGTTTAACTGTTGTTTTATTCGTGAATTTTCTGGTGTTTTTATTAACTCGTAATTACCAACCCCATCTGAGCACAGACTTTGGTTCTGAGCATTGGTGGTTGTGTGCATGTCCTGGCCTGTGGACCGGTATTAATGTAAACTCATTGTGACTGGCAAACCCCCACTTTGCGCTGGCCTCATGGCCTTGCCATCTGCCTTTGTCAACACCCTACTCACGACACCAAGCCAGGCTGCCAGGCCCTGCGCCCAATCTGCCTCAGCCAGTCAACACCAGATACACACAGAATTCGACTACCTGCAGCAATAAATGTACGCTAAGTCAAGCATTAGCTGACCTGGTTCACAACCCTGCATGGCTAATTTTTGTGTTCTTATTTGACCAGTTATTTTATAGTTGTTCTCATTTATTTTATTTTGTTTTAAAACTTATTTTTTTGCTCTCATTAAATCTCTATTTTGCTTTTTTGGTTCATTCCAATATGAACTTTTAAAAAAAGTATTTAAAGCAACATAGTTGCAAATGTATTGTTTTATTAAACTTTGGATAAAGTCTGATGGTACTGTTTTAAGTGTTCGCTCAACAGTGAGGAGATCACACTTCTTTTTTTCTTTCCAGACTAGTTTGCTTTCTTGCAATCTTTAATTTAGGTGCAGACCTCACCTGTATCTGACTTCTTCTGATGTACCTGAAGACATTCTACTAAAACTCGTTCTTCTTTGTCCTCCTACCGACCCCGTGCCCCATCTAGGCTTTAATATACTTGTCTGGGTGTAAAACATGCATTGCTTGCTCAGGCCAGTCATTCAAATGAGTAAAGAACTGGGGCCTCATTTATGAGAAATGACGCATCGCTGCGTGAAAGCAGTGATGCCTCACTTCTCAATGCGCCCTCCTTGCAGCATACATGATGCGTCATATTTACAGTATGGCACATCATGTCGCAAGGAAATACAGATACGTCAGTATTTCTGATGTATCAGTAAGCCCAAAAGTGACGCATTGCTGGAGTGTGTCACAAAAGTGACGCAACTCCAGCAATGCGTCCTTTCACATGGGGCAAGCCCCATGTGAAAGGGCCTGTGTCAGTCTTACGCCTGCTGTGAGGCAGGCGCAAGATTTTGACACAACAGCGTCCTAGAAGTGACGCAGTAAA
The DNA here is from genome assembly GCF_964263255.1 of Lissotriton vulgaris. Classification (NCBI taxonomy): domain Eukaryota; kingdom Metazoa; phylum Chordata; class Amphibia; order Caudata; family Salamandridae; genus Lissotriton; species Lissotriton vulgaris. The sequence goes on along the minus strand of NC_141695.1, from coordinate 1,607,411,021 downwards.
ATCTCATAGATTTCACTGCGTCACTTCTACGAGGCTTGCATAGGTTATACCTGACGCAGGTATAATGTAGCGCAGGGGTTTACAAACTGACACATCTGTTTAGATGCGTCACTTTGTAAATAGTGCGCAACAGGAGGCATGTTTTACGCCGCTGATGCGTCACAAAAAGTGACGCATTGGAAGCCCAAAACTGACGGGAGGCCCCCGGTGTCCTCTCTGCAGCACTTCGACGCATAACACCTTAAGTACAGTAAATTCTTCTCTCCCCTTCGGTGGCTAACACACTTCTGAGCGAGTGACTCATTGACAGGGTTTTCTGGGAGTTTAGGAGTACTGAGAATGTCACAACATAGCCCACTTCCTCTGCAGATGGTGGATGTATGCTGCAGCCTGTTCTCTGGTCCCTATGGGTGCAGACTCTCAAGTGATCGCATCACAAGTGACTTCTTTTCTGAGATAAGTCAATTCAAAATCTAAATCTGCAGAACCTTAACTTTCCAAAGTTTGCATCAATTTTTTTAATATGTTGTAGGGGCTATATAAGTATAGGTAAAAATGCACAGTTTTAGTATTTGATTTTACTTTTTCCACATGTTCAAACTGAGAACTTAACATCACGACAAGAATTTATGGGGGGCATGGCCAACTGCCTAAGATGGAAGACGTGCTCTGAGCATGCTCCATACCCTTCCCCTGATTATTCTGCGACATCTGTATGAGCCTAGCACCTGACAACACATCTGCGGCTGTGGATGTTTCCCTGCAGCTGCTGACACACCGAGGTGAGCAACTGAGATCCCGGCCCGCTCGGAGTGCTGCTATTGATGGTGCAGCTCGGCCTGGCGTTGGCCTTGGAGCCCTTCCCCATCTTGCTCCCTGCTCTGTTTTCGTGGGCTGAACTGATGCCGATGGAGGGAGGTGAGCGAGGCAACCATGTGTCATGTGCCCTGGAGGCTCGAGTCCTAGTGCTATTCTTATATCAGCAAGACAACGTGGGCACCTGGCTAGGGGATTGCTGCCGGGTGTCTGACCGGATCGCCCTTGGGCCTGCTGAGAGAGGGGCTGGGGCGTGCATCAAGGCATCGTGATTCCGTGTTCTGTCCCTGTACTGTGGCCTGCTCTCCTGATTCCCGGCGCTGGACGTGGAATTTCCCGCCCCTCTTAATAGTACGGCTTGCATCGGAGAGAAGACTGCCTCCCTTTGAGCGCCTGGGCCAGACACTCATCTCATCTCCGGAGGTGAGTGTGGCCTATTACTGCTGCGGTTGGCAGTCTGTGTGGTTGGGGCAGGGGCCCCGGGGTCGATCAGACCTTGGCCAACCCTGCGCAGTGACAATGGCCGGCAGTTGGGAACCCCCCTGTTAGTAGTGGTGCAGGGGGCCACTAGACCTGTGGCTCACCTCCCACTCAGGTTGCTGTTTACTGGTGTGCTTACAGGAGCGGGGGCAGCTTGGGGGCTGTGTTGGACCCATGCCGTCTCCCTTCCCACCTGAGCAGATGGAACCTCGAGTCCGCCAACAGTCTCAACACAAAGACTTTTTCAGCCACTTTTAACATGAGTTGGCGAGTCTCCAGCTGCGGTGCTGGTCCTGCAGCCTGTTAAGCCTTAAGGTGATGGGAGTGGCCTAGGGATCATACCGGTTCAAGGCTGCCCTCCTCTGACTCTCCCCTTTGGGCTAGCTGGGGCTCAGTGTCGACCGGGCCTAGGTCCTCAGTACACAACAAGCTAGAGCCTGCAGGATAGGGGTGCACTCAGCTACACCACTGCACACTGCTTCTCCACAACACGCAGGAGCACTCTTAAGGGTCGCCTCAGGCCTGATATCTCCTCAGAGCACTTGAGTGGTGCCAGACGCAATGCTGGATCTCAACTGGATTTCGTCCCCTGCTGAGTCCCTAGCTCTTTCTTACTGGGCACCCTCCCTGCAGTCCATAGTGATTCCTCATCACTGCCCTGGCATTGTCTGTCTTTCAGGCCTGTGGGAAGTGGCAGGCCGTCCACTTCCCTCGGGAGGGGTGGTGTCCCGAGGGTCAGGTCGGACCTAGCTCACTCTCGTCTTCGCTTTACCCACCTGGTACCCCCTCCTGCTACATTAATATTTGCGTGGGATGCCACCCTCTTGGGGGCTCCTCATCCCCATCTAAATACCGATTACCATTGGCTATATTTCTGATACGTTGGCCCCTGCCTCACACCTGGGCCCTGCCAATTGCTACCATTGACACCTCTTAGCGTTCACTTGCTCTACGGGCAGATGCACCAACTGGAATATCTCAAGAGGGGCAATCTAAAACCCTTTCCATACTCCCTCAACACACTTGTAGTTTCACATCATAGAATCCACTAGAGCCAGTTGTGGCACAGTCCACAAACCTTTCCATGCAACCGCCCAGAAACTAGCCATGGGCTTCCTCTGCTCCAAATGCAGCGACACAAAAGCAGCCTGTAAATGCAGCGTCATCAAGGGGGCTGGGCCCCCGGAACCTCATCACTCTGCCCTTTCAGCCAAACTCAACTCTGTCCTCGTGGCTATGGTGAGAATTTGAACGGCATTGAACCAGACACGCACCTCGCTGGAGAGAAACATAGACAAAGTGGTGTCAGACTTCAAGCTTCTGAAAGTCGACCACCAAAAACTTGCTGATAGGGTACGTGAGACTGAACTCACTCTCACTGACTTACAAACCAAGTCTCACAATCACACCGCCATGTTACAAGACCTGTTAGACCAGGTGTGTACTCTGGAAGACAAGCTGGATGACGCTGAAGGCTGCTCACGCCATAGCAATATGCGAGTGGTGGCCTCCCAGAGGGCTCGGAGGGCCTGTACCCTGTCGCCGACACCGAACGCTGGCTGGCGGAGCTGCTCCCATAAGGAGTACTGTCTCCCCAATTTGTGGTTGAGCGCACACACAGGGTGCCAGCTCGTAAGCCCTCCCACATCCAGTCCATGCCTATTTCAATTTCGCTTACTAAATTTCAGGGACAGGGACACAATCTTGAGAGAGGTCAGGAAACTTTTTCATTACCTAGGCAATCTTCCCAGATTACACCACCCAGGTGCAAATGCACTGAGGCTGTTTCGGAGGAGTGAAGCATCAGTTATTGGACCTCAACATGCAATGCTCTCTACTGTTCCAGCCCTCTTGTGGGTGGTAAAATATGGCACCATCCATTTCTTCAATACACCCCCATATGCCCGGGATTGGCTGGAGAAGGCAGGCTTGGCTACTATGCCTAGATATTCTGATGATCTCAGATGGCCGTCGCAAGTGTAGGGGGGGCAGATCACACTGTTGTGCCCCATCGAACATCGCTCCAGACTAAGAGCAAATCCTGTCTGAGCGCCAGGTGGCACGCCATGCTGCAGTGACACTCTGCAACACAAAGTCTCCTTCTGATCCAGAAACAACACCACCTAAGTCATTCAGCAAAGATGATTCTCTTCCAGCATGGTCCAGGGACTTGGGTTCGCCTCACCACCTGGTCATTGCTCTCCAGACACAGACGCCATAAACTGAAAGTTGTAAATGTACTGCATGACACTGTGGGGGTCGACTTCTGCTTTGTCTTCTAGAACATAATCATTTACCAGTTCTACACATCATGGTGGATTGGGGGCTAAGGGGTTGCCCTATGTATTGTGTTGGGGCCTACTGGATCCTCCTCTGGGGCCCGATTGAGCAATGAACAGGGTCTCAACATATTAACTGCACAGGATATCTCTATCATTTTTTCATGTCCAACTGCAGGGGGAAGGGCAACAAGTAATAAAACCACATGCATCCACCCCCCTTGACTCCCAGTTAGTTTGCACATTTGTTGCCATGGTTAGGAATCCCAGTTTGGGTCAATCCCATTGCGAGTTTGCTCTCATGAGGTTACACAACATTAAGAAAAATTGCTCTCCACATGTATTCTTTGTTACCCCTTGTGAGGCGCCGTCCGACATTCCACTCTCCCGCCACATTTCTGCACTGCTGACTGAACATAGATACTACTACTATCCTCCATGGCTCACGTAAATGTCATCACCTGGAACGTGAAGGGAATACATTCCACTTCACGCAGATAATCCATTTATTTATATCTGCAGCGCAGGTTCGCTGGCATTGCCTTACTTCAGGAAACTCATCTAATCAACCTTGAGGCAGATCAGCTAAGCCGCCGCTTGCGGGGTCACGCGTACAGCAGTAACTATTCTTCCCAGGCAAGGGGCGCTTTGATATGGGTGAAGGCAGTGTTTCCCGGCAAGGTGGAGGAAGTTGAGGTCGAAACAGAGGGCAGATATGTGTTCCCTAAGGGTAAACTTAATGGTCAAACTATCCTTATTGGTTCTGTTTATGCTCCCAATGTGGATCAGAACTCCTTTCTCTGTAGACTTTCCAGGGTGCTAGCCAGCTGGAGTGGTTTGCCCTCACTTATAGGGAGTGACTTCAATTCTGTCCTTGATCACTCTTTCCCACCCCTAACACATTCTCCTGCATCATCCAATGCACAAGCTTGACATACATGGCTCAATCATTGGTCCCTAACAGATATATGGAGCACTCGCAACCCTGATGCCCGCACATACTCCTTCTATTCACAAGTCAACAACCTCCATGTACGGTTGGATTGTATAATAGGTTCTCCTTCCCTGCTCCCCCTGATTCAAAACATTGAATACCTAGGCCACACACACTCTGACCACAATAAACAGCTCCTGAGGCTTAGTTGGGACATAAGACCCTCTCATCTCAACCTTTGGCACTGGAGAACCAGGCATTTTGCGGATCCCTAGGGGTGGCAATCATAGGCGACTCCATCCTTAACGATGGCTCCACTGGCTCTTAATCACTGGAATGGGAGGCCTTCAAGGTCACAATTAGATGGCACTGCCTGGGCCTTACATGAAATATCCATAAACAGCTGAATACCTCTCTCAGTGCCATCAAGACCAAACTGCTTTGCTATGAAACTACTCAGTCACACAAACTGAGGCAAATGCTTGCTTAGATGAGTTACATGGTGAGCACGATGGACTGCAGGACAGACTGCTCTGCCACAACTACCTGGCTCATTTAGAACGCACACATGCTACATAGGACAGGACACGTAAACTTCTAGCATGGCTATTGCACAAGGAACATATATCTAACAAGGTAGGAGAGTTAAGGGATTTTATCCACTGCTGTGGATGGAAGGGTACTCCCAGTCCCCTAGACAGGTAGCTATATAACAATACGAAGGAGTACCACCAAAGATAAGGCTGAACAGCCAATATTGGTGGGATGAGTCACTAGTGTAAAAGAAGAAGTCCTCCTTTGTTTTTAAGGAACCCCTCACTCACCGACCTGGTCGGTGACATGCTTCATCATCGGGGCCACCTTGACAGCCGAGTGCCGCCAAGGTGTGCTGCAACACCTGAATACAGTGGAGCGGGTATTGAAAAAAAGTCAGTGAGTTAAAAATTGTCCTGGTATAACTTTGACCAAATATAATTTATTCTAAAGCTACTGGACAATATTAAAAACAGTGATGATACAATAAAGGCTTTAATGAGACCTAGTGTATCTGTGATATGTGCTGGGTCCACATGTTTCAAACCTTGTGGGAGTTACCGGTTTTTCATCAGGTTTGTTCCTTTTTATGTAACCACTTCTGGGTTACTATTATTTTTACCCATTTAGCAAATCGCTATCTTTGGGTCTGAAAGGGTTGCAGGTATGGCAGGGTATTAGTGTACCCTGACCACCCAACTCCTTTTACATCATTTTGGTCCTGATGAAAAACCGGTAACTCCCACAAGGTTTGAAACATGTAGACCCAGCACATATCACAGATACACTAGGTCTCATTAAAGCCTTTATTGTATCATCACTGTTTTTAATATTGTCCAGTAGCTTTAGAATAAATTATATTTGGTCAAAGTTATACCAGGACAATTTTTAACTCACTGACTTTTTTTCAATTTTCACATTCATCACTCACATACCCGCTCCACTGTATTCAGGTGTTGCAGCACACCTTGGCGGCACTCGGCTGTCAAGGTGGCCCCGATGATGAAGCATGTCACCGACCAGGTCGGTGAGTGAGGGGTTCCTTAAAAACAAAGGAGGACTTCTTCTTTTACACTAGTGTCTCATCCCACCAATATTGGCTGCTCAGCCTTATCTTTGGTGGTACTCCTTCGTATTGTTATATAGCTATTGCACAAGGAACACCCTCATCGGGCAATCCACACCATATGTGATGACTAGGGCCACATGCACTACACGCAACTTGACATCCATGCGGCCATGACCAGTCATTATTCGGCACTTCACAAATACACCAGCTGCGGGAACCATCTGGAAATCAGTGCATTCTTGGATTTGATAGAACTACCCACGATATCCCCGGCCAATTCATGGCGCTTGAATTCCCCATCACTATTGATAAAGTATGAGAAGCTTTAGCAAAACCGGAATCAGGAAAGGCGCTGGACCCTGATGGGCTCCCAGCAGAGTTCTACAAGATGTATGCCAATCCACTGATCCCATACTTACATGCCCTTCATACCTCTGTACTGGAAAATTCTTTGTTGCCATCCTCATCACGCACAGCCAGTTTAGTCTCCTTATTAAAGTTAGGGAAACACCCCACAGCCCTGTGCTCCTATAGACCTTTAGCCATTCTAAACACTGACTATAAAATTCTTGAGTAATTACTTGCTGACAGACTCACACCCTTCATCCATGCCTTGGTCCATGCAGACGAGAATGGGTTTGTCCCCGCTCACAGCACTTCGCTCAATCTTTGGCGCTTTTTCAGAGTTGCGGCGTACGCACCACTCTGCTGCCAGCATTCAGGGTGCTTGGTTTTGGACCTCGAGAAGGCCTCTGACTCCCTTGAATGAGATTATCAATTTGCAGTATTGTCCAAGTTTGGTCTTGCGGCCACATTCGGTATGGTCAGGCTGTTTTATAAACGCCTGACTATCAGTGTGAAAACAGGTCCTTATATCTCTGAACCTATTGCTGTAGGTAGTGGGACGAGGCAGTCCAATCCCTTATCCCCTCTCCTTTACTCCTTGGCTATGGGACTATTGGTGGAATACGTCTGCACCCGGGTAGACGTTGGCATACCACAGGAGATGAGAAACACATGATCTCACTGTATGCAGATGATATTCTGATGTACGTGAGAGATGTCCACTCTATCCCCTCCTCATTGGCTCACACCTTGAGGTCCTTTCCTGATGTGTCATGGCTGTGTGTCAATGCAGCAAAGTCCTCTTTATACCCCTTTAAGGAATCCACCTAGGACCCAATTTACACCCTCAACGGAAACTGAGTACTGTGGTGCGCTGATTCCTTTCATTACCTAGGTATATGCATTTATTACTGAGAAGCCGACCTATTTGATGGCAACATAGGTAGTGCGACAACTGCCATCCGTGCCCAGCTCTCCTTTTGGGGCATTCTCCCACTATCTATCCCTGGTAGGAATGCTCTCACCAAAATGGTGATCCTTCCTCAGATCCTCTATTACTTCACAAACCTACCCCTCTATGCCCCCCTTTTTTCAATGGGTTGAAGAGAACAATCAGAGATTTTATTTGGGGTACCTCCCTCCACTGTGTTTCCATCAAAAAGTTTTACCTGCCCACAGGTCGTGGTGGCCTTGCTCCTCCTAACCTAGAGCATTATTACCTTGCTGCACAACTACAATGGATTACCAGATGGCTGGTCTCTCGTCAGCTCACTGACACAGCCACATTACACCCACCCGTACCGCATCTTTCCATACTCCACTTGTTCCACCCTTGCTTGAAGCCAATGGCCATGGACTCCCTATTGCTCAAAGTAGCACACAAATGCTACCACAGAAGCCTATTTAATACCCGCTCCACAATTCCAGCGGGTAATAGAGCATAATAGCCTGCATCTTTGCTCGTTGCACAATGCAGGACATATCCTTTTGTTGGGAAACCTATAATTTGCACCTCTTCGGCGGAAGTAAAAGACATAAGGTTGCATCCCGTTTCCTGGATATGGGCAAAGCAACTTTCAAGCAACTGATCATTAGGAGATGGAAGTCCCCCGAGTCCCCCCATGCTCTAGCCTTGCGTTGCTCTTTACTGATATGGGCTAAAGCAGAGAGTATTGCACTGCACAGGGAAGTCTTGCTGGACCTACGCAAACTCCCACTGGCTGCCAGTTGGGATGCAATGTTAGCGGACCTGAAGAGCAACAATGGGATGGAGTTGGGAGATTTAACCCTAGAAGATAAGTGTACCACTGAGGTGACAGAAATTGGGGGTGCTCCCTTATCCCTACAAAGCCGGGGTGTACTATCATTGATGGCCTCTCCCACACTTAGTCAGGGGTTACTTCTAAGACACATGTAACATCTATCCGCTAATGTGGACGTTGCATAAGGGAGGGGGTTGAGTGGATGGGCAACGCGGCGGCATATCACTAACGGTTAGCCCTATATCATGTTTTCTTTGTCCCCAATTTTCTGTAACTAATTCCCTTTGTTCAGAATCTGTTATATAATAACCACGCACTGTATGTATTTACATGTGATATTCAGGGGTATTTACACTGTTGTTGATGCCCGTATCTTACCACAATATGCAATTGCTCTTCTTGCTTTCTGTATCTGTATTGCAATGTCCTACATATTCGATTCACGCCTTACTCCGGGGGTCAGCCATGGTGTTACTCTGTATATGTCACTGTTTTTTTCCCAACTGAAAACCAATAAACAGATTTTACAAAAAATCACGACAATAATCCATTGCCTGGAATTTGTTCTCTATTCTACAAGGAGCAAAAACATTGTCTTAAACAATTGAAGTGCACTTTTTGCTTAGATAGCTGAGCAGGGGTCGCCTAGAAAATACAGCTTTAAAACATCAGCAATAGAAAAGCACTTTAATGCTTGGGGTGAACAATGCTGAAAAGAGGAAGAGTGGCAAAGAAGAGGCAAGTACATCTTCAGTGAGGCAACCTGCAATCCCACATGAAGAGAGGTTCCTGAGGATATGTTGTAAGAGAAGCAAGAAAAGGCTGATCCCTGCTTTGCTTCCTTGAGCTTGCATTGCTCTGTGTGCCCCAATGTCATTTCTTGTGGAGAGCAAAGTGGAGGAACATGCACAAATCAAGTGCTACACCAGCAGAAGAGATGCAAAAATTATTATTTAACGAGTTCTTTTCGCATTGTTCAATTAGCATTTTTGTTTTCCTCAAAAAAGTGGAAACATAAAAAAACCTTGAATAATTTTGTATGAAATTGAGAGTGAGTGAAAGTGAGAGAAAAAGAAGGAAAGGAGAAGGAATGGATGAGCAAGTAACAGAGTGAGCGAGTGCATGAAAAAGAGTAATTGAGCAACAGTGCTGGCATGGTGGCCACTGGGCCTGGCCCCCAACCTGCCCTGCACCCCGCCCACTGTGCGTTGATATTCCTCACTTCATATGACTTTAGGGTGTGCACAGTGGGGGACACTGGCATGCCCTACCTCTAGCCAGTCCATGCCACCAATCTGCCACATGGTACACAGTCAAAATATCGAGTTTTAAATTTCGACCTACCAAAATATCGTGTTTGAAATTTCGAAGGTGCAGAATATCGATGTCAAGAATATCGTTGGACAGAATATCGACCCTAAGGTAAGTAATATCGAAATTCTTTATATCGATGTAAGTAATATCGAAGTTAGTAATATCAATAGCATATATATCGATGTAACTAATTTCGATGACACTAATATCGGTATTTGTATTTTTTTTTGTTTTTTATTATGTATGTGTTATATGTTTTAGTTAAGTATTTAAAATAAATTATATTATATGTGTATTAAGTTTGTATATTAATTACATTTTTTATAAGTAAATTATATGTTTTAGTACCGGAGCGGGTTGTGGGTTTATAGGGGAATAGGGTGGGAAGTAATTTAATTGTAATTAATAAAATATTTTTTTATGCATAATTTATTTTGTAATTAATTATTAATTGGCAATTAATTATTTTAATTGAGAAATTAATTATATAATTGGTATTTAATGTTAATTTAAATTAAATGTTATGTTTTAGTACCGGAGCGGGTTGTGGGTTTATAGGGGAATAGGGTGGGAAGTAATTTAATTGTAATTAATAAAATATTTATTTATGTATAATGTATTTTGTAATTAATTATTAATTGGTAATTAATTATTTCAATTGATAAATTAATTATTTATTTGGTAATTAATGTTAATTTTAATTAAATGTTATGTTTTAGTACCTGAGCGTGTTGTGTGTTTATAGGGGTATTGGGTGGAAAGTAATTTTATTGTAAATATTTAATTATTTATACATTTTTAGTTATGTATAATTAATGTATTACATAATTATTAATTGGTAAATAATTATTTTAATAGATATTTCTTTTTTGAATTGTCAATTAATATTTGTACTTTTTAAATAATTTTTAATAACTAGAAGAAAAAAATTAAATAATTGTTAAACTTCTTTTTAAAATATTAATTAGTATAATGAATTTTAAGTTTTATTATTGATTTAAATTCAAATAATATTTTAGTGTTATGATAAATAATGTATTATTTAATATGTATTATTTGGTGAGTAATATTTAATACTTATTATTTATTGTGTTTGTAGTTAATTTATTGTCAAATATAATTGGTTTAATTAATTATTAATTGTTTTTTATTGATGTTGATGTATTTGAAAAATGTATTATACATTTTTTCAAATATGAATATTATTTAGAAGTATGTTAAAATAAAAATCTATGTTATTAAACGCTTTCCCTACTGTTGCACCCTTTGGAGTTGAAATAGTAATTTTTCCCCCTAGGCTATCCAAAACTTTTCCTACTGTTACATCCTTTGGAGTTGGAATAGTAATTTTTCCCTCTATGCTATCCAAAGCTTTCCCTACTGTTGCACTCACTGGAGTGGGATTATTAATTTTTACCCACCCGCAATCCAACACTTTCACTACTGTTGCACTCTCTGGAGTGGGAATAGTAATTTTAACCCCTACACTATCCAACACTTTTCCTACTGTTGCACCCACTGGAGTTGGAATAGTAATTTTTACCCGTACGCTATCCAACGCTTTCTCTACTGTTGCACTCACTGGAGTGGGAATAGTAATTTTTACCCACCCGCTATCCAACACTTTCCCTACTGTTGCGTTCTCTGGAGTGGGAATAGTAATTTTACCCCCTACACTATCCAACGGTTTCCCTACTGTTGCACCCTTTGGAGTTGGAATAGTAATTTTTACCCTTACGCTATCCAACGCTTTCCCTACTGTTGCACTCACTGGAGTGGGAATAGTAATTTTTACCCACCCGCTATCCAACGCTTTCCCTACTGTTGCACTCACTGGAGTGGGAATAGTAATTTTTACCCACCCGCTATCCAACACTTTCCCTACTGTTGCACTCTCTAGAGTGGGAATAGTAATTTTACCCCCTACACTATCCAACGCTTTCCCCGCTTTTGCATCCTTTGGAGTTGGAATAGTAATTTTGACCCTTACGCTATCCAACGCTTTCCCTGATGTTGCACTCATTGGAATGGGAATAGTCATTTTCACCTACCCGCTATCCAACACTTTCCCTACTGTTGCACCCACTGGAGTGGGAATAGTAATTTTTACCCGTACAATATTCAACGCTTTCCCTCTTGTTGCACTCACTGGAGTGGAAATAGTAATTTTTACCCACTCGCTATCCAACGCTTTCCCTACTGTTGCACTCTCTGGAGTGGGAATAGTAATTTTACCCCTACACTATCCAACGCTTTCCCTATTGTTGCACCCTTTGTAGTTGGAATAGTCATTTTTACATATTTGCTATCCAACACTTTCCCTACTGTTGCACCCTATGGAGTTTGAATAGTAATTTTTAGCCTTACGCTATCCAATATAATTTATATTTATTTATTTATTTTATAATATTTTTAATACGTTACATAATGTTGTGTTTAATTAATTTTTTAAATATGGAAAGTATATTTCATTGTTTTTCTGTATTATATATAAATATTTATTATTATTTATGTTATTATTTTATGAGTGTTGATGTATTTGTAAATTATAGTAATTGTTAATATTTTTAAATTAATAAAACAAATAATAAATATTATAATTAATTAAATATATATTACATATTGTATGTTTAATTCTAATTAAATGTTTAACATTAAATATGTATTATTTATTCATTTTAAACATCATAAAATATTTGTACATAAATTTAAATTATATAAAAGTATTATTTACTTTATATTTCTTTTTTTAATAATAAAAAACGATATATTTAATTACGATATTTTTAACATCGATATTTTATTTTCCATATTTTTTTCTACTTACCATGTTGTAGATATGGTGTTGATATACTTGCCTTCGATATTCCAGCCTCAATATTTTGCATGTCGATATCCTGTCTTTCGATATTCTGTCAGAGATTCCGGCCACATACAGCCAATCAAGCTTTGCATGGCCTCTAGCCATGTGTAGTGGGGTTGGCCACCGGCCATTGCCAACCAAAGGCACCCAGCCCCTTCAGTACACATTCAAAAGACAGGTGCCGAAAGGATTTACCTCTAACTCATTGCAGATGGCCAAGCAATGCTACCCAAGTCATTCTGCCATGCACAGCCGGATTGGCCATGCTCTGGGTCTAACCCTTAGAGGTAAAGTACCCCCACTGCGACACAGGCCAGGTCAGACACTGAACTGCCATGCCCTACTGCAGAAGTTTTCAATTATGAGCAGCAGTGGTTCGCCACAGTTCCTGGCTTCTGGTGAGGCACTGAGTCCAAGTTGCTTCAAACTGCCATCCTCTACTGTAAGCAACTAACCTCCACTGTGCATAACATTTGGCTGTGTGCAGCACGGGGTCGTCTCAATGCTAAGTCCCTGGCCAGGGCTTGCTCCCAACATGATGTGCACACTCAGTGACTGAATTCTTTTTTTTGTGTGGGTGGGATACGCAGATTATTAGGGGCAGATTTACAAGAAACTGACACATCTCTGCATGCACCTTGAGGCAGATCAGCTAAGCCGCCGCTTGCGGGGTCACGCGTACAGCAGTAACTATTCTTTCCAGGCAAGGGGCGCATTGATATGGGTGAAGGCAGTGTTTCCCGGCAAGGTGGAGGAAGTTGAGGTCGAAACAGAGGGCAGATATGTGTTCCCTAAGGGTAAACTTAATGCTCAACCTATCCTTATTGGTTCTGTTTATGCTCCCAATGTGGATCAGAACTCCTTTCTCTGTAGACTTTCTAGGGTGCTAGCCAGCTGGAGTGGTTTGCCCTCACTTATAGGGAGTGACTTCAATTCTGTCCTTGATCACTCTTTCCCACCCCTAACACATTCTCCTGCACAAGCTTGACATACATGGCTCAATCATTGGTCCCTAACAGATATATGGAGCACTCGCAACCCTGATGCCCGCACATACTCCTTCTATTCACAAGTCCACAACCTCCATGTACGGTTGGATTGTATAATAGGTTCTCCTTCCCTGCTCCCCCTGATTCAAAACATTGAATACCTAGGCCACACACACTCTGACCACAATAAACAGCTCCTGAGGCTTAGTGGGGACATAAGACCCTCTCATCTCAACCTTTGGCACTGGAGAACCAGGCATTTTGTGGATCCCTAGGGGTGGCAATCATAGGCGACTCCATCCTTAACGATGGCTCCACTGGCTCTTCATCACTGGAATGGGAGGCCTTCAAGGTCACAATTAGATGGCACTGCCTGGGCCTTACATGGAATATCCATAAACAGCTGAATACCTCTCTCAGTGCCATCAAGACCAAACTCCTTTGCTATGAAACTACTCAGTCACACAAACTGAGGCAAATGCTTGCTTTGATGAGTTACATGGTGAGCACGATGGACTGCAGGACAGACTGCTCTGCCACAACTACCTGGCTCATTTAGAACGCACACATGCTACATCGGACAGGGCATGTAAACATCTAGCCTGGCTATTGCACAAGGAACACCCTCATCGGGCAATCCACACCATACGTGATGACTAGGGCCACATGCACTTCACGCAACTTGACATCCATGCGGCAATGACCAGTCATTATTCGGCACTTCACAAATACACCAGCCGCGGGAACCATCTGGAAATCAGTGCATTCTTGGATTTGATAGAACTACCCACGATATCCCCGGCCAATTCATGGCGCTTGAATTCCCCATCACTATTGAGAAAGTATGAGAAGCTTTAGCAAAACCGGAGTCAGGAAAGGCGCTGGACCCTGATGGGCTCCCAGCAGAGTTCTACAAGATGTATGCCAATCCACTGATCCCATACTTACATGCCCTTCATACCTCTGTACTGGAAAATTCTTTGTTGCCATCCACATCACGCACAGCCAGTTTAGTCTCCTTATTAAAGTTAGGGAAACACCCCACAGCCCTGTGCTCCTATAGACCTTTAGCCATTCTAAACACTGACTATAAAATTCTTGAGTAATTACTTGCTGACAGACTCACACCCTTCATCCATGCCTTGGTCCATGCAGACGAGAATGGGTTTGTCCCCGCTCACAGCACTTCGCTCAATCCTTGACGCTTTTTCAGAGTTGCGGCATACGCACCACTCTGCTGGCAGCACTCAGGGTGCTTGGTTTTGGACCTCGAGAAGGCCTCTGACTCCCTTGAATGAGATTATCAATTTGCAGTATTGTCCAAGTTTGGTCTTGCGGCCACATTCGGTATGGTCAGGCTGTTTTATAAACGCCTGACTATCAGTGTGAAAACAGGTCCTTATATCTCTGAACCTATTGCTGTAGGTAGTGGGACGAGGCAGTCCAATCCCTTATCCCTTCTCCTTTACTCCTTGGCTATGGGACTATTGGCGGAATACGTCTGCACCCGGGTAGACGTTGGCATACCACAGGAGATGAGAAACACATGATCTCACTGTATGCAGATGATATTCTGATGTACGTGAGAGATGTCCACTCTATCCCCTCCTCATTGGCTCACACCTTGAGGTCCTTTCCTGATGTGTCATGGCTGTGTGTCAATGCAGCAAAGTCCTCTTTATACCCCTTTAAGGAATCCACCTAGGACCCAATTTACACCCTCAACGGGAACTGAGTACTGTGGTGCGCTGATTCCTTTCATTACCTAGGTATATGCATTGTTTACTGAGAAGCCGACCTATTTGATGGCAACATAGGTAGTGCGACAACTGCCATCCGTGCCCAGCTCTCCTTTTGGGGCATTCTCCCACTATCTATCCCTGGTAGGAGAACAATCAGAGATTTTATTTGGGGTACCTCCCTCCACTGTGTTTCCATTAAAAAGTTTTACCTGCCCACAGGTTGTGGTGGCCTTGCTCCTCCTAACCTAGAGCATTATTACCTTGCTGCACAACTACAGTTTCACCCTTTGTAGTTGGAATAGTAATTTTTACATATTTGCTATGTAAACTTTCAGTTTGCTTGTTTCATTGATCATACTACAAACAAGCCCTTTTACCCTGCCTGCATGTTTGTTTTCGTTTTCTTATGTTTATTGAATGTGTAGGACGCAGGACAGTGTCCCACTTTATTTGTTTTACTCAGATCTTGAAATCTAAGTACCATTAAAATTCACTGTCCGGCTGGACAATGGTAATATAGTAATGATTTGAGTAAATATTGATTGTTCACTTGTATCAGACCTCTGTCAAGGACCACTGTTCCTGTAAATCACTCTGTTGTCAGTGACACGTGTACAGGTGGCTGCAAGAAGAATATATAGCACTGTAAATTAAATGTCACATCAGTCATTCAGATTTTGCACTCATAAAAAAGAACTCTCACAGAGTGCATAGAAAGCATTCCAGGATCCTGCCTGAATTTTTGAATTTGCTACATTAAATTCCTGATCTTTTTACACAAGGGATGCTCGGTGTACGATTATACTAATACATCCAAACATCAAAACGGTCTCTATTTGCCCATGTCTCACATATTACTATGTGCGTTTACCACAGGTTCTTCATGACACATTTCATGTTGGCACTGTTGCACTAATGTTGAGTTATTGCTGTTCATTGATTACAGATGGTGTTGTTGGTGAGCAAATACATACTTATTTTTTGTAAAAATGTCTGCTGAGCTGTTGCACAGCAGTG
This sequence comes from Lissotriton vulgaris, assembly GCF_964263255.1. Taxonomy (NCBI): domain Eukaryota; kingdom Metazoa; phylum Chordata; class Amphibia; order Caudata; family Salamandridae; genus Lissotriton; species Lissotriton vulgaris. The sequence continues at coordinate 1,607,394,876 of NC_141695.1, read as the reverse complement.
AACCTTCTTTTTATCCTCTAGAACAGCACTCAGCCGCCTTACTCTGCTAACCAAACCATCGATTCTGTAACTGGAAAGCAGGCTGATCCCCCAGAGTTGAACGCTGTCCTTCTCTGATCTACCATCACAGAGATAGCTGTGCTGATGACATGTCGACTTGTTCTGGACTCGTTTGTCCCGATATAGCCGAGCAACCGGAGCCCAGCACCTTTGCTCTAAAGCGAGCTACGGCCCACCTAGGATCTACACAGCGGAGGCACTAAGGGAATCCTTCCGGTAGGTTGGGGGATGCTCACAACGTGGAGTGGAGACCACACCGATCCCCTGAGAATCCCGCCCGCCATTTTGCATCGCCCACCGCGAGAGGGAAGACGGTCTGCTGGGGCATCATTAACATCACCGGGAGCATTGGTGTCCAGACGGTGAGCCCGGGAGGCTGGGGCTTCTGTCCATGTCCTCTTTAAGACCTTTTGGACAAAATATATTTACTCGAGTGCCTCTTGTGTATCATGCCTGACTCCAAAATGGGGCCAACACTCGATCGTCAGGAGGAGCCAATACAACTCCCAAGGGTCCCCCCCCCCCCCCATTTCCAGCTACAGCGTAAAGGCCATAAAATCAAGCTGGATCCGCAACTACTGTTCTGACCTTGAGGGTCAACCTGATTAACACTCTGACCAAGAGAGATTGACCCAAAGGCACCCAGCCCGACCTGCCAATGCCAGCTGTCTCTCCTGCTGGCGGTTATTTCTTGATATCACACGCCCCCTTTGAAGACTGGTGGTTTTGGCTCTATCCTCTTGCTGAGCCACTGCTTAACTTACACCCCCTGCCCTCTGGTTTATAGAGATTTTTGGGGACCGTTGGAATTTGAAGTTCAAGAACTCATCCCCCTTTGCCTGACCTCAAGATGGCCACCTCAGTGGGACCCTCCTCTGTGTTCTATCTCGCCTGGACTATAATAATTGGTCAACATCCTGATCCCGTTCAGCCATCACTCAAGCGTGTTCCTTCCCTCCCACCAGGACATTTACTCTGGGGACCCTCCCTCGACTGTTGAGACTTAGATATTTTGACTGATGCCCGGTGGAGCTACCCCAATAGCTATAGGGGAGATGGGCTGTGGATTCCCTCCTCGGCAGTCTCCTACCCAGCCTGTCTTTGGGCAGACTCTCCTTCCCATCTCCTGGCCTTATCTCCCTCCTCCCGCCCTCATACTACCCCCTACCCCTATCCACTCTACTTATCTCCTTTCCAGTTCTTGACCTTTGCCCTCACCCACTTGGGTTCCAATCCTGTTTCACATCTGGCCATTCTTCTGTGAATTTTCCCTCGTCTGTTGAGACCTAGCTATCTCACCGATGTCCGATGGAGCTACCTTGAGAGCTATAGGGGAGACTAGCTGTGGATTCCCTCCTCTGCGTCACCTACCCAGTCGGTCATTGGGCAGACTTTCTCTTTGATACTCATACCATCTACCCCCTCTTCCTCTCCATTCTCACTCCCCCTATCCACTCTATTTGTCTCTCCTTCTTGCTCTTTAATGTGTTGCATATATTTGATGTTACGTGTAATTGTTATCATTGTTGTAACATTGTTGAACCTTATGTAAGGCGCTCTGATACCTACGGGTCTAGCCAGCGCTATATAAAACTCATTAAATAAATAAATAAATAAAACAAATGTCCACTTCTGATCTTCAGTCAGTCATGTGTCATACATGTGACACGTGTGTTAGGAAACATAAGAAACAGAAAGGTTATTGCTAGTGCACAGTTATCATTTGTCTTTGTTTTATGGTACTTTTTACTGCAGTTTATGTAGGATAAACATTGCTCAAACATTGCTTAAATTAAGGTAACCTCACAGTAAAGAGTAACATACTCCTCATCACATTCTTGGTACTCTGCTGCTCAAATGTTATCATGTCCCCATGTATCCTACCTTTAGGAGTCACAGAGCAGAAGTAACTAAAGGCCCCATTCTTTCAAATTACAGAATGGCCAGAAAACCTCCTATAGACCAAAACCACACAGTGTGCAGTGCTGTGTGTGCTACACTGCAAGGGGCTCAATCAGTAATTCAAACAGAGCTTGCCTGTATTACTATAGCTCGATGCTCTGCAGGAACCTGTCATGTGACAGTGGGTTAAAGAGATGGCTTGGAAAATGTGAAGTGTTTAAAAGAGCAGTTCTTTCAATCATGGACCATATCGCATGCTGAAAGCCGTGCCTTAAGTCTGGTTGCTAAGTTCATCAATGCCTCTTTTCATTATCCTACTGAGTAGCCTGCATGGCATTTCAAATCTTGGAGAACTGTGGGCTACCCACCAAATAAAGTCGAACCTGGCAAAGCAGTTGAAAAAGGAAACATAACTTGTACTTTCGGGTGCTAGAACTACTCATTTGTAGACACAGTTTTACACAAGATTGGGAGATGTGTATTTAGACTGTATATATCCATTGTGCACGCTCTATTTCTGTTCTAAATTGAGATAAGAGTGGCCAAGATGGTGGCGAGGTAGGACGCGTTCTCTGGAGCTCCTTCTTGCCGCCCGCAGAAAATAGCTTCATATAACTCCCGAGTGAGTCAGGAAAGCGGATTCCATTCCCGAAAGACCTCCTCATGGCATTGGTGACTCTAGTGCCGGTGGTGGGTAGCAGTGGTTACCGGGAGCCAGTGGCTGGGCCGGACTGGGAGGAGGACGACTGGCCCGCGTGGTCTGCACAGCGGCGGAGGCCGTGAAGGAGGGTCGGCTTGTTTCAGCAGCCGTCGAGGCCAGCATCCAAAGCACGGGCCTCTGCTGGGCCGACCAGGATGACACGCGGGTCACCCCCAAAGCCCCTGGTGTCCTGCACTGCTTCCCTTGAGACGCCGAGGAACGGGGGTCCCAGACAGCAGTGGATCCCGCCAGCGACTGCAAGCCAAGCCCCCGTTGAGCGGCCTGGGGCCGGGCACCTGTCCTACGAGACCAGCTGAGATTGAGTTGAGGCCCTCCTTATCCCGCGCTGGCAGCAGCGGTCCTGCCCTATTGGCGCCCCATCGCTGCAAGGCTGCCGGTAACACCGGCGGAGACAGCCATAACTGGCCCCCTACCCAGAACGGGGAGGCGAACTGCAAGGCAAGCTGGAGATCGGAGGTACGGACTGCAGCACTCATCGGCCCTGGTGGGGGCACACATCCCGTAAGGTGTGGAGAGGGAGGCAAGTGACCCAGCGACCACAGGGAGAAGAGGCCGAAGGGGAGTCCCGTGGCGCCAACAGATAATGGCCTAATTGCGTGACCGCCACCATCTTTCTCCACAACGCAAGGCCCAGCGAGAACCCCAACCTCAATTGTCGAGCAAGCAGCCAGCCATGGGCAGAGGCGGGCCGGGCTGTGGTGATTGGGAGCCTGCCACTGGATGGGCATAGCTACGTCAGTATCAGGAAAACACTCCTAAGTCCACGGTGCCTGGAAGAGACAGTGGCAGAGTCAGGCGTCCACACGGGGGGGACATTCCCTCCCCCCACTAATACATAGACACAATTGCCAATTAGCCAGCAGCACATTCTCTACACGGGTGAAGCAGAGACTCAGTCCTCTCCCTGAGGCACCGCAACTCTCCCGACTGTGGGGACCCACTGCAAGGCACTGCGGTCTTTAACTACGCATCACGAACCTTATGCAGACTGGGCCCGGCGGCGCTCGCACTGCGGTGGTCCGAGACGAGAGCGGGGAGACCATGCAGGACCGCTGGACCGGGATTGGACCCGGTGTAGTGACTGGAGGCTACCCGTGGAGCAGCAGAGACAGGAGAGCGAGGGGACCCTGGGAACACGAAGGCTCTGATTTGGGGCCTTCATCGCTGATTTGTTGAGCTTTGGACCTAGTTAGCCAGTGTAGGACTTCTAGATCAGTGGGGTTGCACCTCACGCCACCCGGAGGCCTCCGAGGTTGGGGGCGGCCCTCTCCCGGGGTGGTTGCCCCGACCGGGGGATGGTCCATAGCGCCTAATTCGAACTTGCTCGAAGCGGTGGGGGTGCTTTGAAGGCGTAGAGCCGTGCAGCATCCTTAAGGTGCGGCCCGACCATCATTTGCAGACTGCTTTCAGTGGGGTGAACTGCAGTGGTGCCCCTCTGTTGGCTTCACATCGGGGACCCCACGACTATGTCCTCGGCCAGAACGAGGAAACAGAAGTCCCTGAAAGACATTTTTGGAAGAACGCAGTCCAGCCCTGATTTGCCAACCACGTCTTCTCAGATGTTGACCCCCCCTGGGCTCAACCCGATGCCAAAGGTGAGCTCGTCACTAAAGGGGTCCTGGAATCACTTTTCAATACCCTCCGGGCAGATATACAAACTGTGAAAACAGAACTCACTGCTGAAATGCGGGAAATCCGCAGAGATGTAGACAGTGTCGGCGAGTGAGTTGCAACCCTGGAGGACAAAAATGACACAGTGACGACCAAAGTGGCCATGCTCCAACAAGAGGTCCTCTGCAATGTCCAAACCAACCTGGAAGATCTGGAAAACAGGCCACGTTGCCATAACATCAGGATTCGTGGGTTGAAGGTTTCGGATGACACCAAAGATTTATTTGCTTTTACGGAGGGTCTCTTTCACCACATCTTGGCTGCCCCTGCTAACACTCCCATCGTCCTGGACAAGGCACACAGAGTTGGTCCTCCTTGGATGCCAAATGCCCCCCCTGCTGATATCCTTGTCTGTTTGCAAGACTTTAAAACAAAAGAAGCAATCCTCACCAGGGCGCGGTCCCTTCATCCCATTTCCTACCAAGGGTACTCCCCGGTGCTCTACCAGGACCTGGCTCTGATTACCTTACAGCACTGTGACAGTTTCGCCCAGTTATGGGGTACCTCAGACAACAGAGCATCAATTATTCTTGGGGACACCCGTTCCGACTCATTTTCCGCTTTAATGGCAAAATTCTCAAGATGTGCTCCCTCATCGACACATGCCAACTGTTGGGCCTAGCAGTACCCAGCGAGGAGGATGACCGACAGAGCGCGGTGTGAGAGCCAGAGAGGTCTCCCTCTGGGTGGCAGCGCCCTAAACAATGCCGGCAATTCCAAAAACCAGGCAAGCAGGAAGTAGCAAGAGGCCAACAGGAAGCACTCGCCTCGGCTACCGATTCACTGACGCAACCAAGCCCTACTGCTGAATAAAGGCGTGACAGCAATTCGTCCCTGTTGAAGACTCTCTGTCAATGGGTGGGCGGCTGGGGGGACCCGGATCTCCGACCTTGTTCACACTATGAGTCCCCCTGTGACGGCCCCCCGGCTCTTCTGGGAGGGTGGTCACTCCTTCCAGAATTTGGTTATGTTACAAAGACCGGGTGTTTTGTCCCTTGTTGGGATTTTTTGTTCTGTCATCAATTTTCTACATTGTTGACTGTTCTCTTTTTGCTTGAGTCACTATTGCCGTTTTGACTTTCAGAGTTTTTTTTTTGATGGGTCTGGGTTTCCTCGTCCACCTCCCCAGGGTAACCCACACGAACTGTCATATTCTAAACCACTGGTCACCCCGTGCCTCTCTGTACGTGTATGGGTATTTACTTCTCGCCATGGCCAGCGATGTGCACAGCGTTCTGTCTCTGTCCCGGGTCTCCGATGGCGCACAATTCCCTTAAAATTCTTACCCTCAATGTGCGTGGCTTGAATAACCCGATCAAATGCAGGATCATACTACATTATCTTGAGCACTCTAAGGCCGACATATGCTTACTCCAAGAGACCCACCTCCTCTCCAAAGATCATCACAGACTGAGGGCTAGGGCAGACCCCATACAATTGCTTTCCTCCAAAACCACAAAGTCAGCAGGGCTGGCCATCCTGGTTTCCCCATCCTTTCCGGAGAGCGTCCTACAGAAGCAAGCGGAGATTAGGGGTCCCCTACTGACATAACAGTTCTCGCTAGGTGAATTGACTTTTGTTGTAGGGTCCATATATGCTCCTAACGAAGGGCAGATGAAGTTCCTTCACTTGGCCTTGCGGAAGGCAGCCACTGCCTCAGACAGACACTTGCTGCTTGGGGGGGACCTCTACGTTGTGTTTTACAACAAATTAGATCACTCCTGCCAGAGAACGAAACAGGCTGGGGTCCTCCCATCTTCAGGGCGAGCGTTGCTCCAGGAGCTGGGGCTGTCCAAACTCTGGCGTCACTTCTACCCCCACTTTTGAAGCTACACTTTTTACTCGGGGCACACAAAACCTAAAGGCCTGGACTATCTCCTCAGCTCCCCCTCTTTCCAAGCTCATGCAACCAGTATAAATATCTGGCGGCTTCTCTCTCAGATCACTCCCCAGTACTGGCCAGCTTTCACATCCCATGCTCAACACGACGTCTGAGACATTTGCACCTGCGCGATACACTGCTACAGCTCCCATCAGTGATTGCTCAAATCCAGAAAGCCTTTACGGACTTTAATTCCCTCAACGCCAACCCCGATACTTCCATAGCTATGCAATGGGCAGCCTTAAAGGCAATCCTCCGGGGGAATTTATAGTGATTTCTTCAGCCCATAATCGGGACAGGGAAAGCAAGAGAGCGGACCTTATCCAGAGAGTAAGGGAACTTGAGCAGCTCCATCAGAGGACAGAGGCTTCTAGAGCCTGGCGCCAACTCTGCATAGAAAGGAAGCAACTCGCAGCTATAGATCAGGATAAGGCGAAATACGCAGCCCTCAGGCTGCAACACTCTTATTACATGGGGGGATAGGTGCGGCCACCGTCTCGCCAATATGCTCCATGAGGCCAGACAACAACAGGGGGTCCAGACCATACACACCACGGAGGGCCAGCCGGTGACAGATGATGCAACCATAGCGGAAGTCTTTCGAGACTTCTATGCTGACCTTCATGCCGGAGACCCTCTTGACCTCCAATGTAGCTCAGAGTACATAGCTGCTGCAGGTATGCCCTCTCTCTCCCCCGCGCAAGCAGACTATCTCGATAGAGCCATACAAGTGGAGGTGGTCATCTCGGCAATCTCCTGTCTCAAAGTGGGTAAATCACCTGGCCCGGACGGCTACATGGCCGCCTTTTACAAGACCGTCTTCAACCATCTCGCCCCCACTTTGACGCAATTGTTCAACTCTTTCGAACACACCGGAGCCAATCCGGGAGAGATGGTAGAGGCAGCAGTGGTCTCATCCCGAAACCAAGAAAGGATAGGACAGCTTGTAGTGCATATAGACCTATCTCACTGCTCAACATAGATATCAAGCTCTACACTGGCATCTTAGCGACCCGACTGGCGCCCTATATGGCACAGTTGGTTGAGACCGATCAGGCCGGGTTTATTCCACAAAGGCAGACCAGTGACAACACTAAGCGTATATTACATTTAATTGAGAAAGCATCCTGCACCCAAGGCAAGTATATGCGCTTAGCCATTGATGCAGAGAAGGCCTTCGATAGGGTCCACTGGCCTTACCTGGAGATGGTACTGATGGTTGCTGGCTTTGGTGAGAAGCTTCGCACCCGCATTCTGAATTGCTATAGATTGCCAATGGCAACGGTCCACGTCAATGGCCACACATCTTCCCAGTTTCCTATCGGTAGGGGCACCAGACAGGGTTGCCCCTTGTCGCCCCTCCTTTTCACACTCTATATGGAGACCCTAGCGCTCAGGGTCCGCTGCCACCCTCTAATAACTGGGATTAAATTTGGGGGTGATACCCACACTATTAGTCTCTATGCTGATGATATCCTGCTGTCCTTATCGGATCCGATCACATCCGTGCGAGCCCACTTCATCGAGCTGCACAACTATGCTCAGGGGTCAGGCTTCAAAATGAATATAGATAAATCCTTATCTCTCATTTTCTCACTTTCTCCGCACACTCCCATGCAGTGGTCAACTGAGGCGAACACGTACTTAGGCATTCAGCTTTAACCTACCATTAAAAGTTACCTCCGACATTAACTACTCCAATCTCCGCAGTCGCGTTAGAAAAGAATTGAGCAGGTGGAAACACTGCACAATATCCTGGGTGGGTAGGATAGCGGCTACTAAAATGACCATACTCCCCCAAATGTTATACCTGTTTCAAACCCTTCCCCTCGGACCCCCTTCGGGCTGGATCCAACAGACACAAGTGGACCTGTCGTGCTTCATCTGGCACGGTCGCAAGCCGCGATTCCGCCACAGGTCGCAATTCTTCCACCGGAGGGGGGGAGGTGTGGGGTGCCTGACCTTCAATCATACTTTCATGCTGCTCAGTTTAGATATCTTGTAGAATGGCAGAGGCTGGAATCAGAAAGGCACTGGCTGTTTTAGGACCAGGCGGTAGCAGGCAAGCCACTACAGGGGGTTCCCTTTCTTCATAAACATCACCACCCACCCAACCTCTATGCATCACATATCACGTTTACCATCATGGAATCCTGAGATCGCACCAATACCCATGCACAACTGACCACATTCCCATCACCCCTCACGCCGTTATGGGACAATTCGGAATTTCAGCCTGGTACAGAGGCCCGAGCCTTTCAAGCATGGCGTTCTTCCACCTGCAGGTCCCTGGGACACCTCTTTGATCTGGAAGGCATCATCCCATTTCCACAGATAAAGGAGCACTACGGCATCCCCAAAACGGAATGCCTCTCATATCGCCAGGTCCGGCATTGGGCACTACATCCACACATTAAGCCGCAGGCACAACGGTTGCTGTCTCCTTACGAAAAATGGCTGATCACTCGCACCTCTGACTAGAGAATCATCTCGGACCTATATAAGATGCTCCTAGGCCCCACTACAAACACCTATAATGCAGGCCGCGCTAGATGGGAGAGAGATCTAGGGAGATACCTAAGCCACAAGGAATGGGAGGACATCTACCATAGGGCACATCACTCGGCATATCATATGGGCCTCACGGAGACCCTGACCACAATTGTTACTTATTGGTACTATATGCATACACTGCTTTGACCCACTGTACAGTGCCTTATGCTGGAGGGAGTGTGGGGAAAGGGGTACAATGGAACACATCCTCTGGAGCTGCGCTTGCATACAGCCATTTTGGTGACAGGTCCTTGATGAAATAAATCTACACTTAGAAACTCATCTCCCTCGCTTCCCCTCATACATACTCTTGGGTCTACCTAACCCATTAACATATCCACTCAAATCCCAAAGGGGACGTTTGATAGCGATTGCCCTAGGAGCGGCCTTGCAGAACATCCCGATCCACTGGCGCACCACCCAACTCCTCACACTCTCTGGCTGGCACCAACGGCTTCGGATGGTATTGGGCATGGAGAATCTCACACTCACACTGGCTGCGAGAGGGTTTCAGTTACCTGAGCTGTGGCGGCCCTTTCTGACTCTCCTAGTGTCCGGGTTTCACAGAGTTGACATGCCCCAGATACCTCCGGCTACTCTGTCTCCCTGACACGCAGATTCCAAGTGATAGCTCTACAAAGTTTCGTAAACTACGCTATTGATCAGTGTGTTGTCTTTCCCCACTTCCCTTCCCTTCCCAAATGTAGTTTTTTCGGTGGACGGGGGATGGGCGGGATGGGTGGGGTTCAGGGTGGGGGGTTATTTGGGGACACTCTTTCTATGTTTTTCTTTGGTTGATTCTGTCGACATTACAGCTCCATGCTGTAATGTTATCCATTGCGAACTAGTAGTCTCTTTTGCATTCTGCCATGGGAGCTGAGGGTCTTGTTCCCTACTGTGTGTGAAAACGAATAAAAAGATTTAAACCATAAATTAAGATAAGGCATGCGCTCAATGGGACAACATACAAGTCGTTGTAGAGGAACTGCTGATATTTCTAGTAAATACTTTATGTTTTTTTATTGACAACAGACGGTAGTCCATTTCAGTTTATTTTCCTGTATTTTTGAAGCTCGAAAACAAATGAGTTTTTTCTAATCCTTTAACAAAATATGGTATGGACAAAAATGTCGGCTCTAATTGATGCTGCTGGACAGGTCCCAATGGAATTACTGTCAGGGCTGTGCACAATATTGACCTTGTCTTTGTTAGAAAGAACAAGAAAATGAACACCAACAATGATTATGCCATTATCACCGTTTACATAAACTCTCACTTTGATTTAGGATGTCGACTCGGCTCCAGATCTTTACAGCTGTGGTTCTTTTCGGGTGTGTTGATCTGCTTAATTCTATTAAAGCAAAACAAGACGACTACATCCAGAATGCATTAGGATACAGCACCTGAATTTGAAATAACGTCCATAACGACCTGGAGGGAGGTGTGCAAACAATTAGAATTTTACAAACCTGAAAGCTTCCCGGCAATGGCATTACCATTGCATCATTGCATGGTTAAATAGCCTATTTTGAGCTTAGAAACTACTCTCTGAAGCTTAACAGTGAACGCTCAAGAGTTTTTCAACTTTTAACCTTGTGAAGCCGGTGGAAAATTGTCTCGCTTATAATAGACGTGTGTGTTGAATTGTGTGGATCAAATTCTGTAACGTGTGTCATCATGTTTTGTAACTGTGTTTATGGACCTTTTCTGAAGTGGAAATATCGGATGTGATAATGGCTGCTTTTTTAGGACAATCATCAGCTCAAGGTTTACACTTGCTTACCAGGAAGTTGTAAATTCATAAATGCCACATCTACTTACTTCATTGCATAGACATGCATGCAAGTACCTTAGTGGTTGCTGAAAGAAAAATAGTAAAAGTTTAAGTGAAGTTTGAAAACACATTCATCTTTGAATTTGCACAGAGAAATCATTTTACAATAGTATTCACTGAATGGAGTCTTAATTTTGAGCATATTGTGCCGCAGAGGTAGATCAGTCGGATTGTCATCAGTTCTGCTGATGAGTGGGCACTCAATGCCTATCTAAAGGAAGCGATTGCAGTAAATTAATAGGACCTCATTTATGAAAAGTGACGCATCGCTGCATGAAAACAGCAATGCGTCACTTTTCATTGCGCCCTTCTAGCAACACCAATGATGCGTCATATTTACAGTATGACGCATCATTGCGCAAGGAGTTACAGATATGTCACTAATTCTGACTTATCTGTATAGCGCAAAAGTGACGCATTGCTGGAGTGTGTCACAAAAGTGACGCAACTCCAGCAATGTGTCCTTTCACATGGGGCAAGCCCCATGTGAAAGGGCCTGCGTCAATCTTACGCCTGCTGTGAGGCAGGCGTAAGAAATTGACGCATTTGCGTCCTAGAAGTGGCGCAGTGAAATCCTACAGATTTCACTGCGCCACTTCAGAACGTGCCAGCGGCGTTTCAGAACGCCGTTGGCACAGGTATAATGTAGCGCAGGGTTTTACAAAGTGACGCATCTACCTTGATGCGTCACTTTGTAAAAATGGTGCAACAAGGCACATTTTTTACGCTGCTGGTGCGTCACAAAAAGTGACGCACCAGCAGCCTAAAAGTGACGCACGGCCTCATAAATGAGGCCCATAGTTGCTGCAGCTTGTATTTCTGGGGAGAGACGCTGGCGTATGATTGCCATCTGTTAAGACTCATATTCCACCCAGAGGAGTCTATTTACCAAGATATTTTCAGGGATGTAATGTAGTACTCATACAATACTCCTTTACGTACTCTTACATATTTTTTTGAATAAGCCCCAAAACACCTCAAACAGGAATTAAATGGAATACTCAAGAAATATTCACATACAATTAGTACCAATAGTTCTCAGTAAAGGTGCCCTCTTTTCCCTTTTTACTAAAACAGCATTGAAGGTTTAAGAACCGATTCACAAAAGCATGCAAGTACACATACAAGAAATCTCCTGCAGTACTTCTTGCTGCATTCATAAATACTTTTGGGAACCTACATTAGTGAGTATGGTACAGACAGCACCAGCGAGTAGTTTCTTCAAAAGGTCAAGAGGCTTGCTACATTAGTGTATAGAAGCAATATAAACCTTGCCTGACAAGTACAATATAGAATATGACACTTGTCGATGGTTTAAATTCCATCATTGCCAACACACCTATTTGTGTGCTACTTGTAAATAAACAATACTTAACATAAATCTTGTAGTTACAATCCATCTACTTAAGCTGAAAACTCGATTCCAATATTCCCAGTTGTCTTTTATGCAAACACAGACATTGGTGTTCTTCATTAAATCATTCTGTATCATAACAATTTAAAACTGTAAGGCCAATAGAGGATAAAAATACAATAGCAGATGGGCCTGCAGCGGTTTCAGAGACATCCTACAGTGGTTGCATTTAGTCTATAATAGAACATTGGAATGTTGGGAGCTCCATTGAAGACAATGGAGTGCTCCATGCTTCTACGGGACGGTAAAGGCCCGCAGAGCAACATTCCAATGTTTTACAAAGGCCTCTTGGAGCTCGAGGGGATTTAAATACCTTCGAGCTTCAAGAGGCCTTTGTTTTATTTCTTAGAACATTCTGCCCTCTAGTGTCAGAATGTTCTAATAGCCGTATAGCCCTTCGTGGCAAGGCTATAACAGCTATTAAAGTTCTGGTCCCTTGTTAAAGTCCCTCGCCTTTGGCTCGGGCCTTTAAAGCAGGAGCGGACCTTTAATAGCCAGTATAGCCAGCTACAGCGGGCTATAAGGCTATATTAACACTGAGGATAAGGAAACGGTCTTTGGTGAATCTGATGCGCCCAGGCTCAGGGAAGTGATGCCAGACAACAGGAACAAGATGTACATTTGGCAGAATGCTACCTCCAGCACCCCTCCCCTGAGTCATCTTCTGAGAAAGACACATGGTCTAATGAAACATTTGTATTAAGTTAAGATTGTTTCTTCATTTCAATGTTCTATGGACTTACAGCAGAAGCACTTTTGTGAAAATCTGATAGGTCCTTGAGTGTGACTAAGTCCTTATTATCAATGAAGAATCTGTTCTACAAAATCAAGAAGCAATCTGAGCATGCAATCTTTTTTAACCTGTCTCTATGTCACACATAGGTCAAAGGGCCTAGCCTACGACGACTCCCTGGTTTAACCCATGGAAGTGGCTAAACCTCCCCACACCACATAGGCTCCTTATTATGCTCAGATTGACACTAGCAGCCTTAACACTGAAGCTAAACTTTAGACACAACATCACTGCTAGGGTTCTGCTAACCACTATATATATATTTGTTTTTGTTGGGAGTTTTATATAGGACAAACTTGCCCCTAAGGTATTGGAGCGATTTAAAGGAGCTCCAGTTGTGTTACGAATGCATGCATTTATGTTAGGCATGGGGAGATTATGGGATTTGCCCAGAATCACGGGATGTTGAGCTTTCCTGCCGAGACACGAACACGGCTCCCTAGCGTTGAGCTTGACCGCTCTAGCCATTAGGCCTCATCTTCTTCCTGTCCTATCCCCTGCCATCTCACTACCACACCATTCATGTTTGCCAGCTAACATCCTCTACACTGAGAGCACCACCTACAATATTTACATTTCCTGAACCCACACTCTCAAATACTAAGCTCAACTCAACCTCATCCGTCAAATTCATCACAATATATATACATCTCAAAATAAGTGTTTGTTACGGATCACTGACATAATATCGACTACACTAATATCGAATTACAAAAATACTGAGGATAAAATATCGACTACAAAAATATCGAATTCCTATCTACAAACAGGTAAGTACTAAAATATCAAATCAAAAATATTGTTTAAAAAAATATAGTTAGTCAAAATATCGAATCTTTTTTAATGTCCTAAAAATAATTTTAAATTAATGAAATAATAAAAATAATTAGCTAAAATATACTTAAAAATACTTAAATAACCTTAACATTTTTAAATAATTAATTTAAGTTATAAAAAAAATGCAATTTTTAAAACATATATATATATATATATTAACATGTTGTTAATAAAAAATATATAATATTTTTACCGTAGGATAGCGGGAGGGTAAAATTTACTATTACCACTCCAGTGAGTGCAACAGTAGAGAAAGCGTTGGATAGTGTAGGGGTAAAAATTACTATTCCCACTCCAGTGAGTGCAACAGTAGGGAAAGCGTTGGATAGCGTAGGGGTAAAAATTACTATTCCCTCTCCAGAGAGTGCAACAGTAGAGAAAGCGTTAGATAGAGGGAGGGTAACATTTACTATTCCCACTCCAGTGAGTGCAACAGTAGGGAAAGCATTGGATAGCGTAGGGGTAAAAATTACCATTCCCACTCCAGTGAGTGCAACAGTAGGAAAAACGTTAAATAGCGTAGGGGTAAAAATTAGTATTCCAACTCCAGAGAGTGCAACAGTAGGGAAAGCGTTGAATAGCGTAGGGGTTGAAATTACTATTCCCACTCCAGAAAGTGCAACAGTAGGGAAAACGTTGGATAGCGTAGGGGTTAAAATTACTATTCCCACTCCAGAGAGTGCAACAGTAGGGAAAACGTTGGATAGCGTAAGGGTTAAAATTACTATTCCCACTCCAGAGAGTTTAACAGTAGGGAAAGCGTTGGATAGCGTAGGGGCTAAAATTACTATTCCCACTCCAGAGAGTGCAACAGTAGGGAAGCGTTGGATAGCGTAGGGGTTAAAATGACTATTCCCACTCCAGAGAGTGCAACAGTAGGGAAAGCGTTGGATAGCGTTGGAGTTAAAATTACTATTCCCACTCCAGAGAGTGCAACAGGAGAGAAAGTAAATATTTAATATATATTAATAAAAAATAAATAAAATATCAATACCAATAAAAAAAGAATTAAAAGTAGTTACCAATTTAATATAATATAATAAATAATCAATAAAAAAATCAAATACATATTGATTAATAAAATTCATTACCTATTAATGCAAATTAATTACCAATTGAAAATTAATTAACTACATATTAAAAATTAATTAACAAATATTTCAAAATAAATACCAATAAATAAATTAAAATATTTAATTAGTCACAATTAAATTACTTCCCACCCTATTCCCCTATAAACCCACAACCCGCTACATAAAAATAAATTTTTGTAATTATCAATTATTCAATTAATAAAAATTAATTACCAATTGAAAATTAAGTAATTAAAAATTAAAAATTAAAAATTAATTAACAAATAATTCAAAATAAATACCAATATATATATATTAAAATATTTAATTAATTACAATTAAATTACTTCAAACCTTATTCCCCTATAAACCTACAACCCGCTACAGAATTAAATTACACAAAAATTAAATAACATAAAATTCATTACTTAAAATAAATTGTAATAAAAATATACACTTTTCACACATATACTAACATAGAAAACACTTTAAAAAATTAGATATTATTAAACATTCGATATTTTTGAATACCTATATTATCTACCGCGATATTTTAACTTTCTATATTTATAAAAATCGATATTAAATTACTTACCTTAAATTCGATATTTTTGTTGCCTATATTCTGTCCATTTGATATTTTGTCCATTCTATATTTTGAACTCGATATTAATGTAATTCGATATTTTGAATTCGATATTTTCTGTAGTTACCGTTTGTTACAGCAGCCATACATCAAAATAAACACCCTTCCTTACACATTTGTATCTCTTTTGTTTCTATAATTCAGACATCTCATTCCATAGTCTACTTTAGCCTTGTCCTCAACGAGGTAATGAGGTAATTTTGAAATGCCAAAAAATGACTCCAGCTTCCAGATGTCCTTGCTAGTCCAATGTCCTCAATCAATCATTGGTGCTTCTATAAGTGAAAGAATAGTTTTGCGGCTGTTGACAAATGCTTCTATTACCTCTCTTGAACATAACATCAAAACATGATCTCCATCCAATCCCAGCCATTATAGGATGATTGCCAGATTACCCTTTGCTAGTAATGTTCTTGAAAAGGGTGTTACTAAACAACCCCAGAATAGCTGAACATTCTACCCAAATTCCACCCAGTCGGGATTTCCTCCTGGACCTGATATGAACACACCGTAACTAGATGTAGTGGACAGGATACATGTACCTTGATAATAATATCTTCAAAGTGCTTAAATATGAAGTTAGGAATAGTAAATCTATACTTATTCTCTATGCAACAAGCACTTACCCTTCAAAATCTTGGTCTTCAATATTCTGTCCAATACATTCTTGTATCTTGAAATTCTTATCCTTGTTATTCAGTAGTACAATCATGACAATTTTAAGTTGATCTATGAAAATTATTGTTCAAGAAATTGAAGTTTTGGCAGTGGAGCCCTTCAGCTGCCATCTATGCACGGTATTCACAGTAAATGATACCCTTGTACCATGAGTACTTTGAAGCAGTTATTGTGCAAGAGCTTTGAAACTGAAGAAACCTTGGGTCGCATACTGTAGATTATGTTGTCTGTGACTCAAAGTATAAACAGTCCCAAGATGGCTCTTCCTCACGTGATGTTCTCTGGCCCAGATTTTGCTACAAGGTCTTTTAAATCAGTCATACAAGTTAAATGAGAGCAAACATTAACCAGTCTGAGGAAGTTGTTACCTTCAGTACCAGATTGCCCTTGGAGGAATTTCTATGCACTAAATAGTCAGTAGGGTAGCTCTGTAATGTAAATATGTACATCCCAGCTTAAATCCCATCAGTTTTCCATCCTTCTGAGATTGGTAGACTGAGTAACATAAACTGGCAATCAATAATAACTGTGTTCAGTTCAGTTCAGAAACCTTTATTCGGATAATTTAGTATCCATAAATGCACAACAGCATAACAAATTATTTGACAAATATAGACTAATAATAAAATTAATTAGCAATAGACAGTTTATAATTATATAAAATACCAGTTCATACATCAGTTTATACAATGTATTCATAAATAAATATAAAAACTCAGGGGTTGACCATCATCTTGCGTTGTCGAATGGTAATTCTCAGAAACAAGCTTGTGCGGAAGACCAACTCTTCATCGGCCAGAGTGAGTAACCATAAATAAGCATTATCCGAGCTAATAGGCCTATGCTTTTAAAAAAATTGAGTTAAAAGTCACTTTGTATAACAAAAAATGTAAAAGAAGATTGTCCGCTCACACCATCACATAGACATGGTACATGATCAAGATTGGAATGGCATCCAAGAGGAAAACATAACGCAAATTTAACAGTTCCTGCTCTTCGGCGAAATAAAAGACTCCTTTCCCAGCGACTCATAGGTAAAATGAGATAGATAGGTAGGGGATGCATATGCTGTGCTATAGTCATATCGCTGGAGACAAGAGATTTTTTAGATTCCATACCAATCCTTTCTGTATTATATAATAAATAAAGTGAACTTACTTCTGAGCTCAATTTTTTGCAATGTTTCGGCTGTGCTGGGACTTGATCTCACTCTCTTTCAAATGTGAAATGATTATGGGTTCCTACTGACTTCTTTCACCCAATTCTTAGAATAGGGATATCTTTCTTCATGGAACATGCTTAATGCATTTTATTTTATTTGACTTAAATATTTTCTTGTATCAATTCTGTAAAAGATTGATTATTTATAACTAATATGAATAAAACATATGAGTCTGAATAAAGATGTTCTACTAAACTTTGAAAGATAAAACCCTTAAAAACATGAAATAATTCTCATTATTGACAAAACTATAGATGGAAATTGTGATCACTAATTATGTGACAATTTGCTCCTATTCTTCTCTATTACCACGGGCTAGGTCAGTTGACCTGTTAGGTTGCAGCGCAGAAAGGGTCAGCCCCGTGTGAGATAGTAAACTGAGTTTATTTAAACCGATTCCAACTCCAGCATGTCTCCATAAAAATGATGGGCATCCATTTACCATTACTTGGGCATTCTATTTACCACTCTATGGGCCAGATGTAGGTAAATTAGATTTACCGATTTTTAATTACCGAATTTTACCGATTCGGTAATTAAAAATCGGTAAATCTAAAGTGTAGGGATATCCAGATGTTGAAATACCGAATCTTTAACAATCGTTATTTACTGATTCTGTAAATACAGAATCGGTAATGCCCATTCATTCCTATGGGCTTCATAGCCCATAGGAATGAATGGGCATTACCGATTCGGTATTTACCGAATCGGTAAATACCGATTCACACAAGGGTGCAGGGGGTGTCACTTTGACACCCTCTGGCACCCCCAAAACAGGCACGGGTGACATGTGGCAGGCATACCTGCCATAAGGGCAGGTCTGCCTGTCACATGGCATAGGTGTGCATGCACACATGTGCATGCACACCTGAATCGGTATTTTACCATCAAATTGGATTTGATGGTAAAATACCGATTCGTTAAGGCTCCTGGGACTCTGAAGAGTCCCACCTACATCGGAGAATTACCGAATCGGTAAAAATACCGATTCGGTATTTTACAGAATCGGTAAATTTACCGAATCGGTAA
This sequence comes from Lissotriton vulgaris, assembly GCF_964263255.1. Lineage (NCBI taxonomy): Eukaryota > Metazoa > Chordata > Amphibia > Caudata > Salamandridae > Lissotriton > Lissotriton vulgaris. The sequence goes on along the minus strand of NC_141695.1, from coordinate 1,607,376,561 downwards.
ATTTACCGATTCTGTAAAATTGAGCCCCTACATACCCTTTCAGGTATACCGGTCGGTAACGGCCAAAAATACCGATTTTCGGCCGTTACCGACCGACCTACATCGGGCCCTATAATTGGTATTACAGAATACACTGTACTCAACATAACTGACCCTCTCTGTAATACAAAATTTCCCAGGAAGTATAACCTCCTATTGCACCTCTGGGGCAATTTGTTTAATATTGACTGAAGCCTTTATCACACCCTCTTCCGGGCCTACAGCTCTTCAAAAGGAATTAATGTCTTCTGTTGTCAATTTTGTGGTTCTGATCGGCTTCAAAAATTATTTTGTTCAAATCATTCCACCCACGGCATACATCCTATTTTTGTCCTTAACTTTAAAGAATTAACATTTTTACCACAATGTTTATAACTAATGTAATCTTCAACAGCTTTTTTCCAAATATTGACTCCTTGACTCGCGGTTTCATTACTTGTTTTTCTTTTAAACATTATTTTTCATTTTTTAATGAACTAAACAAAAACAATACAGAAAAAACACCCACGAATGTGTCACATATTAAGCTGCTGCAAATGTACGTATGATAAATAAAAAGTAATTGCAGTATATGCAAAAAAGGAAATGTGTGCCTGGGGGTAAAGGGAGTTGTCAGCATGAAGGGCCAGAAGGGGGGAGCCTGGGAGGGGTAGGGGGGAGGGGCTGAGGGTAGGAAAATAATGTAAAATAGTGCAGGAACCCTACAGAAGTGTCAATGTTGGCCACACTGTATGAGTTTCAATCAGTATCCCCATCAGCGACCATAGCATCCAAAGTCAACAAGTAGTCGTACCCGGGCTGCAAAATATCCTCATATCTCGAGAGGGGGAGTTGGAAAGCGGCGTAAACCTCACTAATTGTGCTGCAAATATCTTTTAACCATTCATCTTTGGTGGGTGACCAACCGCTACCCCAACATATGTCCATGTAACCCAGGAGTGTCAGCAGGGAGTCTGACTCTTACTAGAGTTATATCATAGTGGAGAGCAGTGCTATGATATGGAGTCAATATGATTGAATCTCGGGACAGCTCTATGCAAGGTGTTAGAAATCAGCACTGGCAGATGTATCTTTCGGACATTGGTGGGAGCGGTTGGGCCAATTTTTCCAAGTCCTTGCGGAGTGTTAGAAGCATGGTGGATGAACTTAGAATTCAGCAGCTTGTGTCTGTGATAAGCTTAGTGAGAGACCAACTTAGGGGGTCATTAGGATGGCGGGCGGATTGCCTGCGCACCAGGATCGTAACCTTGAAGACCGGTCAGATTGTTGTGTCCTATGAAGGTAGACACCAGGAGCCAGGATGTATATTTAAAACTTCTTTATTTTCTTTCAGTCGAAGTTACATCAGTCTTGACTCCAGCCAGCCTAGTGTGGTACCAGCCCCACCAGGAGCAGCATGCCTAGCTGCTCAGCCCATTTCTAACTGCCAACACTCATCCACTCAGACACCCAGGCATTCCACGCATCACAGGCACACCAACATTCCATGACCATCTCACACTCTGGCTGAGCAGCTAGAGGCAGCAGGGCTGGAATACATGTAAATACAATTAGAGTACGTGTAAATACATCTGAGTAGGATATAACACAGATTATGATGGCGGTGGTGACCGTGGCGGTCTGAAAATCTGTCTGCCGCTTTTCCGTCAGTATCAATTAGCCCGCTGGCCTGGTAGGCTGAGCTGGACCGCTAAAATGGTGCAGGTGCCTAGCTGTCTCCGACGTCTGGTTTAAGATGAATGCGAAAGTCATATTTTCTGCAGCAATGTCTCCGCTATGGAAAGACTGGCGGGGTTTGTGTTTGGGGGCCCGTTGTGGTCCTCCCTTGTGTTCGGGGTGTGTGGGTGCACTTAACTGCCCCAAGTGGCAGGCACAGTGCAGTGCCTGCCAAGTAGTGCAGTGAAATGCACAACATGCTCGTTTTCGCGATGCAGCAGTGCTGCTGACAGCACAACCCACCACAACGTTAAAGCTGCGGAATCCGATCATTGCGGTGGCGGGTCCATCATAAAACAACGGGCGAGACCGCTGGAAGCATGGCAGACGGATCCAATCACTGCCATGTGTGCGGCGGTCACATCATAATACCATGGGCGGTTGGACGCAATCTCTGCTACGTGGTTGCCGGAAATAATACGACCCCCATCATAATGACACCCTTAGTTTGATTGCATCTGAAAGACCAAGTCTTGTCTGGCAGTGGCTGTTCTAGGTTGGGGTCCTAAGCTACACATTATTTTACGTCACTGAATTTCAAAGCGATGTAAGGTTGATAGAGCTTGGAGACCAAGAGGGACCTCTCAGTGGTTGAGATAATAAGTGCAATGGTGGAAAGTTGTCAGACGCTATCAGCGCTATCGGATATGAGGGAATTCTGTCTGACAATGTTTTATGTAAGCATTGCAGTAAGAAATATTCTTATGAGCGGAAACCCCAGTAGTGGAGATTGCATTGTGTGAAATAACATGGCCATCAGCGAAAAGGTACCCTATGGTATGTAACTCATGTTTCTGTGACCAGTGTCGAACATGTCTTTCCTGGGTTAAGGGGAGCCTCGGGTAATTTGTCAGAGGCAGAGCCATGGAGTAGAGTAGCCCATCACCCAGATATCGATGAATTCTTGCCCAAGCCCAGCTTGAAGTATCAGCGGGATCTCTCAGTAGACCTAGCGGCAAAACAGCAGAGAGCAGACGTTGACCGGCTTTATTTATCTCTGGCCTCAAGTATGCAGCATATAATTCAGCAAATTGACTACTCTTTCCTTCACCAGTTGTACTCAGCAATTTTTGTGTGATGGGATTATAGGACACTGCCTTCCAATGTCTTTTCTCTCCTATGTACCTCGCTGAACCATCCGTAAACCACACATGGTTTCTGTCCTCCGCGGACAGATCATCAAATGGCTTACCCCACTTAACAGGGGATCCTGTACTACAGGTATGGAGCAATCACTCCCAGTCTCAATCGATGGCGCCTGCGCCACTTGCTCATGTAATGATGCCACACCTTTCGGTCCCACACGTGCCCTGTCTTGTATGTACCATTCCCACTTAATCACACTCGCCTCTTGAGCATGTCCAAGTCGATGAGTTTTCGGCGAACTCAGAACCCACTGCATTATAGGAATCTCAGGTCTCAAAATCACATCATGGCCCAAAGTCAATTGCTCGGTATCCACCAAAGCCCAATAACATGCAAGTAGTTGTTTCTCAACAGGTGTATAACGCTCACCAGCATCAGGTAACTTTTTAGTCCAAAAACCTAGTGGTACTTTATTTCTGCCTTGCTTTTGCCACAAACTCCAATTTGCATAAAGACCTTGCATGGACACATTCAAATCCACATCACCATCACGCACAGGCCACAAATCCAAAGCATACTGAATCGCTTCTTTCGCCAAATCAAACGCATCCTGCTGTGGTTTACCCCATTCAAACACATTCTTTTTACGAGTAACTTTGTATAAAGGGGCCAATATCTGACTCAAATGTGGAATATGTTGACGCCAAAAGCCAAATAAGCCGATAAAGCTTTGAGCTTCTTTTCTATTTCTTGGAACTGCGAAATCGAGAATTTTCTGTTTTACCAGTGGAATCACCTCTCTATGACCTTCATGCCAATTAATGCCTAAAAATTTCACATTTTGGGATGGACCTTGCAATTTATCGGGATTGATTTCCCAACCTTTGTCACGTAAGTGATCAATAATTTGATCTAACTGGGTTTGAACTTGATCTTGTGTCTCACCTTGAATCAAAATATCGTCAATATAGTGACACATCTGAATTTGCGGATGTACGGGTACTTCAGATAAATGTTCCGCCACCAGCCAGTGACAAATCGTAGGACTGTGTACATAGCCTTGGGGAAGACTTCTAAACGTCATTTGACGTCCATTCCATGTAAAACTGAATTGTTCCTGACACTCAGGGGCAATTGGGATTGAAAAGATAGCATTGGCAATATCAATAGACGCATACCATGTTCCTGGATGCTTTTGAATTCTCTCAATTAAAGTAATTATGTCTGGTACTGCAACAGTCAAAGGGGGTGTATGTTTATTCAATTCACGGTAATCAACAGTCATTCGCCAAACGGGATTATTCCAAGCAGAAGTAACCGGAGTTATAACTCCTGCATCCACCAAATCTTGAATTGTAGCACTAATTTCTTCATGGCCACCTGGGATACGATATTGCTTTTGGGAAACAACCTGTGTAGCCTGGGGAATTTTTATAGGGGGCATTCTTAAGCGACCCACTCGTACAGGTCTGGATGATATATAACTTTTACTTCCAAATTGATAACAGCCGTCATCTAAATGCAATGTCATTCCTTTCAAAATGTCAATTCCAATTATGTATTCCAGAAGTGGCACAACTAAAACAGAATATTCTTTTCGGGGAATTCTACCTATTCTCATTTCAAGTGTAGTTTGTACTGCGGGGGTTTCCTTTTCCACCTAAACCAGTAATTGTGAAAAATTGGCCTTTAAATTTTCTTTGATTTTCCATGGATAAGATTGGCCTCCGCTCCTCTATCTACCAATGCTCGGGCCCTTTGGATATTACGATGTTTCCAAAAAATTTCAATATCTACATAGGGTCTATTATCTTTGTGAGCCCACCTGCGTACTGGAGCTTGAACTATTTCCTAGTCATTTTGACTGCGTTCTGATAACCAGGACAAATCAGGATAAATGCTCTCATATTTCTTGGACGATAAAATGTCATGTTCATATCCATCTCCATTACGAAATGGATTCCTGTCATCTGCATGGTATTGTGAATTTCGATCAAAAAGTCTGTGTCGAGCCTCTCTTCTCCTCATCTCAGGGGACTGATCCCTTTCATCTCTATATCTGCTGTTAACACGGTCATCTCTCCCCCTTTCTCTTTCCCCCTCTCGCCCTCTCTTTTTCACGACGAGGGGACACATCACGTTCATGCCGACGTCCATCACGACGATTAGAATCATCACGACGTCTATCGTCTCCACTGTCATCAGAATACTCACGATCACAATCATTCTTTCGCACACGTCGGGCACCCTCCTTTCGATCCTGACCACGCTTGCGAAACATGTCCCACAAGCGATTATTAGGTTCACCATCAATGTCTTTCTTTTTCACACCATCAGCCAACAGGGCAAGAAACATATCACGTCTAGTGAACTTATAATCCCCAGCAGTACGACCCTCAGGTCTGGACTGCCTCTCAGGTTTAAACCAGTCACCCAACTCACCAAGCTGACGGACAGATTCAAGCACCATAGACAAAGCATTGCCAGTTTGATTGATTAACAAAGTCATCATAACCTGCTTATAAGCAACAGGGGAAGAACGGATAATGCAATTACGCACAGAAGATGTCAACAACCATCTAACAATCTGTCAGCTGTACTCAGAAAAATCGCAGTTTTCATCACCTCCTCTTTCAGCCGTTGCGCCGCATCGCGCAAGGTGTACCGCGGCTTGTCATTTACAGGCCAATCAGATTGAGTAGGGTATTTGTGATTACAGCCATCAGTCGCTAACTGGAGCAGACTAATCTGTCCGACACCATTATAATTCCGGAAATGATCTTGTACAGTAGAATCGGAACTCAAAGAGCAAAATTTCAAGGCATCTCCTGCATCTAACATGATACCCGCAGCACCTAACTCATAAAGGCGCACCATCCACGTAAGTAAGGCCTCACCAGGCCGTTGTCGAAATCGTTGCAAAATGTCACTAACTTCCTGTTGTGTAAAATCTTCCAAACTATCCAAAGGAATACCATTTGGATTACCAGGAGCTTGTTGTAATTTTCGTCGAAAAACCGGATGCGCAGAAACCTCCGGATGAGCATCAGAAGAAGCCCGATCCATAGATTTAGAGGAACAATCAGAATGAGAAACATCATTAGAATGGGAAGAGCGACCACGGTCGCCGGAATCATCATGTTTGTCACAAGAAGCAGATTTACAGTCACGTCCGGAGCGAGAAAACTCGCGCCTGTCAGACTCCTCAGCCGAGGAGCCAGAATCATTCGAGTCCCAGATATTACCGTCCCATTCATCGGTGTTCCAGTCCAGTTACAAACACGACCACGACGATTCTTATACTTGTATTTTGCAATTCGAACTGCAGCCCTTTCGGCTATTGTCTGATAAGTCTCAAGTTTGTCGGCAAGCAATTTATTTTGCCACCGCAAAAGAGTATGAGCATTCTGCACTTCAACAAACTTCTCTTCCATATCCACATATTGTTTCTGCAATTTTAAAAATTTCTCATGTACAATCCTGTACGCAGTTAAAACAATCCAACCTCTGCGTCCCAAAATAGGAAGCTCCTCACCCTTCACTACTGGTGCTTTCTGCAAACAAGCAATCACATTAGCTGGCTCCGCCAGCTCCAAACAAGAACTCCAATTTTCACTCAAACCAGTAGAATTGGCCCACTCACGGGCCAAAGCCTCGTAAGGCGTTGATTCCCAGCCGGGAATTTCAATAGGCAATTTGAAAGTAAATTTTGACCTCCGCAAAAACATTTCGACAAATCAAAAAGATATATACAACTATAAACAAATAATATACAAAATAAACTTCGTACGAGCCGAGTGCAAACCAACAAGATAGAAACAATACAGCCCACACAGGCTTCGTAAACAGTTCGTGACGCCAGATGCAACGACCGGATTTTCGGACCAGATAGAATCAGCTCACCAGAGCACTACTAACCCAGCCGAAACGTAACCACCTCCCTTCTTAGGACCTATTTACAACAGGTATCTATGTTTCCTACCCAAGAATGGGTAATTAGCAATATACATGCTTGGATCTTCTACAATACCTGACTCATACAATATAGTCTTGCGGCCACACGGAACCAGACTAATCTACCCTAGGGCAGTTCTGATTACTTACCATTATACACTGGCTGCAACCAGTGCGCTTGCAAGCCACAATCCTGTGGGTATACATACCAATATCCCCCCTGGTGCTCTCACCTTCCTACAAGCCACAATCCTGTGGGTATACACACCAGTATCCCCCCTGGTGCTCTCTCTTTAACGCCCAAGCCACAATCCTGTGGGTATACACACCAGTATCTCCCCTGGTGCCCTCATTAACGCCGCCTTACAACAACGATCACTTTCCTATGAATACAGTTAGCTCTTCATGTTGGGGAATCTCTCACTATTCACTAGAGGTACAATACTACAATATTATGGATCACACAAGAATGACCGAATTACACGGTGTACAACTTATTCTCTATTTCAAGGGCTACTCTCTCCCTCATTATTCAGTTACCATTTACCTGATCGGGGGTAGCATCCCTTCATACAATAGCACCTGACTAGAAGAAAGGTTAACTTTACTGTATAAGAACAAGATATATACACACTGATTCACTAAGAACTGGGGTATCTTTATTATTACAATAACAATAACAATATAATACTATACTATAACATATAGCCTGAAAAGAAAAATGAAAGGTTAGAATGTGTGCACGCTAATAAGAAAGGGTCGACGTCACCTTATTAATATGAAGTCTGAACTCAGCAGTCATCTGGGTTCCCTTCCCGTCTGTGCCTTGGCTCGTCTTAGGGTCACACCTCTGCAGTCACGGATACACGTCTGCACCGCTATGCTCTGTCTCCTCTGCTTCCCTCCAAGTCACTGGAACCTTCCTCTCATCAGCTGCTTTCTCTCTAGCTGTTCTGCATTACTCCTCTCTCCTCTCAATCACGGACAGTCTTCACTTCTCAGCTTCGATCTTATAACTCAGTTTCTACCACTCTGGTATTCGTTCCCTCAACTAACTGCTTCACTCTGTATGCTCTGATCTTAATGTCAAAGCTCGCCAGCTGCTCCAACTAAAATAACTTCAATCTTTCTAAGAGAGTATCAGCTTCTCGGTCTTCCTCGGACTTCAAAATGGCGACTGTCTGCCTTGGAATAATTAATTGCATTGATGCTAACGACTAGCTGCCGCCTACCAACTGACTGATTCACTGCCTCATACTTTCGCTAATATGGAAGCTTGTCCCTTCATGGAAAGTTACGGCCAGTAACCTGCCGCCCACCAAATTCGTGTACCTCCCCGTACCAAGGACACGTTCTCAGCCGGCCGATGTTATGTCTTCGGCATGGAGAAAAATACAGTCTTTCGATAAGGGCCAGCCTGAGCCGGTTCTCTCCAAGCGAACAACACCTCATAACTAAAACATTACATTTGACCTAGAAACATCTCAAGCTGCCGGGGCAGAAAGAAAGATGGAGTCTCTCCCGTTTGAGGCCTACAAGGCCCGAAATAAGCATAACTCCATGGAAAGTATACTAACACTCTTACAAAAGGACGGATTATCACTAATACTAATGAATCTATCCCTTAACATAGGGTTATAAGCCCTGATCTAAGGAAAAGCGTACAGGATGGTGTCAAAAAATGCCTTGTGAATAGGCTCTATTTACAGTTCTAATCCTTCTATTAGAATGATAGTAGACTAAAGTAGACTAAAGTCACCTCCAATCACCTTCCCTCAAGAAGGGGCCGAAAAAGTCGGTCAGAACACCTGTGGAGTCCAGTACCGAGTGGTACACCATATTTAGATCACCACCCAAAAAATCAGATCAGACTCTGGTGCCCCATGAGAGCTGACACCTCATGGTAGGAGGGAGAATCTAGGTTGGGAGCATAAACATTAACTATAAGGACAGATTTGCCTGCCAGAATACCAGAAACATGTATGTATCTGCCTTCTCCCTCTATGACTCTGTTGCGGCATGCAAAAGTGATGCTTTTATGTATCAGGGTGCATACCTCACAGGAGTATAAGCTATGATAGACACAACAACCTATTGTCTCCCCATGTGGATGCATATGTGCAATTGTCTCTAGGAGAGCGGTGAGCCTCCTGAAGAAGCGCAAGTTTAACTCCATGGCGAACCTTATGAGAAAGTACTGCTCACCCTTCCTTGGGTTGTTGAGACCACGACAAAGAGATCAGGTCTACCACCCAGACCAACTAGGTTGGGAACCCATTCAGTATTTTTTTTTAAAAGGAGTGGTCGTACAAGCACTGCAGATATGACGATATGTAACAATGCAATGAATAAACCATGACATACAAACAAAAAGCAGTGAGAGAAACCCAATCCCCCCATACCAGTGAAAGCAACAGAAACCGAACCCCATACATACAAAAAACATATCAACTCTAATCAAGGTAGTATACACCTCGGGAGTGCGGCAACACTAGTGCATTCGATACCTTGGTGTAGGATAGCACTAAAATATGGGGAAAAGTCTAATAGCAAGCAAAGAACGCCAAAGTGTCATGGTGGAAGAAAACATAACAACAGGTTAATGGTGAGTCCAACAGCCAAAAGTTGAAAAAAAAGCAGGGAGCTTGATCTGCAGTGGTAGACATAGTCATAGAGGGTCATGGGTGCCGCCGGCAGTTTCGGTGGCCGTGGAGCAGCTTGGGGTGCAATGAAGGGAGACCACATACGCTGCACTGAGCTGCTTGCAGAATGCGACAGCATTAGAAGAGATCGCAAAAATGAATGATTGTCAGTTGACTTCAACCCTTAGGTGAGCCAGGTATAGCATACTGAATTTAAGTCCCTGTTTCCGTACAGTATTTTTTTACAACAGAAATCTTTTGCCTCGCTTTTTGCACAGCGACTGTGAAGTCAAGTAACAGTGAGATGGAAGAACGCTAATACTGTAGGGGGCCTGACTCCTGGGCATTGTGCATCACTGTATCTCTGTCCCTCTAGTTTAAAAAACAGGCTATTATTGAGCTGTCGCGAATTACACTGAAGCTATAATGTAATTGGTGTATTGAGAATGAAAATATCAAAGAATTTGGCTAAAGACATCACTGAGAGATTTGTGACTTTAAACTGTTCCATAACTTGTGGCAGTATGTGATGGTTAACTGCAGGAAATCCATAGTTGTTCATTGTGCCAAATTGCTGGGACGCTCAGAACTATCAGGCTCCCTCACTACCCTTCACCCTTTTGCATCCATGGGATGCATTAACTGGAAATGATTGGTATCTGTGTGTCAAGAGACCAAGCACCTAGTTGACCACACTGACCCTACTCACAACTAAATACAATCCTTCAGATTTGCGTCCATCATAGTAGTATGTCATTCATTGGGTTTGGCATTGTGGTAGGGTCAAGAGGGTAGGATTTCAGAACTTGTCCAAGAGAGTTTCATCTTCGGGCACTTCTTTGATGTCTGACATTCCAACTGCAGAGGACAGTTCGCAGAGATCTCCACAGAACATGTAGAATTCATGGGTTTTTCTGGTGTGTATCATTCCGGTTTTCATCTTTTAAAGTTTTTGTGACAGCTTTTGTCCGAAAGATGTAGATCCACACACAGATCCGATATAAAATGGTAACATTTCCTCACAGCTTATGCCAACGCCCTGTACAACGGCATCCCAGCATACAGCCTGCGGAAGCTCCAGATGGTTCAGAACCAAGCGTCTCGATTGGTGCACGGTCTCCCGCGTTCTCATCACTCAACACCCCTCCTTAAGGAGCTTCATTGGCTTCCTATCAAGGAACGCTCCCTTTTTAAAACCGGCTGTATGGTTTTTCAGACTCGCCAGGGTACTGCCCCCGCTTTCATTTCTTCTCTAATTAACGAATATGTCCCCGTCAGAGAACTTCGTTCATCTTCTAAATCCCTCCTGCAAATCCCACGTTTCAAACATAAAAAGTGGGGAGGAGCCAACTTTTCAACTCTGGCTCCTACCTTTTTCAACTCCCTCCCCGACCACTTACGATTTGCTTCACACTATTCCTCTTTCCGTAAAGATCTAAAAACCTTTTTGTTTAAACAGGCCTTTTCCTTGTAACTTGTCCCTGCTATTTCTCTGCGTCAGGCTTCCACTGTCCTGAGTTGCTGGACCTATCTCTATAGCGCCAAGAAACCGTAGGGTGAACGCTGCGCTTTACAAATGTTTTAAATTCATTAAATTCAATTCACAGCTCTATTTGTCGACTATGCAGTGCTACTTACACGTGTTTCAGTGTATGACAAAAGAGTCAATCATTTCACCTGAGTTTTGAGGAGTCAAGTGAAAGATGCTTTTTTCTTAGGCAGAAAGTCAGGAGACTTTTATTCAGCTTCTCATATGCATCAGTCTCATTTTCCACAAACTGGAAAATAATGCTCTTCATGCCAGAGCCTACCTTCTGCATTAAGAAACATTTTAGGAGATGTATTACATGCTTTTCACCATCAATACCACATGAAATTGTCTATATTTCAAAATGTATGATTCACTTCTTCACTAGGAATCTCCAAACTGAGCTATGGAGGCACACCCATGGCAAGCAAATCAGATGCTGTGGTGGTGTGGATCATGTTGCTTGAGTGCACCATCCTACGGCTTCTGTTCTTTGTAGTATTCATGTTTTAAAACTGCTCTCAGCTGAGCTGAGAATTGGAACTCCACCATCTTCACCACACTGTCATGAAAGACACGGAAACAAGACTTGTCCCACAAAAAGTAATATCAGGGAATTGCTAACCTGCTGAGACATCATCCTTTGGAGAGTAAGAAATGAAGGGTAAGATTTACAAAGGCTTGCACCATTTCAAAGTGGCTCAAAGTGAAGAAAAGCAAAATAAAGGGATAAATTGGTATTTTGTGAAAAAATGTGTCCTTTTTTTAGTACAAAAAGTGTGTTTTGCACAGCTTTCCATCCCTTTGTGTCCCTTTGCATCAACGGGGCATTACTGGGGGTATTACTTTTGTGGATCGGTGTAAACCCCCTTAAGTTTAGATACGAAGTCAGATCTACTAAGATAGCCAGGTGGGGCTTTTCTGTCCAAAAGTATCTTCCTTGAAGCAGATGGGAAATGTAAAAATGTCTTCTCATAAACCTACAAACCATATGGGTGATGAAGTGCACAGCACCCTTCCAGTTCATGGGATCCTATTGAAATGCATCTAGTCATAGGAATTTCTACTGGAAGAGTATGTTTCCAGTACAACATTATGCTATACGGTGCACATTCCCCTATATACTGTGGTGCAAAGGCTATCTGTCACACAATTCAGCCAAATTAGAGCTCCCCAGCATGGGACGACATCGGATCAGTGATAGTAGATATGGCTCTGCACTGTATCTTCCCCATTGCACAATGCGGAGCAGCAAATTTGGTTGCTGTGCTATGTTGCATGAAAAATGTGTAAATCTGCAAAAGAGATTCCATCTGCAGGAGCTTCACTGTGCTGTCTTGCCCCATTGCTAAAGGGTTCTGAACTGCTGACTTGTCCCACTTCTTCCTGTTCACACAGGACACATGCACCCAAGATCGTTGGTATGTCAACATGGGAGAGAGAGCTTTCTTTCCTGCCAATGCCTTCCTGATCCTTGAGACCAAGAGTTGAAAGAGTTGAGGACAGGGGAAGCCATGGGCAAGCCAAATGGTAGCTGGTTTCTGCTAACTTATATCCATGATCTGGAGAGGCTAGGATAATGAACTCTGTTGAATAATTTGCATAATCTTTTGCACGTTGGCATTTCTTTTAACAAGTGCCCCAACGTTGATACAAATGTATCATTGCAATATTCAACCAGCAGAACCTTTTTCTGTAATTTAAATCTGCATCAAACTGCCAATACTGTTTGAACAGCTGCAGAAGGTTCGTGAGAGCTTGATAGTGATTTATCTTGCTTATTAATTGAGAAAGTTAGAATGTCTCCTTTTTTAATTTAGCACTGTATGATGCCAAATGAGCACTCATTAACTGGAAGCATATTATTTACTGTAACAAATCATCTTGGTTTTGTTAAATGATGCCAAGGGTGCATTCATAGTCTTCCTACACTATGCTCGACAAAGGAAATTCCTACGCATATTCATGCTTGTCATTGTCTGAGCAGCCTAACATCTGGTATGGCAATTTAAGATTCCACGCCCATCTGGAAAAGACTCAACTACAGTGAAATACATTTAATGAGCATCTAATTTTACTTACAGTTATGTTCACTGTCCTAATGTGGCAGTGTATATGTTCCTTCTAAATCAGATCAAAAACATACATTCCTGTGAAATCAAAAAATGTGTGTGTAGTATAATTACATTTATATAGCACTTACTATCCATGACAAGACTTTGGGGTCTATTATGATGTAGGGCGCCCTACATCATCCCCCACCCACCTCCCATTTCCCCCGCCATATTATGATGGCGTGAGTACCGCGGTGGACAGGAAGATCGTCCGCCACTTTTCTGCCCAATCGACGGGTCGACCGGGCGGAAAAGAGCTGCATATGGTGGCTGTGTCTGCTAGACACCGCCAGCCATATTAGGATGCCAGCGGGAACCAGCCTTTCCGTTGCTGCCACGGAAAAGCATGCAGTTTCCTGAGTTGGTGGCCTGTTGCAGGCCCCCTGGATGTTGAGGGATGGGGAGGGCACATGGGGGAACCTATGGTACCCCCTGCATTTGCATAGGGGACATGGCAGGCAGGCACTGCCTGCCACGTTGTGCATGCAAATGCACACAGTGCAATCACAGCATTGTGGTGGGCAGTGCTGTGTGCACCGCCCACCACAATGTTGTCGCTGGGGGATTCCACTGTGGCGGTGGCATCCTAATTGCCGGTGCGGGACCGTCGCAACACTGGCGGCCGGTCCCAGCACCGCTAGGGTGGCGGGTGGACGCCCGCCATCTTCATAGGCCCCATTGTTTGCAGAATTGGTTTTGTCATTTGGTAATTCACAGATGGGTGACCAGAATATTGCAAATATATACCATCCGGAAGAATTAAGGCAAGGTAGGACCAAAATATGCTGCAGGGTACTCTAAATTATGCATAAAAAGGGTAAAATATGTGGTGTAATGTGGTACATTTTCTGATAGTATTGCAAAGTTAGTAGCAGTCTGACACCCACATACTGAAATAGGAAACAGAAAGAGAACCAGTCAACCTTTGCAATAGGCCCTATACATCAGCGCTTGTTTCTGGATTTTTAGCAACTGTTGATATGTTCTATCGCTAAACAAAGGGGGAGGGCCAGTGCCTCCTCTACCATGCTTCCTATGTGAATTTTTATCTTCTCTGTGGGGACTCTAGTCAAGGTTTCGTATTTCCGTTGGTCTTGCAACAGATGTAGGTATTCCATTTGGTATGCCTCTTTTGTCTGAATGCCAATGGCACCATTCTTGTCTGCTAGTTTCATGTCAAGGTTGTCATTCTCTGAGAGTTCTCTGATAGCTTGTATCTCCTGCCTAGAGGTGTTGTGGAACACCTTGGTGTCCTTAGGGTTCAAACCCTTGACTAGAGACCATACGTAGAGGACAGGAATTCACATAGGAAGCATGATAGAGGAGGCACTGGCCCACGATTGGGTTTCAAGAAAAGAGAGTGAGTTTTGATCAACAGAAATTCAGTGACCCCCTACTTTTATATGATCCTTAAAGTACATAAAAACTTGCACCAATCGCCTGCTTGCCCTATTGTCGCAGGGATTGGATCAATTTTGGAGTCCCTCTCCCGTTTTGCGAATGCCTTTCTGAGACCGATCATTCAGAGCACTGAGACATACCTACAGGACACCAAAGATGTCTTGCAGATCCTGTAAGGTCTACCCTTTGACCCACAGACACAACGCCTAAACCGACTTGATATAGAAAGCCTGTACACCAGTCTCCCCCACACCAAGACTTTGGACATTCTAGAGGATGTTTTGTTCACCAGAGAGTGGAAATACCAGACGCCACGCAACCTAGTAATGGAGTGTTACGATCTTACTCTATCAGATAATTTCTTCAAGTTTTAAGACATCCTGTACCTACAGAAACACGGTACGAGTATGGGGAGTACCTTCACTCCAATTGTGGCAGGAATTTATGTCCACCATCTTGAGAAAGAAGAGATCCTAGCCACACATAATATATACCTTACCAACATCAGTCTCTGTAGGGATATATAGACAATGTCTTGCTCATATGGAATGGTAATGACAGTACTGCTACAGAGTTCATAACATTGCTAAATGAACAAAACGCGTTCTTGAAATTCACCCACACTATTTCCAGAACCAACATGGTATTTCTAGACCTCAACATCTCTGTGGGCAATGGAGGCCTAAAAAGTGCCACCCATTTCAAGGCCACGCAGAAGAATTGCCTGCTTAGTTTTGACAGTTTTTACCCAAGGCACCTGAGGGAGAACCTGCCTTTTGGACAATTCTTAAGATTGAGGCAAAACTGCTCTGAAATCAGTGACTTCAAATCCCAAGCAACAGACCTCGCACACAAACCGAGAGCATGCTAATATCCTGATAAAATAGCGGCAAAAGTAATGAAAAGGGCAAAAAACAACAACAGGGAAACCCAATTGGAAGTCTTGGTACCTAAAGAGAAGGAAGTTCACCCTCTCTGCATCACCACATACAGCAGTGCATCCAATGCAGTAATCAGAATCATTAACAAGCACTGGAGGATCCTGAGTGGCAGCAGGATGCCGATCCCTAAGCCTATGTTTTCCCACAGGAGAGGTCGCAAGCTAGAAAACATGTTGGTACATGCACGACCACGCAAGTCCTGGGAAACACTATCAGGCCAGGGCTTCATCACCCCCATCAGTGGACATCACCCATGTGGGAACTGCAGTGTATGTCATCTCACACAAACGAGCAACACAGTCACTTTCAATAACAACACCACATGGGAATTAAGGAGGTTCACCAATTGTAATACCAAAGGTGTGATTTATATGATTACCTGCCCATGCAACCTCCACTACATTGGGATGAGAACAAGGAAAATCAGGACCAGGATTTGCGAGCATCTGAGAAATTTGAGATGTAAGAGTGACAACCAAGATGACCGCCCATTACATTGAGCACCAACACACAGTGGAAGATTTACGGTGGCTGGTTTTCGAGCAAGTGAGCAATGAGACCCACTTGTTCGAAAAAGAACCGCAATGGGTGTATAAATTTGATACCCATGAGAGATGGATGAATTAAAATGGGGGTCCCCTGGGGTTAATTTACATGAAACATTTAACAAGAACTGCCTCTCATATGGGAAAAGTCACCGGGGAAACCCCTACCCCATTATCTGTCTCCCTAAAACACTTGATTTTCCGTCCTGGATGAGATTGACCATCTGTGAATTTTAGGTTTCTTTTGAGTTTACCTTCCTAAGACCAAAACAAGTGTCACCTCATGATGATTGATACCTGAACAATTTCCCCCTTTTTTTGGGAACACCAGAGACCTTATATTTTGCATAAAGCATTTCTCTCTATTCTATATTATCCCTTTTCTGTGCTTTCATAAAAACTTTATTGAGCGCCTATATCTTGGACCAGAGCAATAAGCTTACCCCTGAGACATATACCACTATGACCTGATAGATCATTTCAAATAATGGGCTTTCGAATTATGCATTTTTTGAGACAATACAAGCAGGCTAATAATGAGCACCATCTACCAATATGTATTACATTCCACTGAGCAGACAATCAGACGAATCAGACACACTTTTAGATTAGACCGTGATTTTTTTCATCCCTTTCTTTGCAATTTTGTGCATCTCTTTAATTGTGCTTTTCAAGCTCTTAATAGAGCTTTATATAGAATTTACTGATCACCCACAAGGAAGCTCATAGGAAACCGCAACTCTCAACAGAGCTTTATCGACACACACTTAAAGGCTGATAAGGCAACCTCAGCTCACTTACTGGGCGGGCCTTTTGCTGTTCACCCCTCCTACCAGGAAGGGAGTCTCCTGGCAGAAAGAGTCCTAGCATACAGGCAGGCAGGAAGTGATTGCAGGGGGCAGGAGGCGATCAGGTCAGGTTTTTAAGCGAGGGAGTAGCCTTGATGAAGTAAGTGTGTCAGTACTCACACTAACAATGCACATGGAAACATTTCTCGATTTCTTAAATGGCATTTAATCTTCTTGAGAACTCTTTCCTTACAATGCACGCAGAGTTTGACTACAGGCATCCCTCTTTCCCCGCTGGACTCAGGAGGCACATTCATGGTCTCTTAACATGTTTGTAATGCAGATACTATATGCAAGTGTGTATTGACAGTTAGGCTCTTGTATACTATATGTTGCTATTTTGCATACGGAGTGCTCACATATGATACCTATTTGTATGGCACCATTCTCACTGGGTCACCATCAGAAACGATTTTTAATATGATATAAGGCCCGATGTGTTGTGTATTTTTTTAAATAATTTTTCCTTTTTCTCACCAAAACCTCTGTAGGAATTTTGCACTTTAAACATATCAATTAGGTGATCTATAACATTCTACTTTTCATTTTTTGTTATTGTTATGTATAAGTTAAATGTAACTTTAGGAGTGGGAGTATTTTCTCCTTTAAGATCCTGAAAAAAAGAATTGGGGTAGGGCTTGAAACTAGTTGACTAACGAAACGGTAGGTCATACACGAGAAACGTTTTCCACCATCCCCATATTTTAACATATCAAACTGGAGGAGAGAATAAAGTTATTTTTTTCCTACTAGTCTGATATTTTTAACCTTTTTTGTTATATATAAGTAACCCACCTCAATAACTAGAAACCACATAAGTGTACAGGAACATTCTTTTATAAAGTGCTGGAGTTAATAAACAATCTACAACCAATTGGGCACATTTAAAAAAAAAAATTAGAACCCTATAATTTTGTCCAATGATATTTAGCTACTGATATTTTGAAATACGACCCTGGGCTCGATTCCAATCTTGGTCGGAAAGCATTCCTACCAAATTGGTTCTGGAATGCTTTCCGACCGGCTCGTCAGCGAGCCTACCGAGCAACGTAGTACGATGCATTGCATGTTAAACTCAAACGAGTCATACGGAATGCAATCCGCCCCACCAAACCGTCAGGAAACAGACCCAATGCAACCGACTCATTCGGTAATGCTCAAGAATACCATTCCGGGTACGAATCAGACTCGGTTTAAACCGCGAGCAGATGACGATGCATCCAACGCGGTTCCGGAACCATGTGGGTCTGTGTATCAAATGTCAAATATCAAATGTCAAGGGGGAATAGTCCAAAACAGACAAAACAACTATTGGCAACACCCCAAAAATGAAAATTAAGCCACACCCACAAATCAAACTATATGAAGGGCAAACACCATAACCATGATCCTTTGCTACAACTGCTGATAGTTCTAAGGAGCCAACACTACACATTCCCTGCTCTCTGCCTCGCTGCCCCAAACACTCACACTTCATACGCCACAAAACTTGCACAGATTTTATTTCATACAAATTCTCACAAATACACACTCATTTTCATTCTCACACTCACCCTCACCCTCACCCTCACTGTGGCCAAAAGGAAGAGGTCACGTTTTACAGATGAGAAATTGGAAGTGCTTGTAAATGAAATAGTCAGAGTAGAGTCACAGTTATTTGGGAACTTAGTCCAACAGACCCCCCTGTCCCAGAGAAATAGGATGTGGGAGAGGATAGTCAACAAGGTGAACGCTGAAGCACCTTGCATGCGCACAATGGATGACATGAGGAACAGGTACTATGATGTGCGAAGGAGGGTCAAGAAACTGCTGGGCAGGTAACACGCCCAAAGCCAGCAGACTCCCATACAGCACAAACAGACCCACTGGAACCATGCATCCTTCACAGTGAGCTGAAATATACTAGCAATATGGCTGACACCGCTACATGGTATCTGGAGCACAAGGCCTACATGGGAGTTGTAATCAACTCAAAGACACATGCTCAAGTGCCAGACATTCTGCCAGAACGTATCCACTCACTCATAGGAGAGCTGAGTCACAGGTAGGCAGTTTGGTGGGTCTGGGCACAGGCCCCATGGGACTTGTAGTCGCAGCAAACACTCCTCCTCACATACAGCACAAACCGACCCACTGGAACTAGTACATTTCCACTCACTGTGAGGGATGCATAGTTCCTGTGGGTCTGTTTGGGCTGTGTGTGAGGAGTAGTAATGTTTGCTGCGGCAACAAATCCCATCAGGCCTGTGATCACACCAACATTCCCAAACAGCTCCAACAGCACACCAGAAAGAGTGGTGATCAGACAATGAGAGGTGGTGTACTTACAACATTTCTGACACTGGTGCCTGGTGTCAGAGTTGACTACTAATCACATCTTGGCCATGTACTTACAGTGTCAGATTTCTTGGCAGCATATTGCCACTCACTGTCAGGAAAGCAGAGTCGCAGGTAAGATAATTAGGATGGGTAGGAAGGTTTGTGGAGGACAGAGCCTGATGGGAGATAAAGTCAGGCAAAAAACACTCCTCCTCCCAACCAGCACAAACAGCCCACTAGGAACCATGCTTACCTGATAGTAAGTGGAAATGTACTGACAACATGGCTAACACTGGGGATTGGTGTCTGGACAACTACACCCTGCTGGGAGTTGTGGACAAATAGGCACCAATCACCAGTGACAGACATCATGCAGCAACATTCACACTCGCTGTCAGGGAAGCTGAGGTTCAGGTGGGCTTTTGCTGATGGGTTGGAAGTTGTGCATGAGACAAGGCCTGATGTGACATGTAGCCATTGCAAATATTCATCCTCACCTACCCTGGGCCTGTGCTTACCTCACAGTGAGGGTAAGTGTACTGGCAAGGTGGCTGACAATGCTGCATGGTGTTGCAGTCAAGTCAGACAACAGGCACCATTATCAGCCATTTAGTAAGTACAGTTCTACTCACTGTCAGGTAAGCATGGTTCCTGGTGGGCTGTTTAGGATGGGTGGTTGTAGGAGTTGGAGCCCTGACTACATCTCCCAGCAGGCCCTTTCCTACACACTCTACCCACCCAGCACAAACAGCACATCTGAAACCAAGCATACCTGACAGTAAGTGGAAATGTACTTGTACCTTAGATGACACTGTGGATTACTGTGTGGACAACACAGCACTGTTGGGAAGTGTGGCAAAATCACAAACCAGGCACAAGTGTCACACAGCTTGATAATACATTTCCAAACACTGACATGAACCCATTCTGACATGTGGTCAGTTGCCTCTGGGTGGTAGAGTGTGTCTAGGACAAAGCCTGGTGGGTGTTGGAGTAATGGCAAGCACTCCTACACCAACCCAGAATAACCGCTTCATCTGGGACTATGCCTACCTGACAGTGAATGGAAGTGCACTAGCCAGATGCCTGACTCTGGTGCACGGGCCACAAGGCCTTTTTGGGATTTGGATTCAAGTTTAACACCACACACCAGTGTCAGCGTCCTTGCTAGTACACTTGACCTCTCTGCCAGTTAGCCATAGTATCAGAGGACTTAGCGGGGATGTGTGGGAGGTGCATTATTTGGAAAGGCTACAACTTATATCAGACACTGTCAAACATATACCTTCCTAAACATCACAAACAGACGAACAGGAACTAAGATTGA
The DNA here is from genome assembly GCF_964263255.1 of Lissotriton vulgaris. Taxonomy (NCBI): domain Eukaryota; kingdom Metazoa; phylum Chordata; class Amphibia; order Caudata; family Salamandridae; genus Lissotriton; species Lissotriton vulgaris. The sequence goes on along the minus strand of NC_141695.1, from coordinate 1,607,356,101 downwards.
CCACAGTGTTTTGGAATTTACTAGCAGGATGCATGACACTGGGCCCCGGTGTCGGACTTTCCCACAAATACCAACAGTGATTTGTGCTCAAAACACCAGGTACCACTGTCCACCATCTTTGTCAGTACATATCCACATATCTCAGGAAAGCATAGCTTCAGTGGTGTTGTTTTTGCATGGTGGAAAGAGTGTGTGTAGTACAGGGCCTGATGGTAGTACTGGCTATTGCAAACACTCCTCCTACCACCCAGCCATGCAGATCACTATGAACCATTATTACCTGACATTGAGTGGACATGTAACAATAAATTGACAGAGACTTGGGACTGACGTTTAGAACAGAAGGCCATGAGGGGAGTTGTCTTAAAGTCAAATTCCAGTTCCCAGTGGTGCACTTATGTCCTGTTGGCCTGTTTGTGCTGGGCAAGAAGGTGTTTGTAGAACTGGGCCTGATGGGACTAAAAAAACACACAGCACAACCACTTCATCTGGGGCCATGTATACCTCACAGTCTGTTCATTTATACTATCAAGATGGCAGACAATGGGGACTGCTGTCTGAACCTATCACAACTGCCAAATTTGCCTATGTGCTACAAACACCAGCCACCAGTGAGAAATATCTTGCAAGTACACTTACCAACATTTTCATGACAACACTCTTCCTGGTGGCCTGGTGAGGCTGAGTGGGAGGAGGGGTGTAAGTTTTACAATTACAGCACAAGCATTCAAACCTCGGTTTAACATAGTTTTTTGCCACAAAATGGCAGAAAGCAGAATCTGTGAACTCACCTGGCCATGCAGTGAATGTACAAAATACATGATCTGTGCAGGAGCAAAGCCAAGCAATCACACATGTTGCTACTCACAGTCATTCACATGTGTACAATGAGATGAGAACAAGAAGCAAATCACTCACTACATTTCCACAACTTTATGGGCCAGTTAACAGAATATGCGTGTGTGGGCAGTCACACCAATGTGACTGCTAAAGACATGCAATAAGCCCAGTACAAAGGCCAAAAAAAATACCTATATAGGGTGAGAAAGTGTATGTATCTCACTGTGAAAGTTAAGATGTGATTAACACAAACTCACCTGTCATTCATAGGGTGCAGGAACCAGTCAGTGTCTTTGGACATGTAATGTGAACTAAACACATCATGCTCATTTATACACATAGCATGACATGTCCAATAATCCCCCTTTTGTTAGAAAAACGTTGCTTCCCGCAAAAAAGGCCAGCCTCATGTATGAAAGTGGCAGATCTATCCACATCAAATCATCATTAGGTTCAGTAGACTGTAATGTGTATGATTTAAGGGGCAGTGGACATTCACAGCAGTCATTGTGTTACGTTTTGTTAGTTCCCACAGGGCTAGCTGGGGACACCACTAGATCCATCCAGGACAGCCAGGCCCAGACTCTGGTCGAACAGGAGCTCTCCGGCGTTGATGTCTTATATCCATCTTCGGACGACAAGAACCAACCTGACCCATCTGGTTTGGGTCATTCCACAGCCCACAGCACCAGTGTCGGCAAGATCTGGATCCTCTGGGACTGCTCCCGCCTCAGCAGACAAAACACAGCTGACTCCTACCTGCACAGACACAGCAGCCTGGGATAACAGCACAGCAACCCTGGGCACTCTGGAGTTGCCAGACAACAACACCCCTGTCAACCATGAAGGATGCTCTGTGCCTGCTGTGTCAGCAGCAACTGGACCTGCTCAGGTGAGATGGGGTGGTGGGTGGGGCCGTGGGGACGGGCACCATCATGTAGCTGGTGCTGCTGATGAGGAGACTCAAAACCTCTCCAGAATTCTCCATGCTTATGAGGATTCACAAGGGGTCAGGTCAGTGGGATCCTCAGGACCACCCAACAGCAGCAGGCAGCTCAAAATGGCAAACTGGACAGGTCCCTTGAAAAAATAATGGCCTGACTGCAGTGCACAGGGACATTGTCTATATTTGCAAAAACAGTCTCCCACACAACCTATATTTCTTTAATGGTGGCTTACACAAGCTCACAGCTGGGGCATGATAAGATACTACTCTCCACACAACAACTTTGGTTAATATTATTTCATATTTTATTATATTTTTCTTTCTTTACATATTTATCAAAATTTGAAAGGTAACATTTACAACATTTAATTTCTTTCAACGATCATGATTCAGTTTTGCATTTGTATTCAGATTATAAAAATGGTTGCAATAAAATTAGAGTAGAAAAAAGATAAACAGCCCCTACACTCAAACCTCATTCAAATGACCCACAACCATATCACTAGCATACTACCCACTACCATACTACGCCCCAGACCAACACTGCATGCACAGATGGTTAGAAAATGGGGTGACGACATCCACCCTCGATTGCTGTGCTGTGCTGATGTCTGGGGTGTCACACTCTCTGGCCGACATACGTTTCAATGGACAATATCAGTGGTCTCCATCTTCATCAGGACCTTTTGTTCTACATATACTTTTTGTAACAGGCGAAAGTTTGGGTAATCTACAAAGAAAGGTAGTAGTAGAAGAAATAAAACAGATATTTAATTACTTCTTTATTTTGTTTATCTTTGTTAATCAATTTATATTATTTTATCTTATTTTGTATAAGCCCTAAGGAGTTGTCTTACATTACTCCTTCTAAAATATATTCAACCAAAACAAGTGAATGCTCATTTGTCAATCGTGTCTTGGAAACCATCACCATAATTAGAAAGAGTGCTGCACATCATGTCACAAGTCATGACAGTTTAGTGAGGTGCCACTAAGAGATTTTGGGCATGTCTAATGGTACGCTGCAGCTCACCCTGCAAGGAATCCAAAGTGGTAATATGCTAAAGATTTGATATACATATTTATGAATCTTGACTTACAAAAAAAGATATAGTCAGCACTCATAGTACCCACTTTGAGCCTCAACAGGAGGGTGTGCTGTGAATTAACTGAACAAGCTCACCAATAAGTGAAATGGAGAAAAAATAAAAACAATCTTAAAAACTAAGCAGTCATTCTAAGATGTATTTATATGCAGAGGACATTCTTCTTACTCTTACTAACCTCCCCGATCTCTCCCAGCCCTTCTTCAATTTATTAATGATTTTTCCTCCTTTTCTGGTTATAAAATAAATTGGGACAAAAGTGAAGTGTTACCTATTTCATTCGGCACTACGAAATCAGCAATTTCTGGATTCCATTTTCACTGGCAATCTTCACACCTTAAGTATCTCGGGATTCTGATTAATAGAGGTTTGGAAAATATGGTTGCGGATAATTTAGTTCCTTATTTTCTCAAATGCAGAGGGATTTTGATAAGTGGAAAGCTCTAGGGTTATCTTTATGGGGTAGAGTTCAAGCTATTAAGATGGTTACTTTACCAAGATTCATTTATGTTTTGGGTATGCTCCCCTTCCAAATTCCTTTAGTTACTCTTAGATCAATCAACTCTAGGATAAAGCTCTTTATTTGGGGCACAGCTAAACCGCGCCTTGCTGCTGCTAAATTAAAGGCCCATCAGTTATATGGAGGCATGGGTCTTCCATCCGTTGAACATTATTCACTTGCCCTACACATTTCTCAACTCTCATATTTTCCACCTAAATCTAAAGACATTCCTCAGTGGGTATCAATTGAACGTCATCTTCTTTCTCAGGATTCAGGACTATCCCTTTTATACGGTACTGGTACTACTTCTTTGGATGCTAAAAATCCTATCTTATCAGCCATGCATAGATCTTGGCAGAGGGGTCATCGCATATTAAGTTCGAATTCGGGAATTCACATTAAAGCTCCCTTGTGGAATAATTCAGCTATTCGTATCAATGGTCGTACTTTATCCTGGCCTTTGTGGAGAGAAAACAGCACACCCTGCCACTACAGATATCAAGGGTCCCATTAGGGATCCACAACGTTATGTATGGGGTGACATCAACAAAACATCTGAGCCATAGACTTTACTGATATTTTAGAGGCATAGGGCCAGATGCATCATGCAAAGAAATAGCGATTCCTTAATTGCGATTATTAAGGAATCGCAAATAAGGACTCGCTATTGGCTATGAATGATGTGGAATGCGAAAAAACTAGGAATCGCAAAAAATCGCTAATTACTTTAGCGATTCCATGTAAAGTAATCGCAATAGTAAAATAATTCCGATCTCGCAATTTGCGATTCCGCTATTTGCGAAATCGCAAATAGCGAGATCGCAAATTGCGAGATCGCAAAAAGCGGGAGCGCGAAAAACTACAGAGTCGCATTGGGAGCAGGCTGATGACATCACAACCAGGAAGTTAATCAGCCCATGCTGCCACCTGTGCACAGTGGAACACTGAGGCAGAAGCTGAGTGCAGGGAGTGAGAGCAGAAGAAAACGAAGTGCAGGTTGCTAACTGGTGGAGACAGCCGTGTCCCAAACAGCCACAGAGGAGGGAGCAGTGGCCAGGAAGCGCAAAATCAAGTTCAGTGAGGGTGAACTTGACATTCTCATTGAGGAGGTTGCAAACAACCATGAAAAGTTATTTGGCAAGCTCTCCCTTAAAGTGCCAGAGGCAGACAAGAGAAGGATCTGGACCAGGATCAGGGACAAGGTGAATGCTGTGGGGGTCACACACCGCAGCATCGATGACCTGAAGAAGCGCTGGTACGACCTGCGCAGTCGTGCAAAGGAGAAGGTTGCTGAAAGGCTGAAGGAGGCGAAGGGGACTGGAGGAGGAGGCCCAACAGTCCCAGACAACACACCCCAGGAGGACATGATTGAGGCCACAATTGATCCTGAAGCAGTGGTAGGAGTGACGATCCTGGACACATCTGGGGCAGCCTGTAGCACACAAGGTAAGATGCATGACTATCAACAGCACAAAGCACATACTGATAGTGCCCAAATGTGATTTCACATGCAAAAAGAACAGCAATAATAGTCCTGCACACATTTAACATAGGGAGACCAATGCATCATGGGACTTGTAGTCAGTAGTACCCATTAGCCAGTTAGACTCCAACACAGTGAGCCCAAATGCTAACAATAAGCAGTACAGTGACAGATGAGAGACAGTTATAACATAAAAGTATAATTTTATTAAGGTTGCAGAACTATTGAAACACATGTATATAACATTGCACTGTTTCACATCACAGATGCAGCTGAAGGAAACACTGATGACAGTGATGTCGGAGACAGCACACAGCCCAATCAAGAGACTGCGGTCTCAAAACCTGTGTCACCACCATCCAAAGGCAAGGCACCAGCAAAACGCAAGGCCACAGTTGCACCACTACAGCCAATGGAGGTAGAACAGGATACATCTACCGCACCTACTACAAGCCGTGAAAGTGCCAGTCACACACCAACACCGCAGGCACATGTCCGGGCAGGATCACGACGCAGACCAAGGAGCCCTACTATGTCACAGGAAGCAGGAAGTCACAATCAGTGGGGTGGCGTGGAGTCACAGATGGTGCGGGTTCAGCGCGTGCAAGCTAGGCACATGGGAGCAATAAACCTGCAGATGACAAAAATGAACAGTAACATTACTGCAATGGCTGACAGTGTGAGGGAGCTCACAACTGCAATAGTGGAGGCTCACAGGGAATCCAACAACGCCCTGCTGGAGGTTGCGCGTGTGATGCACGAGGGACACACCACACAGAGGAAGAGGCATCGCCAGTTTCTCACATGCATGGAAGCCTATGCCAAGTCAAACAACAAGATCAGCGCTAGCGTGTCACACCTGTCACGTCGGTCTGTGGGAATGCAGATTGACATGGCCCATTGTTGTGGGGATGTGTCCAAGGCACTGGGGCAAATTACAACAGCCGTTGAAATGATGCAGGCTAGCACTGGTGTTCAGGGAGACGTTACAGGGGAAGAGGGTAGTGAGGCTTCCAGCCTCAGCAGCATCACTGCGCCACTCAACACTGTCAGGAGGAGCAGTAGCCGAAGACAGGCACCTCCTGCAGCATCTAGGAATGCAGATGCTGAAGCAGGGGAAAGACATTTGGGTGTGAGAGGGAGGAGACGGTAAACCAAATTAGAGGGGTGTTAGACCTCATGGTGACGTAACCATGTACAAGACAATCTTAGTGACTGCATGACAAGTCCTTAGTGTGTCTCCTCTGTAAATTGGTGCATGGAGTTAATGTGCTAATGGACACCATTTCAGGTTGTATTGACACCCCATACCGCCAGCTTTGAGAATAAATAGTTCACCTTCAAAAGCAAATGAGTGTTGTGTGTCATTGTTACATACCTTAGAAATAATGCTGGGTGATGTCTGCACGTTTCCTCTGTCCCTCCGCTGAACTACCAAGATGTGCACGGCGTGGTTGTGCTGGGGGCTGGTTGCCCTCTGTGTCAGATTCCTCAATGGGGATGCCTCTCCTTGTTGCTATGTTGTGCAACATTGCACATGCCGCAATAATCCTGCAGCAGGTTTCCGGTTGGTACAGCATAGCTCCTCCAGTTTTATGCAGGATGCGAAAACGACTCTTGAGCAATCCAAATGTCCGTTCTATTACGTTACGTGTCCTGATGTGGGCTGCATTGTACCTCTGTTGTTGTGGGCTGGCTGGGTTCAGGTAGGGAGTCAAGATGTAATGCCTCACCGCGTATGCACTGTCACCTCCAGAGTAAGAGGCAAGATGTCAGAGTCACGTATGCATTGCCATGAATAAGTCAGTGATGTGTATAGTATTGCACTTACCTAGCAGGTGTCCATTGCCAAAATCTCCCCTGAGCAGACGTGTGTGCAAGCCGCTATGGAGGAAGATGTATGAATCGTGAGTGCTTCCTGGGTATTGTGCGACTAGGTCGGTGATGATGTTTTCAGCATTGCACACTGCTTGAACATTAATTGAGTGATAAGCTTTCCGGTTGCGGAATATATACTCATTCACGGCAGGGGGACATATGGCTACGTGGGTGCAATCAATGCATCCAATCACGTGTGGGAACCTTGCTACTTGGTAGAAATCCTGTTTTGTTTGGCTCAATTCCTGTGGGGTGGTGGGGAAGGTGATGTGGTTGTTGATGACAGTCATCATGGCGGCCAGGAAGGATTTGAAGAACCGCGAAAGGGAGCTTTGTGATACCCCTCCTGCTTCTGCCACTATGTCCTGGAAGCTACCTGAGGCAAGGAGGTGGAGGCTACATAGCACCTGGACATGAGTAGGTATAGCCTGGCTCCTATGTGTTTGGCGCTGCAATAGTGGGTCCAATTCATCTATTAAGTCCAGTATCATTGCAGCATTCATCCTGTACTTATCATAAATTTGCTCAGCTGTCTGTCCTAACAATGTGATGCGCAGACGGAAGATTCTATCCTGGATTCTCCTTCTGGCCTGGCCTGCTGCAAGTATCCTCCTCCTCCTCGCAAATATGTAGAGTCCTGCCATTGTGGAAGCCCACTGGGGCCTCATGGGTCTGTTTAAATACCAACCGATCCGGCCCCCCCAGAGACAATGTTACTTGCATCCCAGACGGTCCTACCCATCATCAAGAATCTCGTGAATGCATCCATTGACTCTGCCACTGTTCCTCCTGCCTGGAAACAGGCAATGGTCCGAGCACTAATAAAAAAGCCTCATCTAGATCCCTCGGACTTTGCCAACTTCCGTCCGATCTCACTACTCCCCTGGGTGAGCAAAATTGCGGAGAAATACATCAATCTCCAACTGGTCAACTATCTGGAAAGCAATCATCTGTTAGACTCTACCCAGACAGGATTCAGGCCTAAGCATGGAACAGAGTCCGCCCTCCTTATGGTCGTCGAAGAGTCCAGGAAAATCATTGATCAAGGAGGATCAGTGGCAGTGGTCCTCCTTGATCTCAGTGCGGCGTTTGACACGGTCAGTCATAACACCTTACTGAACCGTATATCAAACGTCGGCATCGTGGACAAGGCCTGGCTCTGGATAAAATCCTTCCTTAGCAATAGGTCGTTCCAGGTGTTTGACGGACAAGCAGTCTCCTCCAGCATACCCCTGAAGTGTGGAGTGCCCCAGGGCTCCTCTCTAAGCCCTGCGCTTTTTAACATCTATATGAGGCCACTGGCTGAGGTAGTTCGTCCGTATGGAGTCAAGATCATTTCCTATGCGGACTACACACAGCTGGTGGTCTCCTTAGCGCAGGAAGCCCAACACTCTCCATCGGGGGCCTAACCAAATGCCTGGAGGAGGTGAAGTCCTGGATGACGCTGTCCTCACTAAAGCTGAATGGGGACAAAACGGAGCTCATGCTGTTAGGCCCGGCCGATCCGACCCTCTTCAAGTCATTATGGCCCACCTGCCTAGGCCCCCCTCCGGTTCCGAAAGACGACATCAAAAGCCTGGGGGTATGGCTGGACAGGAATCTTACTTTTAACACTCAGGCCACAAAGCTCTCCGCCACCTGCTTTGGACTCCTCCGGACACTGAAGAAGGTCCTCCCCTTGCTCCCAATGGAGGCAAAACAAACAGCTATTCAGGGCATAATACAATCACGCCTGGACTCAAATAACGTCCTCTATCTGGGAGCCCCAGAGTACACATTGACTAGATTGCAACTGGTGCAGAATTGTGCGGCCCGTACCCTACTGCAAATTCCACGAAGAACCCCAGTCAGAGAGGCACTGACCAGCATTCACTGGCTGCCAGTACGTAAAAGAGTCACCTTCAAAGCAATGTGTATCGCCCATCAGGCCTTTTGGGACTCGGGCCCAAAAATCATGCGCAGCCTAGTTAGCCAATACCACCCAGGCAGAGAACTACGCTCTAGTCAGGCTTTCATGGCTACAGTCCCCAGAATTAAAAGGTCTAGAGCAGGCGGAAGAATGTTTACCTTCAACGCCTCAAAAATCTGGAACTCCCTACCCCTTCACCTGAGATCTAACCCCAACCTTGCCTCCTTCCGCAAGCAACTTAAAACTCATCTGTTCAAATCCCCGTAATCAATCAGCCCCCTTCCCCTCCTCCCAGTCTCTGCCAGCCTCACTACACCCCCCTCTGGTTCCACTAGCGCTTGGACGCCCCAGGGCAGCAATCGCGCTGTATAAATGCATTTTCATTCATTCATACACCTCTGATGTCAGGCAGGTGAGTAGGATTTTTTTTTTTTTTTTACCACCTGATTGTGATTCCCTGTAAACTGCTCTTGCTAAATAGCGAATAATGACAGAATCGCTAATTGCGAATTTACATGCATGGGGAAAAGCGATTTTATAGCGAAATCGCTATTTGGATATAGCGATATCGCTATCTGATTCGCAATTTATTGGTTTATCGCAACTTGCGAGTCGCTAACGGAGTTTGGCTTTGATTCTGCGAATTTATTGCGATATCGCTATTTTGCGATTGCGATTTCGCTTTTTCTTGCGATTTCACTTCATGCATGCCGTTTCTTTAGTTTGCGATCGCAATTGGTAATTCGCACCAGTTGCGATCGCATTTTTGGTTGATGCATCTGGCCCATAGTCCTTTTATTAGCATTTTTATTTAGGTTTTTTTAACCAAATTAATGGTTTTTATGGAGCATATTTCATATATATACATTTTTCAAAAATAGTAAAACAGAGAACAACAGGTAAATGCATAGGTAATTTGGATAAAATACAGACACAAGTTCCTCACACTCCCATACACACAGGAACAACTTACACACAGTCTATGGTTAACTAATACATTCGCTTTCTCATTCATTCATGCAGTGACATACAGAAGGGGCACCCACGACTGCCATAGAGCGGAATAATGGTTGTTTGAACAGGGGTGCAAATAATGGACGCAGGACAGGTGAGGGAGTGTAGTCCACAAGGAAAAACACCTATATAAAAATGCTAATAAAAGGACTATGCCTCTAAAATATCAGTAAAGTCTATGGCTCAGATGTTTTGTTGATGTCACCCCATACATAATGTTGTGGATCCCTAGTGGGACCCTTGATATCTGTAGTGGCAGGGTGTGCTGTTTTCTATTTTGCTGTGAAATTTTCCCCCCAATTTTCCTGCCTACAACCAAAAATTCCCTTTGGGGAACCCCCTTCTATTATATATACTTTGTGGAGAGAAGCCAGCATTTCTTCTCTGGATCAACTCTTACATGATGGAGATTTTAAAACTTTTCCCCAACTTTGTGAGGAATTTAATCTTCCACTCCTACATTCCTCTAAATATGTTTAACTTCAGCAATGTCTTAAAAAATAATTAGGCTCTCCACCTTGGTTGCTTCAGGTTTCTCCAATATTATCTTATCTGCAACTATGAGGAAAGTTTAAGGGGGTGACCTATGGTCTTTATAAAACCTTTTTGCTCCCTCTCTCACATACTCTTCGGACTAAATGGCAATCTCGCTTATCTATTATGTACTCCAATGCTCAATGGGATAAAATTCTGGAGGGGTTGCACAAAGGCGTTCGAGAAGTGCGTCTCAAATTCTGTATGATTGGCACAGGTCACCGGTTAAATTACATCAAGCTGGGTTATTATCACATACTTCTTGCTGGAGATGTTTTAATCCTGGTTGTGACATAACATATATAATTTGCGAATGTCCACGCACCAGACCCTTCTGGACCTTTCTTGGCAAAACTTTGAACTCTACAATGGCATTAATTTTACCACTTACATCTGCCACCATTATTTTACATGACTTCCGTGGTTTTCCAAAACTTTCTAAGCCACAGACTCGTCTTCTTCACACTGCTTTGGCTACAGCCAAAATTTGCATTTTACGCCATTGCAAGTCTTCATCTGCTCCTTCTCAGGAAAAATGGTTGGTGGCAATGATGCAGACAGTCTTACATGAACGCACAATTTACATTCTTCAGGACCAAGCTGACATCTTTCTTCAAACTTGGTCCCCCTTTTTGGAAACCACATTGGATGACGATTCTAGCCCAACTCCCTCATCTAATGTGCATCCTTTACCTACTTAATGTTATTATCTCATATGCTTTTCCTGTACTATTTTATTCTCTTTATCCTTTCTCTTTCCTTCCCCCCCCCCATTACTCTGGCACCTTTTCTTTTTTTTTTTCTTCTACTATTTCTCATTTTTTTCTTCTTTCTTTTAATCTTGATTATATTTATTTAGTCATTCCGTTACTTACATATAAGATACATTCATACCTTTTGTATTGTTATTTTATATCAGATTGTAGAGTATGTACTGCTAACTTTTTCCTTATCTCTATTACTAGGAGTAAATGTCATAATCTATCAATTCGTTATTCTTTTCAAATATTTAGCAAATAAGTTTTTCTTATTTACCTTATTCACGTTTATATTTACTATGTATTTTATTGCATAATTCAATAAAAAATTTCAACACAAAAAAACCCCCCAAAAAACTAAGCAGTTCGGATAGTGTTGCGGCTACCCACTCTCGGGTCTCTATACCGCCCTCTGGCTCCATCTAGACCACCACCTTAATGTAATACTACAACCCATGCATGTGCATGTAAATTTCATTGCTGCTCCGGACGGCGAAGTCTCGATCTTCTGAAAGGTTTACAGTGGGGACACGCTACTAAAGATAAGCAAGCCTCACTGTCACCTCAATATAAAGACCGTTGGGCCATAAATGCTGCCCAAGGAGAGTCATATCAATATATTGTGAGTCTGATTTGCATCGATAAAAAAGATTTACGATCTATTAGATTTCTTTCAACTATTGGAGTCAACATTTACAGATTACTTCGAATAACGAGTCCTCTGCTCGTCATAAGGGGTCCACTATTGTATTATTGTTAAGTCCTGAAGATGGTCTCGTCAATGAAAAAGTAGAGACCGACATGCCGACCTACGCTTTTTCTTCTATTATTTTCTATCAATTTTAACAGAGAAGAAAACTGTTTGCAATTGTCACAGAGAAGGCGTTTTGAATCTGTATTGTTTCCTTCTTGTTGCATTGTTCATATACTTTTTAGTACCCTTCATGAAAATACATAAAGTGAATACTTTTTCTATATGCACCCGTTTCTGTCCTAATTTTTATGTTGCTCTAGTTTTGACAATTTATGTTGTTCATTGTGACTATTTTGCTCAATGTATAAAATAACCAAGTCATGATACAAATTATTGCAATCTACAAAGGAGAATAGGCCCGTATTCGTTCAGGCCTGAAATTGAATTTGACAAATAATCAAAACATATTGTTAATTAAATCCCTTGAAGGTACATTTACTCTATCATCCTGTTCTTGCCCGAGCCCTCAAGGGTATATTGGGTTGCCCATTGTTATACAGTATTCAAATCCATGCCATCATGATCTCTACTGTCTACACGTTCTAGTCCAGGATCCTCCCTTGCTGGCGGCTGCTGGTCTCCGCCATCCTGTATGAGTGGTATTTCCCTCCGTCTAGCTAGGTTGTGGAGCTTTGATCAATCAGCAATGATCTTGCACATCTTCAATGGGGAATATTGGAGGGCTCCTCCCGTCTGATCCAGACAGCAAAATCTTGTCTTCAGGAGGTCAAAAGTCAGATCAATGACTCGCCGACTCCTACCATGGGCCTCATTAAACCGCACTTCTGCAGATGTGCCTGGGTAATGGAGTGGTGTCAGTAACCTAGGCTGGTTGGGGTATCCAGAGTCTCCTACATTTAACACAGAAAAAATATAGTTTGTGTATGTGATTGTATGTGTAATGTAGACATGACAACATGACAGTGTCCACACTGTGACAGTGGTGTGCATGATTGAGTTTGTGAGATTCTGTGTATATCGGGTGTCACACATCTCTTGGATCACATGATCCTATTCTGTCTACCTATTAAATATGTAATTGTTCACAGAAACATAAATGTTTACTAATTTTATGTGCTTTGTTGCACTTCTATCTTTGAGCATGTAAGTTGTAATATCTTAGACTGATAGCACTTTTACAGGTCGAAAGTTTGCCAAACCCACAGTTATTTTCACAAGCTGCATATGCAGAAGGATCATTAGATGACTGGTTATGCCCCTTTCATCTGGGACATGTGAGTAAGTCATATTCAGGGTGGTGACAGTAGTGCCATGCACAAGAGTTCGGCAACAACTCTGAACACATGTGCATGTGGATGAGCTTCAGCAGTAATGCCATAGCTTTGCATGGGTCTACACATTGACTAATGGGTGAGCCGTTCTCAGTGTGTTTTTAACAAATCCTTGACGTATGTTGTTATTGGAGCACTCAATTATGGTAAGCCCATGCTATACATTCTGGCAGAATGTGATGTCTATGTTCAGGCCTAGGTGAGTTTGGCTTGGTCCGTGTGACAATGTTTGGTCCCAGCCATGCTGCTAACTGTAATCACAGGGATCCCATGGGACAAACACAGCTATGCTAACTCTGGTCACATGTCACACTGACCTTACACAATATATTGTTGAATATTACATTCTCTCCATTCTAAAGAGTGAGTCCATGTGTATGACTCTGTAAGTGTGACAACACAAGCAATTCTTTGTCAAACACCGCTTGTCACTGGTCAAAACATGGCTGCAATTGTGAGGTATGATGTGAGGCACACAGTCACAACAGTTGACATGTGTGCAAATGCTCTTGACCTTTCCTACTTTATGGCTTAGTAAACCATATGTTTGATGCATCACTGTCAAATTCAGAGATGTCAAATATGCCTCAAATTTGAGTTAGTTACCAAAATGAGATGTTAAACAGGAGCAATATCAGCTGTAGAAAGTGTGCAATATGTCTAATCGAAGTGAAGGAAAACTCAGGGCCCAATTCACAGAATGAACTTAAGACAAATCCTAAACTTACTAAGTTTGGTATTCACAGAATGCCCTTACAACTTTTGGTATTCACAGAATGCACTTACTACTTTTGGTATTCACAAAATGGATTTACGACTACTAACTTTACATCCACACTCGGGCTGGAGATTCGGGCCCGGAGGCGGAGATTCCGGTTTAGAGGCGGAGCTTTCGGCCTGGAGGTGGAGATTTCGGCCATGGCTAAAAACCCACCACCGGCCGGAATCCCCACCTCTGGGCCGGAAGCTCCGCCTCTAATTTAAGGTATGATTGATGAAGTGCTATGATGTCTGTTGGATTGCCAAGTGCTATATGTGGTAAGGCAAGGGGACAGTGATTTCACAGAAAGGACGCGTGTCTGTCTACTGTGCAGACTCTAAGATCGGGAGTTTCCACCATGCTCTTAGCTTGCAACATATGAGAGGATGTGTTTATGGGAATATGCATCCTGCTGTAGATGCATTTTAAAGGGTTCACGTTGCATGGGCAGAACTTGCTTAAACAAGGGTAAAGGGGAGAGTGACTAGTATTTTAATTTTTGGATGGAGTGGAGATACATACGTCATGGTGACAGGACACATTTTGTGATTGTCAGAGAGTATAAGGTATGAGTTGAGTGCATAGGTAGATCTAGTGTAGAAGACATGAGGTATCCACAGTCACCCTATGTGAGTGTTTACAGATAGAATGATGTGATTCAGAGTATGTAACTGGTTAAATCCTGTGCAAGGTATGGTATGAATAAGTAGATGTGATAGGTGTTAACCAACTTAGACAAGGTTTTATTCTGGCAGGAGGTGAGCTGTAGTCTGTGCCTCTATAGTGAGGGGTGACTGTATCAGGCATTTCCAATGAGTGTGGATAGTTGTTGATATGCATAAGTCAATGGTGGTGTGTAAGACATATGAGGATGTGACAGAGCCACAGTGAGGCAAGGTTCAACTTGTCTTTTGTGACAACGTGGATAATTGTATGTAAAGGGTATACAACATTATTGTAACTTAGGGTGCTGAACAGTGACATATGAGGTGTGGTACAGTTGATGCATGTTTTTTTCCAATATGTGGAAGCATCAGTTTCAGAAATGACAATCTGAAGAACTTAAACAGAGTATGGTGGGTGTCTGTTCATATGCAAGTTTTGAGGACATTCATTGAGCAATGTCAGTGTCGTGTTGATGTGTTAAGTGAGCCTGTCAGAGTGGGATATGATGCTGCACATTGTTAATGAGTGTAGCCTGAGACATTATTGAGGATCCAAATGGGTATGAGAGTGGTCCATTTGACATGTAACGCTTGACATTTGCTGATGAGGTGATGAGTACAGTACATTGTGTACATGCCATGTATGTGAGAGGTGTTGTGTACATAGTGATGAAGAGTGTTGCTGTTAATGTAGATGTGGATGTAAGAAGGGCAGCACCAGTGTGAGATATTGAGATTCATTTATGAAGAGTTTGAATACAAGGCAGGAGTTTGTGGGGCAGACATGGTTTTTCAGAAAAATGCACCAGAGGGGGCTTATGAAGTGCTTGTATATGTATGATAGTTTTGAGAGATGAGAATGTACTTTGAGGTGGACGTGAGAGGGTTCATACCCACGGAAGAAGAGATTATGCAGGCCAAGAGGTAATGTTGAAATGCACATAGGTGTTAATTATGTGGATGTAAGTAGGCAAAAACAGTTAGCCAGTGAAATGTGAGGATGTAGTATGTGTTTTCTGCAGCTTGCTGTCTGCCACTGAATGTTCATGACTGATTGTTGGACTGTCCGCTTTGAGTGCAGTGGCATATGCAAAACCTATTGTCCTCACAGAACAATTTGCCTCCACCTAGCCCTGCCTTGTCTGAGTTGTGCGTGGGCATGAGTGGCAAGTTACACTTTGTAGGTAGATGTTGTCACTGATTGATCATTCTTCACCTTGGATATTGTCTTGGGAGGGTGGTGGATATTGCTTATATTGGCATGTCATCATGCAGACACTTTGGATGGCAGTCCCTTGCTTAGAGGTCTAATGCCACCCCAAATTATAAGTCAAGGATGTTTGTTGTTTGACGACCTGGGTTCAGACTACTCCTGAAACGCATCCCCACACTTCACAGGAGACTACACACATGTGTACTGACATGGAATGCCAGAGGTATGGGGGACAGCAAGGGAGATGGACTAATTGTAATGATATCTCTGGTTGCGCTTATGAAAATACAGTACACTGTCACAAAACACACATGTAACCCCAGAACTTTACACCCAGTCCCATAAGTGTTTTCATTGTCCATGTATTTTAGCGCCTGTTATCTGGTTTGGCAAGTGTAGCCGTTGTGTGGGTCCATATGAGGCTCCATTTACCACATTGAAAAGTGAAACAGAGCCAGAGGGCAATATGTCTTTGTTGAGAGTCTCCTTGATGTTTTTAAATATGAAAGGCACAGTATTTCATGACCAAAATGGAGAGAGCAAGCTACATTCTGCACATATCCCTCATCCTCACAAGGTGTACCCTCATCCCTTGGCTTGAGTATGTCTGTGTCAATTGTGTCCAAGAGCCACAGATTAAGCCCCTCTTGCATCCTCAACAATGGTGGCGGCTCAGCTTACACAATGTGTTGTGCAGAAATCCCTCCAACACTGTCAGTGGAACCTACGTCCTGAAATTCATGTGTACTCCTACTACTCTGCAGTACACAATCTGCACATTCAGAATGGAATAATTTGTTAGCAGCAGACACTACAGCCTGAGTAGGTAGATGCTGAATTGGTGTGAATATCATTGAAAACAATGGGGTAGACCCAAATAATCAATAGGACCTGGGTAACAGTAATTATGAAAAGAAAGTGGTCCTAGATATAAGTTTTAGACGCGACTAGTGATGTAGATGTTATTACTTCATATTCAACAAAAGATCAGAATGAATCTGAATATACAAACACATGGAGATGTATTGCAAGCTTAAATCAATTCAAGAAATGCAAAAAATGCAAGTAAATGCAAGTAACCCAACACAATAAATTCAACAAATGCTACTGCAGTTTATTTACAAATTCATAAAATCCAGCAAAGGGAAAAGTTGAAAGGAAAAGGAGTTGGTGCTCAAGTGAAGAAAAGTAAAGGGATAGATTTGAGGGTGATTGAGTGCAACAGAAGGATTATTTATACATTGCACAAGTAAAGCCTACCCATTTACAATCTATATACAATTTTATACAGGGGGACAGGGAAGGGCAAGTGTAGGCTTTAAGGAAATGACGGGGGGATCGTCGACGTTTCGACCCTGGCGCAATAGGGGGAAGTCACGACCTCTGCTGCGGGTCTTCTTCAGGACGGTAGTGGGGGCAGGGGACGGGGAAGCACCAATTAAAAATTGGAACGGTGTCACGATCCCAGATCAGTTGGGCGGTACACCTCTGGCTAAGAATTTCAGCTCAGAATTGGGGTTCGGTCAAGAGACAGTGTGTCCTCAATGGGCACTCGAATTCCTTCGTGCCTAGTCCGATATCATGATGGACATTGTACCAGGTGACTGAAGGCGAATTATGATTCAAGTAAATCTTCTAATAATATTTTGGAGCGAAAACCCCAAACCGAAGATTTACTTGAATCATAATTCGCCTTCAGTCACCTGGTACAATGTCCATCATGATATCGGACTAGGCACGAAGGAATTCGAGTGCCCATTGAGGACACACTGTCTCTTGACCGAACCCCAATTCTGAGCTGAAATTCTTAGCCAGAGGTGTACCGCCCAACTGATCTGGGATCGTGACACCGTTCCAATTTTTAATTGGTGCTTCCCCGTCCCCTGCCCCCACTACCGTCCTGAAGAAGACCCGCAGCAGAGGTCGTGACTTCCCCCTATTGCGCCAGGGTCGAAACGTCGACGATCCCCCCGTCATTTCCTTAAAGCCTACACTTGCCCTTCCCTGTCCCCCTGTATAAAATTGTATATAGATTGTAAATGGGTAGGCTTTACTTGTGCAATGTATAAATAATCCTTCTGTTGCACTCAATCACCCTCAAATCTATCCCTTTACTTTTCTTCACTTGAGCACCAACTCCTTTTCCTTTCAACTTTTCCCTTTGCTGGATTTTATGAATTTGTAAATAAACTGCAGTAGCATTTGTTGAATTTATTGTGTTGGGTTACTTGCATTTACTTGCATTTTTTGCATTTCTTGAATTGATTTAAGCTTGCAATACATCTCCATGTGTTTGTATATTCAGATTCATTCTGATCTTTTGTTGAATATGAAGTAATAACATCTACATCACTAGTCGCGTCTAAAACTTATATCTAGGACCACTTTCTTTTCAGAATTGGTGTGAATGACATTCTAAGGAGATGAACATAGAGACATACAGATTGGGTCTCATGTGTTGTGCACCCAATCCACACATGGTAACTGTAGCCTACATTGTTGTCGGCCCATGCAATTGTACGCATTCCTGCTGGATTTTGTCTCAAAATAATGTACTGATGACTGGGACACAACAACTTCTATGTTGTTTGAGTGGCAAACACTGAAATCATTACTGTGTGGCTGTGTCTGTTGACTTATTGGTTGTCTGGGCCAATTTCCTCAGGGCATTGGTGTAGACAGAGGTATCACTATGTCATCAGCAGACTGTGGTTCAGTTGCAGGCTGTGATGTTAGTCATACTGACAGATGATCAAACACACCACACCAATCTGATTGAGCAACTGGGTTGCTTTTACCTTGCCACATGACAAGCTGTGATGAACACAGAGTGGGATACGTCAGGACAACTTGTGTCCTGCCTCCTCTGTTGCTTGTCAACAAGCCAGCAGATGTTGCTGAGGCAACCAGCCATGAATTGTTTACAGTGTATTGTTTTGGCCTATACATTCACCCCTCCTCTGAATGCATGGTAAATGTTTCCTGATTCATGACTGGATTGAAGCTAACTGAACTTGATCTGGCAGCACACGCAATTATCAACACACCATTGACTGGTGCAAGAGATACTCAGAGTGATTCTGCACACTGCCACGTTGACCACTCATGCGTTGACCAGCCACCCACCCAGCCTCAATGATGCCTATGAGCTTTTACTTGGACACAGGTCACTATATCTCTCTTGGGCCACCTTGAATGATTAGAGAGATATGCAATCCATGTAGCAATTTCTTCACTGTACACCAATAAAACACAACAGTGCCCTGCTGGCTGACCTGAGTGAACAGTGGTGTTTGAATGGCCCGGGTCCACAAAGTGCGTGTTGACCTAGCCTGGCAAAGCATATTGTGCCCCAAGAAAGTTGTGTCCTTTATGTATTTGAGTGTGTAGTACATGCTATCTGACCTGTGTGCATGTTAGTGATTATATGTAAGGGACCAATCTGTCTGATTCCTGCTCTGGATCTGTGCTGGGTCCTTCCCATGTTGTTCTTCCTGACATATCCCACATCCCATTCCGGTTGTGTCTCTCTATGATGACCTGTTTAGACACTGGTGTACTCATCACGACACAGAATGTGGAACTGTGGGATTGGTCTGATGTGGGAGTGTAGGTCCTAGTTGGACTGCAGTAGTCAATTTGTTGTTTAGAGACATGTATTGCTCTGTCAACAATTTGTGCTTCGGGTAAAGTGAGGTGTGAGATATTAAGTAAGCTATGCCTAGGTTATCCATCTGATTGGGTGGATCTATTGGCTTGCTACTGGGTAGATCAGCTATTGCTTTTGACTTCACTTTCCTGTGTGAGTTATACATGTATTTTCTTCGGCAGCTATCCAGAGTAAACTATGTGCTTCCTCTATGGTGTTTGTGAAATGGTAAGGTGATATGGATGAATGATGTCACTACCTGAAATGTGACTTTCTAGGACATGAAATGTAGTGGTCTTTGTATGCAATTAAGATCTTGGGATTTTGCCTATATCGCAGATGGATGTAGGTGTGGGCATAGTGCCAGTGAATATGTCTCTGTGGACATACTTTGGTGAGTACTTTGGAGTTCTGTTGCCCTGCAAAGTTTTGTTGTGTGTTGTGGTGGGCTCATCCCTTCACTTTGTGATACATACATAAGTGTGACTATGGGCATTCCTGTTGCAACATCAAAAGTGTGTTTGTCCTAGTATTTAGTGGTCTGACTGTACCTACATGATGATGCCATTCCCTGATTTGACATTCACAACATGCTATGGAAGCAGAGTTGGAATGTGATCCCAATGATGTTTGGGCACTCTCAAAGTCATTGGCACACATTCCGTGATCATCCCTTTTATTGTAGCCTCTGTGCATTTCCTTGACAAGGGGTGTTTCCAAAAGCACACTTCTGCTGATCAAGGGGGTGTGCGGTAGGTTAGACTGGGCAAATTAAACGTACCTCCCTGCGAGGCCACTACATGCAACGCAACCTCCCTGCACCTGCCATGACCTGACAGTGATAGGTGGTTGAGGGAGATAACACTGCTTCTGTCAGGACACGATAGGCAGAGTGCCAAGGTCAGTATGTTCCAAGCTGGCCCACAGCTCAATTTACAGCACAGTTTTAGAGTGGACAACATACTGGAACCACATTACAGTGGCCTGGTGGTGGCTTTTGAAGTAAGTCAGTCTCTTGGTGTGGTTTAAAAAGGCCCCAAAACTCTGTCCCACAGGTGCCCTGGTGCTCCCGCCCATCGACCAATGCTTAATTGTCCTCATTCCCGATCCAAGCCTATACAGAAAAGTTTCTGTTGGAATTTAACGCCCATAGGGCTCGATGTGCTTCAGCCCTCCCGTCGAGTGTGTCAGCCCAGGCTGGGATAGAGACAGTTCTTGTGCAGCTGTGGGTGGCTGATATGTCAACTTTGCACATCAGCACATGAGTATTACTCATGTTTTTAAGGGACTATTTACTAGCTGATGTGGCTTTTTTGGTTTATCAACAGTCCCTAGTGCACTGGCATCTCCACTCTGCCCAGTCCTTAAAGTTGACACTTACATTTGCTGCCACAGTGTGAGAATGAATTTCCTGCCAAGTAACCTTATGCTTTGTTTTTTTGCTATTTTCTACAGCTTGTATTCCATCCAGAGGTATTGTTGCACTTTGTATGGGCACTAGTTACAATAGTGAAGGACAAATTGCTGGGGGTATTTGCCCCCAAACACCAATTTGTCTCTACATTACCGGGAGTATTTGCCCCAACCCCACATTTGTCTCTACATTGCTGTGGGTATTTGCCCCAAACCCCAATTTAGCTCTACATTCCTGGGGGTACTTTCCCCCAACCCTAAAATTGTCTCTATATTGCTGGGGAGATTTGCCCCCAAACCCCAATATAGTCTCTACATTGCTGTGTGTATTTGGCCCACAGCCACCCATTTGCACTACATTGCTGGAAGTATTCTACCCCCTCCTTTGGATATAGTTGCACCCCTGCTTTCTCTTGTATTGTCTTTCTCATGGTAGTTACGTTATTCTGTATGGGTAGGTGTCAGACTTACCCTCTGCGATTACCGTGTTGGTTGCGGTTGTAGTAGTGCTCAGAGAGGAAGAATATAGGGATGACAGGCACAATAGGATTCCTTGCTGCACCGTCTCATTCCTGTGGTGCAAATCGGAGCTGAAATACTCCCCTTCCGGCAGCTCTGATGTTTTGGTTGTGGCGACCAATTCGGCGCTTAGGGAGTACGCATCGTACTTGGGCATTCGGTATCGGCTTTGGAAATGCCTCAGGACAAATCCATTTGATGTTTTCGGAGACTTTTCATTGGAAAATGAGGGCAGATTCGGAGTGACGGAGTCGCTCGGTATGTAAAGGGTTTTGGGCATTAAACTGCATCATTTTGCAGAACCAGAACCCAGTACGAGTCCGTTTGAAGGTCCGACTACGGATGGCTCTGGGATGGCCTTCCGACCAAGATCGGAATCGGGCCCCATGTGTTTAACTTACACATTGTACATCTAGGCCTATGATTTGTGCATATATGCACATACTTGGGAATTAAAACGAACATGTACAACCATGTGGGTTCAAATAGAACTCCAAAAATCAATGATTTATAAATATATTGTTTTTCAAGAAGAGGAAATTCATTGGAATAAGCATGGTGAAATGTGAAAAAACAAATGATTTTATTGTGAGACTGGAGGCTCATGCCATTTATGCTTTCTTAACTTGATACCTTTACTATAGCAGCCACAAATCAAAAAAAAACTACACTTTTCAGCAAACCTTGGTTAAGGGGAGACAATATCACCTATCATTCTTGAGCATAGTCTGCATATACCAGAACCCAGGACATAACTACCTCTTTTCCAGCTCCTCAGACATGAGTTCACACCACTCATTTCGGAATCATTTTGTTAGAAATGTGGTTAGTATTGCATATTTGTTAGTGTGTAAGGATTAGTTGCACTGTATTTCCCACATGTGTGATTGTCATTTACATTGGTTCTATTTAATTTAGATAACTCTTTTAGCATTGGTTTTCCTTTCATGCTATGTGGGACCCCACTACTGGCAAAATATATTTTATGCACTCACATTTTGTTTAACGATATTACATGGGTACTGCAATAGCCAGCAGTAATTGCTTTTGTAGAATAGATGTAGCATTGTAGCAGTTTCCAAATTATAGGAACCATGCATTTATGGCTTGCACTTGGACATCTGTTCATGCCTTTCTACTGAAGCATTGATCAAAGCATTTGAAGGGAGAATGGTTGATGATATTGTGCATGTAGAAATCAGATTGTTTTTTGCACGTCATAAACAGTAAAAATAAAAAAATTAAAATTACAGACTGATTACTAAACCTTGCATTTCAATATTCCACAAATATATATGTATGCATTTTTCACTGAATATATACATATATATGTTCATTATATATATATAAATGATTAGAATATCAATTGGGTAGGAAAATTAACATGTTATTGAAATACCTCCAATTATTCTATGAATATGTCGAATTGCATTTCTCTACCGATTTGAAGTCTATTACACGTATTTATACGGTCATAATGTAAATAATTAGAATACCAATTGGGTAGGAAAATTAACATGTTATTGAAATATTTTCAATTATTTTATGAATATATCGAATTGCATTTATGCAGAAATTTCTTTCTCTTTCTTCCTTTTACTATGTACATAAAAAAAGTTATATGTTTTTATAAAAGAAACATATCCATGCTAATAAAAAATTATAACACAAAAGTGTATTTTAAAATGTAGGATGACAAACTATAGTATTTTGTCTCCCTTTATAGTCATGTGATGTATGATGTCACTGGTGAGGGCGAGCACCTCAATGCAAAAAAAAAAGCGACTAAACTTTACTGACCTGCAGTGTGAACAAGGGCTCGTGTAGCCTGAAACGGGTAGCTATTTCTGCTTGTGTGATTAAATCATCGTTTCACCTGATCCTGTGGTCCGTCTCCTTTCTCTCTGGCGTTGCAAGCTTGCTTGCTTGCTGGAGGTTTTGTGGAGTACTTTTCGATATATATATATATATATATATATATATATATATATATATATATATATATATATATATAAAACAAAAAAAGCAAACTTTAAAAGCTTAGTTATAGATAAGAAAACGTATTTTCCCTATACAAACGAAGTTTGAACAATACAAACTTTAAAAATTCTAAAGTTATAGTTAGAACGTTCATTTACAATTTATCCACCACCTTCAAATTATTATCAGTAGCGGACCTCATTACACACTCTTACGACTTCGCTAACCAGACAACACTAACTAATTTTTTATTTTGTTGAACTAGGGTGCACAGGTAAGATGTTTTTTTAGCCTGGTGGGCCAGTTTTATTGTTAGCTAGAGAGTATGCAAAAAAGCTTATGTAGATTAAGATGTATTCTATTTGTCTTTTTTTTGTTTATAGGTTTCCATTACCATGTGACCACAAATGGGTCTTTCAGTTGTTCATGTAGTAAATCTGAAACTTTACATATTCAGTCTAGTTTATTTTATGGGCTTCCTTGCTACTGTTAGTAGTATTGTGTTACAAGATATCCCTAAATAAAACCCTTATAGCTTAAAAAAAAAACTTAATTTTCTTACTGGAGTACCCAAAAAAATCATCTGTGCACCCTAATATCTAAGGCGGCCAAATTTCAGCAATATCTGACTGGCCGTTTTCGCTCTACGCAAAATACAATAGTCTATGTAAAATGCACTGACTTTCAAGCCTGTTTGGGACAGCCTTTTTTTGGCACTCATTTGACCCAACAATGCAAAACTTTCAGTCCTCCTACAAGGAAACAGGTGCAGCAGGGCTACAAATTTTCGCTGACGTTCGTCAAATGGGTGCAAAGTTATTATGGGACAGAAAAGAACAAAATCTCTATTCTGGGGACGCTAACTTTACATACAGAGTAGCTAATACCCCTCTCCTAACATATACTTTTATACATAATTTCTATGGTTTATATGTGTAATATCTGAACATAACTATAACACCACTGGAACCTTTGGTTTTTCTCAGTGTATATATAGACTAAAAAAACAAAAGTTACAGGGGTGTTATAATTATGTTCAGATTTTACCCAAACAAAACCATAGAAATTTAGCAGTTATAGTTCTACTTATCTCAAGAAACTATAAGTTGTGCCCTAAGGTAATTATAACTCACACCTTCGCCATGCACATTTTTCTCACCAATAATTTAATTTCAAATGTTGCAGTGATATCAATTATGTCATAGAAGTTGTCATGACTGATGTAACATGTGGGGTAATTAGCAGTGCATGGCGAGGGCATGAGTTATAGTTACCTTAGGACCTAAGTTTAGTTTCTTGAGATCAGTATAGCTATAACTGCTGAATTACTTTGGTTTTGTGTGTATAAAATATGAATCTAATTATAATGTCCTTGTACCTTTGTTTTTGTGAATTTCTACAGCTTTTTCAATGGTATTTCCTAACTTTAATGTACCTGTACCTTGGCTTTTTTGAATTTCTCTGTCCTCCTATTTCTTGTACTTGCTGACAAAACACACTTGTTTTGCCTTCACCAAGCCCAAGAAGTTGGGATCATTTGTCCTTTGCAGAAGTGGAGCTTTAATGTGGGCAGCTGGTATGAAGGGGGTTGGGGGCAACAAGCCCCCTCCCTGGGCCGATTTATGCCATGGGGACCCTATCTCCCGCGGACGGCCAACTAAGTGTGGGTGCTCAGGTGCCCAACCAGGGCACCCACCATGTTATTTCTGGGGGCCACAAGGAAATCCCCAAATGCCCTCATGGCCGTAGCCTGCTCCCTGCCTGCATCTGGAGCCGGCATTCCTCCTGTACTCAAGGAGCACCAAAAGATGCAGCCGGCAAACAGGAAAACAAATGAAAAGTTCACTCCCAGCGGCTGGATAATATTTCCTGCTCCCTCTCGCTGGAAGTGGACTTACTGCTTGGCTGGAGCTTTAAATTGCTCCTGCCATGTGAGAGCAAACAGAAATGCTCCTACCCACACTAGCGCATGCAAGGAAACTATTATGTCCCAGGGGTGGGCACCCCAGGGCATGGCTCAGCCTGGCCATGGGGGATGGGATCCATAGGTCAAAAAATGGCTCTAGGAGAGGGGCTGCATGGCCCCCCTCTACATTGGCAGTCCCCGTGGCCATAAACAGCCTGGGAGGGGGGGCTAAATGGTCCCCCTCCCCCTTTTACCAATTAGACTGGCACCATGGAGATGGTGGTCCCCAGGGTCGAAAATGAGCCAGGAAGGGGGTTGCATGGCATGATATCAATGATACAGAAAAAGGGGGTGGTGATGAACAGAGTGTCTGAATTAAGCAGACCACTCTTACCCAGTCCAAAGATCAGGGCTTGATCCATCACCGTTATTTATCTCACTGCACCATCCCAGCTCAGAACCTGGCTATATGCAAATCAGTCCGTCCCTGGCCCAGTGCATCATGGGAACAGGGCAGACTAAACTACCAAGCCAATTCTTCACCAGAAAGGAGACAAGCTACCGGTTCTGAGGTGGGATGGTGCAGTGAGCTAAAAAACGGTGATGGATCAAGCCCTGATCTTTGGACTGGGTAAGAGTGGTCTGCTTAATTCAGACACTCTGTTCATCACCACCCCCTTTTCTGAATCATTTTTGTCCACCATAAGCGTGGGAGGGTATACTCAGATGTGAGTCCCTAGCTCATTGCACCATCAGGATTCAAGCAAGCCGGGCCGAAGACGGCTGAAATGCCAGAAACCGGTCCCCGGTAGCTTGTTTCCTTCCCAGTATAACAATTGGCTTGGTAGTTTGGTCTGCCCTGTTCCCATGATGCACTGGGCCAGGGTCAGACTAATTTGCATATAGCCAAGTTCTGAGCTGGGATGGTGCAGTGAGCTAAAAAACGGTGATGGATCAAGCCCTGATCTTTGGACTGGGTAAGAGTGGTCTGCTTAATTCAGACACTCTGTTCATCACCACCCCCTTTTCTGAATCATGATATCAATGATAGCATTACTGATGACAGCTGAACTGACATCATGAATGGCAACACTGTGGGGGCAGGAGTTAAAGTTACTTTCAGGCACACATTATAATTACTAGAGATAACTATAACTGTAGATTGTTAGTGTTTTTTTCTTCAGAACTTTACATTGTCACAGCAATTACCTTAACCCCTTGCATGCTCATGACGTCCGGGAGCCGTCACACGTCAAGGTGGGCATGTGCACAGGACGACCCCTGGCTGTCCGAATCCCACCCACTTATTCAAACGCCTGCACAGCGCAAAAATTTGTGCCATGCTCAAGGGGTTAATCTTTGTTTTTTTCAAGGTTTGATAGTTTTTTTTGTGGCTGATGTAATAAAAGTAGCAAGTTGAGAAAGCATAATTTTCGCCTCTGTTTCTTTGGTAAAATCAGAACTTTAGTGGACATTCCAGCTCTCTTTGTTACTTTTGTTATGATCAGGGCATCTTCCCATTTTCAGAAACACCATCGCCATATTAGCAAAGATTATGCTGTAACTTACTCTTGCCATACTCCTGGCTTACTCCTTCAATACATAACTAAGGGCCTCATTAGGATGGAGGATTTTCCGTATCCTCCGGGCCGGCGGAAGCCACCGCCGGCCCGGAGGATGCGGAAAATCCTCTGCGGACCCACCAAAGACCCACCGCCACATTAGGATGGCTGGTGGGTCCTGGTTTCCGTCCGCAGCTTTTCCACCGTGGTTGGCTTACAACCGCGGCGTAAAAGCACTAATATGGTGATGGTGTCTCTCTGACACCGTCAGCCAGATTAGGATGGGCTCTGAAACATGCTTTTCTGCGGCGGCTTTTCCGCTATGAAAAAGCATGTGTAACTTCACTGCGGGGGCCCGTTGCGGGCCCCCTAGGTGAAGGGGGGAGTGGGGGGTGCACATGGGGGGTACACATGGGGGGTACCTATTGTACCCCCCTGCATTTGTATGCAGAAAGTGGCAGGCACCGCGCGGTGCCTGCCACTTTCTACATACAAATGCAATGCATGCATTTTTAACATTGCTGCGGGTGCAGCTTGAAGCCGCACCCGCCGCAATGTTAAAAATAGAGGATGTGACCGCCAGGGTGGCGGTCACATTCTAATTGCACAGGAGGGAACTCCGCAGCCCATGCGGAGGTTCCCTCCTACTCTATGGTGGCGGATGGACTCACGTCCGTCGCCATCATAATGTGCCCTTAAGTCAGTAGACAAGTTCAAGGCACACCTATTCATGGACCCGGTGCGTGGGTAGCTCTAGTTGACCAATGCTTGGAGACTAAAATCCAGCTTACTTAGGAGCCACGCCCTGTGTTTTGACCACCGGGTACTGTTGAAGCCTGGACATATTACTGACCTAGGTAGATCCAGGCTACCCACAGGTATTTTACGCCAAATAGGATAAACCTGTCTTCTTTTGCAATAACTGAGTTAGCAATAGGATTTTAAGTGTAGATAGTTTTTCATTTTGGTCCTGAAGAATCGCGAGTAACTACTCAAAACGCGGAAAACATGTTGATCCCTGATGAATGAACACGAACACTCTACCTCGGGACATTACTCTCGGACGAGTGCTGTGTTTACTGCTTTTAATTAAGACAGGAGACCCCCAGAATAAAATTGTTTGATGCCTGGTACTCCCAGTCCTACCTTTTAAAATCACGTCTGCACATCTACACGCTTCTGCCCCCATACCCACACTTCACCATACGGCTGTTGGATAAAAGATCTCCGATAAAGTGCCCCTTTTTAAGGTGAGCCCGTTGGGTATTGCACCGCCGACCCAACGAGGAGCAGCCCATATGATGAAGCATGACACCTGAAAGGGTGGGTGAGGGCATCAAAAATCCAACAAATGAATTTCCAACTATAGACCCATGGTGGGCCTAGCTGGACACAGCCACACCTTGACTCTGCATTCTATTATTAAAGGAACAGCAGAACAACATTTTGTTGAGATATCCTTATGGGTTACCGTTCTTGCTGGACCTCCCACTCCCTTCTGAGAGTCGAAATTGGCCCAATAGCTTCCCCCTCTTTTTGAATACAAAACACCTATTCATGGCACATCTACCCACTCCTTTTGTGACACAATATCCACATTCTATACATATGTCATGTATGGCTGTTGTGAAGGTGGACTTTTATTTGGCAGTGATGCCCCAGTGGATTGTGTGGGCCTGGTGTCCTTGGTACAGCCTTCCTCAATACTACACCTATTGTGAATCGTTCCTTCTTTCCATCCCTTCCCTTCTCCTCTCCTCTCATCCCCTCACCATTTCCTTTCTTCTTTCAGTCCGTACTGATTATCGCTGCTGATAATATGGATGCCAAATTTACTCCACCTAGTTTACGACACCATTGGTGCAATGTTATCACAAATTGGGTAGCAAAACATTATGCCCCTTTAACTATTTATCTTCTTCAAAAAGGTTATGGGGTTGGATCCTCACATTGCTATGAAAAACTTTACAGATGTATAATTTTTATTTTAAACTATTTTACATATTTATAATGTGCTAACCTCGAGGAAGGCGCAAACAAATGTGAATATAAAAAGCGTTAAATAAAAATTAAAACCGCAAACGTAATTCACAAAATGGTATTAACAAAAGAAAAAAACAGTTCAAATATATTTCTGCACACAGGGCTTCCTACTAATGTGTTGCTTGATAGTATTATTTTCTTTAGTAGGCGAATCAGAGCCTTGAATAAATGTTTGAATGTCCTGTTTTCGTAGCCTGCCCAGAGGTACCAACCTAATATTTTCTACTCAAGATGAATGAACAAATTCAGATCAACTTTTCAGTAACCCATCTGACCTCAGGCAACATTTGAATTTCATGCTGATGCATGCGGAGAACCCAAACACTTTTAATGAGCAGCATGACCCGCCTTCATATATGAACACTCACTCAGCCGTGTTTCTCCCTAGAGCAGTGACACTTTCAAATAAAATTTTTGGGATAAAACGCTCTAGTGCCTAATGAATAAACTTTTCCTCACCACTGTAGCCAGGTACCTTCTTCACTTAATGAGGGGTGGGAATATAGGCTGGGATGGAAGGGAAGCAGCAACTAGCTGTGGTCATATCAATTGGCTGTTACTTCATAAAGTCACTTCACATAAAAGCTATTTACTTATATGCATCAACAGATAAAATGAAAGAGCATCATGTATTACACGCTGCAATTCCCTGAACTGTTAAAATCATAAAAGCCACTATGTATTATTTTATATTTATGCGTTTCCATTGGCAAAGTCGTCACTTTACAGTAAGAGGTATCAGGGCTGATGCCGACTTTTAAAGTGAAGAAAATGAAGACAGGGCAATTATATTTGCAGCCCATTGACTTTTATTTTTGAGCTGTAAACACAACAAAACCTTCCATCGACATGACTATTGATAATCAAATGAATGTATTGCGGGTGGGCTACCTCTACCTGGGTGCTGGTATGATTGTGAAAGTGAAATATTACTTGGAGTGGATGGTAGTCGTCCACAAGTAATTAGGGCCCACATGCATCATTTTACCATTTTGCGATTTCTTAATTGCGAAAATTAAGGAATCGCAATTAAGAAATCTCAAAATGCTATGCATTAAAAAATTGCAATATTTTTTGCGATTCGGTATTTTTCCTTAATTGCGATTCACAATTTGCGAATCGCAAATAAGGAACACCCTTCCCATTGATTCCTATGGGCCAAAAACCCATAGGAATGAATGGGAAGGCATTCACAATTTGCGAATTTCAAATTGCGATTCGCAAAATGTGAATGCAATTTCAAGGGTGCAGGGGGCGTCCAAAGAACCCCTCCCTGCACCCCATAAATTTAACTTTAAGTGCAATTTGCACACACACAGGAACCAAGGATATGTGTGTGTGTAAATTAAAACTTTCAAATATGCAACTAGTGCATGTTTGAAAGTTTTCGGTAAATTAGCATGAAGTGCAACTTCATGCTAATTTACCCCTTCCAAAGTGCGAATTTGCAATTTAAAAATAATCATGCATTGCATTTAAGAAATCTGAAATTGCGATTTCTTAAATGCAATCGCAATTTTAGAAATCGCAACATGGTTGCGATTCCTAAAATTGCGAAATGCATGATGCATTCCAAATTAGTCAATTTCATTCGCAAACGACCGAAAATTGCGATTCCCACCGTTTGCGAATGCAATTGACTTTGATGCATGTGGGCAGTCACTAACTTGTTAAGTCAAGTTAAAGGTTTCAGAAATGTAAAGCTGCTCTCAATCCCTGGCAGCTATGGCACAGATAAGAGATGTTTAACGTAGAATAAATGTGCAAAGCATTTAGAAGTACCAAAACTGTTAAAAAACAAAAAAACAATTCAATACAATTCCTCTCAATTTATAAAAATAGAAAAGGAACAAAAGTACACCAAAATGTCAAATATCGAAAAAAGGGAACCAGAAAATATATTTTTCTTAAATATTTAAGTGAACATAGCACCAAAGCGCAAAGAGCCAATGGTAGCCACAGTAGACAGGACTAATGCTTTAAGTTTTCGATCTCCTTGATGCTCTGGAGCAAACATTATCGAAGCTTTCCCAGTCTTTTTCTGGTGCCCAAACAACAACAGGAGTGCACTTCCCATGACTCCCATGACTTCAAGGTAATAATTTAGAGGCTCTAAGATAATCAGACTGAGGGCAACCACAAAGTCCACTCCCGGTCTCGTAGCCAACGGTCAGTGGAGAAGCGTGGCTCAGTGGTTAGAGGCGGCAGACCCAGAAGCTGAGATCGGCTGTGGACCAGTGTTTGATTCCCCGTCTCGGCGGGTCTCGGGCTCAAAAATTCCACGGAGTCGACATTTCTCGCTCCGGTGCCTACTCGACTCACGGGGTCACACTCTGCAACTCTGGGCAATAGCTTGCTTAATCTCCACTACGGCCCCTCGCGGCGGAATGCCTGGCTTTCACCTTGTGGATACCCGGCCAGGATATCTCACAGGGTAATACCAGGACAGGTTCCCTAAGCAAGCGCCTTGGGACCCCTGGGTTAAAGTGCGCTATATAAATCGAAACACATTTACATTTACATTCTTCACAGGAGAGGTCTCCTCATCTTTTTTATGTTACGTTATGTTCCTAGAGACACCCAGGAGATAAGTGCTATGATCCCTGGAGATCAGTCTGTCCCAGGATTTCAAGTGGAAGGGGGCTTCAACCTCCCCAGGTTGTTCACACAGGTCCCAGATGCCAAGTGCACACAGAAGAGGATAAAAAAAGTGATGGAAGGAATTATTGAATTAATCTAAGCCACTGGCAATCGCTTGGGCCATATCCAGCTCCAGTAGGAACAGTCCAGAATAACTGCTAGAACAGGCCAGGTCCTCCCTGAAGCAGAACACGGGCAACCCAGACCAGTATTGCCATGGTAAGGGCTCATCAGCCAGGTATAGCTTGGTTTCAGTGACACAGATGCCGGGGACCCATATCAGGGCATACCTGTCCCACTTAGTGCAACACACTGAAGTATACAAAAAAGTGATGGATAGAATGCTTGAATTATTCTTATCCACTGATAATCACTCGGGCTGCATCCTAGTCCATTGTTATTTTGCACACCATGCCACTTCAGTTTGGACCCAGCCATATCCAAATCAGTTTTGACTCTGCTCCAATGGGAACAGTCCAGAAAATCTGCCAGGTCAGACCCTCCCTGAACCAGAAAAAAGTCCCTTAGCGTGGGCTCATCAGTCAAGTATAGCTTGTTTCCAGTTATGCAGTGTGAAAGGGATCCACGTCTGGCTATAATAAGCCCACTTAGGACAACACACACATTGAACTATACAAAAAGTGATGCATAGAATGCTTAAAATAATCTCATTAACTT
This sequence comes from Lissotriton vulgaris, assembly GCF_964263255.1. Lineage (NCBI taxonomy): Eukaryota > Metazoa > Chordata > Amphibia > Caudata > Salamandridae > Lissotriton > Lissotriton vulgaris. Next base: position 1,607,324,057 of record NC_141695.1, on the reverse strand, counting down.
GTAATCACTCCGGCCACATCCCAGTCCATCATTATTTTGCAAATCATGCCACCACAGTTTGGAGCCATCCAAATGCATATCATTTTTTACTCCACTCCAATAGGAAAAGTACAGGCCAAACTGCAAGGCTAGGTCCTCACTGAACCAGAATAAAAGCAACCCAGGGCAGGTTTTGCCATAGCTGAGGTGCATCAGCCAGGTATCGCTTGGTTCCATTGGCACAATGTGCACAGGACCCACGTCAGGACATACCCCTCCCACTTGATACACGGAAGTTTACAAAAACATATTGGATAGAATACTTGAATTAATCTTAAATACTGTCAATCACTTGGACCTCTTAACATCCCTATATTTTGCAAACCATGCCACCACAGTTGCGACCCAGCCATATGCAAATCAGTCTTGACTCTGCTCCAATAGGAACAGTGCAGAAAAACTGCCAGACCATGTCTTCCCTGAACCAGAAATAAAGCGCCCCAGGGTGGGCTCATCAACCAGGTATAGCTTTGTTCCAGTTATGCAGTGTGCACAGGACCCATATCTGGCCATACACATCATACTTAGGGCAACACACTGAAGTATATAAAAAAGTGATGGATGGAATGCTTGAGATAATCTCAGTCACTGGTAATCACTTGGGCCGTATCCCAGTCCACTGATATTTTTCAAATTTTGCACCTCAGTTGGACCCAGCTACATTGAAATTAGTCTGAACCCTGCTCTAATAGGAGCAGTCGTAACAGGACTGCCAAGCCCTTTCCTTCCTGAACTGGAACACAGGATCCATGTCTGGGCATACCCATCCTACTTAGAGTGACACACTGAAGTATAAAAAAAGTGAAGGATGGAATACTTGAATTAATGTCAGTCACTGTTAATCACTCAAGGCCGCATTCCAGTCCATCGTTATTTTGCACACCATGCAACCTCAGTTTGGACTAAGCCATATGCAAATGAGTCTTGAACCTGCTCCAATAGGAACAGTCTAGCTCAAACTGCCAGGCCAGGGCCTCCCTGAGCCTGAACACAAGCATCCCAGGACCGGTTTTGCTTTAGTTTTGGCATTTCAGCCAGGTATAGGCGGTTTGAATGACAGTTTGCACTGAACCTACTCCTCTGCATACCTGTCCCACTTAGGAAAACACACTGAAGTATAGAAAAAGTGATGTATGGAATACTAGAGTTAATCTGAGCCACTGGTAAACACTCAGGGCCACATCCCAGTCCATTGTTATTATACACACTATATCTCATCAGTTTGGGCCTGACTGTATGCAAATTAGTCTTGACCCTGCTCCAATAGGAACAGTGCAGACCAAAATGCCAAGTAAGGTCCTTCCTGAAACAGAACACAAGCAGCCCAAGCCCGGTTTGCCTTAATTAGGGCTCCTCTCCCAGGTACCAATAGTTTCCTGTGACACATTGTGCACGGCATGGCACCCACCATTTCTTTGTATACAGATGTGAAGTGCAACAGGTTCAGTCCATCCTGTATCTATTCCTAAGCCCAGCAGTGTTATGATGAAGGTGCCTTGGGGTACCACATTTATGCTTACCACCAGCTAGTTGGTAGAGGTATCTCCTGGGCACTACCTATCGGAAAGGGGTAAAAGTTCCCTTGAGCAGCCCCACTCCCTTTTTTCAGTACTTCCTGTTCGGCTTACTGTAGTTAGGCTCAAAATGTCATGTGCCAGGGGCATTTTCAAGATGGAAATATCTTGGCGCACACGTAGCTTGGGCTTGGAGGGCTGGATGTGTGTGTGTGGAAGTATCACAGTGAATTTACCAGTGTCCTCCATTATCTCAACCTAAATTCTAGTTTGAAGCAGACACTGTACCCACAACAATCCCAGAGACAGAACTCTAGTAGAACAAAAGCATGGTCCTTGGGCAACCAACAGGAGATGCACAATAATTGCCTTGGAACCCTGTTCTTGCACTTTCACCATGTGGCTCAAAAGACCTGTCAAGCAGGTTTTGGCAGAGTGTGCATAGCAGGATGCTCACAGCCCCCACTTTGAATATTCTGTGGAGTTATCCCTGTCCATTCAGGCCAGCCTATTGTTTGCTCTTTGAAGGCATTTCAAACGGATCACTGACAGAATATCGACAGTCAAAATATCGACTTGCCAAAATATCGAGGTAAAAATATAGAATGCCAGAATATCGACTTCCTATCTACAAACAGGTAAGTACAAAAATATCGACTCCAAAATATCGATAGGAAATAATATAGACAGTCAAAATATCGAATTTTTTTAAATATCTTAAAAGTAATTTAAAAGTAATACAATAATAAATATAATTAATGTAAACATACTTAAAATACTTAAATAATCTTAAAATTAATCAATAATTCCGCCTCCTCACTGACTTTATGGTGGAACGTGCAACATTGCTTACATACCGCAAATTACTCAACAACCTACCAGATCCGACACTTTCATTGAAGGCAAAATGGGAGGGAGACACTAGTGAAATGGACGAGCATGAATGGAATGAAGCAATTGGCACGACTACGGTTAGTACAACTGAAAATACTACACAGGGTGTATTATACTAGGACCATGCTACATCACATTCACAGGATACAACATCCTTACTGCCTTCGCGGGTGTGGGGAGGAAGGTACGTTTTTACACCATATGGGACTGCCCCCGGATTCAGGAATGTTGGAGACAAATACTACAAACAGTCTCACAAACACTAGAGGGGTCGCTATTGCCCGAACCAAAGAGATGCCTTTTAAACATATGGGAGCCTACTTACCTCTCTAGACATGGGCAGCTCTGGGTTACAGTGGGGCTGATGGTAGCAAAACGGGACATCGCACACCGCTGGGGCACGGCGGAATTGCCAACCAAGTCACAATGGTGTTTAAACATGGATAGGGTAATGATAACAGAAAGGGCAGTATATTCCAACCGTGCATGCCGGGGGAAGTGGAATAAAATCTGGACAAAATTGAATATATACAGAGGGGAGATTTGTGATCCTCTGCTGGAGGACGACCTAGATGAGTCCGACGAGGAAGAGGAAGTGGCTTAAAGCTGTGATCGAATTGTTGGGAGGAGGGAAGCCAGGGATACCATGAGGGATTTCCTTACTGCGTTGCTAGAGTGGAGAAGTGTGGCTCAAGTGGTTGGAGCGGCAGACCCTGATGCAGAGGGCTGGCCCGGACCAGGGTTCAATTCCCCGCCTCGGTGGGTCTTGGGCTCAAATTTCCCCGGACCTGACAATTCTCGCCTTGGTGCCTATTCCAATCATGGAGTCCCACTCTGTAACTCTGGGCAATAGCTTGCTTAATCTCCACAACGGCCCCTCGCAGCGGGATGCCTGGCTTTCACCTTGGGGATGCCCAGTAATGGGTTATATCGCAGGGGAATACCAGGACGGGTTCCCTAAGCAAGCGCTGGGACGCTTTTGGGCAGCCATGAGCTCTACAAATCAAATTTCATTTCATTTCATTTCATTTCATAGGGGGGGAAACAAGGGATAGACTGCATGGTACATCAGCTAGGAGGGATTTGTACTCGTACATACACATGGCCCACTGGGGCCCCTTGAATGAATGGGAGAGGGACTAGCACAGGACACTCAAAGGAGGTACTTGCAACTTGGACTGTATTGCTCAACACACGATCACATTAATATTCCTAACGTTTAAGTTGGTTTGTTGTTGTTTTTGGAAAAATGTAAAATCAAAAACCATTACTAACGGTGACACTGATGCATATGATGCACCTCATTATCACAGCTGCCACTTTGATATGTATAAAGACTGATAATCCAATGAAGATTTTGAGATGCAGCATTTTAATTCACGAGTTGATTTAGCGGCCGGCCCACAGGGTTGTAGGCATTCCGCTGTGTATTTTACAGGTGCAATAAAGGTTTAACATTTTTTAAAAAAAACAATTAATAAATAATTAAGGTAACTTAAACAAAAAAGAATTTTAAAACATATACATATATATATATATATATATATATATATATATATATATATATATATATATATATATATATATATTCCAACTTTTTCGTCCACAGGTTAGAAAGAACGATGTCCAAGCCTCAGTTGTATGCAAAAATGGATTTAATTCACATCCCACTCGACGCGTTTCGGGAAAGCCTTCCCTTTGTCACGAGTACATTGGTCAGTTACATCCATACTTTTAAAGAAAATCACATAACTTAATTGCATGATAAACATAGCCAACAGACTACCAACACATCATATGTCTGGAGCTATGCATTGCGCCTTCTGTTTCCATTATTGGGCTAAAGTATGCTTCTAACATTATAATTCATTTGAATGCTTCAATCTATCATTGTTACCCATATTCTGTAACGGATGATTAATATTCAGGCAGCATATGTCAAGCATTATATCGAGTCATACTTGTATCCTGTATTGCGCTCTTCACAATTACTACATTGAGCATTATGCGGAACTTATAATAAATAAAGCTGCTCTGTTTAAATAAAACATCATACTTAAACAAACGTCATTAGAAGAAATTCGTAAATGAGAAAATAAAAAAGTGACGCGGCAGCTTAGCAGCCTCGAATCCGTGGTCAGGCATACGCTCCTGGTTGCCGAGTGCTCGCGCTATGGGTTGAGCTACCGTTACTCTCAGCTTTCTGCCACATATTCAGGTTACAGTTGCATTTGGGTTCCCACACAAAGTTGTTTGTATTGAATGCTTTCACTATTTGCATGCGAGATTTTGCCCCAGTGGGCATGCCTATTTTGTCACCCTTACATCAATATCATGCTTGGATCTTGACTCTTTCGTGAGATTCATCATTCATAGTGATTTACCAGTTCATTTTGGGCATCTTGAAGCATACTAGCACACATAATTAGGACCGGCGCCTTCTCAAACTCTCCCACATTGTTTGGTACCTGTGACAAAAATAATAATAAAACAGTGTTACATAAATTTCAAAACATGTCACATCTTTCATACTTTCATATTTAAAATTTCCAAGGAATTAAGAGCAGTTTTGACAGAATTTTGTACGCACAACCTCATCCCAGGTGCACACCTAAGCCTTCATCGCAGTTATGCCCTTGTGGTTGCATTAGTTGGTATTTAATTATGAACCTCGACTCTAGGCGTCTAAGTTCCTGTAGTCGATTCCCGCCTCTTTCTCTTGTTGGCACTTGGTCTAGTGCCACATAAGAGAGAAGGCTATTGTTGCTGTTGTGGTGGGACATAAAGTGCCTAGCCATTGGGTACTGCTTGTCCTGATTTTTAATGGCTCTTAAGTGTTGCAAGATTCTTTCTTTGACGGGTTTAATCGTGCTGCCCACGTAGTATTTGTTGCACGGGCATTTAAGTGCGTACACCACATGATCTGTATGACAGTTCAAATGTTTGTTGATTTTGAACGGCTCACACATTCCAGACAACCTCACTTCCTTAGTATTGTGGCTGAATTTGCAAGCCTGGATTTGGGTTTGAATCCACTCTTACTACTGAGGTCTAGCCTCACATTCTCATTAATCAGATTTAGAGTTGGGTTTTCAATTGTATTAGGGTTTCCTGCAAGATCATGCAGGACTTGAATCATTTCTGCATCCCAGCAAAAAGTAAGAGGGGCACTCAACAAATTTTGGGGCACCCTTAAGACTGATAAGGATATCTCTTGTAGCATTAGAGACCATCCCCAAATCACGTATAGAAAACCTACATGCCTCAAAGACAAAGTCTGTCAAACACTCATTGCGACCAAAAAGAGATCGAACCCGGTTGTAGGATTCTATGTATGTGGGAAGTGCAAGGCTTGCAAATTCAGCCACAATACTAAGGCTTCTCTCTTATGTGGCACTAGACCAAGTGCCAACAAGAGAAAGAGGCGGGAATCGACTACAGGAACTTAGACGCCTAGAGTAGAGGTTCATAATTAAATACCAACTAATGCAACCACAAGGGCATAATTTATTTATTTTATTTATTTATTTTTGATATTTGTAAAGCGCATCGTTTACCCGTAGGCGTCTTGGCGCTAATAAACCATTTATCTGTGACTGACAACATAGGAGTATGATACTCATTGGGCAAATAGCCAGGTCTTTAAGAGCTTGCGGAATTGGAGAAGAGAGGGGCTGGCCCTGATGTTCGGGGGAAGCGTGTTCCAAAGCCTTGGGGCGGCCACTAGAAAGCGCCGGTCTCCCCAGGTGACAGTTTTCGTACGGGGAATGACCAGTTGGTTGAGGGTGGCTGATCGTAGAGCTCTATTCGGTTTGTATTGTTGCAATTGCTCCTTCAAGAAGTGGGGACCTTGCTTGTTAAGTGCTTTGAACACAATACAGAGCGACTTGAAGTGGATTCTGTTTCGCACCGTGAGCCAGTGAAAGTTCTTTATATCGTTGGATATGGGTTCATATTTTGTTTTACCCGCAAGCAAGCGGGCGGCTGCATTCTGAATGGTCTGCAGTTTGGTAATTACTCTGGACTGAGCATTAAGGAAAAGACCATTGCAATAGTCCAGAGACGAAAGGACAAGAGTGGAGATCAGGGTTTTGATGGCTGATTCAGGAAGAAAAGGCCGTATTTTCCTTATCATCTTTAACTTCATATGTGCCACAGACACAGTTCTGTTAGCATGATCCATGAAGTTAAGACCCTCGTCAAAGATGATACCGAGGTTCCTGACTTTCGCAGTTGGGATGGGAGGAGTACCGAAAGCCTCTGGCCACCAACTTGATGGCCAGGCTGGGGAAAGAGGTCCGAAAATGAGTACCTCAGTTTTTCCTGAGTTTAATTTAAGACAGTTGGTGGCCATCCACTCTCCTATACCCAGCAGTCCCTTCTTGAATTTTTCAGACACAAGATCTCCATCCCCTTTAATTGCCAACACAAGTTGGGTATCGTCGGCGTAGGAGGTTAGGCTCATCCCATATGCTTTGATGGTTTTAGCAAGGTCCGACACGTAGATATTAAAAAGTGTCGGACTCAGGGATGAGCCTTGAGGTACTCCACATGGAGATGACAGTTGGGCCGATTGGAAGGGTCCTAAGATGACAGCCTGTGTTCTTTTAGCCAGAAAGGAAGCTATTAGGTCTTTGGCTGTATGACAAATGCCAAATCCCTCGACACGATCGACCAAGATAGTGTGGTCGACCGTGTCGAAGGCTGCTGATAGATCCAGCATAACCAAGATAGCTGTACCCCCTTGATCCCTGATGACCCTGATGTCATCAGCAGCCTTAATCAAGGCTGTCTCAGTTCCATGGTATTTCCTAAATCCAAATTGTGTGTTATCCAAGAGATCATGTTCTTCAATGAATTCGGAAATCTGGATATTCATAATTTTTTCAGTCACCTTCGCCATAAAAGGTAAATTTGCAATGGGGCGATAGTTTTTTAAATCGTTTTTATCCAGGGATGGTTTTTTTAAAAGAGGTTTTAATAGGGTGTTTTTAAGGGGGTCAGGGTAGCTACCTGATAGGAGAATGGAGTTACACACCTCAGTCAGCGATGGTATGATAAAGTCCATTACTGGTAAGAGTACTGAAAGTGGACAGGGGTCGAGAGATGATCCCGATTTAATAGTAGACAGTGTAGATTTTATTTGTTCTGCCGTAACTGGATGAAAGCTGGGGAACATGTTAGCTGGAGCTGAAGTAGGGGGCTTCGCTCTGCTCTCATTTGAGTTAGTGGAGAAGGCCTGATAGATATCATCCACTTTGGTGAAGAAAAAAGAAGCTAGTGAATCACATAGCAGTTGTGATGGAGGAGGGGTGAGGTCAGGAGAATTGCCAGACAGCGTTTTAGTAATTTGAAACAATAATCTGCTAGAATTTTTAGCTTTCTGTATCTGGTCGGTGTAATACTCTTTTTTGGCTTTAACAATCATGGCCTTATAAAGTGCCAGTGCTTCCTTATAGGCTACTTTGTTAGTTGTTTCATATCCTTTTCTCCATTGTCTTTCCTTATTACGGTTAATTTGCTTTTGTACCCTTAGTTGTTCATTATACCAGGGAGCGGTGGGTTTTAATCTATTTTTGGAGAGTTCTTTAGTAGGGGCAGACTGATTTGTTGCCTGACCCTACCAGGTATGAAATTGCTGAAGCGCTAAGTTTGGCTCTAGCGACAACGTTGGGCGCGTATGATCCAGTGTTAGCTTTAGGTCATCCAAATTGATATTTTTCCAATCTTTGAAGGACTGCTTGGGAATAACAGGGGGATTATTATTGCAACAAATATTAATAGAGATATTTGCAAAAATTGCATAATGGTCAGTCCACGGCATAGGTAAGATGTTAGATATTTGTAATCCTTCCAAGTTAGAGAAAATGGGGTCTAAAATATGGCCGGCTTGGTGAGTGGCAGACATAACTCGTTGTTTAAGCCCTAGAGTTTCCAAATCGGAAATAAGGGTGGCTGAATCCGTTAGGTGACTTTGATCCAGATGGAAGTTCAGGTCACATAACTGCGATGAAGGCTTAGGTGTGCACCTGGGATGAGGTTGTGCGTACAAAATTCTGTCAAAACTGCTCTTAATTCCTTGGAAATTTTAAATATGAAAGTATGAAAGATGTGACATGTTTTGAAATTTATGTAACACTGTTTTATTATTATTTTTGTCACAGGTACCAAACAATGTGGGAGATTTTGAGAAGGCGCCGGTCCTAATTATGTGTGCTAGTATGCTTCAAGATGCCCAAAATGAACTGGTAAATCACTATGAATGATGAATCTCACGAAAGAGTCAAGATCCAAGCATGATATTGATGTAAGGGTGACAAAATAGGCATGCCCACTGGGGCGAAATCTCGCATGCAAATAGTGAAAGCATTCAATAAAAACAACTTTGTGTGGGAACCCAAATGCAACTGTAACCTGAATATGTGGCAGAAAGCTGAGAGTAACGGTAGCTCAACCCATAGCGCGAGCACTCGGCAACCAGGAGCGTATGCCTGACCACGGGTTCGAGGCTGCTAAGCTGCCGCGTCACTTTTTTATTTTCTCATTTACGAATTTCTTCTAATGACGTTTGTTTAAGTATGATGTTTTATTTAAACAGAGCAGCTTTATTTATTATAAGTTCCGCATAATGCTCAATGTAGTAATTGTGAAGAGCGCAATACAGGATACAAGTATGACTCGATATAATGCTTGACATATGCTGCCTGAATATTAATCATCCGTTACAGAATATGGGTAACAATGATAGATTGAAGCATTCAAATGAATTATAATGTTAGAAGCATACTTTAGCCCAATAATGGAAACAGAAGGCGCAATGCATAGCTCCAGACATATGATGTGTTGGTAGTCTGTTGGCTATGTTTATCATGCAATTAAGTCATGTGATTTTCTTTAAAAGTATGGATGTAACTGACCAATGTACTCGTGACAAAGGGAAGGCTTTCCCGAAACGCGTCGAGTGGGATGTGAATTAAATCCATTTTTGCATACAACTGAGGCTTGGACATCGTTCTTTCTAACCTGTGGACGAAAAAGTTGGAGTATTGTGGGATTGGCGATCCCGTCCGAAGCCCGCCGCTGCAAGGGGCCAGATCAGCTTAGCGCCAAAGAACTTCCTTGGAATATATATATATATATATATATATATATATATATATATATATATATATATATATATATATATATATATACATATTATTAACAAAACATATACAATATTTTTTCGGTAGGATAGCGAGAGGGTTAAATTTACTATTCACACTCCAGAGAGTGCAACAGTGGGGAAAGCGTTGGATAGCGTAGGGGTAAAAATTACTAATGTTTAATATGCCTTTTAAATTATTTATTATAATACGAATGTTTTTATTGCAACCCATCCTGTAAAATGTAACTCTTATGAATTGTGGTTTTTATATTTTGTGAGTGACTTTATGATATCTTGCATATCGAAATAAAGCTTTGAACTGAACTGAACTGAATAAATATAATTAATTTAAACATACTTAAAATACTTAAATACACTTAAAATTAATAAATGATTAATGTAACTTAAAAAACAATAATAATAATAATTTTAAAACACATATATATATATATATATTAACAAAACATATACAATATTTTTTCCGTAGGAAAGCGAGAGGGTTAAATTTACTAGTCACACTCCAGAGAGTGCAACAGTAGGGAAGCGTTGGATAGCATAGGGGTAGAAATTACTATTCCCACTCCAGCGAACGCAACAGTAGGGAAAGCGTTGGATAGCGCAAGGTTAAAAATTACTATTCCCACTCCAGTGAGCGCAACAGTAGGGAAAGCGTTGGATAGCATAGGAGTAAAAACTTACCAATCCCACTCCAGTGAGTGCAACAGCAGGGAAAGCGTTGGATAGCGTAGGGATAAAAAATACTATTCCTACTCCAGAGAGTACAGCGGTAGGAAAAGCATTGGATAGCGTAGGGATAAAAATTACTATTCCCACTCCAGTGAGTGCAACAGTAGGGAAAGCGTTGAATAGCGTAGGGATAAAAATTACTATTCCCACTCATGTGAGTGCAACAGTTGAGAAAGTGTTGGATAGCGTAAGAGTAAAAATTACTATTCCCACTCCAGTGAGTGCAACAGTAGGGAAAGCGTTGAATAGCGTAGGGATAAAAATTACTATTCCTACTCCAGAGAGTGCAACAGTAGGGAAAGCGTTGGATAGCGTAGGGATCAAAATGACTATTCCCACTCCAGTGAGTGCAACAGTAGGGAAAGCATTGGCTAGCGCAGGGGTAACAATTACTATTCCCACTCCAGTGAGTGCAACAGTAGGGAAAGTGTTGGATAGCGTAAAGATAAAAATTACTATTCCCACTCCAGTGAGTGCAACAATAGGAAAATCGTTGGATAGCGTAGGGGTAAAAATTACTATTCCAACTCCAGAGAGTGCAACAGTGAGGAAAGAGTTGGATAGCGTAGGGGTAAAAATTACTATTCCCACTCTAGTGAGTGCAACAGTAGGGAAAGCGTTGGATAGCGTAGATGTAAAAAATAATATTCCTACTCCAGAGAGTGCAACAGTAGGGAAAGCGTTGGATAGCGTAGGGGTAAAAATTACTATTCAAACTCCAGAAAGTGCAACAGTAGGGAAAGTGTTGGATAGCGTAGGTGTAAAAATTACTATTCCCACTCCAGTAAGTGCAACAGTAGGGAAAGCGTTGGATAGCGTAGGGGTAAAAAATACTATTCCCACTCCAGTGAGTGCAATAGTAGGGAAAGCAAATACTTCATATATAAATATAAATAACATAAATATTAATACCAATTACAAAATAATTAAAATATTTTACAAAATATATTAATTAATCAATTAAAATTACAAATAGAAATTAACTAATAATACAAATTACCTACTAATACTAATTATTTACCAATTACCAATAAATTAATTTACAATATAAAAATAAATAAAAATTAGATACAAAAAATATTTAAAAAATGTAATTACTTACAATTGAATTACTTCCCAAGCTATTCCCCTATAAACACACAACCAACTACAGAAAATAATGTAATAAAAGTAACATATTTATCAAATAATCAATTGCAATAAGTTACAGATTATATTTTAATTAATTACCAATTAATAATTAATTAATTAATTCTAAATAACTAACAATAAATAAATGAACATATTTAATTAATTATAATTAAATTACTTCCCACCCTATTCCCCTATAAACCCACAACCCGCTACAGAAAATAAATTACTAAAATGAACATATTTATCAATTAATCAATTAAAATTAATTACCAATTATATTTTAATTATTTTTAAAGTTTTAATTAATTGACAATTAATTTTAATTACATACCGATAAATAAAATAACATATTTAATTAATTATAATGAAATTACTTTCCAACCTATTCCCCTATAAACCCACAACCCGCTACAGAAAATAAATTACTAAAATTAACATATTTATCAATTAATCAATTAAAATTAATCACCAATTATATTTTAATTAATTACCAATTAATAAATAATTAACAATTAATTACAAATAAATACCAATAAATAAAATAACATATTTAATTAATTATAATTAAATTACTTCCCACCCTATTCCCCTATAAACCCACAACCCGCTACAGAATAATATTACACAAAAATTAAAAATTAATATTAACTTACCTTAAATTCGATATTTTTGTTGTCTATATTCTGTCTAGTCGATATGATGTCCATTCTATATTTTTGATTCGATATTATGTCCATTCTATTCAATATTAAAATGTTATAGTCGATATTTTGGTAGTCTATATTATGTCTAGTCGATATTATGTCTATTCTATATTTTTTACTCAATATTATCTCTAGTCGATAATGAAAACTCGATATTTTGACTCTATATCATTTCAAACCTCTATCACAGGTTGAAAACAGGTTTGCAGTTGGAATAAGCTTATGCTAATTATGCTTTCTCTGACAGTTTTGACAGGTAAAGGGTACATTTTTAAAAGCTGTTTGTCCTTAGCATCTATTAAAAAATTGACTTCACCATTAATTTGGGTTTTAATACTGTTTAAAAAGTATTTTCTCCATAGGACAGGGAGGCATGCCGCTGTGCAATTAGCATTTAGGTTCTTATTTCTGTAGTGTCATGGTAACCTTAATGTTCTAGAAGTCTCACTTATAGAATTGACTGTGTTTATTAAAGTTTTAAATTACACATACCACTACCTGTATCCATGGGCTAGCAAGTACTACTGAACAGCAGCCAAAAAAATAATGCAAAGAAGCACAAGGCTTTTAAGCTGAGTAACTAAAAGAGGAGCAGTGAGATGAAAATCATGTAGAAAACATGAAAACTAAATCTATCAACTTCCCTCCTCAACCCACTCCCACGGACAATCTTCCATGTAATATTAAAATGTGAAAAATAGGCATGCTAGACCCAAAAGCCTTTTACAAAAGTTAAATATGGTAGTTATGAATTAACCAATGTTTACATGTTTTAGAGATCAGAGCACATACATTGGGCACTGGACAACAGTGCCCCAGTTTGCAGAGCATGAACACAAGATATAAAATTAAGCAAACATTTATGTTGACCTGGCAAAAAGAGGAAACTCCTGCACATTTTGTAAGAAGTGGAAAACCAGGTGAAAATTCTGCATGTAGGTTATATTGTGGATTAACACTTCCTACATAAATCAGCGATTTTTGTTACCACACAAATCTAAATCAAATCTTCAGTTTTTTTCTTTCCAACTGTGCAAAAATTATTTGAAAACCAGCCAAGGGTGGTGTGCAGGCAGGACATCAATGATGCATGTCAATGAGGAATGGAATTGTCACATAATTCCAATGTCAAGTGGCAGAATAGGTACATCTTACAGACAAACAGCACCTGTTGTTTCTATCTGTACCTAATGTAGAGTTGTAGTACTTTAAATCAATACCCCTACACTAGATTTTGCCTTTGGGGAAGGACCCTGAAATTACAAAACTGATGGAAATTATTCAAGGGTCAATTATGAACCACTGAGAGTACCTGTGAGTAACATTTTCTTTTATTATTTAGGTTCTCCGTATGATTGCAGAAGGGGTCCAGCCAATTTGAGTCCCCCCTAAACATGGTCGTCAGCCCAAAATTTGGGCCCTATTTAGATTTGATAATCTGCAAAACATGATGGATATCAACTGTATCACAAGTGCCATAGACTATAATCACTTGTAAGAGGGCAGATGTGACATCTGCCATGTTTGTGACTGAGTACCCTGTCTGCACCAATTTCAAATAAGGTCTCACGTCACCTTGAAGTAAGTTAAGAAGCAAACTCAGACATTTTTCCCATTCTTTGAGTGTCATCTTTGTAATTTCCACCAGCTTAGGGCAGAGTAGCTGCTCCAGCATCATCTCTTCCAGGACAGATGGAGTGTTCCTGAGTGCAATAGTGCATGCCATTGGAAGCATGACAGCAAGTTGGAAATCACCTGGTCAGTTGGGCCTGCACTTAAAGGCCAGCCAATGACTATAGGACACTAAGGCCCCGATTATGAGATTTTGGCAGAGTGGTGCAGCGGTGGTGCTTGCCTTCCAGATTACAACTTTTTCGTAGTCTGGCAGGCAGGCGATGTAGTGGTGCCATAGCAGCGCCTCTTTTAAAGGCGGCAGTGCCATTAAAAAAGGCACCGCAATGGGACCGCACTCCAAGGTTCCTGCACGCATGAACTCGAAAGTCCATGCCATGCAGGAACCTATGTGCATGCACACAGGGGGGCACATGTTATGCCCCACTGTGTGCATCCACATATGTTTCAGGGACAGGGTGGCCTGGCTGAGAGGAAACTCAGAATATGCCTGGTGGGACCGTGTCGGTCCTGCCAAGCATATTGCATCCTTTTACTGCTGCTTCTATGCCAGGATATGGTAATTCCCTGGTGGAGCCGGCAGTCCCAGGGTGGTCTGACAGCAGTCCGACCACCAGTGCAGCAGTAGCTGGATCCACCACCATGAGTCTGGCGGACCTCGGACTGCCAGACTCGTAATAGGTCCCTTACTGTCAGGCAGCAATTGACCCATATTGTCAAGAGATGATCATCACATTACTATTCAGTTCTACCCATTTATAAATGTAATTAGCTCAGTGCAACTTGATGAAACACAGTTTGTATCCTACCTAGAGGAAAGGTGAAAGCAAGCAGGAAATTCCCAAGGTCCGTTTTTTTTAATGCTTTTTTCACTGCCTGATGTTCTCTCAATGCTGTTACTACATTTGATTTGAATTATTGAACATCAATAATAATTTTCTCATCACAAAACGTTCATATTAATCCATAATACATTTTGTTGGTATCCAATGAGATTGTTCTTTTATTCTAAGAGACATCTAGATAGTTTTTCCGTAATTTCTTGAAGTCACCCTACATGGGTTTCACATCATTAGGATTTGTCTGGTTATCATAAATACAAAGAAATTATGCAGCCATGGAAAATGTAGAAGGGTGTGTAGTTAAACTAGGTTAGTTTATTACTGTGCCTAAAGCCATAGATTGCAATCTCAGTAACACTATTGTGAGGTGGATTATGTAGGAAAATCTTACCACGTCTTAACAAGGTTGGTAACAGATGAGGCATCTTTTTGACTGTCAGATCCAGACTCAACTATGCCACTCCGTATTAAAGAGTGCACTTGCTTCAAGATTCCAATCATGGCACGCGAGGCTCAGTACAGTTATAGGTTACGATGTTCTGAAGGGGGGCATTTTTTTTGTCCACACCCACTTGAGCCAAAAGTAGCATTGGAGCACTCAGATTAGTGCTCTACTGCCAAACTTTGAAACTCCTTGCCAACTCAATTAAGAACTTTTGTTGGGTAAGTAAATTTGAGTGTGAATTTAAAAATTGCCTATTCTTCAAGGCATTCTAATATGTTGCTGTCACCTTTGAACTTGAACATCTGATGCATTTGACTTTCTTACTACCATGAATCCATGATAATCTAAAAAACATTCCAATGAAAATTGTGCTGTCTGTTGATATATGTGTTGTAGCCTTTATTTCAAAGTTTCTAATCTGTTTTGCCATCTGCTGCAGCAATTGTGAGAAATTTTCACAGAAACCTCTGAAACATTCCGAGTCTTAGGGTACCTTTACTTTGCTCCCAAAAAAATCTGAGCCCTATTTACAAACTGTGTTTAGTATGCTTATTAGTATCACAATAGTTCTGCTAAAGTACAACAAAATGCTATTCACAAACCTAAGAGTGTAATTCTCCATCCCCACATCTCCTTTCTTTTCGATGGGGATATTCTCACAAAAGTCACTATTTAGTAGTAAATGTGGGAGGGGTTTAGGGAAGGGTAAGGGGTGATTAAGGGAGGAATTGGAAGGGGTTTAGGGAGGGATATTTACCCACCCACAAAAAGTAAGCCCAATGATATTCCTAAATTACACTTATAAAGTTACTACAGCCAAAACAAGACCCAAAACAGGAGTCAATTACTCCATCTGTGACCTGGAGAAAGTACAGCACCACCCATGGCCAACAACAGGTACTGCAACAATCATAGAAAATAATGGCAAGAAGATGTAAAAACCCACCAAAGCGAATAATCTGATATGAAATTAAATGATGTAAAATAATTTAAAATATAAATACATCTAATTTAATATTTAAAAAGATTTTATTTAGATCTAATCAAATTACTTTTAATGAATTCTTTATAACACCTTTAAAATGTGTTAATCATTAATAAAGAATGCAAATGTTTTTACTTTAGGAGGAAAATTATTTTTTAATGTATACTTCTGAAAAACAATTTTCATTTATTTAATATATTTATATTAATTAAAGTTGTAATTGAAACTTAACTTAATAAATTGAAATTAAGTTAATAGTGAAACACAATTGTATTTTGTTCTATATTTACTACATATGTATGAAACTAATTTGCATTTAACATAAAAATATGTTTTAACATTTCTTTTCAGTAAGTTTAATTATTTTAATTTTCATCATACTTTACAAAGGGTAGACTCCCCAGTTGGGGCAGAGATCTTGCTACGGCAAAGTATAGGGAAAATTAACAAGGATTATTAAACCTTCTAAAACAAATTAATATAAATTTCTTATGTTAAATATTAATGTAGATCATAAAGGTAGAAAAAAACTGAAAAATCCTAAATCTTTGTTAACTTAGGGCCCCATCGCAATATTGTTTTCTGCCTGCCACATTAAGAGGATGGATGGTCGGAGAGACAAACCGCCATAGAGCGCCCCATCGGTCCGTCGGAGGGAACATCGATCCCTACAATGGTGGTGGAGCAAGGGATTATGATGTCCCTCCCCACCGTGTGTTTCATGGCGTTTTTTCCGCCATGAAAAGGCTGGTGGAAAGGGGCATTTGAGGCCCGTACCAGGCCCCCCTTTCCCCCTGGCCCTCAGTTTTGGGATTACATATCCCTGCACCATGTGGGAGGCACCGCATGGTGCCTGCCACGTAGTGCAGGAATATGTGTAATGTCCATTTATTTGTACTGCGGCTTGTGCTGCAGACCGCAGCATCTGCCACAATACAAAATATAGACATTCGGCCCACCCTGGTGGCAGTTGCATCCTAATTCAGCAGGCGGGACCGCTGACTTGTAGTTGGGAGGTCCTGTTTCCGAATGGATGGCGGATAGACGTAAGTACGATCGCCATCCTAATGAGGGCCTCAATTTTGAATTAAATGTTTAATTAATGTAAATATATTAACATCAATTACATTTTTTTTAAGAAGTTTACATTAAAAATATATTCCAAATCAAAGTAAAAAAATATATTTTACTATGCATTAATAATTGTTGGAAGTGATGTACTGAATTAATGAAAAGTAATGTAATTATACTTTATTAAAATATAACCTTGCATCATGTTATAAAATTTAAAAAAGTTTGTTAAAATGTTTTATAATTAAATAAGTATATTTTCTTTTCATATATTCATTTTAATATTCAATTGTATAAATTAATATTTTAACAATTTTAAACAATTCAATTTAAGTTACCATTATTAAATATAGATTTTTATATTAAGTCCCTAGCTCTAATATTTACTATTTGGTTGTATTATAAGTAGTTGAAGAAGTGTTGTGCTGGACCTTCTACTGTTTCTTTTAAGGCAATAGTAATTTATAACTGTAAGCTTTGGACCACCCTCTTTTTCAGGAGGTGGAGACTTGTCTGTAACTTTAGACTCAGAGTTTGTGGATAGCAAAAAGCAGTAAAGTTACTGAAAAGTGTAAGAGTAAATTACATGTGTAACTAACTCACAAGTGTAAGTTACATGACAGAGTTCAGTTTATGACATATCTTGTCTGATGTCCGAAAATTAATGCTGAATTAGATATCAGATTACATAAATTCCTAATTTCAAATTATTTTGCCCAAGAATAAAATACTGTCTTTCCTCGAGAAAATCCATCACAGTGGGGACGTATGAATACATTAAAATATAAACAAAAAGTGCAAACCTCCAGCATATTAGCAATACATTTAATCAACAGAAACAAATGACAACAATAAACAAAAAAGTTAATACTATCCTCAGCACACGAAACCTTATGTGAACAGTAACTTTGTTTCTTTTCTCTGTTTTTTTGTCCTTATTCATAAATAAGTATCTTTGTTGTGAGGTATATGCTCTGGACGAGTCTTGGAGGGAGGAAGGAGGACGGGTTGGTCACTCGAGAGGGGGGCCCCAGCCATCTTCATATCTCGTTTACAAGCCAAACGTCTTAAAGACCTGACGGACTGAGGATTTTAGCCGATCTGTGGATACCCCCTCCTCGCTGCCCAGGTTTTACTTATTTCTTAATCATTAGAACATTGATAATAGATTCCAAAAAGTATA
Organism: Lissotriton vulgaris; assembly: GCF_964263255.1. NCBI lineage: Eukaryota > Metazoa > Chordata > Amphibia > Caudata > Salamandridae > Lissotriton > Lissotriton vulgaris. The sequence continues at coordinate 1,607,305,720 of NC_141695.1, read as the reverse complement.
ATTAAGTTTTAATTACCCATGCCTCCCAGGCCACCCATATAGCTGCTCTTTTTTTGGAGGAGCCAGATCGATATAGGGTTTTGACTCTGTAAACGAATTTGACCGATCCCGAAAAGTCTGGTGATACTGGGGATACCTATTTTAAACAGATTTTCCATCTTGCCAGTTACATTAAAACAAATAAAAATTGAGCATGTCCATGTATTAGTTTCACATGAGCTCCCTACAAGGCAAAACCCCAAAAATAAGCGAGGCCAGACTTACATCGATTTTCTTCCCCAAAATCACTGAAATGGCCTTACCAATATCTTGCCAGAAGACCTTGAGCTGTGGACACTGCCGAAACATATGTACATCATCTGCATCCCTCGCTGAACACTTTAGACAGAGTTTGCCTTCTCTGCCTCCCAACTTTGATAATCTTTTTGGGGTCCAATGTGCTCTGTGAAGAGTAAAATTATGTTTTCTTCTAAGAGGGGCAGCTTTGACAACCAAACATAGCGTGAGCATAGATACTTGCCATAGGTGTGTTAAGTCGCTCGTTGGCAGGTCGTTCCTCCAGGACACCTTTGGTGGTGCTAAAGTAACATCCTCACCCTTTCTTAGCATCCAGTACCACTTGGAGGCATACTTACATTGATATATTAGGCCCCCTGTAGATTATTTTCCCAATCTTCGTTGCCTTCACTATCTTTACCCAGACCACAGGCCCATCTGGAAAGTTGTTAAAACTAGAACTTGGATAGATTTTGGCTTGTTGCCATGTTTAATATCTCCCAAGGAACAATTTTATTGCCCTGCAATAGTTTCCCCATTTATTTATTTCCGCTTCGGATAGTGGGGCTGCCAGTTTGTCCTACAGGAATGATTGGGTCCTTGGGGAGCTCCCAATAGGCATACCAATGCTATAATATAGTATCCTCAGAATCCTTCTAGTCTGGTACCAAATATCGCTAGCTGCTCTTAAAATCTTTATTTGAAATTTGAAGAGACCACTCAGGACCTCAGTAGTGCCTTTGTCTCTTTCATTTTATTATCAAAGTTGGCCTGGGCCGTCCTAGCAAGATTCTGTGTAACCTGTATTCCAAGATATTGTATCTCTTGTTTTTGAAGGGGATTATTTGAGTGTTCCAAGACATGATCTTGGGTTTTTGTTGGTTAATTTGATACCCAGAAACTCCCCCAAAATCAGTTACAATTTGCTCTAGAACTGGAAGGGAGCAGGAGAAATCTTGTGTAAAATCATCAAGTTGTCAGCATGTAGTGCCACCTTTTTCACCCATCTGTTCCACTTGAAGGGCAGGATGTTCATGTTTGCTCTAATTTCACACACTAAAGGTTGGATATACGGATCAATGTGTAGGAGAGATAATGGGCACCCCTGTCTTGTCCTCCACTTGATCTTGATTGACTTGGAGAGGGATGCATTATTTGTATCCTAAAAGTTTGCTTCTTTTATATGGCACTGATGGCTTTAGCAAATTGCACACCCAAACCAAATATATGAATCATTTGTGATAAAAAAGGGCCAAATTAATCTGTAGAAAGCCTTTGGAGAATCAAACGTAAGGACGGTGAGAAGAAGATTATACAGGGTTACAAGATCAATTGCACCTATCAGGTCATGGGTCAATTCATGAAGCTGTTGGCCCCTGATAAAGCCCTTCTGTTCTTCTTGGAACAGGAAGCCGATTACTCGCTCCAACCTCGCTGTTAAAATTTGTGAATAGATCGAAGTTAAGCAATGAAATTGGTCTGTAGGACTCCCACAATTTTGGGTCTTTATTTGCTTTCAAGATTAGACTGACTGCAGCTTCGTCCGATAAGGTTATTGGAGAATAAATAACCCAACAACTTCACCAAGACGGGCGAGAATTCATCAGAGTGGACTTTATTAAATTAATTTGGTATTCCATCCAGCCCTGTGGCGCTACCTCTTTTGAGTTTTTTAATTGCTGCCTTAACATTCTCTAAGGTAATGCTCTGAATAAGCGATGGTACAAGATCGTTATCAAGACAAGGAAGATCTACCCCATTAATATAGTCTATTAACTGTGTCTCTGAGACTGCGAGATCATCTGTGTACAGCTCCTCAAAAAAATTGTAAAGGCTGATTTTATTTCAGTGCTCTCCAAACTACACAACACAGTATCTTTAGATACTATTTCTTCAATTGTGTTCCTCATTCTATCAGTTCTTGACTTCCAGGCGAGAACCTTCCCATCGCCTCCCCATATTCATGGTGAGCTAACTTGCTTGCATTCCACTTTTTCCTTACTACGCCATCTAGATAATCTGCTAATGCCTGTTGTGCACAATTAATTAAATTTACATCCCTAACGCAGCCCTGTTCCTGTCGGTGCTGATCACTCTCTCTCAAGTCCTTCAGAATATCAGCTTCCAATTCTTATATCTTACCTCTTTTCTCCTTATTTATTTTTGCTGCAAGACACATGACCCTCCCCCTAATAAGGGTTTTGTAGGCATCCCATATTATATAACTCAGGCTGAAGAAATATTAGATTCAAAGAATTCCTGTGTATCACTTTTAAGCTGGGCAATTACTGCTGAATCAAGTGAAAGAGTTCTGTCAAATGTCCACTTGCTCAGGGCTAAACTCTTTCCTAATTGTAACTCAAAGTAAACAGCAGAGTGGTCTGACAGATGTATGGGCACTCAGCCAACCCATCTAGAACCAAACAAACAGAAATCAATCCTGGAAGCGTGCCCAAGCCTGCTATTTTGAAAGGTGACATTTTGATTACCACTAATGCTCTTGAGCTGGGCCCTCCATATATCTATTAGCCCTATATCTTCTCTTATAAACCTTCTCATTGTTTGTGAACTAGTGAATTTCTCTTTAGTAGATTTATCAAGACTTGGATTAAGTAGAACATTAAAATCCCCTCCCACAATTATTGGAACTTTGATCTCCAAAAGTCAATTTAAAAGGGAGCTCAAGGGTGCAATATCATTCATATTTTGCCCATAATATCCTGCAAGGGCACACCAAAATTCTGTATTTCAATAATAACGATGACCCAGCCCCTTCTAACATCTACCTTGTACTCACCCAAAGTAGCTTTAATAGTTTTTTTTTAATAAGGAGGGCCACACCCTTTGCACAACATGATAGATTAGTATGGATTAACTCTGTGATCCAATTCTGCTTAGCCAGGATAGCCTTCCACTCATCCTGCATTAAATGTGTCTCTTGTAACATTATAATATCATAGTTAGCCTGTTTCAAGTATTGTAAGATTCTCCTCCTTCTGCTGGCTACTCTAAGCCCATTAGCATTCCAGGTTAAGATGTTAAGAGAGACACCATCTAAAAGGCCCAGGGTCCTCGGCATAACTTTTTTTTTAAAGCATTCTTCCACACAGCTCAAACCTCCTCCCCTAAATCTGAATTCCCATGAATGAGGACTGTTTTCTTTTTTCATTTTCTCCCAACTGCAACCCACCCAGTGAAATTCTAAACTTACTATCTCAATAAGTGAAAGTGGACCTTCAGCCCTCGGTGAACCCTCCATAAAACTATGCTGGTATGTTGCATTGTTACCCAATTGAGTCCGCAGCCTTCTTCGGTGTTTTGCCTTTAAATATTCTGCTGCACCCTAATCTGTTCTACAAAAGTTCCTACCTCCTTAGGATCCTTAAAGTTATACATCTTGTTGTTCCTCATAAATTTCAATAGGGCTGGGAATCGTACATGAGCGGTAGCTCCTAATGATTTCAACTCTGGAATAAGTTTCCCCAGTTCCCATTGTCTGTCTAGTGTGATCTTGGAGATATCAGAACGTACCCTAAACGGCCACTCCCCCTTCGTAAAGCTACCTGCTTTTAGGGCTTCAGATAGGATTCATTCTTTTAAAGAATAAGACTTGAAATTAATCTGGATTTTCTTGGATTCTTCCTATTTAGATTTTTTTAAAAGGGGTCTCAATGAATTCTCTGAATGTCCCTCTCAAGCTCCACAACGTCGATAGATGGGCTAAATTCCTTAAGTAAACTTATGGCAAAGCCCTTAATGTTATCCCCTTCAAGGCCCTCTGGGACATTAAGTACCCTGATGTTATTGCGCCTAGCATTATATTCCAATTACTCTATTTTGTCCAGCATTCCCTTCTCACAGTTTTTTAACACTTGAATTTCAGCCTGGTTGATCTCCACTACCTTACTCAGGGGTTTTAAAGAGGATTCCGATGTGGAGATTCTGTCAGTTATGGACAACATTCTTGCTTCTAAACTGTCGGACTCTTATCTTGATTTATCTCAGATATAAAAACGTATTTCTACTTTCTGCAGTTAAAGCATCAAATATCTTAGCTAGGCAGGGCTGGTTTTCACTACCTTCATCTGTCCCGGAAGTAGGTATTGTAGCTGTGGAGTAATTATCTTGGGACCACCCCCTTGATGAGGTCATCTTCCCTGTCACTCAGCATCGGAAATCTGTTGGCAGTTTCAAGGTCCAAAAACAGGGCCTCCACCCCTTGTCCAACGGGCTCCATACTGATTACACCTGACCCTTGTCAGAATTATCGGGAACAGGGGAGAAAAGCTTATGGGGGACCCCCTAGCCTGTGCCTTAGCCTGAACCTTAAAAACGGTTCTTAGTTAGGGGGTTATCTTAACTATTGCATTTATATTTTTAAACAAACTGGAAGATGTAGGATCTTTTGCAGGGGCAGTGGCTGATGTTGGCAAGGCTATGATATTGGTGCTTTGCTGTGCTCGCTGTGCTCCACCCTCCTGAATTCCAACCTCCTTGTCTACATACAATTTTCTCCAAAAAAGGGGTCATGGGAAGTCTTCCGCAGGGCTAATATTCTTTGAATATCTATTGGGCTGACTCGCTTCTACGGGCCCCCCCCCCATACTTGCACTAAGCTTCCTGTACCCGAGCCTGTTAATTAAATGCTGCTAGTAGGCAGCACCACCCATTGTGCCACACACTAAAGTAGCTCTGTAAATTATATATCTCTGACTTACCACAGCAGCACATAGTGCAGCTTTAAACTGCCATTTCAACCTGGCAAAAAAACGTTTGCCAGTCCTAAACCTTCCTTTTTAATATTTGCAAGTCATCCATAAAGAAGGCTCTAAAAGCTCACATGACAAAGAGTGTACTGTATTTGAAAAGTACGACAGGTATACTTAACCTTTGCATGTCCTGGCAAGAAATAAAGTCGTACTTCTGATTGGGAGTAGATAGATATAAGCTGTTTTCACTCAAATAAATTGAAATTTAAAATCCCATTTAATAATGAATTTAGAATTTAAGGTACAAATTAGAAAAATGCCACTTTTAGGAAGTTGACATTTTTTTCTACCAACGGACTGTGCCCTTTTTGGTCCTGGTTGAACTGGGTGACGTGACTGGGAATAGCCCTGCAGTTGGGATTTATGTATTGCTTCCAAATAGTGAGACAAAGGGTCTTAAGTGTGGACAAGCTGGGCAATCCTGACAGGATGACTGGGGAGGAACTGTACCTAGCCTCACTTACACTTCAAATGGCTTTGCCTATAGGAGACAGAAAGGAACGTGACACTAGGCTTGCTCCAGACAGTTTGGAGCCTGGATGAAGGAAAGGGGAAGAACTGACTAGACCAAGTTTTGAAGGTAGATCAGGTAGTCCCTGCACACAAAGACTGACACCAGGTATAAAAGAAGGACTTCGTGACCACTCATCGGAATACACCTAGATCTGTGGAAGATTCAGAAGAAGGACTGCCTTGCTGCCAGAGGACTGCCCTTCTGCCTGAAAAAATGTCCTTGCTATCTGAAGGAGTAAGATTGACCCTACTTGCCTTTATTCTAGGCTACTTAGAGTGACTCCAAAAGGAAGTTGGCTGACCTCCTGTGTGAGCTACAGGGACACAACAAGCTTCCAAAGGCCTCCCTGTCCATGCTCAGCTGACCAACTGCAACTGGACCTAACTGGGCCTGACTGGACCAGCCTGAACCTTGCTGAAGGCCTCTGCTGGTGAGAATCATGATCCCCAAGAGGTGTACCCTAGGTTCTGGAACCTTGGCTGGCATCAGTGGAATTCCCTCTAAGACGAAATAGGTGAAAATCCTGAAGTTGGGCTCCTTGTGAATGGGCCTACTTGCACCAAAACTCTACCAAAACCAAATAAGCATTTTCCCTCAGAAAACAAATGTGCACAGGATCAGCAACAGGGAAATTACTTTCTTGGTAAATGCATTAATGATGTTTAATGTTGACTTAATTGTCAGACACTGTATGCCAACTTTCCTGGGTCCTCACATGACTCATGTATCATACTCCGTGGGTGATTGTTTGCTCTTAGTGGTTTGATTCTATTTACATTCTAGACTGGGACCATGATCTCTTCTTCAAGTTCTCTAAAATGAATACTTGAGCGAAAGGCAACTCTCCATTTCAAAAGCAAGTTCACTTTATGAATTTGCTGGAAAATAATACTAATAATTGTTGCATGTTTTTAGGAAACATTTTGATGAAAATGGAAATGTATGTTATTACGGGTCATGCTAATATGAACAAACATCTAATGTTGCATTATTAGTCATCTAAATCTGACCTTCAAGCATTACACTTTATTAATTCAAAATGAGCAGGACTCTCAGGCCCTTGGGGTGAGAAACTGCACATATTTGCTGCCTGCCGATTCAGTCTTTAATATTTGTATTTTAATTTAAACTGATTCTCTGTGGCTTTCCAAGAAAGCTACATACGTTCCAAGTTCATTCTTTTCATTCTGAAGCAATTTGCAAGTGGCAAGTAGAATCTAATATATATGATTACAGGGAGTTACAGGGATAGTTTTCATTGAGGGATTCTCAATGACATCAAATAGACTATGAGAGCAATGCTCGAGTTGTCTATGCTGTCACTCAGAACCCCAGAGTGAAAAACATCTTTGAAATTCACCTTTTAGCCATCTCTAAATGTATGTTATGTAGGACCTCCAAAATCACCCGCTTTCAATTCTTATATAGGAGTAATGGACCAGCTATATATAGCATGGCCTCTCCGCCATGTTCCAAATTAAAAACAAAATACATGGCATCCTGCCACCCATCCCCACCACTCTCTGTGCCTTTGCTTCCTTCTGCTCCAGAGGTCTGATCTCTTGCACTGTTGTGACAGGCTCTCAGAGTGCTGAGTCAGAGTAGCCTGGAATTCTTTTATGAAATACTAACAGCGGTTAGCAAGTTCTGTTAAACTCCTTTGTTACATAATTGTCAAACCTGTTTAATTTCTCCAACCAGTGCTCAAATCACCCCATGGTTCCAGTCTATCACAACCAGTTAACTGCAGTTGGCTGTTAATGCTTTTTGGCACTATTTTTAACTTAAAATTTAGAAATTCATATCTTTGGTTCCCATTATAGGAGTTTTGTTATTTTGATGCACTTTTATTTACGAAAATGACCCTATTTTTGTAAATCAGTTTGAATTTTTCATTGTGTGTTGTGCTTTAACTTATTTTCTGTTTTGATACTTTATACATACTTTACACATTGCCTCTACGTTAAGGCTGTCTGCTCTGTGCCATAGCTAAAAGGGGGTTGAGCTTGGGTTAATTTATTGACTTCAGTGGTTCACAGTGACAAAGTATGGGTTTATCGGTTAAGGTGGGTAGTCATCTAATAACACAATTTCTTATAGTTGGGTAATGTTGTACTGTTAGACCTGCAAGTCATAGGGTGGTCGTCCCCCCAACTGTTTGCCTTCCTCCTCCACTTTTCTGACCTTCATTTGCTTGAATTAGGACTCTGTGCACTGTACTACTGCTAACCAGTGCTACAGTGCCCTCTCCCCTAAACTTAGTAATATTGGCTCCTACCCAATTAGAATATTTAATTTACTAATAAGTCCCTAGTAAAGTGCACTACATGCTCCTAGAGCCTGTAAATTAAATGCTACTTGTGGGCCTGCATATAGGTGTGGCAGGGTATACTCAGACATGAGTCCCTTTCTCACTGCACCATCAGGATTCAAGCAAGCCGGGCCGAAGAAGGCTGGAATGCCAGAAACCGGTCCCCGGTAGCTTGTCTCCTTTCTGGTGAAGAATTGGCTTGGTAGTTTAGTCTGCCCTGTTCCCATGATGCACTGGGCCAGGGACAGACTGATTTGCATATAGCCAGGTTCTGAGCTGGGATGGTGCAGTGAGATAAATAACGGTGATGGATCAAGCCCTGATCTTCGGACTGGGTAAGAGTGGTCTGCTTAATTCAGACACTCTGTTCATCACCACCACCTTTTCTGAATCGTTTTTGGCCACTATAGGTGTGGCAGGGTATACTCAGACATGAGTCCCTTTCTCACTGCACCATCAGGATTCAAGCAAGCCGGGCCGAAGAAGGCTGGAATGCCAGAAACCGGTCCCCGGTAGCTTGTCTCCTTTCTGGTGAAGAATTGGCTTGGTAGTTTAGTCTGCCCTGTTCCCATGATGCACTGGGCCAGGGACAGACTGATTTGCATATAGCCAGGTTCTGAGCTGGGATGGTGCAGTGAGATAAATAACGGTGATGGATCAAGCCCTGATCTTCGGACTGGGTAAGAGTGGTCTGCCTAATTCAGACACTCTGTTCATCACCACCCCCTTTTCTGAATCACTTGTGGGCCTGCAGCATTGCTTGTGCCACCCCCTTAAGTAGCCCTCTAACCATGTTTCAGGACTGCAATTGCAGAGCCTGTGTGTTGAATTTACACCAAGTCGACCTGACAAAATAGACCTTTTACCAGGCGCTAACTGTCCCTTTTTATACATATAAGTCAACCATAAGGTAGGGTCTGGACAACCCAGAGGTCAGAGTGCAATGTACTAAAGCAGGACAGGTACAGTTGAATTTTACATGTTCTGGTAGTGAAAACTCTCAGATTCATTTTTCAGTACTGCAAGGCCTATCTCTCCCCCAGGATAATATTGGGATTATCTTATTACATTTTATATGTGTAATTTCGAATTGGAAGAGATAAACCCTTCAAGGCGGGTGCTTGTGGAATCCTAATTTAAAATCCAAACATAGGATGAAGTCGGTTTTTAAATTACAATTCTGAAAATGCCACTTTTAGAAAGTTACCATTTTTTTGCTTTAGCCGTTTGATAACTGCAGCCTGTCTCTGATCACCTGACTGGGTGTGGTTGGCAGTTGGGCTTTGTGTATTCTTCCTAGACAGTCACACACAATGGGAGCTTAGGTGTGACTCAATGGGCCGTCTATGGCTAAATGGGAGGGAATACACTGTGTCTTGTCCACCCATACAGGGCAGCATACCTCCCTGTATTGAGTCTGGAGCCAGGGCAGGAAGGGATTACTTATGTACTCTTCAAAGGCATTGCTTTGAAACCTCCCCCAATTCAAAGGCACCACTGAGTGTAAGTACTGGACGTTAGACAGCACCACTTCTGTACACTTCTTGACCTGTGGATACTCTGCCAGGAAGGACTGCTGTGCTGCTGAAGGACTGCCATTCTGCTGGACTGTACTCTGTTGAACTCTTACTTTGCTGTGCTCATCTGCTGCCTGTTGCTCTCTTACCTGGATGAAAAGGACTGGACCTGCATCTCGACCCCAGAACCCAGAATTCTGGGGTAGCCCAGAGAGGGTTGTTTAGCTGGCCTCCTGATCTGAAGCCTCAGGGACGTAAGAGGATTCCAACCACAGCACCTGGACTTTGCCATCTGTGAATCTACCCTGCCAGGTGGTGCTAACCAGTCCTGGACCCTTGGTAGTGGGCTTGAGGTGCTTGCCAGCAGAACCAATGCAGAACCAATGCATCCTCTCTACTAAGCAACACACCCTTGAGAAAACCCAACATGTCTCCTCGGCTGAGCGGTGCATCTCCAAGCAGAATTGGCGCATCACAGCTTCTGAGTGGTTTGGACCCGTCGCAAAAGACTTGCATTGCAGTCTCCCACATTTTGCGACTGAAGTGTCACATTTAAAATCGGCAATGGTTGTTGCTTTTATCAGCGCAAGTTCCTCGCATCCGTTGCTGACAGCCGCCTCGACAACTACGATGAAACTCTGCATCGCAGCTTCATCACTCATCAGAACTGTTGCATCGCCTCTGCTCCACCTCGCGTTCTTGACACCGGACTTCACATCACAAGTCCCATTGACAGGATCATCAATGTAGATGCAACAGGAGCTCGCACCGCAGCCTCATCGCATCTTTGAACCAACAGATCACCCCGTCTGTGAGATGCATCTTTAATGCGAATCTACGCAAAACACTCCGCAGCCAGGATTTAAGGTACTCTGGTCAGAGGGCCTAACAAGATCCCTGTTGCCAGACCATGCTCGATTGTGGTCAGCCTGAACTTGTGACTTAGTTCTGGTCTGGCATGAGCAGATATCCCTAATTGCGCTTTGTAGGGGATAGTCTCCAGAACGTGAGATAAACATCGCAAAATTAGCTTAATGCAACTTTGCATATCGCAGTCTATCACGGGAAAACAACGCTCTGTTAACATAGTATTCTCAACCCGGCGGCAACATGCGATAGTCCCACATTAACGCGGCAAATGTCCGCATTAAAATCAACGTCACGCCGCACACCCACAATGACCCTGGATCATGTACTTCATCCCTGTGGCACACTGCAGCACACATACAAACATCAAGTAGGGCCCCGTCCACCATGTGCTCAAAGGGGTCCCACCCCACACATCAACAATTTCACAACACACAGATGCCCCCATGCGAAACACAGCAAAGATGCGTATTTGTGAGCCACACTGACAATGCAAGTGACACTACATGACGTGCATTTGAGATATCATCTGTGATGTCATCAGTGATGTCACTGACCATGTCATGAATGATGTAATATGTGACATCATCACCAGTGGATTGCGGGCGCGAGAGTTATATTTAGTACAACTAACTATAACGGAGGAATTTCAACGGTTTTGTATGAGTGAAATGTCCAGCTAACTATAACACCCCTAAAACCTATGGTTTTTTCAGTGAATTTCTAAGGTTTTTTAAATGCTAATTCCTAACTATAATCTGCTTGAAACCTGTGTTTTTTTTAGTGAATTTCTAGGGTTTTTAAAATTATAATTCCTAACAATAACCTACCTGAAACCTATGTTTTTTCAGTGCATTTGGAAGGTTTTTTAAAAGATAATTCCAAAGTATAACCTGCCTGAAACCCTAGTTTTTTTTCAGTGATTTCGAAAGATTTTTTCAATAACAATTTTTAAATGTCTTAATTGTTATATTTATTTCTTTGATACTGATTTACACATTTTTTTAAATACATTTATTTTTAGATATCTTATTTTTTAGATTACATTACACATTTTTAATATATATATTTTTTAAATGTAATATATATATATTTTAAAATATTTTTATAATATTTTCTGTTTTCCTTTTTTTTACAATTGTTTGAGCAGTCCGGGACCCAAAGCTCACCTCTCTCGATTAATGCGCAGAACGTAGCCACCATTTTACAATTGTTCTGTAACATCCGCGTAAGGTGTGCGATGGGTGCGTATTTTCATGCGCGATTGCTATGCGACCCGTACGTGACTTCAAGTGCATACGCCACATATATGTAGCACGCCATACCGCGCTCGCACTTTTTCGCATGACGTCATCTACGTGTTCAAAGCGGTGGGCGCATGTTTTCCTGCGAAATTTTACGATATAAAAAGATATATATATATATATATATATATATATATATATATATATATATATACATATATATATATATATATGTATTTAATATCAATATTAAGGGGAAAAAATAACATTCTTTTATTTTTAATAAACTCATATTTCTTTTAAATGCAATTTGGAGAAGTCGCGCTAGATGCGTGCTGCGTGTATGCACCCAAAGCGGATCCCATGTGACCAAAAAAAAAGAGATTTCATTGGTTTATAACACTTACTGTTCTAACTATTGAAGAACCCCACCCATTTCAATAACTCTTGTTAGACCTTCCTTAGAAGAAGACCTATGCTGAAAAGACTGTCACATTTTGTTCATTGAAAATCTGAACTTCTTTTTTGGAGTCTAAAATGGCTACATCACTGCAAGAGTCATCTGATTCCGATGCCTTTGTTACTGAACAATTTCTACCAGAACCTCACCCTCCCAAAAGATACACATCCATTGTATGGAAATTTTCCGGAGGGGCAAAAGAAATGTAATGCCACCAAACTAACTTGCAAGATTTGCCAGGCAGTACTGTCCAGAGGAGATCCAAACAAGAAATACTCCTGAGGCACTGCTATTATGGGCAAGCATTTCCAATCCCCGCATCCTGTGAACTATGCTCACGACGAATGGAGAAGACTGCGACAGAATGCACTCCCACCACCGGCAATACCAAGTACCTCTGGGGCATCACCTTCAACATCGCCACTAGACATACGTCCCCAATTCGTGAAAGTTAGAATGCACTGCGTGAAGTGCAATTGTTGAATTTTTTATGGGGAGCAATCAGTAGACCTAGTTTGCAGAGCAATTGATAACCAGCACTGCTAGTTTTTTTGTATTCCCTCAAAGTTCATGGTTTTGTTTGTCCTGTTGACTTTTTTTTCTTTAAAAGTACAAAAAACAAAAAAAAAGTTATTTTCAGAACTAACTACCCAGGTTAAAGAAAGAGGTAAATGTATATGCTAGTGTGTGAAAGTTTACATAAATGTATACGTACTGCATAATTGACTAAATAATGCATTCGTGGTATATGGTGAATGTATAACTGCAGAACTATAAGGAAGTGCTGTAGCATGACATTGTAAGCATTTTAGCTACAGCGTGCTGAGCTACTTCCGAAGCACAGAGATGCAACAAATGTACATAATATATGTTGGAAATCTGTCCTTCCCTCTGTACTGCTGCTTAAACTGCAAGCATGTGGTGATACAGGCACCCTTGCACCATAGTGCAAGAATATCTGTGTCGTGTGGAGTTTGTTTTTGAGCAGGAAGACACACCTTCCTGCACAAAAACAATCAGTGAAGGCATTTTTCTCCTACAATGTATGCTGTGCATTGTAGCATATATTGGAAAAAAAATTAGGAGAAATGAAAACAATTCTGCTGCAGATTTACAAGCTCTCTGCGCCACCAGTACATCACTTTTTGTGACGTACTGGTTGCGCAGGTGGCTCCTCCATATATAAAAGGAGACAAAAAGTTACCCTGCGTGACTTTTCCTATCCTTCTAAATACGACCCCTTCATACGCAGCTATTTACGTATATATATTACATCATTCATGACATGGTTAGTGACATCACTGATCACATCACTGATGACATCTTAAATTACATCACTGATGACATCATCCAGTGAATGTGGTTTGGTTTGTTATTTAAATACGTATTTTATATATAGCAATCTGCATTGAAGAATGAGTGGATATAAAAAATCAGGATACAGGATTTAGTAGCAGAGTGATTGATTGTTTACTTGAGTAATTTATAGTTTCTCACTAAATATATTGGATACTCACTAAACTGTGTGAATATCTATATCACTTTGTCAGTTGTTCTGTAAACTGCTGCACCAGTTGGTTACTAGCTACGTGAAAGTCTATATTACTTATTGATTAGTTAACTGAGTATTTTTATGGGAGAGTGAATGTGTGTGTGGTTCGGTGGGGGGTGTCTCACTGCCGAAAGATGTGTGAATAGTTGATTCAGTAGGTATATGACGTTAAGACTACGTGTTATAACAATTGTTTGGGTGAGTTAATATCTTTATGGGTGTGGTGATGAGCAAATATCTCTCTCAATGGTACATGTGCAACAAAGAATACAAATAAAAGGCAGTGTATGTGACATTTGTTGTATAAAAAGAAGTATACATATGACTCAGTGATTGCATGAGTAACTGTATGGATAACTGTATACTTGTAATAGTGATTTTATAACACTAACTATGAGTTACTATCTATATGCGTAATTGAAGTGCTGTTTTTATAAGTGTTGGGGGTAGTGTTTTAGGGTTTAGGGTAGTGTAGTGGTGTTTGTGTAGTGAACGGGTTGTGCTGGGGATAGATTTAGGGTTTAAGGTAGTGCATTGGTCTTTGTGTAGAGTAGGGGGTCATGTTGGTGGTAGATTTAGGGTTTAGGGTAGTACAGTGGTGTTTGTGTATTGTAGGGGGTCATTCTAGGGGTAGTGTTTTAGGGTTTAGGATAGTGCAGTGGTGTTCGACTACTGTAGGGGGTAGTGTTTTAGGTTTTAGGGTAGTGCAGTGGTGTTATGTAGTGTAGAGGTTCATGCTGGGGGTAGTGTTTTAGGGTTTAGGGTAGTGTAGTGGTGTTTGTAAAGTGTAGGGATTGTCCTGGGGGTATGTATTAACATTACACTACGACCACCCTGAGCACAATTACCAGTAGTAACCACCAAAAAATTCAAGATAAAGTTATCAGCAGAATGCTAGGAAAACGTTTATCAATATTAAATGCTTCTAATCAAGTAAAATTCAAATCATCACATAGAGTGTGCCACAAATGGTATTACCACAGCAGTAAGTCTCCGCAACTTACATTTAAAGTGGATAAACATGTTTCATGTGACAGACCCATAGGCCAGTGCTGCAGCTTCCACATGCTTCAACACCCTCCACATACTAGGCAAGACCTTCAAATGGACCCAACCCCCAAATCAAGGAAGACCGTCACCCATGCACTCATCACCAGCAGGCTGGACTACGGGAACGCCTTCGATACTGGAATCAACAAATCTCTACTCCACAAACTTCAAACGGTCCAGAACACCAAATCCAGACTCATCCTCAGCATCCCACGACAAGACCACAGTGCCCAGCATAAACAAGCACGCCACTTGCTCCCCGTCAAAATAAGAGTGCCCTTCAAGCTGCTCACACACAGCTATAAAGACCCTCCACAACACCGGACTCCAATACCTCAATCTCCTTCTACAACCCCAAAAGAAACGTCCACTCCGCTGAATAGGCTTTGGCCAAAATCCTCTGTATCCACAGAACCAGACAGGAGGCACACCCTTCACCTACATCATGGCCAAGACTTGGAATGAACTCCTCCTCACAATCAGATGATGCCCCACATTGAAAGCAATCAGGAAGAGCCATAAGACCTGGCTTTTTGAATGACCAAAGCTGCACAAATTCCCCCCACATACTCCCCCATCACCTGGAAACCCTCACAGGTGAATAGTGCGCTCTATACATCTGTAATTGATTAATTAATACCCACCACAGTATTTGTTTGAGTGTTATCAACAAGTCCTGCCATTGGTTTGGCTGTCTGTAACTCTTAAGGGTAGTGAAATGAGCACTGCTACCTTCTTTAATATACATAGTATCTCTGAGATTGGCTTGGTTTGGCTTCACCTCTGAGAGCTACTTTCAGGGTGTTGGTGACCTACCACCTACCAGTAGCTCACAAGCTACTGGTTAGAGACTCCTGGTATGTATAGAGAGTGGGGAATTGTAGTCCTGAAGCACAAATGTGAAGGTTATTACACCACTACTTGCATGATACATAGCACTTTGAATCACTCCATTCTCTAAAGCCTGGCTCACTGCATGAGTACATGCTTACTGACTGAATGATTACATTAATGTAAGTAAAGACATTGGATGAATTCTTAATTGGTTGACTTTTACTTTAGTGAATGATTTACTACATGGTACTGAAAGTGTCACTATGGGATTGCAACAGCAGTCACACTATGTTTGATGTAGTATATGGATAGTGACAGGGGAATTGGCATGAAGCACAAATGTGAAGGTGGTTACACCACTACATGCATAATGCATAGGAATTTGAAGCACTACATACCCTAAAGCCTAGCTTACTGCAAGAGTGTACTTACTTATGTACCTACAAACATATCAACCAACCAAATCACTCTCTCTCAATTTTGCCAAATGGACACTGATTTATACTGTGATTCTAGACAAATAACTGTATCCCTTGCAGTCTATAAAGAAAGATTAAAAATGTTAAATAAATAAATGTATTAAAACTAGGAGTAATAGAAATAAATAAATTAATACTCAGATATAAATTAGAATACTCTAAGTTTAATAGAGAGTATCTCTAGCACAGGATGCAGGGAAAAAAGGGGTTTAGGGTAATGAAGAATAATAAAAAAAGTTTTTTAAAAAAAGGAAGTTACTAGAATAATAACTCGTATTAAAAAAGTAACCTATAGAAATGCTTTAATAAGAAAAACAAGTTTAAATAAAGCATTTTAGAAATTATACGAAAGTTAAAAAGTATGGAAAGAGGCACGTTTACATAAACACGTTGTACTAAAACAGTGGAAATGAGAAGACCTTTCAACTGAAAAACGTGAGTTAAAAGTGGGAGGAGCAATAAATTGATCCCATAGACTGTTAAGAAACCAAAAAGTATATAAACCACACCAGTGGGATGATTAGTTTCGTTTCAGAGAATCAATACGGGCGAAGAAACTACAAGCAAGGTAATGATTCGGGGCTGCAGAAGCATCTTGAGAATATCTTTCATTTCCTCAGAGGGAACATATTGTTAATGTATATTTAAAAATACATAAAACATTATGTACCCTCCAGAGGAGTTGGATGAATTTTGACGGAGGAAGGAAAGAATATCGAAGAGAGGTAAATTATCTGAATGGGTATATGTTTTATATTTTTTTAAAAGAAAGCAAAAATATTTAAATGATTATAGAATGTGGTGTGACTAAGTTTAAATGGAATATAATAACGAGTTGACAAAATAACCATTACAAGAAATATAGGTTAATTAAGGAATTACTATGTGCAAAGTAGTGATTAGGAGCGAAACCATCATCTTGAGATTATCTTTCATTTCCACAGTGGGATCATATTATTAATGTATATTTTGATTTACATTCAACTTTATGATCCTTCAAGTGGAGTTGGATGACTTTCAACAGAGAATTTGAAACAATAATAAATAATATTTTTTTTAGTATGCAAGTATTTCTTAATGATTGAAAAATGTAGTATGAATAAACTATCGACGAAAAAAGGAAATACTTTGGAATAAATGAGAATACTCTTAATCTTCTTGAGTGAAAATGGGCTGAAAGTATTTATATTGAGTAGTGCTTTCACCAATTTTCACTCATGAAGAACAGGAGGATTATCTTCGCAAGCACTTGTTTTTCGAAAAAATAATATATTTGTGTTTTCAAATGTTATTTGTTAATGTTAATGTTAATGCTTTCAATTTTTAAATAAGATTGTAAAATGTAATAATGACATGAAATGTACATAAAAAAAGATAGATGAAGTAGTGAGGGAGTGTTCGTTGTAGCACTGCTATTCTACTTTTATCTGAAAGTAAAAAAGTCCTAACATTAAAATAAAGATGACGGGGCAACACTTATATAATGTAAACAGAAGGAATGAGTGCTTATGATAAAATTTAAAAAAATGTGATCCAACGCGTGATACCAATGTATGAAAAAAAGATTTTGCATTTCACCCATAGGATGAATATAAAAGACTCAATAAGAAGATTTTGAAAACATGAGCATTTTTCTTTCAAGGATGGTTTAAACAATTATACATTTAATAAAAGAACATAGTACTCCACGGTAAAGGAGAAAAGTCAGCACAATTATAATAGAATAGAAAATAGAATAATATTTTTAAATTCCTTTACAGTCAACAAACTCGTAAGCAGAGTACACAGTTTAAGTTAAAAACACCCTATCACAACTAGTTTTTGAAACGCATTGTAAAATAAAGTGTGTCACAAAATGGTCTATTTACATGGTGAGGGTATTGTAACGTCACATAGAAAAAATAAGCCAATCAACATTAGGATCAGGAAGGTAGAGTTAACAGCACAAGAGCCAATCAAATGTTTTTCAAAATGTGCGCAAGGAAAGGGATTGGTCGGTAATACGTTTTCTTACAATGCTTCACAACCAATTAAAAAGAGGTGTAGAAAGTTTCTGTTTTTAACATACGAGCAAATCAGGGCCTATCATTTTATTAAGAAGTGAAGCTTCCTTTCCTGCTTGCACGCTGTAACCTCCAGCAATAAAGTGTGGCGAATTTGAAACCCGTTTTGGGCCTCTCCTTGTTGGGCGCAAGTTTGGTGGATATATATATATATATATATATATATATATATATATATATATATATATATATATATATATCACTGAAAAAACCATAGGTTTCAGGCCCTATATAGTTAGGAATTAACATATAAAAAACCACTGAAATTGCTCCTATATAGTTAGTTGAACTAACTATATATTTCGCGCATTCGCAATCCACTGCTGATGACGTCACATATTACATCATTCATGACATGGTCAGTGACATCACTGATGACATCACTGATGACATCTCAAATGACATCAC
The DNA here is from genome assembly GCF_964263255.1 of Lissotriton vulgaris. Lineage (NCBI taxonomy): Eukaryota > Metazoa > Chordata > Amphibia > Caudata > Salamandridae > Lissotriton > Lissotriton vulgaris. Next base: position 1,607,287,376 of record NC_141695.1, on the reverse strand, counting down.
TGATGACATCACTGATTACATCTAATTTGACATCAATGATCACACCACTGATGATATACTTCATGTGATAATACAATGCTTCTCCTTACACTTTAATATAACCTCTGTTACACTTAGTGTTAAATACAGAGTATCATTTTTGAAACCATTGACACACGAATACCAGTTACTACATGCGCACTCACTGATTCCTACGTCTACACACACATTCACTCATTCAGCCATACAATCACTCGTACATACAGTCACTCATTATTACAACACTATCATATGCACTCATACACCTATGCAGACACTCACACACTGCCACTCATCCATGGAGTTACTCACACACCTAGTCAGTCCTGTAAAGAATCAATCACACTTTGATTTCTTCATCTGTACAGTTAAACACAGAACAGCTTACATTTTCACAGATATACTAACACATACTTACTCACTTATACAATCAAATCCTTCATCCATACTCTTATACATCCACTCATTCTTCAATATGTAAAACATATTTAAACTTTGCAAAAACACACAGGCACTGGATGATGTCATCAGTGATGTCATTTGAGATGTCATCAGTGATGTCATCAGTGATGTCACTGACCATGTCATGAATGATGTAATATGTGACATCATCAGCAGTGGATTGCGAATGCGCGAAATATATAGTTAGTTCAACTAACTATATAGGAGCAATTTCAGTGGTTTTTTATATGTTAATTCCTAACTATATAGGGCCTGAAACCTATGGTTTTTTCAGTGAATTTTCAAGGTTTTTTATATGTTAATTCCTAACTATATAAGGCCTAAAACCTACGTTTTTTTCAGTGAATTTCAAAGGTTTTTTAAATGCCAATTCCTACCTGAATAAGGCCTGAAACCTATGGTTTTTTCAGTGAATTTGCAAGGTTTTGAAAATGCAAATTCTATTAGCGGATAACGTTTAAATATGTTAATATCCTTGTGGGACCACCTGAGCAGCCCTAGGGATCCGATTTTGGACTGGAGCAAGATGCTCTCTGATTGGGCCGTATTTCTTGCCTTCTGCCCCCCCGATTGTGCCGTATTTCTTGGCTTCTGCCCCCCTGATTATGCCGTATTTCCTGCCTCATGCACCCTGATTGTGCCATATTTCTTGCCTTCTGCACCCTAATTGTGCTGTATTTTTTGCCTTCTGCTCCCTGATTGTGCCGTATTTGTTGCCTTCTGCCCACTAATTGTGCCGTTTTTTCTTGCCTTCTGCCCACTGATTGTGCCGTTTGTCGGGCCTTCTGTCCCTTGATTGTGCCATTTTTTGTGCCCCTGCCCCCCTGATTGTATTATCTTTGCCAGTGTTGGTTCGCGGCTGGTATTGCCTTTATCCGTGTTTTTTTTTGCTGCCGTTATTGTCTTTGCCTTTTTTTTCTGCCGTTATTGTCTTTGCCAGTGTTTGTTTGCTGCTGTTATTGTCTTTGCCAGTGCTTGTTCTCTGCTGGTATTATCTTTGCCAGAGCTGTGTGGGCTGTGGGAGCTGTGTGGGCTGTGAGAGCTGTGTGGGCTGTGAGAGCTGTTTGGGCTGTGAGAGCTGTGTGGGCTATGAGAGCTGTTTGGGCTGTGAGAGTGTGGGCTGTGTGGGCTGTGAAGGCTGTGAGAGCTGTGTGGGCTGTGAGAGCTGTGTGGGCTGTGAGGGCTGTGTGGGCTGTGAGGCCTGTGAGAACTGTGTGGGCTGTGAGACCTGTGGGGCTGTGAGAACTGTGTTGGCTGTGAGAGCTGTGTGTTCTGTGAGGGCTGTGAGGGCTGTGTGGGCTGTGTGGGCTGTGAGGGCTGTGTGGGCTGTGAAAGCTGTGTGGGCTGTGAGAGCTGTGTGGGCTGTGAGAGCTGTGTGGGCTGTGAGCTCTGCTTCTTTTGTGCCTCGGTCTACCTAGGCGGGCTGTGAGAGCTGTGTGGGCTGTGAGAGCTGTGTGGGATGTGAGAGCTGTGTGGGCTGTGAGGACTGTGTGGGCTGTGAGGTCTCTGTGGGCTGTGAGAGTGTGAGCCATGTGGGCTGTGAGAGCTGTGTGGGCTGTGAGAGCTGTGTGGGCTGTGAGAACTGTATGGGCTGTGTTGGCTGTGAGAGCTGTGTGGGCTGTGAGGGCTGTGTGGGCTGTGTGGGCTGTGAGGGCTGTGTGGGCTGTGAGAGCTGTGTTGGCTGTGAGAGCTGTGTGGGCTGTGAGAGCTGTGTGGGCTGTGAGAGCTGTGTGGGCTGTGAGAGATGTGTGGGCTGTGAGCTCTGCTTCTTTTGTGCCTCGGTCTACCTAGCACAAGATGGATGCCAACACTTCCTGGTTTGTAGTGTTGACAGCCAATGAGCATGCAACTTTCTCTGGAAGGCATGCTGATTGGCTGCTACTGTCTATCAACACTCCAAAACAGAAACAGTTGACAGCCATCTTGTGCCTCAGTAGACTAAGGCACAGGAAAGCAGGAAAACAAATGTGTAGAACTCAAAAAAGGGGCAGGGTTGAAGCACCCTGACCCTCTAGGCATGCTTTTTGAAAAATCGCCGGGTGCTCGCACGGTGCGCGCACGGTGCTCGCACTGTGCGCGCTTATAGATATATAATTGATTTCAACTTGAATTTTCTCAGCAACTACTGGAGGGATTTACACCATTTAAGCAAAAGCGTGATCTGCGAATCAGACTCTACCATTTTGCCAAATTTCTTGTAGTTCCGTTCAGCCGTTTGGGCTGTAGCCGTGTCTAAAGGTCCTATGGAAAATTGCATGGGGAAAACACGTTTTGGGACCCCCCTTTTTTCTCGGCCCCCGCTTCACTAATCCCACCGAAACTTTCAGGGATGGAGCGGAGCGTAACGCGCCATCTTCTTTGAGAAATTCACATAGATTGATCAACCGGCGCCAAAGTTATTCCCAATAGAATGTTGCGGATTTCCTATGGAAACTAGGTCCTAACTATATATACCTACTGGCGACCGCCAGTAGGTAATATATATATATATATATATATATATATATATATACATATATATATATATATATATATATGAGACAATCCCTGCTTGCTCTCGCCTGGAGCCCAATCCTGGATACCACAGCGCAGAAGAAGAGAGGAGACCCGGGTGCAGGTGAGCAGTGTGTTTTATTTAGTCGGGAGGACGGCACACCTCAGCATGACGTTTCGGCCTTCACAGAGGCCTTGATCACATGACGCATGCAAGGGAGGAGGCAACTTTTAAAGGGCAAATGCCGGTCTGAGTGTATAATCATTGGTGGAACATGGTCACATGCACAGTATCAGATGTCGTAGACATAGACAACATTTCAATGCTGACTGCAAAGCCCATCTCGGGATAATCCCTGATTTCAGCCTTAATTGCAATGTGCAAACAACTGTAAATAAAGTGCTAATGCAATACTGTCATTTTTAGCAATACAAGTTGCAAATCACGGGATAATCCCAATTAAGAGATTCGAAATACAGTGCAAAATTGGTAATGTGCAACACGTCAGTAAAGTGCAAATAGTGTTATGTAAACAATTATAATCTCAATAAATAACAATTATATACTTGATCTACATTACCATGTTAAAATCAGGTGTAGAAAAAAATATATAAATATATATACATAAAAACATGAATGTACAAGTATATTCATAATAAATATATATACACCAGCCATACACTATTTACACAAGATGAGACCTCAGGTGATCAGAATACATAGCTGCATAAATGCATTTTAAGCCTGTACACCGAGATCGCAGCATCCTGACTCCATTCTACGCACTAGCCAATCATATGTATATGTTCTGCTATAGGATAGGGAGGAGAGGAGATGTAAACCAACCGCTAGGTTTGGAGAACATCGCAACCTCGCCTCCCATACCTCCGTACTAAGGCAAGTAACCATAAGTTGATCAACACCATTCCAGCATTTAGCATAAGAGTAAAAAGTGAAATAAACATTTTTAGTGTGCGTTTTTTTGCCTTTTTTTTACTTTTTTTCTTTTTTATGAATCTTTTTGTTTTCTATGTTATCATACTTTATCATTTTAGATGTTATACTTGGCATTTGATACATCATCATGCAGCCTAAGCCTAGGCTACACTGCACACTGAAACCATACGCAACACTAGACATGTACTGGTCATTGGACAGAGAGTGTCATAAACTCATGTCCAGATGGAAAACTTGACGGAAGAACTAGATAAATGAATTTGGGATGGATAGTTCAGAACCACTAAATACATTATGTTGGTAAATCAGAGACAATTGTAAAAGTCTTCTGTGGAATTTAATCCCCCCGGGGCTCTACTATCCATTTCCAGTATGTACCTGGTCTCCAATTTTCTAAGGGCCCCATCCCTGTCTCCTCCTCTTCTTAAAGGGCCCACACAATCTACAGCATAGTAACGAAGAAGGGTGCTATCATTGTTATGGTGCTCCTTGAAATGGCGGGCCACCGGATACGCCGAGTCATTGGTATTGATGGCCCTTATGTGCTGGAGTATCCTTTTGTGCACCTGCAGCTTGGTGCTACCCACATACCGCAGGGCACACGGACACTCCAGCACATAAACCACATATTCACTCTTGCAAGTCAGTTGTTTTTTGATCTTGCGTGCACTAGGGGTAAATGGGACTGCATATTCAGTTTTATTGAGCCCATGCTGGCATGCCTTACAGGAAGAGTACTTCCTGAAGCCTTTGCTCTTGTCAAGCCAGTTCTTCCGTGACGACACCTCTGGGCTAGATTTGACTAATGCATCTTGCATTGAATATGCTTTCCTATAGGTGATTGATGGTGTAGCTGGGATTTTGTCACCTATAATGGGGTCACGTTTGATTAGGCCCCAGTGTTTAGAGATGATTTTACCAAGCGCCATATGCTGCCTATTGTAGGCCCAGATCAATCTCACTTTTTGATCCTGGGAGGTAGTTGGCGCGACAGTGATCTTGCGTTGCAAGGCTTCACTTCGTGACAGGGCATTCGCCTTAGTTATGGCCTTGTCAACCACTGCAGTGTTGTACCCTCTCGTCAGAAATCTGGTCCTACTGGCTTGATGAGCTAGATGGCATTGTGCTTCAGTGCTGCTCAGTCGTCTAATACGCAGCATCTCGCCATACGGGATACTACGTATGAGATGAGCAGGGTGGTGACTGCTGGCGTGGAGTATTGTATTTCCTGCCGTTGGCTTTCGGTACAACCTAGTTTCAAGTTTATCTCTTCCAGGTGATACTGTCATGTCTAGAAAATGTACCTGTTCTCTACTGATTGTTGAGGTAAACTTCAAGTTGTAATCGTTACAATTCAATATTTCAACAAAGTGCTCAGCTTCTAGACGAGTGCCCTTCCAGACTAGGAACACATCGTCTATATAACAATACCACCGTAAAATTGACCGCCTAGCAATGTCAGAGTGTTCGCCAAAGAGGACCTGTCTCTCCCAGTAGCCCATATGGAGACAGGCATAACTGGGAGAGAAACAGGCCCCCATGGCTACACCCCTGACTTGCTGGTAGTATCTGTTGTTGAACATAAAGAAATTATGATGTAAACAGAATGAAATCATGGATAGTAAGAAACGATTATGATCTGCCATGATGATTGGTCTTAATCCTAGAAAGAATTCTATGGCTCGCAGTCCGTCTTGATGATTAATACTCTTGTATAAAGACGTGACGTCTAATGTGATGAGCCATAAGTCCGGATCCCACTTGATGTCCTCAATTTTCCTCACAAAGTCGTTTGAGTCCTGAACAAAGGATGGTAAACTCTGTACGAACTCTTGTAAGAATGAGTCCACATAGACAGTTGTCTTTTCAAGCAAACCCCCGCACGCTGCTATTATTGGCCTGCCCGGGGGTTTCGCTGGGTTCTTGTGGACCTTCGGGATTAGGTATAGGACTGGCATGACCGGATTGTTGTTTTTAAGATACTTGAGCTCATCCATACTCAACAGTCAAAAGATCTCCACCCCATTAACAATGAATAAAAGTCTTCCTGGGCTTTCTTGATCAGGGTGATGTCACTGTGTCTGTAACAATCCGAATCATTCAGCTGGGAGAGGGCTTCCTCCAAATATAGTTTTCGCGGCCATAAAACTATATTCCCTCCCTTATCAGATTGCCTGACAATGACATTCTCATTTGATTGGATCTTTTGGATGAGTCGCAAGTATTGATCATTCTGTGTATATTTCTTACGTTTGGAATTGAGCAATTTTGAATGTAACAACTTGATGTCTTTTACAGCAGCATCATGAAAGATGTCAAGATTGTCGTATAGCATCACAGGAGTATAAGTGGAGCGTGGTTTGAAAGATGTTAAACCCCCAACTCTATTTGGCCCACACACTGGGGCTTCTTGGGATGTTGATTGCTCCATTCTTAGGGATTCCATAGCCTCCAAGCCTGGGGCATCACAGACTTGAAGCCCCTCATTTGTTGATTCAGTCCTCATCGGGGTGCTGCGTGTTTTGCCACCCATAAAATGTTTCTGCAATTTTATCTTGCGGACAAATTTGTACAGATCAATCCTAGTGTCCACATAATTAAAATCGCATGGAGGACAAAATGTGAGGCCCTTTGATAGAATGCGATGTTCAGCCTCAGATAAGACCATATCAGTCAAATTGATAATTGATAATCGAGGGGGCAATGTCTGTTACTCCTGATTGAGTGCTCACTTCCTGTTCCATCTTTTTGTGCTCTTTTTCTTTTTCTGCTGATTTTTTTCTGCCTCTTGATTTGGCCTTTTGGCGTTGGTAGCGCTTGGCATTGCGGATTTTGTTCCTGAGTGCGACTGGGTTCTCGGGCGTAAAGTCTTGCGCCAATCCTTCCTTATGCATTCGAGTTCCTCTGCTGGTGTAAGTTTGGTAAACCCCAATTGCCCCTCCATTTGAGACAAATTGGAGTCTGAGTCACTATTTATGCAAGAGCTTAAATTCGACTCTGAAGAGTCATCCTGCTGTGCTGCCCCTGATCCGTGCCCTTGAGTGGGGCGGCCTGCTGCTGCCACAGCTTTGAGTGCTGGCAATTGATTCTTGGAATTGCAAGGCGAAAAACCAGCCCGTGATCAAGTGCTCAGGGGAGCAGGAAAAGCGTTGGGCGATGCAACTTGAAGACACTGTTCTGGCATGTGAGCTGCTGCTTTCCTCCTCATTAAAACGCGTATTTGGAACCTTTGGCTGGCGGCTTCATTCACAAGGGCAACTTTGAATGTTTGGATTTTTTGCGGCTGGGTCCAGTCGCGAATGAAGCCACGCTGTGTAAGCGGACCTTTGCTGACGTTTATAGCGTCAGCGTTTGAAGGGCCAGAGGCGCGTGGATGAAAGCGCTACACAGCAACCCCCAGCTCAGGACAATGATTTTCAACCCACTGGGGTCTCATAACGTTTTTATTTTTTGCATCCCAGGATCGACTCACTGGAGAAATACTGCACAGCACAACGAAGACCAGCAGCCAGTTCGGGCTGCCACGCCCTCTGGGGCGAAAACTATTTGAACAAACGTGCTGGCAATTGATTCTTGGAATTGCAAGGCGAAAAACCAGCCCGTGATCAAGTGCTCAGGGGAGCACGAAACGCGTTGGGCGATGCAACTTGAAGACACTGTTCTGGCATGTAAGCTGCTGCTTTCCTCCTCATTAAAACGCTTATTTGGAACCTTTGGCTGGCGGCTTCATTCACAAGGGCAACTTTGAATGTTTGGATATATATATATATATATATATATATATATATATATATATATATATATATATATATATCCAACCAAACAAGTCGCTGTAGACCCCTGCCGCTTGTCAAAGGCGGGCCTCGGATGGGATAGCGAGTCCCAATGTATCCAACCAAAACCTTCTCCAGTAAAGAAAAAGCAGAATTGACTGCGAAACGCGTCGAGAAAGCCATTGAATAAAATCACGCTTTGCACTTCCAAGTGGCCCGGATTTCTTTTTCTTTACTGGAGAAGGTTTTGGTTGGATATATATATAAAATTGAGGACATCAAGTGGGATCCGGGCTTCATTCACAAGGGCAACTTTGAATGTTTGGATATATATATATATATATATATCCAAACATTCAAAGTTGCCCTTGTGAATGAAGCCCGGATCCCACTTGATGTCCTCAATTTTATATATATATCCAACCAAAACCTTCTCCAGTAAAGAAAAAGAAATCCGGGCCACTTGGAAGTGCAAAGCGTGATTTTATTCAATGGCTTTCTCGACGCGTTTCGCAGTCAATTCTGCTTTTTCTTTACTGGAGAAGGTTTTGGTTGGATACATTGGGACTCGCTATCCCATCCGAGGCCCGCCTTTGACAAGCGGCAGGGGTCTACAGCGACTTGTTTGGTTGGATATATACATATATATATATATATATATATATATGTATATTCTCTCCCAAAGTTGCCACAAGTAGAGCCACCACACAAGGAAGGGTTACCGCTCTCAAAGCCACAGAAGGTAGGCTGCACACCATGCACGAGTCCTCTGCAACAGCCATACGCGTTTCGAGCTGGAAGCTCTTGATCACTGGCAAGTATGATGGAACAGAGCCGGTATATTTGGAACTTTTTATTTTTTATTTAAATCAAGAGTCACGCCCATGTGGGCGTCGCCGCAAGCATGCTGGTTATCGTAGTCTGAATATGCCTGCTGACTCCACGTTCATCCAAGCAAGTGCCTCGCTCATTTCATCATAGTCAATATTGTCCCGTTAGGGCAAAGGTACTTGCAACAAGGCTGCAGCTTCCCAATAATGATCCGTGGCTCAGGCCCCCTCCTTTCCGTTGGTGTTCGTGGTAACCAACACCCAGGATCCACAACAGTGGCGGGGCAGCTCCGCGACCTAGCAAGCCGCTCGAAATTCTCTCCCAAAGTTGCCACAAGTAGAGCCACCACACAAGGAAGGGTTACCGCTCTCAAAGCCACAGAAGGTAGGCTGCACACCATGCACGAGTCCTCTGCAACAGCCATACGCGTTTCGAGCTGGAAGCTCTTGATCACTGGCAAGTATGATGGAACAAAGCCGGTATATTTGGAACTTTTTATTTAAATCAAGAGTCACGCCCATGTGGGCGTCGCCGCAAGCATGCTGGTTATCGTAGTCTGAATATGCCTGCTGACTCCACGTTCATCCAAGCAAGTGCCTCGCTCATTTCATCATAGTCAATATTGTCCGGTTAGGGCAAAGGTACTTGCAACAACGCTGCAGCTTCCCAATAATGATCCGTGGCTCAGGCCCCCTCCTTTCCGTTGGTGTTCGTGGTAACCAACACCCAGGATCCACAACAGTGGCGGGGCAGCTCCGCGACCTAGCAAGCCGCTCGAAATTCTCTCCCAAAGTTGCCACAAGTAGAGCCACCACACAAGGAAGGGTTACCGCTCTCAAAGCCACAGAAGGTAGGCTGCACACCATGCACGAGTCCTCTGCAACAGCCATACGCGTTTCGAGCTGGAAGCTCTTGATCACTGGCAAGTATGATGGAACAAAGCCGGTATATTTGGAACTTTTTATTTAAATCAAGAGTCACGCCCATGTGGGCGTCGCCGCAAGCATGCTGGTTATCGTAGTCTGAATATGCCTGCTGACTCCACGTTCATCCAAGCAAGTGCCTCGCTCATTTCATCATAGTCAATATTGTCCCGTTAGGGCAAAGGTACTTGCAACAAGGCTGCAGCTTCCCAATATTGATCCGTGGCTCAGGCCCCCTCCTTTCCGTTGCTGTACGTGGTAACCAACACCCAGGATCCACAACAGTGGCGGGGCAAAAGTGTCGACAATTTGAACCTTCAATAATAAATACAGTAATCAATGATGCATTAGAAGTTAATATCAATTCATTGTTCGAACGTGTAATCAGTACCCGTCCCATGTCAATTCATTGTTCGAACGTATAATCAATACCCATCTGGATCAATTTATTGTCCGAACATATAATCAGTCTTATCCCATATCAATTCATGTGCTAAAAACTGCATACATATCTCATGATATCAAGGCTGAGCAATCGGGGCACAACAAGGAGTTGAGAGTTTCATTTGTACCGGCGCCATTTTGGGTGAGGTCAGGAAGGTCCAAGTATAGTCAAAATGTCTCCACCAACTCGTGGTTGGACCGGGACCTCTTTCGGCAGTCCAAAAGTTTTCGTTGAAGGGTAGCAGAGGGGACTGCCGACATGAACCATCAGTCAAAGTGGGGTGGGAGGCAACAATCTCTTCTACCGGGTCATTCTGGTGTCCCACCGGAACTGATCAAGTTGGTAGTCTTGCAGGATTTTGGTGATTTCAAGACTGAGGCCGGCGCCGGCATGAGCGCGCCGACGTCCCGCGGCTACGTCGTGGTCGTTCCGTGGGTGATCATGGCAGTCATTCCCCATCGGGGGTCGGGGGCCCCCGTGGCTCTTATAGAATCTTCAAAGTTGAGGAGAACGTTTCTGGACGCAGGAAACTAGAAGCGTCGTTGCACCGCAACAGTGGACGAGACCCCCGCTGGGTGAGCGGAGCATCTTTGCCTCGCAATAGTGGACGAGACCTTTTGTCGGGTGAGTGCAGCGCCGCTGCATCGCAAGAGTGGAGGAACCCTTTTGTTGGGTGAGTGGAGCGTTGGGGGTGCAGCTGAGGGGCCCCCACCTGTGGGGGTGGGAGAGGCTCGTTCGCGCCGCCTCTCCCTCCCAGCGCACCCCACGCCGACACCTGGCGTTGATATCCGTGATGTCCGGACCAGGCGATAAGAGGGGGGGGTCGGAGGCAGAGGCAAGACATCCCCCCCGTGGCCTGCAGGGCGCCGCTTCAGGCCCGAACGGGGAGCTCATATCAAGCACACGTGGGAAGCGGGTCAGCCAGCCAGTCTAGAAGAACACCCTCCGGCCTTGTTGACTGAAACTTCATGGACTCACGCCAGGAATTCAAGGCAGCGAGCACGTCGCCAAGTGTAGGAAAACCTTTACAGTATTCAGCAAACGTGCCGACACCTGGCGTTGATATCCGTGATGTCCGGACCAGGCGATAAGAGGGGGGGGGGGTCGGAGGCAGAGGCAAGACATCCCCCCCCCCCGTGGCCTGTAAGGCGGCAGAAGAAGGGAATCGGGAGACCAGTACATTTTGGGCCATCCACCCCACGGCTGATGGCGGTTAGCCGGGCCCCGCCCTGCACGTGTCGAGGCCTCATCTTCCGGATGGGCGTAACCATGGCCCTGTTGCACTTCGGGAGTTTCCGGAATGGGGGTAGGTATCTGCTGATTTGTATCTATTTCATGTTACCGTTAATGGGCGTGGCGGGCGGTGGGACAGACATGCTTGGAGCAGTGGGGGGGTGGCAGAGCCTAGCTACCTCGTGGCTGCCGTAACGTCAAGCTTGGCTTTTTTCACCACTTCTATGTTTCTTATTTCTAGCGAAGTCAAAAACTTATCAGTGGCCTACTGATTTTGTTCGATTTCTTTCCCTTCCTTTTCAAGTGTGTTTCATGTTAAAGTTTCTGTTTATTAGGATACAGTGATTACTTCGTATTTTACATATGTCTTCTTTATTAGGGGTACTCTCCGGTTGAGCCAGATGATGTACCTCTAATAAATGGTCCGGGTGGAACTAGTTTCTCAATCAGTGGGGAGTAGATGGGCATGACAGATTACAACGGGGGACAAAGATCCGCATTACCCACCCTTCACTACTTGCAAAGACTAGACAGAATATTTCTATTCCACGTTATTTGTAAACAGAGAATACTTCGAAAGAACTATTCCTTGAACAATAAATGTCCAGCCAATCAATCAATTAGTGGAGAGAAAAACAGGCATGACGGATTACAACGGGGGACAAAAGTCCGCATTACCTATCCTTCACTATCTGCAAAGGGAGACAGAATATTCCTATTCTTCTCTGTTTGTAGACAGGGTCCGATTATTGCTCTTTGAGATATTCCCTGTGACAGGGAATATCTCAAAGAGCAATAATCGATAAAAAATTAGTAGGATTATAACACTTTAATAACTTATAAATATATACATCGCAACAAAAACAGTAAACACCTTAAAACATTTTTTATTAAAACAGAAGCAAAAATGACAACTAACAGTAGTGATATCCTGGGCGGGTGATGGAACTGGGATTGTTAATAGAAAAAGATCTACAGAGAAAGGTATTGGTGAATTATACTTCTCCGGAAATTTAAAACTCACAAATGTTTTATTTGTGTAATCGTTTCAGGTCAAACGGATTGTGGGACAATGTTCAGAATGGAAGAGTCACCAAAAGGCAAAAAGTTCCGCTTGACCCCGGGAGCCGGCCGCCTATGTCGGGTGCGATCTCAGGCTACACCAGGGCAACAAGACTTGGGGAGGGGGTCGGAGCCAAGCGTCTTCTCCGAGTCCACGCCATCACACCGCCCCTCGGGGGCCTCCGTCAAGCGGTTTAGGGAGGTAGCGTATCACATTGTTTTCAAATGCAGTCAGGTCCACAAACGGCCCCCACTTACTTTGAGAATAGTGAAGCTGCAGCTGGTGCAAATAAGGTTTAGACAGTGTTACAAGCGCTGCTCAGAACTCTTAACTATGGCACCCAACATCCAGGACTTATGCCATTTGTGCAAGGCAGTGACATCGAAGCAACTCAGGGACCAAAACCATTAACGAACACTCATGTATGAAAATCTTACTATTGATGCTTGACTGAGGCCAAGGAGATCAGAGTGCATGAGTCTCATGCTCGATCGATTGAGCTAGCCGGATCGGCAACTAAAAGTATAAATTAGTTATGTAAATAGTTATTTAATAAAATGTTTTACCCTGTTACTGTGCTGGTGTGTTGTATATATTTATAATATTTTCATAGGGTTTGTCGTTATTTTGGGTGGGGTGGGTGGCGGAGCCGAGCTCTCTTGCAGCCATCATCGTGTGGAGCTCAGTTCATCTCACTAGTTTCGTATTTCTCATGAGGGGTTGTTCTTAATGTTTCTATTTTTGCTAGGTCAAAAAGAGATCCCATTAGTGGCCTACTGATTTTGCTCGATTCCTTTTGTTTTTTAAAACGATTTTTCACTATCTGCAAAGACTAAACAGAGTACTGCGACTCTGTGCTTGTTTGTAAATAGAGAATGAACCAAAGAGAACCAATTCTAAAACAGTAAATGCTTGGATAACAATCAATCAAATGGAGAGAGAAGCAGGCACGACGGATTACAACGGGGGCAAAGGCCTGCGTTAACTACCCTTCACTATCTGCAAAGAGAGAGTACTGCTAAGAGAAAAGCGGGGGGGAGGGGGGAAGCAGCGTTCAAAGTACATCAGCGTGCATAAACACGAAAATGTTTTTACCTATCACGTACTTGACATTTGACAGCTTTTGATATTTGCTATTAAAAAACCATTGAAATTCACTGAAAAAACCATAGGTTTTAGGCCATATATAGTTACGGATTAGCATTCACAAAACCTTAATTTACTCGCACAAAACCATAGAAATTTGCATATATAGTTAGATGCAATAACTATATATCGCGCACCCGCAATCCACTGCTGATGATGTCACATATTACATCATTCATGACATGGTCAGTGACATCACTGATGACATCACTGATGACAACATCCAGTGACTGTATGTTTCTGAAAAGTTAAAATATGTCTTACATATTGAAGAATGAGTGGATGTATAAGTGTCTGGATGAAGGATTTAGTAGGTGCATGACTGACTGTATGAGAGAGTGATTAAATGTGTCTCTCTGAGTGCATGGGTTAGTGACTAAACTGTCTTAATTTGTGCATTATTATTATGGCTGAGATACCCGCCACCCCCTCTCAACACAATCCCCAAAAGGAAGGGAAACCGGAAACAGTTCTTGAAGTTTTTGGATGTGGGGAGGGAGTGACCCTCCCCCGGCCATATTTATTAAAACAAAAAATTAAACATTAAACGTTTCATTTTATGTACAATTTCATTATCACATTGCGATGTTTGGCTCACCTTAACATATTCTCTAATACAGAGTTTCTCCTAGCCGAACTAGCATCCAACAAAAACATTCTCTAGAAACACTGAAATTGTACATCCTAACGTTTAAGGGCCAACGGCAAGGTCATAACCGGTGTCAAGATCCCTAACCAGACTTACCCCTCCCACTTGTGAGGGGCGACAGCACAGAGGCTTACCTCAAGTGCAACTACTAACAATTTCCCTTGACTTGACGGGGGCACTTAAGACTCGACGCCATTTAAAGGTCGTTCGAAGACTTGTGTGTGGTATCTAGAAGGTATCGTGGACCTCCCCCCATCCCACACAACTTACCGCATCTGCCATCGCAGATGACCCTGGCCCCGGGAAATTCCCCAGGAGGGGGCTGTAACCCCTCCTACAACGGAAGGGGCCTTGACCGCCTTTCCTTTACTTCCGGCGACCCGCCCTTAGACGGGACCGCCTCCCCACTGAGGGGCCAATGGCCACCTCTCCCGAGCGCTCCCATCCGTGTTGGGTGACGCCCACTCATAGGGATCTACCAATTAGTGCTCACCGATCATGACCTTACCACCTACCAAAAAATAAATACGACAATTTTATTCCACCTACAAAAAACATTGGTCGCTACGATCGAAGGAACATGCTAAAAATACAACACTACATCAAATCATTTTAATCGAAACACTACACAATATTCACCATACTTTATTATGATCAACAACAAACTGATACTTTCACAGCCTGTAAACGGAATGGAAAAACAAACTTATAAATTCACTTTATTGCACAACAACTTGCTGTCCTCAGGGGCTGGTGGGTGGGTCAAAATTGGCTCTTCGTTCTGTCCCGAGCTCACGTGTAGCGAGGAGGTGCAGCTTCGGAGCACAAGAACAAGAGGACGTCTTCTGGTCTTGCGTCTCTTTTTATCCGTCTTCAGGGCGGGCGAGAACCCGCCCCTGCCCGCCCCTAGGGCGGGGCTGGCTACGTCGGTGTCTAGGCCAGCCCACTCCAGGGCGGGAAAAAGCGCGCCCCGGCTACGCCGCTTCGGGCATACCAGCCGAGACACGCCTCCCGCCCAAAAATGGCTTCCCGGGGGGATCGAGGCACTCCACCATACGTTCGGGGGGACCGAGTGGTCACCCCTTTCCATATGGCTGAGATACCCGCCACCCCCTCTCAACACAATCCCCAAAAGGAAGGGAAACCGGAAACAGTTCTTGAAGTTTTTGGATGTGGGGAGGGAGTGACCCTCCCCCGGCCGTATTTATTAAAACAAAAAATTAAACATTAAACGTTTCATTTTATGTACAATTTCATTATCACATTGCGATGTTTGGCTCACCTTAACATATTCTCTAATACAGAGTTTCTCCTAGCCGAACTAGCATCCAACAAAAACATTCTCTAGAAACACTGAAATTGTACATCCTAACGTTTAAGGGCCAACGGCAAGGTCATAACCGGTGTCAAGATCCCTAACCAGACTTACCCCTCCCACTTGTGAGGGGCGACAGCACAGAGGCTTACCTCAAGTGCAACTACTAACAATTTCCCTTGACTTGACGGGGGCACTTAAGACTCGACGCCATTTAAAGGTCGTTCGAAGACTTGTGTGTGGTATCTAGAAGGTATCGTGGACCTCCCCCCATCCCACACAACTTACCGCATCTGCCGTCGCAGATGACCCTGGCCCCGGGAAATTCCCCAGGAGGGGGCTGTAACCCCTCCTACAACGGAAGGGGCCTTGACCGCCTTTCCTTTACTTCCGGCGACCCGCCCTTAGACGGGACCGCCTCCCCACTGAGGGGCCAATGGCCACCTCTCCCGAGCGCTCCCATCCGTGTTGGGTGACGCCCACTCATAGGGATCTACCAATTAGTGCTCACCGATCATGACCTTACCGCCACAGGTCCGGATAGTTGACCGGCTATCCGGACCCCCCACAAAAACTCCTACCTAAAGGTCATGTCTTAATGATTTTAACCAGGCTAAGAAGTCTCCTATGAGTAACTCATTCCCCACCCTCGACAAATGCACACCATCCCCCAGATACATACTGTCATCATTAATACAACTATGCGAGATCGAATGCAATGTCTTGGAACGGAACAACCTACTCACTTTGTTATTCAGTTTTCTAACAGAATGATTTAAAGCAGGGATCGAGATAGCCCCCCGCCATACTTTTCGTGGGATCATATGAGACCACGCAATTATGCACCCCGGAACTCTCCTAGCTAACCAACTTACCGTGGAAAGCATCGTCTCCAGGAGAAGTCGTCTACCGGTAGTGACCAAATCATTACCCCCTAAATGCACTATGACTATGGACGGCGGTGACCTCATCCGCTCTAACAAACCCTCAAAAAATTCCTGAAACTGGTCAATACAGAGACCGCCCCTTCCGTAGAAGGACACTCTGTACCCGTATTCCCCAGGTACGTGAACCATGTCACCTGCTTTGAATACGTCCGCGGCCCGTCTCACGTATGAGTGGCCCACGACCCACACCTCCTTCCTTACAGCCTGTGATGTGCAACCGCTGGCCTGGTGTTGGGTCGACTGCACAGTCCGCCCTGCCTCGTAGGCTTGCGCAACTGAAAACAAACAAAGACAAGAGGCGTGAGTACATGATTACAGCTTCACAACATGTGCAATCGCACGTACCTCTTATAACAATTGGAGGACCAACGCCCCACACGTTTTACTTGTTCTACATTAAGACCCCTGGCTGTAGCTTCAGTGGCAGCCCCTATCCGAAAGGAATGGGTCCCAAATTCGCCCGGGTCCAAGCCCGTTGCGGCAATGGCCATTGCAAGCACCCGCTGAAACTGAAACCTCGTCAGTGGGGTGGCGTCTGCATGCCTCAACAATGTCCCCCCCCATGATGCCACCCTTCGTGCTAGGTAGTCTTCTAAGCACTGTACCGGACACATGGAGGATCCGGGGGTCCGGCGAATGATCGTGCAGTCCCCCCTCCCGTCTTGGTCGGACTTGGACCTGAGAAAGGAGACAATCATCGCATCGCCCCTGATCCGGACATGTTCCCTGCACAAGCCCCCCGACACATCCTGTTTGTTCTTTGCAACCAGCTCACCAACTCTCATAGCCCCGTGAAATGCCAGCGTAAATGCAGTCCGGAACAAACAGGTCTCGAAAGGGGACGAGCACGTGTTAGGGAGTGAGGCCAGTAACTGGGCCAATCTATCCAGACCTATCGGTCGTCTTACGTCTACTCTGCGACCCTCTAGGCGTTGCCACCCACGCAGCGCTTTTTGTACCGTAAAAGACGCTGTCGGGTCCTGGATGCCGTGGGCCTTGGCAACAAAGGAAATGGCGGCACGATGCCTTTGGGCCGTAGCCACCGATTTCCCAGCCCTACGTAAAGACATCAGAAAAAGTACTACACACTCTTCCTGCCCCCACAGACCCCCTCTCTCTTCCCCCAAAAAGGCTAAATAGGCCTGAAACGCCCCTTCATATGCCTTCCTTGTCCTGGGTGCTAGACTCTCTCCCACGAGGTGACGAAGTTCGGGGCACCGAGAGACCAGAGAGCTTCGGGGAAGGGTGCCGGCTCTGGGTCCGCTGAAGGAAGGAAACCCGAGAAAGCCTGCATGTGAAAACGAGACAGTGCATCAGCAGCCTGATTCATCACCCCTGGGACATGTTTTGCTCTGAATATCACGTTCAGTTGCATGCACAGTAAGACAATTTCTTTGAGCAGCCTCAAAATCAATTTACAACGGGCTGCCTGACTATTGATGCATTCTACCACGGTCATATTGTCGGACCAGAACACGACAGAATGATCTCTGAACCCGTCTGGCCATGTTCTCAGGGCCACCAGAATGGGAAATAGTTCAAGGAAAGCTATATTACCCGTCAGCCCCTTCTCGTGCCACCATAAGGGCCACTTTTGTGCAGACCATTTTGTGCCGAAGATGGCGCCAAAACCTATACTTCCTGCTGAATCTGTCCATAGCCCAAGCTCTTCGGAGGACACGGCTGGCTTGTTCCAGACGACTCGGCCATTGAAGTCCGCCAAAAATGCTAACCAAATCCGCATGTCCTGGCGGACTTCGGCCGATAATCTCGTGCGATGATGCCCCTCTCTTAAGCCAACCATTGATTGGGCAATCGAGCGGGAAAACGGGCGAGCCATTGGGATCACCCTCAAGGCAAAGTTCAACTTTCCCACTAATTGTTGCAACTGGTGCAGTGTAACCTTAGGTGCATTTAAACATACTTGGAGGGCTGTCCTGAATTTCAACACTTTGCTAGCTGGTAAACGGAAACACCCCTCCCTCGAGTCCAACTCGATCCCCAAAAACTCGAGGCAAGTCGTGGGACCCATAGTCTTACCCGTTGCCAATGGCACACCAAAAAGACCCATCAACACACAGAATTCATCTAAGGCCTGGGCACATTCGGGACTTCCGGCGGAGCCCAGGAACAAAAAGTCGTCAAGGTAGTGCATTACATTTCGAAAACCCGTTTTCTTAGTAAACACCCATTGCAGGAAAGTACTGAATTGCTCAAAATAAGCACATGATATAGAGCAACCCATTGGCATACACCTATCCATGTAAAATGACCCCTGGAACCCGAATCCCAAAAGACGCTGATCGTCTGGGTGTACCGGGAGCAACCGGAACGCTGACTCGATATCAGATTTCGCCATCAACGTCCCGGGCCCCAGGCGATTCAAGATGGCTACTGCCTCATCAAACGATGCGTATCGCACCGAGCAAACTTCCGGATCAATTGCGTTGTTCACCGAAAGACCATGTGGAGCAGACAGATTATGGATCAAACGGAACTCACCTGGGTCCCTCTTGGGGACCACCCCTAACGGAGAACACACAAAATTCGGTACCGGGGGTACACTAAACGGGCCGGCAACCCGTCCCCGGCTAACCTCTTTCTGAATTTTCTCATGCACCACAGATGTATGTTGTAACACGGAAAGTTGATTTTTGCACATCCCTACCCCCTGAAAGTCCCCCACCGGGATGCGGAAACCATGTGAAAAACCGTTCCGCAGCACCCCGGCAGAAGTACGATCCGGGTATTCGCTGAGCCAAGGAATCATTGCCAAGGTATCAATCGGGGTTGGTAACGGCGCCCCTCGGCCAAGCTTAGACCTGTTTGGCGCCCCCCTTTCCCCCATTCTCACCCGTTCTGGCTCTGCACGATGACTCAGGATGGGACGACCCACACGTACTACATTCGTGCTTGAACTTACACAATCCCGGAGGCCTGGTACATTTCCCTTTGTTAAAATTAAAACAGAAACCCTTTCTCCCTGTATTGCCTGCGGGCCTCGACTGGTCGTCGGTGCTCGTACTTGGACGAAAGGGCGTCCCCACATTTTGGCGGGAGTAATCAATAACATTGCCCCCAACCAATGGCATTCTTAACATTCCCGATTCTTTCATTTTATCCCATGTTATAGAATCGTAACAATCCCAAGTCAAACTCTTGTTATGTTCCTTCTCTTTCCTGAACAGGTTGTCATAACAAAACCAATGGTTACCTTGATACGATGTCGAGTACCCCATAATTCGTGATTGATAAACGGGAAACTCAGGAAGCAACTCGGGCCTACGACTCCCCAAAATCGATGTGAAAATACCCCACGCATTGCCCCAGTTGCCAATAGTCTCATTCACCTTAAAGGCGGCCATTTTTGCGCGCCAAACACTCGGATGCATTAAGTCCTTCTGACTTTTAACATGCTCCATATCATAATGGTCAACAAGCAAGGAAAAAATATTCACATACTCCCCAGACCAGATCTTTTCCTTTATAGCCAAAGGCACATGTTGTCCCAGTCTCTCTCTACGAGAGGGTGCTGACTCGTCCCTTGCAATCGGCAATGGCCGCTTACCTGAACCGGACGCGACTTCTGCCGCTTGCGGCTTGTCTTTAGCCGCCTCCCTTTTCTCACGAAGTCCTTTTATCAGCGCCTGTGCCTCGGCAGCCGCGGCGCCATCACTACTATCCCCCAACCATGCTGCTAGCTGTGCTGCCAGCTCGGGGGGCATGTCTCCCTTGGGTGTCGGGGTGACGACAACAGGGATTGGATTCCCCTCGATCGGTACTGGGGTCGGCGCCTCGAGCGGGGCAGAGGGAACCGGGACGTCTCCACCGGCTGGAACCCTTCTCGACCTCTTAGGTCTCCCTCCAGCCGGCGCAGGGCCCGTACCCTCCTCCCCGTCCCGTTCTGCCAACCGTTTCTTTATGTCGGACACTTCTTTGCAAAGGGCCCGCACCATCTGGTCGGTCGTCATTCTCTTCGCGCCTTTCTTGGGCATCTCCCCGAGGAAGTATCTAGAAGACAAAGAAAAGGATCAAAACGCTCAAAATTGGCTCTTCGTTCTGTCCCGAGCTCACGTGTAGCGAGGAGGTGCAGCTTCGGAGCACAAGAACAAGAGGACGTCTTCTGGTCTTGCGTCTCTTTTTATCCGTCTTCAGGGCGGGCGAGAACCCGCCCCTGCCCGCCCCTAGGGCGGGGCTGGCTACGTCGGTGTCTAGGCCAGCCCACTCCAGGGCGGGAAAAAGCGCGCCCCGGCTACGCCGCTTCGGGCATACCAGCCGAGACACGCCTCCCGTCCAAAAATGGCTTCCCGGGGGGATCGAGGCACTCCACCATACGTTCGGGGGGACCGAGTGGTCGCCCCTTTCCAATCTGTTGTTCTATGAAGTACTGCATGTGTTAATCAGTAGCTATATGAGTAACTATATGGGTTATTGATTGGTTGCCTAAGTATTTCTATGGGAGAGTGAGTGTGTGTGTGGGGGTGTCTGGGAGGTGTGTGACTCTGTGTATACATGTGTGAACAGTTGATTCACTAGATCTATGGGTTCAAAACTGCATGTTGAAACAGCTGTATGGGTGGTTGACTGTGTACGAGTGTATTGGTGAGTGAATGGATATCTCAGTGCTACATGTCAAAGTAAGTACATATGTAAAACACAGTACATGTGAGAGTTCACATATATAAATTACTGTGTATAAGAGCCAGTGAATGTGTGAGTGGCTGAATGGATCATTGAAAACTTGTATCAGGAATTGTGTAAGAGAGTAAATATGTGTTAGTATATGTTTGAATAAGTAAGGTGTGTATAACTGTATAGTTAATGAAATGGAGGTGTGATTGATTCAGTGCATGACTGACTAGGTGTGTGAGTGTCTGTTTACTCTGAGTGTATCTAAGGTTATATTAGAGTCTGAAGAGGTTGATCGTATTATCACATGATTGATGTCATCAGTGATGTTGTCAGTGATGTCATTTGAGTTGTCATCAGTGATGTCATCAGTGATGTCACTGACCATGTCATGAATGATGTAATATGTGACATCATCAGCAGTGGATTGCGGGTGCGCGATATATAGTTATTGCATCTAACTATATATGCGAATGTCTATGGTTTTGTGCGAGTAAATTAAGGTTTTGTAAATGCTAATCCCTAACTATATATGGCCTAAAACCTATGGTTTTTTCAGTGAATATATATATATATATATATATATATATATATATATATATATATATATATATATATATATATATATATATATATATATATATATATATAAATATATATATATATTTATATATATATATATATATATATGTATGATTCTCCGACTCATCTCGATAGTGCTTCCTTGCACTGACAAGTTTGCAGACTTCAAATAACGCCAAAGCCAGTCTTTAATTTTCAAAAATGATTTATTTCGTTGTGGTGCAAGCCATCAGACGCGTTTTGGACATGACGTCCTTGCTCACTGATGGGGAAAATACGGGCTACCGCCATTATATACAAACTGTGCATTAGAAACGCGCGCCAATTTTCGAAGTCTTGCAACAACACAAACATAGGACTGTGTCACTACATAAGAGCCATAAAGTGATGTTAATGAGGACGCCATTTTAAGACATGTTCGTTGTCCCCTAAAAACAGTATTTACAATCGACTCTGATTAAAACACATTGCTATTAAATACATAGGGAAATGCAATTTAATTGGTATCTGAGTTTCAAATTCATAGTACTTGCCCTATAAATTACTCTAATGTAATGGATTGCCCGTAAAACTGCCAGCTTACATCACGTACAAATACATAAAATTCATCAAACGACTTTTAAAATCATAAAAGCGTTGTCAATGTGGGGTTACGGGTAGACATGTTACATCGGGGTATATTTCATAAACTGTACAAATACATTTATTACATTTCAAAATAAAATGTCCCTCAATGTCGTATTTACAAATCTATCTGCATTCGGCATAAAACCCCTCATACGAATATTTAGTCACATGGTCCACAATGATCTGAGTTTAATCACCCTGATGGTAATTGTCCTAACAGTACATTTTAGATAAATACATGTGACAGGCATCAAAAGAAAAGAAAAATGGTGCTGGGCTTAAATACTAGAATGAATGGGGTATCTCAGAATGCATTACCCTTAAATATGTGCAAAACATGGTCTCAGACGTGCGTTCGTACGTTGTTAAAGTGGCGGTGCTCAGAAGTGATAGGTGCCTAAGTGGGGACTCATTTAACATCGTTGAGTACCTTGAGATTAAGTGCAAAGTGCTAAAGTAAAAGAATGAATACTGAATTCATGTCCATACAAAATTGATCTAACTCTGCTCTGCCTAAGGTTCAACAAGGTTATTCAAAAAAAAGAGAGACCTATCACTCTATGAGTGGCACTGAAATACGGAACTCCTGTTATCGAGGGGTAAAAGGAATATATAAGTATCCTATTAGTTGTTAATGAACCTTCTCAATGGACTTGATTTAGGGATATCATTATAAGAAATTGTGAAGGTCCTCCCCCATGTTCAAACCTCCCGGGGCCTTGCTGTTCAGAAGTACAATGTATTTTGATTCGAGCTGTCTAAGACGTTTCTCGTTGTCCCCCCCTCTTTTACTCGGGGTGACGGCATCGATAACAAAATACTTTAGATGGTTCAGATTTTGACCATATACATTCTGAAAATGCCGAGCTACTTGGTAGCTTTGATCGGCATTAACTATAGCCCTCAAATGCTGTAGGATGCGCATATGGACAGGTAATTTCGTGCTGCCTACATAAGTGAGGTCACAACTACATTTTAAAACATACACCGCTAGTTCAGTGCGGCATGTGTAGTGTGCCTTCAGTGTGACGGGCATGTTGTCAAATGGGATTGGATATGTGGTCGTATTTATCCCAAACTTGCATGCCCTACACGAGCTGCAACGAAAAAAAAACTTTCGTGGAGACAGCCAATTATCCTCTTTGAGTGTTTCTGGACTGTTCACCACTAAGTCATTGCGCATTGCATAGGCACGTCTGTATGTAACCGTGGGGGTTTTGGGCATATTTCTTTTTAGAACGTGGTCTGTAAGGATGATGGGCCACTGTTGTTTAACCAACTTTGTGATTTATTTGGCTTGCTTGACGGCTAAACCCTGTAATAAGGCATATGGTGTTATTCTCATTGCCCTCTGTTATTGTTAATGGGTTTTTTTCTAGTGGGATCAAGAAGATCTAACCGATTAATGCGGTTGGCTTTCGCCATGCTCACATCTAATCTCTCCTCATTGTAACCTCTGGCCATTAGCCTGCTTTTGCATTCTTGCTGATGTTTATTCCTAAGCTCAGGGGTACTACACGATCTATGGATCCTTAGAAACCCCCATAGGGGATAGCTGTGATGGTATGTTGAGGATGGAAACTTTTTGCGTGCAGAATGGTGTTTCCTGCTTTTGATTTTCTGAACAGACTAGTGATTATCTTATTGTCTACTATGTTGATCAGCACATCTAAAAAAGATGCCTCATGGTCACTTATGCTTGCCATGAATTTCAAATTCAATTGGTTGTCATTGATGTCATTGACAAAATCCCTGGCTTATTGCATAGTGCCTCGCCATATCATAAAATCATCATCGATGTATCTCCAATATCTTGTGACATGATTCTTCCAACTGTTTGCATGTTGTACTTTGAGGACATGTTCCTCCCACCATCCCACGTGGAGCCCCGCGTAGGTCGGAGAAAAACATGCCCCCATAGCCACCCCTCTTAGTTGTTTATATACACTGTTGTTGAATAGGAAAACATTGTTGTTTAAGCACCTATCAATCATAGTGACAAGCGTTTTGTTCTGTTGATATAATTCTATGGGGCGTTGATCTAGATAATGCTTAACTGCTCTAATGCTATCGGCATGTGCAATGCTTGTATACAGTGTCGATATGTCCATTGTCACAAGTAAAAATTCATCAGACCAAATACATTTGTTCAAAAGATACAAGAATTCAGAGGTGTCCTTGAGGTAGGCTGGTAGGGAGACAACAAAGTCTTGTAGATAGAAGTCTATATATTTTGAAGTGTTCTCGAAAATGCTGTTTATGTATATTTATATATATATATATATATCTATGAGCAAGAGCGCAAGCGCTTCGATGAGGGCTCACCACAGCGGCCCGAGCCTCCGGCTTCTTTTTTGGCACCCAAAGCAGAGTTGCGATTCCCTCCTGAGTGAAGAGAAAATAAGTCCGACGCGTTTCGGGGCCTGAACACGCCCCTTAATCATGGACTGAAGAAAGAAACTGCCAAACTCACCTTACATGTTCAAACACATTTTAATTTGATCAATGGGCGTTGTCCGCCCTGAGTGGGAGGAGTTAGCAGCGCCAGGACTTGTGGGATTTGCAGTCCTGTAAGGCGAGTGATGCGTTAAGCCCTTGAGTAGGTCGGCATTTCTTAGTGTTTGTCTGTCCGTTACATCCTTGAGTAGGAATTGAGGGAGATCTTCAGCTCTGCTAGAATTTCAAGGGTCGTTGCGCTGGCAGGCGAATGCAGTCTTCTCGCCTCAGCCTCCAGTGGCAGGAAAGCCGTGATCCGCCCTTGGAGTGGAGCCCCTCATCCCGGCCATGGCGGGCCGTTAGTAATGTCTATGAGCAAGAGCGCAAGCGCTTCGATGAGGGCTCACCACAGCGGCCCGAGCCTCCGGCTTCTTTTTTGGCACCCAAAGCAGAGTTGCGATTCCCTCCTGAGTGAAGAGAAAATAAGTCCGACGCGTTTTTGGGGCCTGAACACGCCCCTTAATCATGGACTGAAGAAAGAAACTGCCAAACTCGCCTTACATGTTCAAACACATTTTAATTTGATCAATGGGCGTTGTCCGCCCTGAGTGGGAGGAGTTAGCAGCGCCAGGACTTGTGGGATTTGCAGTCCTGTAAGGCGAGTGATGCGTTAAGCCCTTGAGTAGGTCGGCATTTCTTAGTGTTTGTCTGTCCGTTACATCCTTGAGTAGGATTAAGGGGCGTGTTCAGGCCCCGAAACGCGTCGGACTTATTTTCTCTTCACTCAGGAGGGAATCGCAACTCTGCTTTGGGTGCCAAAAAAGAAGCCGGAGGCTCGGGCCGCTGTGGTGAGCCCTCATCGAAGCGCTTGCGCTCTTGCTCATAGACATTACTAACGGCCCGCCATGGCCGGGATGAGGGGCTCCACTCCAAGGGCGGATCACGGCTTTCCTGCCACTGGAGGCTGAGGCGAGAAGACTGCATTCGCCTGCCAGCGCAACGACCCTTGAAATTCTAGCAGAGCTGAAGATCTCCCTCAATTCCTACTCAAGGATGTAACGGACAGACAAACACTAAGAAATGCCGACCTACTCAAGGGCTTAACGCATCACTCGCCTTACAGGACTGCAAATCCCACAAGTCCTGGCGCTGCTAACTCCTCCCACTCAGGGCGGACAACGCCCATTGATCAAATTAAAATGTGTTTGAACATGTAAGGCGAGTTTGGCAGTTTCTTTCTTCAGTCCATGATTAAGGGGCGTGTTCAGGCCCCGAAACGCGTCGGACTTATTTTCTCTTCACTCAGGAGGGAATCGCAACTCTGCTTTGGGTGCCAAAAAAGAAGCCGGAGGCTCGGGCCGCTGTGGTGAGCCCTCATCGAAGCGCTTGCGCTCTTGCTCATAGATATATATATATATATATATATATATATATATATATATATATATATATATATATATATATATATATTGGTGAGAAGCCATTTAGAGTAACCCATCGTCAAGGCGAAAACGAAAACCCTGAAGGAAATTAGTGGTTTTTATCCTTGTGGCCGCTGTAAGGCCTGTGCAGCAAGTACAAGGGTCCTAAACTATGATATACAGGACACTGGGAGGTCCATGAAGATATTGAAATTTATCACCTGTAGTACCACCTACGCGGTTTACTGTTTGGTCTGCCCGTGTGGTCTACGCTACATTGGTAGCACGATCAACCAATTAAAGATGAGGATACTAGAGAATCTCCAGGCTATCTATAAGGCAGATCCTGCGTATCCGGTAGCCCGGCATTTTGCTGAACATCATGGTAAGGACAGAAGTAAACTATAATTCTTCGGCTTGGACTGTGTACCGCATAATGTAAGAGGAGGGGACCGACTGAGAAGGCTTAGGAGGCTTGAATCGAGATATATTATCGATCTGTCGGCCAAATATCCCAGAGGTCTGAATAGCGGTGAGGAGATGGCAGTGCACCTAGGAAAATGAACAGAATTAATAGAATAGCAATATGTATGGTTTGCTGCTACATGAATCTGCTAGATGAAATACTGATTTTGATCTCGGTTTCTATTTAATAATTATTCCTGCTTTTTTTCAAAAGAGGTTTTGATAATGGAAATGACCTGATATTTATTCTATATATGAATGAACATAACAATCTGTGATACATATATTTTGATAAGTAACTGAATACTGTTGATCTGGATGAATTGATAATGAATTAGATGAATTATTGCTAGTCTTGCTGTTAATGATGGAGCCTGCTATTAGGTGGACTTACTAACGAGGGATAATTGCCGATCCACGGCTAGATTGTTTAGTATGTTCCATTTATATGACTGTATACCCATTGCATCTTTCCATATACCGATTCACGGTTTTATAATTGTAGGTGTATATATATTCTATTATCCACTCTAAGATGGCGTCTTATTTGACACTAATGGGTGAGTCCCTTGTCTGTTGCCACTAAAATTGTAAGGCTTCATTAACAGTCACGAGTCAAGTGTCACTGACACTGACGAAGGCTAAACGCCGAAACGCATTTGTTGTTATAAGAATAAAGACCGTTGAAAATCTGCCACCTCCTGAGTGCTGTTTTCCTGACAAAAAACTAGAGGAAATGTGAGCGTTTTATATATATATATACATATATATATATATATATATATATATATATATATATATATATATATGATTTGTAGCTCAATCACACCATCCGTTTTGGAAAAGGCGAGCATGAACCCATATATTGCGCAGAATGTATCTTTATTTAGCCAGCTCTGCCACTAAAGTGCAAGTGCAAGTAGACATAGAATAGACATGAAAAACATACTATATATTGTTACCATAATATTAAAAGGGTAAATGTGCATATAATACATTTACATTTTTGATCACTATAATTTAGGATTAAAAATAACTGCATAAATGCGTAAAAATCCATAGTTATAAAAGAAATTCTTTTCAATTATACTAGCAGTGATCATCATATTAACATCCCCAATCATGTCCTATACAATGTCCAAGTATTTAGTGCAAGCCAATAATATTATATACAAAAAATATATATAAAATATATAAACATAATGTGCCAACCCTAGACCCTAAACCCTAAAAAATTAAATAAATATTAATACTCCATCTCAATTATTCCACTACTATCTGCTGCAATACATAACTCCTGATATTTCATTTGAGTATATCCCTTATTATATTGCTGCGGAACAATCATGTATTTTCACCAAACCACAACCTTAACAACCTCATACTTTTGTATATATATATACAGTGGTGGACATTTACAAATTCATTTACAAAATACAATTAAAAAAATATTTTGCTATCAAGAACTTTCAAAAGGCTCCAGACAATACTAGGTCTTCTAGTTCAGAAACATTCTCTTCTTTAACAGTTTCAGATATCCCAACACTACGAACTATAGGTGTTTTATTCAATGAAAATCCGGATGATACTATCATACCAACACAGGAATTGATCCGTGAAATGGGTGTCAATTCCTCTACAGTTAAAAAATCCCCCTTCAAACCTAAGTCAACTTTTGTGCCAGTCATGCCACGGAATGCCATTGACACTTATCAAGACGTTATCATTGATGAGGTCAAGAAACTACAACTAGTGATCAAAAGACGAAGAGGAGGCACAAAATTTAGGTATAAAAAATACAAAGATTTGATTAAAAAGCTGCAAGAACACAGCGAAGTGATCATTAGACAATCGGACAAAGGGGGAAATATAGTCCTATGGCTTAGACAGGACTATTTAATTGAAGCAGCAAAACATCTAACTGGTGTAAACTGCTACAATAAGTCGGATTTTCAACAACTTCTGAAACCAAATGCTTCTAAAAAATCTGAACAAATGGAAACGCGAAAACTTACTCACCAATGATGAATTCAACTATTTACGAACTGAGTTCCCAGTCATTCCCATAATGTATTTTATACCTATAATACATAAGATGACCACTCCAGTCCCAGGAAGACCTTTTATTGGTGCTCAAGGGGGGCTTTTAGAAAAAATATCTGAGATATGTAGATTTTTATTTGCAAGATTTGGTAATTGCCCTTCCCTCATACATGAAAGACAATAACCATTTCCTGGAGAGGATTAGAGATATACCCTGGGAAGATGACTATTTGTGGATAACCATGCATATATGTGCTTTATATACCAGTATAAACCACACCGATGGTATGGAAGCGATACAATTCTTTCTGAAAAACAGACCTATAGAATTATACCAACATGGAAAGATGATTGTTTTTTGTTTTCACTTTCTCATTTATTTATTTATTAATCAAGAATATGTTACAGTTTTGTTGAGCATTGACCAAACCTGTTTAGGCTTTGGGAAGCTCTACGATAAATCATTATCCTGATCACCATAAATATAAACTTGTGTGTGCCCACTTTGAAAACTAATATAAAGCTTTGAACATCAAAAACGAATTTATTTGAACACCACAATTACATAATTTCAATGCATTCCTGAAGTTTGTCATTATTCATTTTATAAACTTACAAAACATATACAAAACATAAACGAGTTAGAAAAATGACAAACATATTGATTGGTGAACAAATATAATAAATGTTCAAATCTAATCATTCTGAAAAACTATATAGTACATTAATTTATTTAACATGCGTCTTCTTGCAATATGCTGCTTGGATTCTACTTTTATTTAAAATAATCTGGTGTTCTAATCCAGTTAATAAATTAATTGAAACACTGGTCATAACATGGGGTTCAAAGAACATATCCTTGGCATTCCTGGATCAATTATTCATTGCTTTAGGGTTAAATAAAAACACTTACTTTGGGGTAAAAAAATCAATGAATGTGACAGAAGAGTATTGCATTTACTTTTAGCCTTATTAGTTTTTATTGAATTTAAGGGCGTTTTAAGGGACATTAGGCTAAAGGCACATTTCCTTTATCTAAGATGTCTGTATTTTGTAAATGCCTTGTGAGACATGTTATGACATATTTCCATATGGTAATTGCATACAAGTTAAAAACAACAGGATGCTGCTCAGCAAACCATAAAGTAATAGCAATAGAGGATGAGAACTGATGACTTGACCCGCACATTTTCTCATTGTCAGTATCTTCTAGCAGTTTTCCACATGGTTAAATAAAAAGAAACATACAATTATGAAATTGCCACAAACATCATTATAAGGCATATGGTTCATTATTCTATGATATACGGATTGGTCTCCGATTTCATTATTTTAAAAGACAGGACAATGAAAATTCTGGATATCCTTCAGTACACTCATATTGTCGATGATGAAACTCACTCTATGAAAGCTTGTTTTCAATATGTCAATCATAATGATGCCACAGGCACTGAAACCTTTGATCCCTCATAAATATCTGTGCTGCTATTAAATTTAGAACTGGTAGCTTATAAACTACAGATGTTTGCATCTGAATCTGCTTTTTCCTTAAGAATTCTTTTTAAATTGATGCAGCTCCACCTAAATGGAATGAGGTGAAGGTCTGTTCAGAGATGCTGGTTTTAATGCTTAATCAACTGTGAACCTAAATATTTTAAAGAAAAAACAGGCTAACAAAATGTAAAGGCCTTGAAAGCCTTTACATCTGGTATCATCAGTTTACACTGAGGTATATTGACAGATTGCTTTGGTTTTTTATATTTATTTTGCATAACAAATCTAATAAGTAACTAATCTTACATGTAAATGTTTCTGCACATTAAAATAATGAATGCATTACATTTGTTTTGAACCATGAAAGGGTGTCCATTCCTCTACAATTACAAAATCCCCCTTAAAACCCAAGTCAACTTTTGTGCCAGTCATGTCTCGGGATGCCATTGATACGTATCAAGACGTTATCATTGATGAGGTCAAGAAACTACGACTAGTGATCAAAAGACGAAGAGGAGGCACAAAATTCAGGTATAAAAAATTCAAAGATTTGATTAAAAAGCTGCAAGAACACAGCGAAGTGATCATTAGATAATCGGACAAAGGGGGAAATATAGTCCTATGGCTGAGACAGGACTATTTAATTGAAGCAGCAAAACATCTAACTGATGTAAACTGCTACAATAAGTCGGATTTTCAACAACTTCTGAAACCAAATGCTTTATGTCTCAAAAATCTGAACAAATGGAAATGCGAAAACCTACTCACCAATGATGAATTCAACTATTTACGAACTGAGTTCCCAGTCATTCCCATAATGTATTTTATACCTATAATACATAAGATGACCACTCCAGTCCCAGGAAGACCTATTATTGGTGCTCGAGGGGGGCTTTTAGAAAAAATATGAGATGTGTAGATTTTTATTTGCAAGATTTAGTAATTGCCCTTCCCTCATACATGAAAGACAATAACCATTTCCTGGAGAGGATTAGAGATATACCCTGGGAAGATGACTATTTGTGGATAACCATATGTATATGTGCTTTATATACCAGTATAAACCACACCGATGGTATGGAAGTGATACAATTCTTTCTGAAAAACAGACCTACAGAATTATACCAACATGGAAAGATGATTGGTTTTTTTTCACTTTCTCATTTATTTATTAATCAAGAATATGTTACAGTTTTGTTGAGCATTGACCAAACCTGTTTAGGCTTTGGGAAGCTCTACGATAAATCATTATCCTGATCACCATAAATATAAACTTGTGTGTGCCCACTTTGAAAACTAATCTAAAGCTTTGAACATCAAAAACGAATTTATTTGAACACCACAATAACATAAATTCAATGTTTTCCTGAAGTTTGACATTATTCAATTTATAAACTTACAAAACATATACAAAACATAAACGAGTTAGAAAAATGACATAAACATGTTGATTGGTAAACAAATATAATAAATGTTCAAATCTAATCATTCTGAAAAACTATATAGTACATTAATTTATTTAACATGCGTCGTCTTGTAATATGCTGCTTAGATTCTACTTTTATTTGAAATAATCTGGTGTTCTAAACCAGTTAATAAATTAATTGAAACACTGGTCATAACGTGGGGTTCGAAGAACATATCCTTGGCATTCCTGGATCAATTATTCATTGCTTTAGGGTTAAATAAAAACACTTACTTTGGGGTAAAAAAAATCAATGAATGTGACAGAACAGTATTGCATTTTCTTTTAGCCTTATTAGTTTTTATTGAATTTAAGGGCGTTTTAAGGGACATTAGGCTAAAGGCACATTTCCTTTATCTAAGATGTCTGTATTTTGTATATGCCTTGTGAGACATGTTATGACATATTTCCATATGGTAATTGCATACAAGTTAAAAACAACAGGATGCTGCTCAGCAAACCATAAAGTAATAGCAATAGAGGATGAGAACTGATGACTTGACCCGCACATTTTCTCATTGTCAGTATCTTCTTGCAGTTTTCCACATGGTTAAATAAAAAGAAACATACAATTATGAAATTGCCACAAACATCATTATAAGCCATATGGTTCATAATTCTATGATATACGGATTGGTCTCCGATTTCATTATTTTAAAAGACAGGACAATGAAAATTCTGGATATCCTTCAGTACACTCATATTGTCGATGATGAAACTCACTCTATGAAAGCTTGTTTTCAATATGTAAATCATAATGATGCCAAAGGCACTGAAACCTTTGATCCCTCATAAATATCTGTGCTGCTATTAAATTTAGAACTGGTAGCTTATAAACTACAGATGTTTGCATCTGAATCTGCTTTTTCCTTAAGAATTCCTTTTAAATTGTTGCAGCTCCACCTAAGTGGAATGAGGTGAAGGTCTGTTCAGAGATGCTGGTTTTAATGCTTAATCAACTGTGAACCTAAATATTTCACAGAAAAAACAGGCTAACAAAATGTAAAGGCCTTGAAAGCCTTTACATCTGGTATCATCAGTTTACACTGAGGTATATTGACAGATTGCTTTGGTTTTTTATATTTATTTTGCATAACAAATCTAATGAGTAGCTAATCTTACATGTAAATGTTTCTGCACATTAAAATAATGAATGCATTACATTTGTTTTGAACCATGAAAGGGTGTCCATTCCTCTACAATTACAAAATCCCCCTTAAAACCCAAGTCAACTTTTGTGCCAGTCATGTCTCGGGATACCATTGATACGTATCAAGACGTTATCATTGATGAGGTCAAGAAACTACGACTAGTGATCAAAAGACGAAGAGGAGGCACAAAATTCAGGTATAAAAAATACAAAGATTTGATTAAAAAGCTGCAAGAACACAGCGAAGTGATCATTAGATAATCGGACAAAGGGGGAAATATAGTCCTATGGCTGAGACAGGACTATTTAATTGAAGCAGCAAAACATCTAACTGATGTTAACTGCTACAATAAGTCGGATTTTCAACAACTTCTGAAACCAAATGCTTTATGTCTCAAAAATCTGAACAAATGGAAATGCGAAAACCTACTCACCAATGATGAATTCAACTATTTACGAACTGAGTTCCCAGTCATTCCCATAATGTATTTTATACCTATAATACATAAGATGACCACTCCAGTCCCAGGAAGACCTATTATTGGTGCTCGAGGGGGGCTTTTAGAAAAAATATGAGATGTGTAGATTTTTATTTGCAAGATTTAGTAATCGCCCTTCCCTCATACATGAAAGACAATAACCATTTCCTGGAGAGGATTAGAGATATACCCTGGGAAGAGGACTATTTGTGGATAACCATG
The DNA here is from genome assembly GCF_964263255.1 of Lissotriton vulgaris. Classification (NCBI taxonomy): domain Eukaryota; kingdom Metazoa; phylum Chordata; class Amphibia; order Caudata; family Salamandridae; genus Lissotriton; species Lissotriton vulgaris. Next base: position 1,607,254,107 of record NC_141695.1, on the reverse strand, counting down.
TATATATGTGCTTTATATACCAGTATAAACCACACCGATGGTATGGAAGTGATACAATTCTTTCTGAAAAACAGACCTACAAAATTATACCAACATGGAAAGATGATTGGTTTTTTTCACTTTCTCATTTATTTATTAATCAAGAATATGTTACAGTTTTGTTGAGCATTGACCAAACCTGTTTAGGCTTTGGGAAGCTCTACGATAAATCATTATCCTGATCACCATAAATATAAACTTGTGTGTGCCCACTTTGAAAACTAATCTAAAGCTTTGAACATCAAAAACGAATTTATTTGGACACCACAATTACATAAATGCAATGTATTCCTGAAGTTTGCATTATTCAATTTATAAACTTACAAAACATATACAAAACATAAACGAGTTAGAAAAATGACATAAACATATTGATTGGTGAATAAATATAATAAATGTTCAAATCTAATCATTCTGAAAAACTATATAGTACATTTATTTATTTAATATGCGTCGTCTTGTAATATGCTGCTTAGATTCTACTTTTATTTGAAATAATCTGGTGTTCTAAACCAGTTAATAAATTAATTGAAACACTGGTCATAACGTGGGGTTCGAAGAACATATCCTTGGCATTCCTGGATCAATTATTCATTCCTTTAGGGTTAAATAAAAACACTTACTTTGGGGTAAAAAAAATCAGTGAATGTGACAGAACAGTATTGCATTTTCTTTTAGCCTTATTAGTTTTTATTGAATTTAAGGGCGTTTTAAGGGACATTAGGCTAAAGGCACATTTCCTTTATCTAAGCTGTCTGTATTTTGTATATACCTTCTGAGACATGTTATGAAGTATTTCCATATGGTAATTGCATACAAGTTAAAAACAACAGGATGCTGCTCAGAGAACCATAAAGTAATAGCAACAGAGGATTAGAACTGATGACTTGACCATCACATGTTCTCATTGTCAGTATCTTCTTGCAGTTTTCCACATGCTTAAATAAAAAGAAACATACAATTATGAAAATTGGCACAAACATCATTATAAGCCATGTGGTTCATAATTCTATGATATACGGATTGGCCTCCGATTTCATTATTTTAAAAGACAGGACAATGAAAATTCTGGATATCCTTCAGTACACTCATATTGTCGATGATGAAACTCACTCTATGAAAGCTTGTTTTCAATATGTAAATAATAATGATGCCACAGGCACTGAAACCTTTGACCCCTCATAAATATCTCTGCTGCTATTAAATTTAGAACTGGTAGCTTATAAACTACAGATGTTTGCATCTGAATCTGCTTTTTCCTTAAGAATTCTTTTTAAATTGATGCTGCTCCACCTAAATGGAATGAGGTGAAGGTCTGTTCAGAGATGCTGGTTTTAATGCTTAATCAAATGTGACCCTAAATATTTTAAAGAAAAAACAGGCTAACAAAATGTAAAGGCCTTGAAAGCCTTTTCATATGGTATCATCAGTTTACACTGAGGTATATTGACAGATTGCTTTGTTTTTTAATTTTTATTTTGCATACCAAAACTAATAAGTAACTAATCTTACATGTAAATGTTTCTGTACATTAAAATAATGAATGCATTACATTTGTTTTGACCCATGAAAGGGCTGTCAATCCTCCACTGCACAGTGAAATCTTTTTTTTTTTTTATGAAGTTCTTGGGGTCATTGAAACTAGACATACAAGCATAAACTGCGAAATTTTAAATTAGAAAAATGTACGAAAAATATTTTTGATCTTAATTAATCAAAATATGATCTCCAAATGTTATCAAACTTTCTCACCCCTCCTATTCGTTGTGCATAAAGTAATTCACTCTTTCTAACTTTCTTCATTTTTTGAAACCATTCCGGAAACAAGGGAACCTGTATTGACTGTCAATTCTGTAATATCGATGATCTAGCCACTTGCATCGCTATATACATCAATTTTATTAAATGGTCTGCAAGTTTAAGATCGGGGTCATAACCGTACAACAATAATCTAACATTGCATGTAATCCTAATCTTATAGTACGTTTGAAAATAATAGAAAATCTCATTCCAAAATGGCTTAATTTTACTGCAATGTACAATTTTGTGAGACCAATTGGCAGGAGCGACTTGTAGACATCTAAAACAGTTGGCTAAAGTATTAGTATACATTTTGGCAATGACCACCGGAGTACGATATAAAAGCCATTTGCTAAAAAAAAACATTCTACGCCAATTGGCGCCTCTCAATATACTAAAATTGAATTACTGATAGTCTTCCAGGTGTGAAGGGATAGTACATGGTTCTCTTGTTCCTGCCATTTTTTAATTGCTTTTAAGCTCAGATCCTCTTCCCTACTCTGTGCTAAACACCGTTTCCAGTCCCCGGGTTTTCTAGCCCGTACAGTCAGGAAAAGATCGTTCCATAGCTGAGTGGGGGTACTAATAGATCTTGGGTCCAATTGCGTCAAAGTTTTATGAATCAAACTATAAGAGCCGATTAACAAAAAATTGTCCTGGATAAAACGTGACATCTCTCCCTGAGTTATCCACGTTCCATCCCTTAAAAAATCTGCTGATATATTGAACCCAGTACGTTCCCAATTTACAATCATTCTGATCCAACTTTAATCCCTGTAAAAACGAAAACATTCACTAAAGGGGTCATTAAATTAAACTGCGGGAGAGAGTATCTTTTAAGCATGGCATCACGTCTTTTCAACAGCCAATTCATAGTCTTATAACAGACAAGTTTAGGTGATTTAGGTACCTGGAGGGGGGAGGGAATTTGTACCTCACAACAAATTCGATCAAAAAAGAAATCAATAAATATATCCTGCCCATGAATTTCAGTTTTAAAACTATCCAAATATTGTGCTAAGTATGCATTGTAGTAGTCTTTAAGATTTGGTAGTGAAAGACCTCCCTGCTCTGTATCTGCATAGAGAGTACCTATTGAAATGCGGGGAGTTTTTTTGCACCACTCAAAGCCTGAAAACAGAGATTCTACCTTTGAAAAAAAAGTTCCGGGCAAAAAGCAAGGAATGGTGGAAAATAAAAAATTAAAAAGCGGAAGTACGGACATTTTAATCAGTGCAACCCGGCCTAAGATGGATAATGGCAATGGGTTCCACCTGGCAAACATGGAGCAAACTTTCTGAAGAAGAGGAACAAAATTAAGTGTATATAAATCTAATACTGAAGCAGAGAACAGGACCCCCAGGTATCATTTGGGTCTTGGATTAATACAGCCACTTAAGTCTGGATGTAATTATGGATCTGAGCCCCCACAGATCAAAATTTCAGTCTTTTTTTTATTAATGCGATAGCCCCCTAAAGCCTCAAATTCCTCAAAAATCTGTAAAGCATAAGTTTGAGATTACAAGTCTGGTTTAATTAATAACATAATGTCGTCAGCGTATAATTTGATTTTGGCCATAGACATAATCGGGGGAGCAACATTCACACAGTTCCGAATAGCAACGGCTAGTGGCTCAATAAAAAAAGCAAAAAGAATAGGTGACAAAGGGCATCCCTGCCTCGTGCCTGGTTTAACTGAAACTGACCCCTCCATAACAGAATTAATAATCGCATTGGCTTTGGCGCCGGTCTACAAATTCTGAATTAAACTAATAATTTGTCGCGGTATTCTAAAGTGCTCTAAAATAATAAAAAGTGTTGCCCAGACCACCAAATCGAAAGCTTTTTCTGCCTCCAACAGTAAAATTAAAGCTGAAACACCTGTGTCTCAAAATAATCTAACGCCTTGGTCAAATATTGTGTATTCGTAATTAATTGACGCCCTGCAATAAAGCCATTTTGATCCGGATGAATCAAATCGGCAGCAATAGTATTAAAACGAATTGATAGTAGTTTTGTAGTAATTTTATAATCTGAATTCAATAATGTAATGGGTCTATATGAGTTGGGATCTGTAGATTCTTTCCCCTTCTTCAGAAAGCTCACTACTGTACCTTCACGAAAAGAATCTGGGACTTGCCCACCATCCAACATAGAATTTAACAATTGCGAAAACAAATCAGAAAAGGAACTAAAAAAGACCTTAAAAAATTCGTCAGGGAGCCTGTCCGGGCCACAAGCCTTACAAATTGGAAGTCCTTAATTACCAATTCCAATTCTTCCTTAGAAAATGGACTAATCATTGTCTCCTGATCAACTTGTGAAAGAAGGGGCATCGCATATCTACCCAAAAAATCTGAGAGCTTTTGATGGTCTATGTCATGATGTTTGCTATAAATCTTTTGATAATGAGAGAGCATAATGGAGCCAACTGCCGCTGCCTGTGACATCTCACTATGGGTAATAGGGCATTTTAAAGAACGGATCTGATTTGCAGCGGCTTGCTCTTTAACCTGCCAGGCTAAAAATGTTCCGGTAAAATTACTTTCCTCGTAGATTTTTTGTGATTGTCTATAAAAAACTTCTTCGCTTTGTGCGAATAGGTTAGAGCTAAGTTCTCGTTTAGCTTCGTTTAATTGATTTTGGACATTACTCGAGGGATTAGATTGTCGTTGCAAAGTTAAAGCCTGAATTTTCTGTTGTAATAAATTCCTGGATTTCCTGGCGGCAGACCAATCAGCTGCGTCCCTACCTATCACTATGCCCCGAATAAAAGCTTTCAACGAATCCCAAATAATATGGAGAGGAGCCATACCAGAGTTACGAGCAATAAAATCTATAATCTCCATTTTAAGTGAAAGGACCCAGTTTTCATCCTGTAAATGTATCTTATTAAATACCCATCGCTTAGGAACTTTCAAATCTTCTCCCATATTGAACTCAATGGCTAGCATCGCATGATCCGAGAAGCCATTATGAAAGATCTTCTGATAGGAAAAGTGTAATTGCTTTGAGGCCAAAAAAAGTCAATGCGGGAAGAGGACTTAAACCTTCCCGACCAGCAGGTGAAATCTTTTTTTTGTGGATTTTGTAAACGCCATTGGTCACACAGATCAAGTATTGTCATATTATTAGTGATTGATCTCTGAGATTTAGGTTTAAGCAGTTTTTTTGAGGACAAAGTAGAATCTAATTTTGTATTCATAAGAACATTAAAATCCCCACCAATAACGATATCCCCTCCCACCATTAGCAATGATTGAAACAAATCCTCATAAATCTGATGGTTATCGTCCACTGGAGCATAAAAGCAAACAAAGGTAATCGGCCTATGTCTGTTCTTAACTAAACATGTAACCCAACACCATCAACCTGAGCCGCACTCTCCTGACTGTATAATTTCAGCCTCCAATTTCTTATTTAAGAAGAGTGCAACTCCCTGTTGAGATGCTGTAAAGGACGAAAAACCCTGAAATGAGGCCCATATCTTAAACATAGAGAAATCATCAATTTTAGCGGCTGAAATATGAGTCTCCTGCAGCATTATTACCGCGGGATTTTCAGTTTTGATCCATGACTCAATTGCTCGCATTTTTTTCTTGTTATTTAGACCATTCACATTGAAAAAAATTATTTTAAAGCCCCTACTAATAAACATTTAAAGTTATAAACATTTCAACAATTATACGCAAATTCTGCCCGAACAGCTTTTCTCTTAATGCTGATATATAGCGTGGAAACTCCTCAACCCCACAAAAAAAACCACCACCAACAACTTCAATATATTTTCCTTTTTCCACCCCCACCACCCGTGTCCCCCACCCCAACCTCCTACTCCACACCACATGGCCCTTCTCTACTCCTACTCTCCCCCACGCTGGCAACAAGGTCCTAACCCCTAACATAAAGGTGCCTTGGTATTGTTATTGAGTTAAGGGGTTATTGCACCCCTCAACCCTCTGGATCCCCACCCTTAACCCTACCCCCCCCCCCCAGCCACAAGAACCTGTAAGATCTATTTATAGATCCATAAAAAAGGAAGAAAACCAGGCTAAGCACAGAAAAAGAAAGCGAAACTAAATAAAATGCATTCGGAGAAAAAACAGGTCCTTTCCAAATGAAGTATAAGTAACCAGAGAATGGATAAGTCAAATCCTTTGATTCTTTTTAATCTTGTGAGATCCGGTTAAGTAGGTCCTGTGCTTCATTCATGCCTGACAGCATATAAAATTTGCCCTTAGCCAGAACTTTTAGTTTTGATTGTTGAGTGATCATGGCTTTGCACCTTTTGCCTTGAATAAGTGCAAGATTTTGACAAACTCCTTCCTCCTCCGGGCTGCAGCGGCGGACATATCTGAAAAGATACGACATTTCGTGGTAGCATTAGCAGCAAATTGTCTTTGTTTAAAGGCTTTGGACAGTATTGTCTCTTTGACTCGAACGTACGGGGAAGTGTGGAGTTAGGGAAAGGCTGAGCTGGAACACTATGGGCACGGGTGATCGTTAAGTCCCCTTTAAATTCAGGAATTACCTCATGATGGAGAAAAGAGGTTACCCATTGCATCATATCAGACCCCTCTATTATTTCCAGAACTCCTACTATTCTAAGGTTCGACCTTCGATTATAGTTTTCCAAATCATCCAATTTAGTCTCTAGTTCTTTTGAAGTTTTGGAAATGATTTGGACCTCTTTCTTAACTTCAACCATTTGGTCTTCCAGGCCAGAGATTCTAGTCTCTGTCTCTTGAAGGCGAGCAGGGAAAGAGGACACTGAATCCTCGATTTTATCCAGACGTTGGTGAATAACTCCCAGCTCAGCTTTTTGGAATTGCTTCATTTCCCTCACCTCCTCCAAAATCAAATTTAGCATATCTTTAACAGATATCTGAAATTCCCCAACCGTCTCAGTGTCCATCCCTAGAATTGGACTATTTGGATTGATGACGCCCGGAGATCTGAGATCAACTTGTGGCGCTATAGAATTTACCGAAGCATATGTTTCTTCGCCAACAAATGGTAAGCCCTGTTCGTAAGAAGGTAGGAGATTAGCGACAGTTGTATCAGAAGATTTTAATGCTGAGCCCAAGTTCTCTGAAAAAGCTATAACAATAGAAGTAGCTAGTGTTTCTGAGATAAGGTTTGACATCAGTCCAAGGGCGGGCTGGGCTGGACTATCAAGCGCTGACATACCGGATTTTTTTTCGAATAGAGGGAATTGTTTAAGAGCTTTAAGAGCCGCTGGCGTCTTCGCTTATTTGGGTGCCTTCAGGCTATTTGGGATAGATTGCCCACCCTGATCTACCAATATAGACTTAAATTTGTCCACAGCCTCCTCGGGCGCTTCTTGTACGAAATCATTTCCTAAATTAGGATGAGTATTTCCCAAGTTAGGTTGAGTAAGCACAGTAAGCATGCCGCCAAGAGATTCTTCCTCCTCCTCCCCCGAGCTCTCAGAGATATCACCAGGGGCCTCCTCCTTGCCTGTCTCTATACCTGTCCGTTTGGCTGCATCCGCTTCTGCTTGCTGGTGACGTATTCTCACCTTAGTGCGCGCAGTTAATAATTTCCCCATCACGTAACTGCTTTGAATTGTAAACTTAGAGAGGCCAAAAAAAATGCAGTCCACAATCTGATTATAGCAATATCCAGACAATATCCAACTATCAGTTGTCAAAAGGAAAAATGTCTGAAAAAAGACTCATCAAAGAGTATTAAAAGTTTTCAGGCTTTGGAGACAGGGAGTTGAGGAACCTCGACCAGAATCAGAAATTTAAAAAGAAAAGGAAAAAAAAAGTCCTCCAGCTGCAGAACGCGAGGCACTCACACGAAGTCCGCTCCTGCCACTAAGAACACTGGAACACGTAGTCCCTCCCACACTGCGGCCGCTGCCAGATGTCTAAAGGCTGCGGCGGTGGGGAGGGACTAGTAATGGAGCTGCGATTGAAACAGACGATAAAAGGCAAAAGGCGAAGAAGACCCAGGAATAACAATCCACTTCACTCCGAGTCTAATTGCAATGTTACTTTCCAACTGACAGCAGGCTCGTCGGTCGATCGACTCCCAGCTCTTATTCAAAACAGTTTAGCTGCCAAATCCAGCCTCAGTCCTCACGGTGCACAGAATTCCATGTGGTTGTCACCATCGGGAGCGCCCGTACCAGGTCCGCGCTAACAATCAGCAGAGATTCAACAGGAGCTGCAAATACGCCGATATCGCACTGCCGCCATCTACCTCGTGGAAAGGGGAGGAGCAAGGGAAGGGGAAGCCCAGGTGCTACGTGGAGGCGTGGAACTCCACTGTAGCTCCCCATGGAAAGATGATTGTTGATATGATTGTGTTCTGCCTACACAATAACTACTTCGTGTTTAATAAAGATATATACCATCAAATTAGGGGAGTTGTCATGGGAGACTGCTTCTCCCCAAGCTACGCGTGTATGCACGTGGGCTGGTGGGAGGAGCAGGTTCTCAAGGTTAAATTCAAGAAACTCTGGGAGGAACGTATCATTTGTTGGATGCGCTTAATCAATTACATTTTTTTAATTTGGAAGGGCACCAAGAAGATGGCCTGTGATTTTATAAAATCTTTAAATGATAATGAGCATAAACTTCAATTTACAGCCTTGATTGACAAGACTGCTATTGATTTTTTTAGATGTACATGTGTACATTGACAACAATTCTATAGAAACCAGTCTCGTTCCAGGCTGCCTTAAAATGGGTCAAGTCACACCCCTGTTGAAAAAACCCAGCCTAGACGTTACGGATCTGAACAACTTTAGACCTGTGTCAAACCTCCCCCTTCTTTCAAAAACCCTAGAAAGATGTGTATTACGCAACTAACTCAGCACCTGGACAACATCAACCACCTGGACCCCCACCAGTCTGGCTTCAGAAAACGCTGTAGCACAGAAACCTCGATCCTCAACATCATCAACGATATCCACGGATCACTAGACTCTGACCAATGCTGCCTCCTCATTCTCCTTGACCTCTCGGCAGCATTTGACACTGTTGATCACAAACTCCTCATAAGGGCTCTTCAAGGAAGAGCTGGTCTTGGCGAGGTAGTTCTCAAATGGTTCTCCTCCTTTCTACACAATTGCACAAAAAAAAAAACTTCACTTCCGACCTCCAACAAGTCTACAAGGGCGTCCCTCAAGGCTCGGTGCTATCACGGCAACTCTTTAACATCTGCAAGGAGCCTCTCTCCAAAGTACTCAGGAAAGCCAACATTCACTTCCATCTCTACGCTGATGATACTCAGATCTATGTGGAAACTACCTCTGTCAAAGACATTTAAAGACTCAATGATGTACTGAGAGACGTCCAACACTGGCTGACATGTAACCACCTTAAACTAAATCCCGACAAGACGGAGACACTCCTCATCTCGAATATGGAAGATAAGCCCCAAATCGCCAAATGGTTAAAGGCCATCAATGAGCAATATGGGAATCTCACTATAGCAGACTCTGTCAAATCTCTAGGCATCACGCTAGACCCAAAACTGAACATGACGAGACACATTAAGAATTCTGCCAAAAGGGCTTTCCTTAACCTCAGACTACTGAACAAAATAAAACCCTTCATTCCTCCTAGTGATCTTAAACAGGCCACCCAATCTCTGATACTGTCAAGACTGGACTACGGGAACGCAGCCCTCTCAGGAATTCCTAAATCGCATCTGACTCTCTTCAAAACAACGCTGCATGCGGCTGCCAGAATGATCACCAGTATCAAGAAATTCGAGCATATCTCCCCTGCACTCAGGGAACTTAAGTGGCTCCCAGTTAAAATGCGGATTAGCTTCATAACAGCCTGCCTCACCCATGAAGCCCTTCACACCGGCAAACCCGAATACCTGGAGAAAATACTCAAAAAAGCCGGCCAGACCAGGAACCTGAGAAGTTCAAACTTCCTCCTACTCATCCTACCAAAAACTAGAAGCAAAACAAAACTGCGGATCGATCCTTCTCCGGTAGGGCTCCTAAAATCGGGAACTCCATTCCCCTCACAACAGACCATTTCCTCCTTTGCTGAATTAAAAAGCCAACTCAAAACCCTGTTCCTCAACCGCTCCCTAGGGAGTGGATAGCTCGAGGCAGCTAACGGACATCCAGCTCTGGTCCAGCTCTAAGACTCTGAATAACCATGAAAGCAAATCTGTTCTGCACTACAATGTGTTGCTCTTTTATTTTGCTCTCTTCTGTTAACATGTCGCTCTTCTATTTTGTATCTGGTGATTATCTGCTATGTATCTGCTGTAAAGCGCTCCGATACCCTAGGGTCAGGCCAGCGCTATAGAAAACATCTTAAATAAATTAGAAAAAAACTCTCCACAGAAAAAGTACGCCAGGGAACTCCACGCAACACGCTTCCAGTTTCCATCCGACTCATTTAATTAGGAGCATCCCCTATGGGGAGTTCCTAAGGATACGCAGAATATGCAGCTCCGAAGTGAGTTTCGAGAAATGCATCAAAGAGAGCAGTCCTAGATTCCAAGCTAGAGGCTACAAAGAGAAAGTTATAAATCTAGCCCTGGCCAAAGTTAAGATGAAATCCAGAGATGAACTACTGAAAACCAATGTGAACCCTGCAATCACTAATAATGCAACTCCTCCAAAATTGAATGAGGCAGATCAAGAAAGGAGATGTGTAACCACCTACAGTTGCAAACACAAAAAGATCAGGACCCTAATTAATAAACATTGGCCCGTTATACAAACCGTTATGGTATTAAACCAACTGTTTCTGACCCCTCCCTCTTTGACCTTCAGAAAACCCAAATCTATGCACAATGCCCTTGTCAAATCCAGCCCTGAGTTGATCAGTAATTTAGTTCAACCAAAAAACATGTGGCTAGCTCCCCGCAATGGTTTTATTAAATGCAATAAATTTAGGGCACGCAAGTTTTGGGTCAATACATCTCAATATACCACCACATATGGCCCCACCACCAGTAGACTTAAGGCTAGATACTCATGTTGCACCGAGTATGCAGTCTATGTATTGAGCTGCACCTGCGGGCTTCAATACGCGGTTAGCACAAAATTGCAGGTGCACATACGCATTCTGCAACATCTCAGAGCCATAGTCAATTCAGATATGACCTATCCGGTGGCTAGACATTTTAAGGTTTTACATCAAAACAAACTAGAAGATCTGAGATATTTTGTTATAGCTGCAGTTCCACCAATGAGAAGGGGAGGAAACAGAGAAAGAGTTTATAGACAATGGGAGGCCAGGTTCATACCCGCACCCCAAATGGATTGAACAATGGGGAGGAATTATATAACTTTTTATAATTATTTATGGATATTTATGGTTATTTAAGGTTTTCTATTAATCCGGGGTTTTATGCATTATTTATTATAATATAAAATATAATTTTATAATAAATTAATATCAACTGGTTTTACTTTTTAACTGGTTATATCCCAATTTGAGCAGGATACATATGTACTTTCCGATTGGCCATATGACAGTGGCATAAAGTTTATCTGACACATGCGATTAATAATAGTTTCAACTGAAAATATGTGATTCATTGTAAGCAATTCTGACTGTGTAGATTTAAAAAAAGGAAAAAAAGATAATAATATAAAGTTACTACCACTCAGTTTCTAAACATTGAGGTTTTTTACAATATGGTTTTTATAGCACAGTCCTTTTAATGCACTTGCTTAAATTTTCTATGCTCCACTTAGAATCAGACTAGGAAGTAGCAAATCATGTTGGGGATAACTCAATCAATTTTGAGGTCAATAAACCATTTAGACAAAATTAACAGTAAGCATAATCAACAGTTCAATTGTATGATTTTATATTGCTCATATGCATACTGTTAGTTGCTATCCGTGCTATTGAAAGGTTATTAATGGATTTAACCAGGAATTTCTGTTTGTGTTTCAACGGTTTAATGTAAAAACTATTTAACAAATATTTAATAACTGTTTACTGCATGCAGTTATATTTATTGATTATGTGTGTAAATTATCACCTTTTTCTTTTTAACATGCTTGTTAGCTGAGTATTTTTCCATTTTCACCAAGTCACATGCATGGTGAGGGTGCTTTAAAAATGAAAAAAGTTTATAATCTGGTTATGTGATCAAGCCCACTTGTTGGGTGAAATGTGTCATCTGCCATGACGATTAGTGTCTTCAATAAAAGAAGATAATTCCTTGCACTTAACTGGTGGCCCGCTTTTCAGCTACCTGCTGTTGGGAATTTGATGAACTGCATATCTATATATATATATATATATATATATATATATATATATATCTATATATATATATATATATATATATATATATATATATATATATATATATATATATATATATATATATATATATATATATATATATATATATATATATATATATGTCATATATATATATATATATATATATAGAGTCCAATGCTCTCTCCCACCATAGGAAAAAAGCGCGACACAGCTCCGGGGACAAACCAGGCTTTTATTCCTTTAAACTCGCAAGGTCAGTGAAGTCACGAAACGCTTTGGCAGACGCGTTTCAGCCATCCTTTTGGCCTCATCAGTGCCGGTTTCATGTGCTTCTCAATGTTCCTGAGAGTGGAGCGTTGTTAAGCCGGTGTTAAGGCCACTCCCAGTCAGGTGGTCACTTGCTCCTCCTCTTCCTAAAGATTGCAACTACTCTTGCGCTGTTAGATCTTGCAGGTGCATGCTGGTCACGGGAGTCCGAATTTCAGAGGCCATATACAGTGATAGGTTCTCTTAACATCAAGTGATGCCCCAATTTCCATTGGATTCTGTTTCCCACGAACAGTCAAATTACCTGAAAAGGTTCAGCCTCGTCGTTGTCCCCTTATCAGGCAAACAATGTTGCCTACTCTCTCCCCTTCAGTCCCAATTGCCTCAGAACCGCAGGGGGGGCGCCGCGTTTTGCATTTCATACAAAGTCCAAGAAGTGTTGCAGGGATAACGCGGTGCACCAGAACGAGAGGGTGTGTCGTTTACCAGCGCCTGCTTGCCGGCTAAACACAGAGTCCAATGCTCTCTCCCACCATAGGAAAAAAGCGCGACACAGCTCCGGGGACAAACCAGGCTTTTATTCCTTTAAACTCGCAAGGTCAGTGAAGTCACGAAACGCTTTGGCAGACGCGTTTCAGCCATCCTTTTGGCCTCATCAGTGCCGGTTTCATGTGCTTCTCAATGTTCCTGAGAGTGGAGCGTTGTTAAGCCGGTGTTAAGGCCACTCCCAGTCAGGTGGTCACTTGCTCCTCCTCTTCCTATATATATGACAAAGTCTGTTTTCCTCTGCACCCCGCTCGCCTGCCTTTAGAGCGCCGGTGCCTGCCATGGTAGCGAAGGCTACAAAATATCAAAAGTTCAAACTACAAAGGAAAGAGGCGTCACACCAGATGGATCCGTGTGGGATTTATTGCTCACGAACAACGCATTTCAGCCTTGAAGGCCTTTGTCAAGTTACCTGGAAGTGAGTGCATCAGCATTTTGTACACAAGGAAGTTATGTCATAATGAACATAGTAGACACACTATTGTGTTATCTAACAGATAAATGTTTGTAATGATGAATGCAAACAGAATTCATAATGGTGGATTATTGATATCAGAAATAAATAAAACAATCCATAATTAAGTAAATAGTACATTTGGCAATTAACTCCACCTTTTTGATGATAATCATAAACCACAAAACAATACCATGTGTACGTACATAAATAGAATAACACGTGACAATTATGTGTCTGATCGCTCCTAAGTGCTGCACCATGAGGTTGAAATACAAATATAATGCGGGAGTTAATTTTCAAAATTCATAAAAGTTGATACAATAAAGTGCATGAAATGTCAACTGTACACATGTGTGCTTTGCAGGAAAAAAGGGAGGGGCTATGGAAGTAAACATATGTATTCAAATGATGTGCAAAATCAGCTACCATTAGACTCCAATACCACACAGACACCGGATAAAAAAACAGTAAAACCAGGCATCTAGTAAAACTAGTACAAAATCTGATAAAAGTGAAGCTAAAATCCAAAAAATAGTCAACTAATACACATAACAGAGCGCATAGATCATTAAAATACAACAAAATACATAGAAAACATTCTTAGAAAAGTTCATTTTATCAATAGCAGCAAACAAGTTTTAGAAATATATATATATACACCTATATATAAATATATATACATAGGCTGACCCTGCATACCCTGTCGCAAGACACTTTGCTGAATGTCATCAAAAAGACGGAGCAAACTGCAGTATTTCGGATTGGACTTCGTCCCTAATAGCATCAGAGGGGGCGATAGGTTACGAAAGTTACGTCGCCTAGAATTGAGGTATATTATTGACCTCATGTCTAAATCCCCAAGGGGGCTGAATTGTGGTGAAGAACTCACAGTACATTTGGGTGAATAGAGGTTGATAAGTAGGTGACCATTATTTAATTTCAGTAAGTTGAGTGCAGATAGCAAGGCATACAGCCTCTACGCCCAGCTCTACACAGGATTGTGAGGGTGGCGGGCGGCACAACATTTTTCCATATTTCCAGTCTTTTCTATGTAAAGTGCTATGATGAATTGGGAACCTTAGATGTATATAATGTATTACAGTAAGTGTCAGGTAAATCCTTTTTGATCATTTTGTGTTAATGTGTAGCTTGCACAACCTCGGATAAGATAATATGTCATTCTAAGCGAATATGTTTATAAATAATTGAGGTGTTATAATATGCTGTTGTACTATGTTTTCACACTGTCATGCGTTTGAAAAGGGACTATTGCCGATACACGGCGTAATTAATTACCATTCCCCCTCCCCCTTATTTGTTGTCCGGGCATAATCCGACAACAATGTAGCCACGGCTTTTACTACTGCATATATATATGAACTATCTAAGTAGTGATGTTGGAGGTGTGTTCTCTACTTGTAAACTCTGTAGAGATCAGCGCCGATACACAGCTCGATTGTGTAACTGAGCATGCTGTGCAATACGCAATGTGTATTTTGTGGATAAGGTTTAACCACATTGGTGGGCCAAACATTGTAAAAATAACTTAAAGATGGTGCCCAAAAATGCAAAAGTTACGATGTCCCTTTTCTGTGTCGATTATACTGCAGGCTATGACGAAAACCTTATCAATGTTCCAACTTCCGGGTGTTACAAACACCGACGAAGGCTTGACGCCGAAATGCGTCTGTTTACCACGCATTAAAGAAGTTCTGCTAAGAAGTTTCCCCCCCCCCGTGTGAGTGCAGCAAGATTTGCGCGTGATGTTCTAGCGAGTTTTCCCTGCTGCTGGCCGCACCCGCCTCAGTGTGCTCCGTTTTTCAGTGGAGAACGAGCTTTGTGATATATATATATATAAACATTCACTGAAAAACCACAGGTTCCAGGGACAATATAGTTAAAAATTAGCATTTGAAAATCCTTAGATATTCACAGGAAAAAAACAAACAAAGGTTACTGGAAAGGGGCGACCACTCGGTCCCCCCGAACGTATGGTTGGGTGCCCCGATCCCCCCGGGAAGCCATTTTGGGCAGGGGCGTGTCACGGCTGGTATGCCCGAAGCGGCGTAGCCGGGGCGCGCCTTTTCCCGCCCAAGAGGGGTTGTCCTAGACACCTACACCGTTGGCCACGCCCTGTAGGCGGTCGGAGGAGGGTCCACGGAGAAGAATAAATGGAGCAGCAATCCAAGGAATCATCCTCTTTTTGAGAACTTGTAATTTTGTGTTTCTTCTTTCAGTGCCGTCGAAGCTGGTTGACCTAGGATTTCCGAATATCCGTGGATGATGCCTGGCAAGAAGGTCGGAAAGAGGGTCGGAACCGAGCAGATGCTTCGTGTGCTGATGAAGGACATGGCGGACATGAAGAAGCAGATGGCGGCAATGAATCATGGGCCAAAGAAAATCGTCGGACCAGCATTGCCGGGAGTGGTCCCTAACGGGAGAGGTAGAAGGCCCAAGAGGGGGCCATCGGGTGGGGAGGCTCCGGTCCCCGAAGTCCCTCCAGTGAACCCAGTCACTCCGATCGAGCCCCCGGTTCCGGTCCCGGACGCGGGACAACCGATTCCTGTGGTGGTCACTCCCGTGAACGAGGAGGAGATGCCTCCGGAGCTGGCCGCCCAGTTGGCGGCATGGTTGGGCAGAGAGAACGAGGGGGCCACGGCTGAAGAAGCCAGGTCGATAATGAAGCAGTTGCGGCAATCGAAAGATGCAGCAAAGGCACCGTGTCCTCTTGTTTCCCCGCAGGTCCCCGTGGAACAACCGGTATCGGATGCGGGTTCGGCAGCGACAACAGTGACAGCTACCGCTTCAGGTAAACAGCCATTGCCAATGGCGGGGGAGGGATCGTTACCCTCAAGAAGGGAAAAAATCGTACAACATATCCCGATTGATGTAAAAGAAAGGATTTGGGCAGATAAATATGTGAACATGTTTTCCTTACTGACCGATCACTATGAGATTGAGCATGTGAGAAACCAGAAGAGTTGTTGCATCCTAGTGTATGGCGCTCAAAGATGGCAGGTTTCAGGGTTGATGAATCGATCGCCAATTGGGCCAGAGCATTTGGAATGTTCACTGCATATAAACATTCACTGAAAAACCACAGGTTCCAGGGACAATATATTTAAAAATTAGCATTTGAAAATCCTTAGATATTCACAGGAAAAAAACAAAGGTTACTGGGGTGTTATAGTTAGGATGGTATTTCACTGGCCGTTATTGTTAGCTGAGCTAACTATAACTCATGCCCCCACAATGCACCTCAAATATTACATCACTCATGACATGGTCAGTGACATCACTGATTACATTGCAAATGGCATCAGTTATGACATGATCCACAGCATCTCTGACTCACCCACTCCGATGGGACCAGGCCCACACAGGTGCCTAATTAAACAACCGGGCTTTGTTTTTTGGAACTTTTTGGCCAGATTCACGGATCCAACGAAAATCCTGCCGAAAATGTTTTATAAAAATGCTTTTTTTGGCCCTGGGGGTGCCTGTGGGACCCCCTGAGCAGGCTTAGGGGTTAGGGTGTTTCTACCCTGTCCCCTTTTCTTGATTTTTTATTTTTTTGACCATTTTTCTTGTGACGGGGTTCAACTAATTACACGATGGCTGCCAACACTTCCTGGTTTGAAGTGTAGACAGCCAATCAGATCTCAGGCACGAGATCGGTAGGCTTTGCAGAACCTCCGCGGCCATATTTGTATATCTGAGAAATGTTTACATTTCTCAGCAACTAATGAATGGATTTACTCCACTTAACAAAAAGGGTGCACTCTGGACCACAAGCTACCTTTCTGCCAAATTTGGTATAATTCCGTTAGCAGTTCGGGCTGTAAATGCGTGAACAGTTTCCTAAAGAAATTAACATGGAGAAAAGGGGCCCCCCTATTTACGCCGCCCGCCTGACGGATCACCCCAACATTTTCAAGAGAGCAGGTAAAGTGAGAGGGCCATTAGTACTGAAAATTTTGTGAAGGTTAGTCAAGCGGCGCCAAAGATATTAACAAAAGGAAAAAAACAATAGAAACAAGGTCCTAACTAATACTATATATTGGCGACCTGGCACTGCTATCACCCTGCATGCCAGCACGAGTCCAATTGGCTGTAGTATACCTGAGCCCCAAAGCACCACTGATACACCTACAAATGTGGGAAACCTGGTTGCAAACATAAGAGGAAGTGCGGGAAACCTGCCTGCGCCAAAGGGAAACAACCACCCAGAATTGGCGCGTCTCGAAATTGTTTGTCTGCATGGATGCAGTCATCTGCAAGCATTGACACTCCCGGGGAAGGATCAAATGGGATCTCACACCGTTCCATCAGTACACAGACTGAGGCACCAATGGACATTGGGGGAAGGGGGTTGGGAATACCCCTGTTCATATTATTATTGAAACTGTGTACAAGCGATTTATCAATGTGTTAGATTCCAAATGTAATTCCCTTTTGGAATTTCTAGACTATTTGGACACAGCTGTGGGGAAACTTAGTTTGCTGTTAATGATAGCACAACCTACGGCAGGCTCGAGGGCTGGATCTACCAGTAGCGACAGTCAATTCCCAATCACCCTTGCCTCTGCCCCCGTCCGCGTCACTCCCCCACCTGTCAATTCTCTTGGCAGTGGTGCATGTTCAACATTCAGACAAGTTAGGGAATGCCTTTCAATTAGCGTTCACTCAGCACCGAATCCTAATCCAAAGAGTGGCTTGCCACCTGTAGATGATCCAGCCATAAATCTGACCCCTGACTCTACCCGAGGGCTTAGTAATACCTCTGACTCCACACATGTCGGAAAAGAGCCAGGTAACCCAAGCCATAGCATAACAGACACTCTGAGTAGTAACCATCTAAGGCATAACTCAGACATCTGTGCTGGTGTTGGCTGGTGTCCCAACCCTTAAGGGGGATCAGGGTGAGCCCTGGGCCGATTTGCGTAACAAATGTGTGGATTGCCTAACAAAGAACAGGAGATTTCACCCGTCAGACCTGAATGAGATCATCATGGCTCGCAGAGTTGGGTGGGTTCGCATGTCCACTAAGAATAGAGATGGATATTTGCATTGTGATTAACTTCCGTAGACCATCCACGGTGTGATCTCTATTGAGAGCCTGTGACTACACACTTAATTACAGCACCAACATTTGCTCCCTACCATTAGGCTACTTTTCTAAACCAACTTCTGGGCCCCCCGTAAGCGAGCATGCATTCCCAAACTTACCCAACAGTTTCCAGGCTCTATCTAATCTTGACACCCAGGACTGACCGCTATTGTCACTGGAATCATTCAACACTTCCAATGGGCTCATACTCCGTCCCCGTGCTTCCAGGATCGATGACCAACAAGCGTCACTTAGGGTCCGGGTTGACTCAGATCTGAGTATTTTGAGCTGGATTATGGCAGGCCTCTGGTATGGACTGGGGGATCCAGATTGGTTAAACCTAGTAAAACAGCAGGACATAGTTATGTTTTAAGAGACATTGGTGACCCAAGAACGTTATATTGACGGGTTTGAATGTCATAACATCATAGTCCCAATTCCCACGTCTGGTCGACCGTCTGGGGTTTGTCAATCTGGATAAACACCACTCCCTGGTGGCAGCATCAAGGCCCTATGTTCTAAAAGTAATAACTTCCAAATTCTGTTATACAAAAGGGGCATTATTTTTACTTAATACATTTTTATAACAATGATTTCTATTCGATATCCAACGAGAACGTTATCAATTTATTTACCTTCATTGCTAATTTAGTTTCCCAGAAATAATTTATTAATAAAGCAGGCATTTGCCTGGGAGGTGATTTTAATGCAATATTATCAGACACATCATATAGTTCAGGGCCCTGTAATAGTGGGCAAACCTGTTGCAAGGGTATGGAACTGGCTGCACACCTGAACACAAGCAATCTTACAAACATCATGGAAATAGTGGGCATAACAACAGACAATAACCCTCCTGAGCTGACATTCTGAGGGAGGGGCTGCGCCTCCACCATAGATTATGTTTTTATTTTCCCTGCCCTTGAGAATTACTTAGTGAAAACTGTAGTTATTGCCACAACTCATGGGGACTATAACCAAATCAGAACAGTTCTAAGACTATCTCCCCGGTCCACGATCGCCTCAAAGGTGGTCCCAAGAATTTGTCACCTACCACCGACAACTTAAGATTGATTTGGCGGGGCATTCACAACACGAAACTGTTCCAGACACTAACTAAGGCTAGCCTGCACCTCATCAACTCCTGCTTATCGGCCTTTGATCTACATCCTGAGGCAGTGTATGATTTTATTAAACTTTGTTTGGTAATTAAATCCTTAATTTCGAGGCCTTTTCCCTCTGTGCAACGTGGACCTAGATGGTTTGACCATGAGTGCTCTGAGACCATCAAACAGCTACGCAAGGCACTGTCAACCAGTCCAAGGTGTGACTCACTAGTGAAATTTGCACTGCAGAGGAATAAGCTAGAGACTATTGAAGGGAAAGGGGAAATTTAAAAAAAAGTTGGAAAGCACGTGCCAAAGCTGCAAGTAAAAAAAAGGGGAACACTTTTTGGGCAACTGTTAAAGATTTGAGGGCTATGGGGCAGCTAATAACCCTCATAAGCTGTACCAAAACAAGCGAGGCGTGGGAAAATCATTTCTCTAGGATCTACACTGCCCCTGCACAAGAGGGCATAGGGCCCTAACTAGTATTCAGACAACGGTGTCTGAGTTTGAAGAAGCCATCCACCAGAGTATGGGCAATAAAGCCCCTGGGCCAGATGGGCTATCTATTGAC
Source organism: Lissotriton vulgaris (assembly GCF_964263255.1). Classification (NCBI taxonomy): domain Eukaryota; kingdom Metazoa; phylum Chordata; class Amphibia; order Caudata; family Salamandridae; genus Lissotriton; species Lissotriton vulgaris. The sequence continues at coordinate 1,607,233,955 of NC_141695.1, read as the reverse complement.
CTCATTAAACATAAGCCAGACTTTTGGGCACCTCTCCTCTTAAACGTTTTTAACAATTTAACTTATGCCCAGCTACCTAGTACATGGTCGATAAGTACTATTGTCCTGGTTTTTAAAAAGGGAGATCGCTCTTAACCCAACTGCCACAGGGCAATTTCCTTAACCCGTTGGCTGCTGCCGTCGGCCATTGGCCGATGGCAGCACTACCTCAGGCCAAAGGCCGATGCGATCGCGCCCGTTTTTTAAAACGGCCGCACTGCCGCAAAAAAGCGGAAGCAGCCAACGGGTTAATAAATTTCAACTTAAAAATCCTGGGGAGAGTTCTATATAATAAGATCTTAGACTGGGCTGAGGGTAACGGTATCCTAGAGCCATGCCAATTGGGTTTCAAGAGTAAAGTAGGTACTAACAAATAATGCCTAAACCTCAACTTAAGTATCGGTAAATACATTATAGCTTGGCGCCAATATACCTGCCATATATGGATCTGACCTCTCCCTGCAACTTTGTCAATAGGTCAAGACTTTGGTTCATTTTCTTGGCCTATGGCTTGAATGAGGCAGTGGTGCATTTCCTGGTGCATTTATTAAAGGCCCGGGTTAGGATTAGCAGTGAGGGTGATGTCTCTGATAAAATCGAAGTAAGCAGAGGGGTTTGACAGGGTTGCGTCTAAGCCCATCTCCTTTTTATCATTTACATTAATGGTCTGCACAACCATTAACCAATGATGTTCCTAAAATAAAGGGTAAGACATTCCCTGTGCTATTATATGCTGATGATGTGGTCCTCATGGACCGCGCAGTGAACGAGTTACACACATTAGTGCATGCATTTGTTGACTTCATGGCCAGTCTGGACCTCAGTGCTAATTTAAAAAAATATTTTATTATGTCTTGCAGGCCGTGGAAATACCAGTTAAATTTTATATCTCTGGGCAATCAAAAATTAAAAAGCACCAGCACTTTTCCCTATCTAGGGCTGGTCTTTGCTGCGAACTGCTCCTGGTCCGAACACTTGGCGTTTTGCAGGATCAAGTTCTCAAAGGCCACCAACTCTATTCTTGGTGTCCCATGGCCCAAGAGAACAGGGGCCATTTACATTTTTTTTAATACCAGTGCATACCAACAGCCACCTATGGCGCAGAGGTTTGGGGTGTTGCCAAGTGCCATAGTATTCAACAAGAAGAAAATATATTTTGTAGGAAACTACTAAGTGCACCAATTTCCACTGCTCAGTATGTTTGCCATAAAGAACTTAATTTTAATTATATAGAGGATTTTATAAGGGCCCATCCTGCTTTCTTCTGGCTCGCCAAATGTACAAATCAGGCTGCATCCCTTACAAGAGAAATCATAGACGACAGCATTAACTGCGAAAAAGGGGAGGACATCCTGTGGCTGACCGGGGTGTCTTAGAGCCTATGCAGTGTTAACTTAGGCGGGCTCTTTTTAAATACAGGGACAGCTGAGACTGTACATAAAAATGGTCTCAGTAATGCACTCTATACACTTTATGGCACGGAAAGGATAGCGAGGGAATCTAAGAAATCAACTGTGTTTAACTTTATGACTATTGAGCATATTGTCTGTCCACTGACTATTCACCTCATCTTGCCCATGGGCCATTGGAAGAGGGGTCTCCTTTTTCGCTTAATGGCAGGCACTGTTACATTTTTGCTCTGTTTTCCCCTGGGTTATAATGCAAATCTTGACTCCCTCCCCTGCCTGTGTGATGGACAATGCAATAAAACCATTTTACATTTTGTATTCTTCTATAACTTTTACATAAAATACGCTGAATGGCTTTTAATCCCATTTTTTTAAAGGAAATATGCCCATCAGTCTGGTAGATGCTTACAGGAGGATACTTACACTGGCAGATGAAGAGCTAGTTTTTCGCGTCTGCACTTTTCTGAGAATTGCACTGCAGGCCCGCAATATGATATGTAACCCGTGAAAGGTTTTTTCCCTTTTTCATGCATGAGTTTTTATTTAAAATATGTGTCTCAATTGTTAATGAATTCCACTATGCTTATGTCCTTATCTTTTTTAACTTATCGTGTCTGATGTGCTTTTATGGATATGGTTTTATTAGAATAAAGTATTTTTGAATTGAATTGAACTCACAAACTCATCATGCACCACTAAGTATATCACATATTACACACTAATGACATGTTCTATGACATCATTGATTACATCACTGCAACATCTGAATTATAGAATTAATGACAACACTGTGCATAGTGGGGGTGGGAGTTATAGTTACTTTAGCGCTTAAGTCTGGCAATCTTGATGCATACAGTTAGAAAATTACAAATATGTACAGAATTACAGTTGGCAACACAATATACAACCCGATTTCAAAACAGACCAACAAAAATCATCTCTGTGAAAATCTTTTACTCTCAGGCTTTGTCTACTATGATAATTTGTGAGATTGCATGTAACAATATTTCTGTCCACAGCCGGTACCTTACTATAATAACAATTCACAGTTGAGTCCCCAACACACATTCATCAAGAGACTCCTCCACCTGTTTTAGAGGGAAGGTCTGTGTATATCAAATTGTGAAGTTAACCGAAGTTAACCGAATTACATTATCGGTCTAATTATATCGGAGCTGCTTAACTTTTTCGAGCTCGCTTGCATAAATAACCACTTACAAATAAATGCTACAGCAAGTCGTGGCTAGATAAATATTGTCCCTTTTTTTGTCTAAGTATATCGCAGTTACTTAATTTTTTGAGCTTGCTTAAATAAATAACCAATTACAAAGAAATGCTACAGCAAGTCGTGGCCAGATAAATATTGCCCCTTTTTGAAACAAATATGTTTTTGTATGCAGCCACGAGCGCTAACTACCCGGGTGCACCGGAACAACCAATATACACAGGCCTTCCCTCTAAAACAGGTGAGCACACTGGGGAATTTATGAGCCTATATTAAGCATTGGGAGAATTAAAATATTTTTTAGAATTGGAGGCAGAAAGGATATCAGGTTAATTTATACAAGAATAAACCGCTGACAAACAAGACATCTTGAGGTAAACATCCTTAAACAGGGGGGTGTGTAATGAAAGTTACTCTTAGTGTAAGAAGCTGGAGCACTAAAAAAAGATAATCTATTCTTTATTAAAAGGATCAAGATAGGAAAATCGAAAACGAGTGCATAAATCTGAATGACACTGTATTTGAAGTTTCCCATCAGTTTTTTTAAACATTAAGGTAATACTCTATGGATTAAACAAAAGCCATACCTCCATCCTAATATAATTAGGGTTCATTAATGTATTGTACTCCTTTATGTTCAATAGGAGTTTGGGAAATCGTGCAAATTTTAAAAAAACGACCCCAGATAGAAAAATAATTGACACAACCCACCAAGATGCAATTGCATAGGTGAGTAATATGTGTATGTCAATACATGTGGTTTGAATGGTGGGAAAGAGTGCCAGAAAGACTGGAATGTTTTGCCGGGGTAGCACTAACCAGACAAATGATGAGGACAACTATATGTGTAAAAAATGAGGGGATGTACATAAACAATAACTGTATAGTTCATGAATTACAATTGGGCACATGGGATGAAGATGACTATTATGTAAACTTTGTGAATCACACTATTGGAAACAAAAGGAGTTTATACAGTATGTATAGCCCAAACTACTTGACTGTTCGTCTTTAGAAATAAATGTCCTAGGCATAAGAAAAGGTTATATATGGAATATTATAAAATATGTGTATTGCGCTATAGAAAATGGAAAGGTGATCTATTGTCTCAAACGATGACCGGTTGTTTGAAGGATATATAATACTTGGATAACTTGACAGTTTCTTTATGACATAAATGTCCTAGCTGCAACAGAAGTTGATATATAGAACCCTGTTAATAACACGAGTAGGTCCTAATTTTAGAGCTTAAACCAAAGGTTGTCATAATGGTATCTTGATAGCGATAATGTTATGTCAAGTCATAACAGTTAGATTGTGGGCTAAAAGCTATGTTTTATTTGTGCATTAGGTGATACACAGATTGTGGAGAAAATCATAAATATTATAAGAAGGAGGCCATAATCATTCAAGGCTTCCGAAACGCGTTGACGCATTCACAAAGGGTTAAATTCGGAGTTGCAACAAATATATTGGGTATAAGGAAGGAACATCCCTCCCAGTGTTGTCAAACAGGGAGTCCGAATTGACAAGATTAAGACAAATAGTATTGTCTTTTCCCATTTTTCTCCATTTCCACATTAGGTGCTTTTATTGTATATTGTATGTGTTTTTAATTAGAATTACAAATGGATTCATATGTTTTTTATTGAAATAAAATGTATATTTTTACATAAAAATAGTTTTTTCCTTCTGGTGAGTGTTCCCCGAGTAAAATGTTGATAGTTGAGTGAGTGTTGCAGACTGAGTGAGATAGGTCTCTGAATTCCTTTTGGATCTGAGATAATTTGATCTCCCACTGGGAAAACTTTTTTCTTTACTGAGCAGTATATTGGTGCTCGATTACCCTTTGGGTAATAACGAGTCCCTCTCTTTGGATTATAAATAATGTTTACAAATTGTGCAGAATCTGGGATACCATGCTGGAAGCTAAAGCCTGTGGAAGGTCGAACTTTTGTTCATTCACGCATGTCCTAAAGACTCTTATACCTCTTAGTTCTCCCAATTTAAACGGTAAGGTCCCTAAGTGCTGTTGTAAATTCCCAGCTGCCCATAAGAGGAGCCTATCCAACACCTCTAATGTTGCTCTCATTGTCGGGGTAGAATATAGTGCCCAAGTCCTGTCTTTTCAAGGCATCCAGAGGACTTGAATATTGTACACTCCTGCCACTCAGAAAGAGGGAGGGAGCACACTGCCTCCCACCCCAGAACTCAATTTGCTTCAGTGCATCATGGTAAATGCAGTGCATGATAACACTTATTACTGTAGTAGTCTTTAATTTTCAACTCTTGTTGGTGCAGCTTGAGCTGTGTAACTCTAGACACTTGTTTCTGGATTCATTCCTTCATCAGTACAGAGTACGTCAATGTGGGGGTGCTATAAATGCTGCCCAAAGGCTTCTCAGGATTCTGTACCACTCCCTGGGTGCAGGTGCATCAACACAAGCTCATCAGCTCAGTAGCCTTTTCAAACAGAAGGAGAGTGGGAGCACACTGCCTCACATCCCAGCACTCAATTTGCCCCAATGCATCATGGTAAATACTGTGCAAGATGCCACTTACTTCTGTAGTTGCCTTTAATTTTTCACTCCTGCCATTGTTTGGTTGATAAAACACCAGTATTTCTCTGTTTCAGCCTAAACCCACTCGGCTATATACTCGACCTGGGCATAATTTTAATTGTCCCGGAGTCATTTGCATAATTTTAGTAATTTTGTATAACAAATTTCAAGCGAAATTACCAAGGTTGCCACATTACTCCACGTTGCCTAATTTTGGGGAGAAATTTTAACGCAACATATATCATTCGGATCATTTTTTAACGTGATTGGCATTTCAGGTAGATTATTCACCAGAGCGGACCAATTCATGCACTTTTTTAGATTGAAACTACAATTTTGAACGTGAATGGTGGTGTTTTAAGTGCGAGTGCAGTTCCTATAAAGTGGAAAGTCAACAAACATTTCAGGTAGTTTTTTTTTTACTTGATTGGACAGTTCAGGTAATTTCTAAATGCTAAACTGCAAATCTGAACACGAGTAGCAATTTTGCATAACTATGCATAATTTCGTGTACTTACTCTACCCGGAATTACACAATTTACGCCCACCCCTACAATATACCTCAATTTGGAGGCTTGGTAATACCTCTGAATGTTAGGCAGGCCGAATCCCCCTTTTTGAAAAGGGTCAGGAGGCTATATTTGATTGTGTGCCTGCAAAAATGATGTTATCTCAGATTTTCGGTAACCACTTGAGGGTTGAGCCTATAGCTAGATGTGGAAGAACTAAGAATGTATATAGCATATTTCAGAGATAAGTAATTTTAATGGAGCTCAGAAAACCCCCCCAGGAGAGACCTTTCAAATACCAGGATTGGATGGAACATGCACCATTTTAATGAGGTTATCAGAATTTATATGCCGTTGTTTTTTAGGGTCTGCACAACTTGAATCTCCAGGCAAGGGATGGAGGAATCCTCCTATTGCGATGGGAATCATTTCTTGAACGATGAAATTTGTTTATCGGGGAAGGTGAGATAGGGATTAGAAACTCGTCAAGGTTCACCAGGAAACACAAGACTATGCCATATATCGCCAGCTCTGTGCCAGGGCGGGCAGTGTGCTCTGTGTATGTGACTGTCACCATGATGTGTGTCATCCACATACATGAATGACGTTATCTGTATAGCACGACAGCTACTCAAAAGAGTAGGCTCCTATTTGACTGGTACACTTTAATTCATTTATTCAGATAATGGGGGCTGGAGTGCAATGCCTGGTGGGCTATTGTGAGTGCTTTAAGCGTGATCCTTTTACAGACAGGGAGTTTTGCGAAGAAAAGGTGAAGAACGGGTACATTTTTGGAGGTTGAAAAGCAGATGAACTGCAGTGTTTTGAGCTACATGTAGGAGACAACTTAGGTAAGCAGGTAGACCTAAGTCTGGAAAGAATCACGGCTCATACTACCATTTTACGAGATATGTGGCTAGTTTATGTTCAATTGAATCATATGTATCCTCTTTATGTCTCATTACATCTTATTCTAGTGATCAACGGTCCCAGTATAAGTATGAATAGCCGAGGGGAAAGTAAACACCTCACTCTCATTCTCCTACCGATATCGAAATGGGACGCAACACACCCGGTGGAATAAATCACACCTGTAAGATTCCCATTGCAGGTAGATACCCATCCCCTAAATCTAACACCCATCCCATTGGTCTAATGGTCTCCACTGAAGAAGACCAACGGACCCGATCAAGCATCTTTCCCACATTCAACAACAGTAGAAAGCCACCCTCTTTGCCCTGTGCATATTGTCCATAAGGTTCTCAGTGGTTTTGGTGTTACTGCTGCTGTTGCAAATGAATGTAAATCCCAACTTGTTTGGCTCAATCTGGCATGATGTGACTTTCCCCAGTCTATCAGCTAGTATCCCAGTGAAAATCTTCACATCTACGTTCAAAAAGGATATTGGGCAGAAAGAGCTACAAAGAGTGCTGTTGACTGGTTTTGGTGTCACTGTGATCAAATCCTAAGACATAGTTTTGGATATTCTTGTGGTGGATACAAAGATATTGAAAGAGCCAGATCAAGACTTGAGTGAGCAGATGAGCAAATAACTCGTAAAACAGAGGTGTGTGACGTCCATTTATTTGCCGTGTGTTCACTATCTTCAGCTTCCCATTGGGCGCAGTACCTCACTGACTTGTTTAGGAGTTTTTAAAGGGGCAGATTGCTCTTTTGTTATTTTGGTAATTGAGAGATCATCCAGATAATCCTCTATCTTGCTATACAAGAGGTATTTGTGGTAATAAAACAATTTCTAAAACTCTCCAAGAAACATACAATTTCTTGTTCTTATTTCGTAATTTTTCAGGATGCTCCTTTTTTATGCACATTATTCTCCCTCTTGGCTCATAGTCTACATGCCAGCATTTGTCCCGCCCTGTTACTTCCATCATAGTAAATTTGCATGCTTTTTAACACTAGGTATTCTTTCTCACCTGAATCCAGAACTCTAACCAGGGACTTTACTGACATCACTTTTCACCATAGCTTCTGAGATCCATTCTCTTACGTTCTGGCTCGAAGTCAGCAAGTTGTGCTTCTAGTTAGGACTACTTCTCCCATATCGCCCTGTTGAGTTTGCAGTGTGTGATATAAATGATCCCCTGGTTGCAGTTTTGAGTGTATACCAACTGGTGTTACTGGTAGTGTGCAGTTCTTGTTTTCTTCAGAAAATCTCGAGATGGTATAGGTTATGTCTGCTGTGCTGTGCAGATATTTATCCTTAAGTCCCCAATGTTGTGTGGGTCAACCATGCTAGGGTAGCAACATAGACAGAGAAATGTGAGTGTGATCTGACAATGAGATATAACATATATTAACTGAATAGGTGTACCCCCCTGCTTGAAAGTAAGGGTCAACATATGGCCATCATCACATGAGTTCCATTGTGTAGTGATGTCTCCCTAGAATTCTGTGCTAAGCAATAGGGCCACCTTCTGTCGCCCTCGTCTTGTTTAGTCCTGAAGCGAAATTCTTGAACATGATTTCTTTCTTTGCTCATCCTTCTTTAACAGGTATGTTTACTGTAATAAAAAAATGTCCCCTTTAAGGTAATATAACTAATTCAAGATGGACATTTGATAAATCAGGGAGTTCAGCTCCCTGATTTTTAAGCCAATGATTTTAATGGTGGGGGAAACAGTGTTTACAACGATGTCGGTACAACATGGTTCCTTTACAAAACGATCAGAACGACTGTTGTTCCACATGTACCATTACATCACAAGTCGTTTTAACGACTTGCTGTGGGGGGCGCGCTAGTGTTGGATTTACAATCCAACACGTTCCCTGCAGTTGCACAAGCTGAAGTAGGAATAGTAAATATTACTATACCTAAGTCCAGCGCACCCCTATAGCAAGTTGCTGAAACGACTTGCGATGTAATGGTTCGCATTGAAACAACGCAGTCGTTGTAACGACTGCATTGTAATGGAATGCATGAAAAGTGCATTCATTGTAAAGAGTCCTATTCAATGGTGGTTCCCAATTATGGTGCCTGCTGGCCGGCTACTGTGAGAGACCCACAGGTGTTGGTGTTTCCTCCTCCCCCCCACCAACTAATTGAAGCGCCTCCTCCACAACCTCATAACACATGAAACTCTAAATCCTGGAAGCATTTTCCATCTCAAGGGGCAATTTGTTGTGGTAGCATGCCAATGTGGGGTTGGTAGACATTCAGCAGGGTCAGGTAGAATACCTCTCACCACACCCCACTTGGCTGTTTTCCTATCAGGTGGTGTCAGTCTCTAGAGCTTGTTTCCTTGTCCACCCCTCCTTTTCTAAGTTAAATATTAAAGATGAGTACTTATAGTCCATCGACTTGATGTCTTTTTTTTTATTTGTTGTGGTAATTCCAAACAATAACCCTCCAATGTCAGCTGAAGGCAGGAATGGAGTAATATAGCACTTCATTTTTATATGTAGGTCACCTCATTGCAAATTAGCACCCTATACACTGCTTAGGCAATCCAGACCATCATGTCCTAATCACATGCGTGCCTCAGTGTTCAGCAGAAAAATAATTATTTATACGTTTCTCGTTCTCTGAGTGACAGTGGTGCACATTGCACTGAACATATGAATATTGCATCACCTATCAACCGAGAATACCTCTTTTAGTTTGCATTTAGACAATATAATCAAGGGAATGGTAACCAGAATAGACATGAAAGGTTGGAAGCTGTTGATTCACAGAGCCCCTTGCCTCATTAGGAGGGAAATTGTGATTTGACAATAGACACGTGGAGGCTCCTCTATGACAGGCCTGTGAGAAACAGTATGATTGCATATTGCAATCAGAACAAATGCAGCCATGGTGATACAATATTAATCGTAATTCAACAGAATGGAAGATACAGTTCTGTTATCCCATAAGCGCATTTTTGGTATGCATGAAATCTATATTTTAGTTTAAGAATTATGAGGGCCCAAAAAGAAGGGATTACCTCATTGCAGAGAGGTGCTTAAACAAACTAAGCCTGCTGCTGCCATCAGCTTTAACGTTGCTTGTCTGCAATTTCAGTAGAGTGGTGCCTTTACTGCTGTTGTAGAACTTTGTACTCTTGATGTTGTTAGTTCAACTTATATGTGGTGTGAATTTCTTCCTCTTACCTGCATGATTCAGAGAACTTAGGGGCATATTTACAAGGAGGTAACACCACCTGAGCATCACTTCTTTTTAACATTCTGGTAGAGTTATCTTCTTTGCCTTACTTGCAAGGAAGCGTTAAGCCACTTAGGGTGGCTTAAGCCTGCCTTGTAAATAATGCCCTTATTCATGCAGCACTTAGCATGAATAGGGCATACATTGGTTTTTTTCAGTAGGCATTCCACTGCAACAGCCATTGCTTTTTGATGCTGGACCATATTTACAATTATGGGTCAGCGCCAAAATATCACCAGGGAATACCTGGTCTTAGAATGGCGATTCAAGAGGAAATATTTAATTTCTCCCCGCATTTTGCTTTTCCATGTGGGCTGCATTCTGCAGCACAAATAGAAACAGCAAATTGCCTGCAAAGATTATGTACAGGAAGGTGTTCCTTCCTTTACATAAACAATCACCCCTGCATGTTATGTTATTTCATACTCAAAATGCCCACTAATGCCTGGGGATCAGGGTGCTATAGAACTATTTTGTCAACTTGGAGGCACGTGGGCTGTTGACCACTCTACCAACACTATCGAGAAGACAGGAAAACTTCTAAATGCCCCCAGATCGATTGCAGTGCTACATCCTTTACTCCTGCATCTTAAGGAAAGGACTCTAATGCATTATAGTAGAAAGTGAGGTTTGCTTTCCGTTGATCTCATCTGTGGTCACTTAAAGATTAAGGGCCTGATAAACAAACTACTTAGTAGTACATTTGTAGCACTACAAAATGTACTGAAAAATGCAATTCACAAACTACATGCAACGTTTTACAGCTCACACTCCCTATACTTATGTGTGGGGAGTACTCTGCCCAAATGTGGGGTCGCTGGGTGCAGAGAACTCCACACACATAAGTATACAGTGCGGAGTCATAAAACTCGTCATGAAGTTTGTGAAGTCAGAGAAAGTAATAAATTTACTACCAAGTATAAGTTTATCTTTGTGAATCAGGCCCTCTGAATCAGATAGAAGGATTGAAATAATTGACATTTCATGCCTAATTAGTGGAAATAAGTATTAAAGACAGATTAGACTGTGGTTTGTTGATTCCTAATTAGCCTAAAAAGAGCATATATATATATATATATATATATATATATATATATATATATATATATATATATATATATATATATATATATATATATATATATATATATAGACAGACAGGTTGTAAAAATCGGAATACTTTTTGCTTTCTGAGCTCTGTCGACACCATATCTCTCTTTCCAGCACTAACTGGCTGCCCCTTTTTTCTTGACCCTTGAGAGCAGATGCGAGACAAAGATGTTCCTTGAGAACTTTACTGGGAGAGGGTCAAGAACAAGAGGAGGGCCAGATGAGACACTATGGTCCAGTGTTTGCCCTTCACTCTTCACAAAACCTGATTTTTGATGAGAATAAAGAGTAAGGAAATTGGATTTCATCATAGCAGAAACTGCCAGACCATCCCTCTGGATGCCTGTAATATGTTGTGATACATTTTTGTATTGTTGTTATCTTATCTTCTCTGTCTCTACCTCTTGCCCTTTGTCTCTTTCCTTTGCTATTTTCTCATTCTATATTCTAGAATCCATCTTGGATTCATTCCTGCCTTGGAGCTCCTGCGTGAACAGACGTTTACGCGGTGGGTCCTGATACTTTGTATCTCCTCTGATATTTCTATAATAAAGACGCTATTATTTACAGAACACCTCTTCGGCTTTCCTTCATCGGTAAAGTTTTGCTTATGTTCTTATTTAATTTACTGTTATGTCATATCTTTTTTGTTACAGCCCTTCACCTCTTTAAGTGATGTACTATGCATCACTGTCATTCTTAGACTGTTCTGTGTTCTTGATTCCATAGCTGCCAGAGCACTGAGAGGAGTCTCATCTTTCAGTTGCCTGTCTGGTCATGGGTCACTGGATTTGAATTGAATTCTTTCTCCTATCAACTTCTCCTGCATGTCCTGCTCCTTATTTCCTTGGACCTCAACACTACATTTTGGTACCATCAGTGAAGCTCTTTTGAGGGGCCTACAGCCATTGTTGATGTGTCTCTAGTAGTTTGATCCATTGACAGACTGGTGGCTTTTCATCTGTTGATTTTCTGGGCGCACTTTTCTATTGGAGAGGAATCATATGCACAGAAGTAAGAATTAACACTTGTGGACTTCAGGTTCATTACACCTGAGTTTACCCGTGTGTTAAGCTAATTGTTTATGGTTGACTTTAAAAGCAGCACAGTGGCTCCAGCAAGGGCGGTTCGTCTTGAGGTGACTGAGAGGACTCATTCATTATGGCTGCATGAGTTCAGGATGTAGTGTAGCCTCCTGCCTTCTTACAAAGGGCAAGGAACCCTGAAATTAAATGGAAGCACTGGCTTAGATTTTTTAGAACTACCTCACTGTCATAAATGCTGCTGGATTGGATCCTCCCAGGAAAATGGCCTTACTGTTTAATGGATCACTGACATAATATCGACGAGCACAATATCGAGTTACCGAAATATCGGTGTAATAATATCGACTACAAATATATCGACTTCCTATACTTAATTTAGAAACTACTAAAATATCGACTACAAAATATAGAGTAAATTAATTATCGAAAACACTAATATCGAAAGACAATATAGAATAACCAAATATCGTGTTGTCAAAAAATATACTGTACACTACAAAAATATTGAATGCAAATATATAGATAACACTAATATCAAAAAATAAGGCATATCGACACTATAAAATATACCTAAAACATTGTAAATACAATACAACCATATATTTAAAATATAATAAACACTCCACAATACATATTAGAAAAACAAAAAACATTTCTTTGAACACATAGTTTTAAACATTTTAGCCACATATAATCCAAACAGCACTATGAAATTATTAATAAATACAATACTTTTAACATATATTCACAAATTATAATTACATATATTTAAAATAGAACTAAATACAAACCAAGGGGCACATTAGGATGGCGGGCCCGCCCGCCAACCTAGCGGAACTCGGGACCGCCCGCCTAAAGGGCAGGGGTCCCGACATTGCCATTAGGATGCGCCCGCCACAGTGGCGGGCGCATTCCTCAATTTAACATTGTGGCGGGCGGTGCTCACTGCTCCGCCCGCTACAATGTTAAAAACAAAAGCACGCCTTTGCACAATCGAAGCGGCAGGTACCGCGCGGTGCCTGCCTCTTCGATTATGCAAAGGCAGGGGGGTACCACAGGTAACCCCACGTGTGCCACCCCCCTTTGGCCTTCACTCTGGGGGCCCACATGGGGCCCCCAGAGTGAACACCGCATGCCTTTCCGTGGCGGCATCGCCGCCTCGGAAAGGCATTGCAAAAAGCCAGTTGTAATATTGGGGGCGGTGTCTGACAGACACCGCCTGCATGTTACTCGTTTTCCGCCCCGGCCGCAAGGCGGCCGGGGCGGAAAACAGGCGGGCGGTATTTTGCACCGCCACCTTCCCCTCCGCCATCCTAATATAGCGGGGGGATTTTGGCTTGCGATGTCGAGCGGTTTGCCTCTGCCAGGCCGGCGGTGGCCACCGCCAGCCTGGCGGAGGCAAACCGCCCAACATCGTAATGGACCCCCAAGTATCCTGCAGCAGTGTTAAAAAAAATAGCATTTCCACAGCAACAAACATAGCAATTAAATTAAAAAAAATTCAAACCAACCAATAAAAATGTCCCATTCTTAAAACATCCAATCAAATTAAAGAACTAATCTAATACACAGTATAAAAGGATTATTGTCCAACTGCTATTTCCTGCTTCTAACTCTAAAGAAAGAAGAAGGTGATACTCCGACCGACTCTTTCCTGAGAAAAATACTTTTCCAAACAAGACTCCTACAGAAATAATTCAAGTAAGTTAAACTATTTTGTAAATAATACTAAATTAGTAGACTAAAAGTGTAACTATTTCTCTAAACAATTTAATTAATTTTTTTTGCCTTTACATTTCTTCTACACAGATCTCCAAAACACAACAAAAAAAGTAACTGATTATTGACTAGAAATTCCTTATTGTAAGTATATTTAAATGTGGTCTGACAAACTAACTACATTTATTAATCACAAATTTCTAATACACATTTTATCTTTATTCTATGTTCTTTACAGAAATTTTGAAAACATCCAAAAACCACTACATCAAAGCTAAAGACTGAACAATTTAAACAAGTGAGTATATTTGTAAACATTTTTAAAAAAGCTTAAATGCTAACTAGAAGATTTCTTCCCCCTAGAAAAGGCTAGAATTGTAATAAAATAATAGATTTCCTAATTTTTGTAATTTTCTACCAACAGAAATGAAATAAGGCAATACAAGAAAAAGCTTGAAAGCACCTTCTCAACATTTCAAATTACTACACAGAATAAATGTAAGTAAATGCTAAGTAAAAGAAACCTTCCCCTAGAAAAGACTCAAAGTGTAATAAAAGAATATATTTTCGAATTATTTTTATTTTCTACCAACAGAAATAAAGCAAGAAAATAGAAGAAAAAGCTTGAAAACACCTTCTCAACATTTCAATTTACAACACAGAATAAATGTAAGCATAATCCTTGAAAGAGGAATGTATAAAAAACATGTATAGCAATATTTAAACATAAAATAAATTACTTTCTAATCTTTCCTAGCACAAGAAATAGAAAAATGACTGAAGGTGCTGCTGTGTTATATGGGATATGTATATACGCAAGAAAAACAATTAGGACGCAAAGTATTCTGGAAATGTAGTAAATACTACTCTAATAAATGTTATGGTAGGGTGACAACTGAAGAAGCTAATGTATTATTTACCAAAGACCACAATCACCCCCCTAATGTAACTGAAATTGAGGTCAGGGATGCTCTTGAAAGCATAAAAGAAGCAAGTACAGGAACTGAGAAACCAACTTCCCAAATACTGAAAGAGGAACTATTAAAAGTTCCTCATCATGCTTCTGGGCAACTACCATCAATTGACTCTCTAAAACGCACAATTGCCAGACAAAAAAGAGTCACAACAACGACTCAACCTAACCCCAAAACGTTTGAAGAAGTAGTCATTCCTCCTGAATTGAGTATAACACATAATAAAGAACCATTTGTACTATTTGATAACAAAAGCCTTACCAACCGAAGTATAATGTTTGCTACTGCAAACAATCTAAGAAAACTCCAGGAATGTGAACACTGGATGATGGATGGTACTTTTAAAACATGCCCTAAACCATTTTACCAACTCTACAGCATACATGGATTGTATCATCATTCCAACATCCCATTTATTTACTGTTTGTTACCCAACAAACAACAAAATACTTACACAGAAGTCCTGAATACAATTAAAAAAGAAATCAACAATTATTTTCCACAAAAAATAATTATTTATTTCGAGGTAGCAATGATCAATAGCATATTAAAAACATTTCCCCACACAGCACTGCAAGGTTGTTATTATCATTTCAATCAGAGCATTTGGAGACATCTCCAAAAATCTACCTTAAGCGTGCAATATGCTACCGATAGCACTTTTGCATACCAAATAAAAAAATGTATCTCACTATCCTATGTCCCTGTTACAGATGTAGCAGAACATTATGACATACTAATTGACAGCCCATACTACAAAAAATATGAGGAAAAACTAGCCCCACTCCTAGACTACTTTGAAGATACATGGGTGGGAAGGCTACATAGATCAGGACACAGACGCCAAACTAAATTTCACATTGCTTGGTGGAATGTTTATTTAAGTACACTGAATCAAGAAGCTAAAACAAACAACAGTGTAGAAGGATGGCATAATGCATTTCAAGCTACCACTAGCAGAGGAAAACCCACCATACAGAAACTAATTGAAGCTTTACAAAAAGAACAAAGCTACCAAGAACTACGCATCGAACAATCAGTAACACAAATAGGACCAAAACTAACTAAACAAAAAAAACAAATGTTCATTCTACTCCAAAGCCAAGTCACCTTATATCCTTCTACAAGAGGCCTAGACTACCTATCCCTAATAGCAAAAAGCCTACTGTGAATTATGTGATCCAAAAAAACAATACCATATCAATATTAAAAATATTTCCACATTAAAAAAATATTATTGGATCAAAAAAAATATTCCATAATTGTCATACATATTTATTTCAAATTAAAAAACATTTTCTAGACAATTACGAAATATTTATTATGACATCAAATATACCAACAATAATAACAATGACATTTCCCACCCAAATAATAAGAAATAAAAACACTCACAATTTATATTGCTGAAGAATACGTATTCCAGCCACTTGTTATCCATGTTCTCCACTGGTAATCCATTATAAATCCAATTGATGAAACCCTCAAAATCCCGAAAATAAGTAAAAATATGAAAAAACGCTCCAGGAAATCCCGATAAAAGCAAGTGGGGTAACTTTATTAATTAAAGTCAATTTCAATTTCAATTTATAAACTTTATTCGGCTCTTAAAAAGACACCATAAAAGCACAGATACAATATACATACACAAGTTAAAAAGCGATATTAATAATATTCAGTTTAAAAAGTATAAATGTTTAAAATTTTATGTACTTGATGGGAGGGCCAGGATAGTTTTAAGAAATTTAAATGTCCAATTCCATTAAGGGACAATGTCTCTGGTAGTCCTCAGTCTTGTTGCGATCCGAATGAAGTTTATCGTGCAAAATAGGGTAAAAGCGTCCTCGGCTTCCTGTAGGAATCTCAACGCCAGTTTTGCGTGCTTAAATTTTAGCTCTTTCAGGATACCCACCAGGAACTTGCTTCTTGGTGTCGCGTAGAATGGACACAGTAAGATAAAATGAAGGGTATCCTGCGGAGATCTATGATCGCAGCCACA
This sequence comes from Lissotriton vulgaris, assembly GCF_964263255.1. NCBI lineage: Eukaryota > Metazoa > Chordata > Amphibia > Caudata > Salamandridae > Lissotriton > Lissotriton vulgaris. The sequence continues at coordinate 1,607,217,199 of NC_141695.1, read as the reverse complement.
GGTACCCTTCTCCTCCACTGTGTGGGTAAATCCAGATGGCACTGCAAGGATGTGGTGTAACATGTTGATTCTAAATCGGGTTATGAGGTAGCGATCCTGCGCATTGTACATGACCCTTAGGTAAGGTTCCATGCCTTGCTTCGGTGTGAGATTATTGTAAGAGAGATTGGTAGGTTTAAGCCTCTCTTTTTCTGCCCTTGTTAACTTCAACTGTGTGAGGAAGAGTTTTTTGACCAAGGTTTTACACTCCGGAGTTAAAGAGTCGGGGGCTAAGAAGTATTTAGAGCAGCCAATCTCTGTTAGCGACTCTTTAACAAATTTCAGCCAGGGGATTACATGGCCTTTGTCTCTTTTGAGGCAATCCTCGATAATTTGTCTGGTTAGGGCCGCCTCAGGGTTGGTCCATACCTTCACCCAAGCCAGAAGAGGTTTAATTTTAATTTTGTCCTCCAAGAAAGGTTCTCCCAGCTCTTCATGTATGATGTGGGCCGAAACACTCTGTGGGACTTTTAGTATTCTTCGTAGGAATTTGTTTTCTTCCGTCTGGAGTGGCTGAGCTTTTTTACCCAGAAAGCCCCACACTTCCGCTCCATAACTTACTTTCGCGCAGCAGATGGATCTGTATAAGGTCAGGATTTGTTCCGGGGACCATTTCCCTAGTCTCTGCCCATACCCCATGATGGCTCCTACTGCGGCCGCCAATTTGGTCGAGTGTTTTTCAATCAGGGGTTTGAATGATAAATCGTGATCGAATAACACCCCCAGATATGTGAAAGACTTGACCTGGTCTATTTTGTGTGACCCGATGTTAAAGGTAAAAGATCCTTTTGTAGGTTTCCCTGATGTCATAATGAAGGACTTTTCCAGGTTTGTTGCCAGGTCCAATTTGTCCATGAATTTGACAAACCCGTCAATTAGTTTTTGCAGGTCCAGGGGTGTTCTCGAGAGCAAAACCGCATCATCGGCATAAAGTAGTACGGGTACAGCTCGGTGACCGATTTGGGGTGAGTCAACTTTAAGTTTAAGAAGGTCCTGTTCCAGTGCATTAATGTAAATGGAGAAAAGGAATGGGGCGAGGATACATCCCTGCCTTACTCCACTATTGCAGATAAAGGGATCAGTCTTTTTTCCTTCCTGGCTGTATCTCACACTTGCTGAGGTGTTGCGATGTAGGTTTTGTAAGGTGTCAACTAGTGAATGATCCACACCTAGATCCATTAGCATAGCCCAGAGCTTTCTCCTATTCACGCGGTCGAAGGCCGCTGAGAGATCCATAAACCCCATATGTATTGACCCCCTCCCGGCGATGGTGTATTTTGCAATCAGGAGGTATAAATTTAGGCATTGGTCGGTGGTGGATCTGCCTTTCCTGAAGCCGTATTGGATTTCGGAGAGAATTTGTTGCTCCTCTGCCCAATCTTGCAATCTTGATAGGATGACTCGACCCAGGACCTTAGCTGTCACGTCGATGAGCGAGATGGGTCGGTAACATTGGGGGTCGTCCCGATTGCCTTTTTTATAGATAGGGACTATGGTCGCCGTTGACCTGGACTGGGGGAGGCCTACCTCCACTGCCTCGTTTAGCACCCTCGTGAATAACGGAGCCCATAGATCTGGTTTGCTTAGGAATAGGTCTGGTGGTATTCCGTCCGGGCCCGGCGCCTTATTTTTGCTCAGTCCGGTTATTCCTAATTCGACCTCCTTTAAGGTGAAGTTTGGTTTGGCGGGCTGATGGGCCTTCGATAGCTCCTCTTGGTGTGCTTGGTTTGAATGGTTGTATAAACTCTGGAAATGTTTCTGCCATTGCTCCGGCAAGATGGTGTTCAAGATTTTTGGGGCCCCTTGGTCCTGGAAGCAGGGGGCATTGATCACTTTCCAGAAGGCGGTAGAGTCCTTTCTTTCTGCGGCATCCCTTAGATCTTCCCAAGCCTGGTTTTGTATACTCTGCTTTCGTGCCTTCACGGCTTTTTTATATTCGGCTCTGTTCTTTGCCACCTTCGTTTTGTCCCTTGGTTGGGCGTGTAGACTGACCTTCAGGTTTTTCAGCGCCTTTGTGCATTTAGGATCGAACCAGCGGGGGTTTGTGGAAATATTGTTGTTCGCTCCTTTGGTTTGGAGGGAATTATTTACAACCTGCGCGATTTCTACAAATGCCTTCACCACAGCACCTCCAGTTACGCTGGGGTCGAGACATTTATCGATCGCTGCTGAGGCTTCGCATAAGAGTTTTTTATAAAAACAGTTCCCATCAATTTTGGCCCATTTAATTCTTCTACCCTGGTCCACTGCTCTTTCCAATATAACCGGTCTCTTTTCAGCTGAAAAGACAAAACCTTCCATTTTAATGATCACCGGATTGTGATCACTGAAGCTACTGGCCTCTATGAGGATTGTACTGATAAGTCTTTTTAAATTAGGAGAGACTAATGCAAAGTCAATATAAGAATGACAGCCTCTGCCTTTGAATGTTGGAGTTAGTTCTCCTCTCTCATTTAAGATGGCAAGGTCCAGGGTTTGGGTGAGGTTGTGTCTTTTCATTAGTCTTTCTAGGTCCCCACCCTCTGATGAGTGGGTGAAGTGTGGGCCTTTCATGATCGTGCATTTTGACCAGTCATTATTAGAGGGTAACAGATTTTCGCAGAGGTGACAGTTAAAATCTCCCATTAGAATTAAATTCATGGGCTTTGGTGTCTTAGATAAAAAGTTCAAACAATTTTCAAGTTCTTTTATAGCTACGCCCTTCTCCGTAATAGCCGGTGTGTTATACCAGTTCATTAGCAGGAATGTTAAACTTGATGAGGTGAACCTTAGTACCTGAAGGTTACGTGTGACCCATTTGGTATTGGACCAGGTGCCATTAATATCTAAGTGGACGTAAATCGCGAGCCCCCCACTCGCTCTCCCTGAGGTAGCTTTTTTTGCAGGGACAAAGAAGCTTTTGTAGCCCTCCATGCTATAATCGTGCGGTTCGATGGCCCAGGTCTCTTGGAGGCATAGGATATGGAATTTCCTTATGTACCTGAGCCAGTCCTGAGAAGTGAACTTAGTCGCTAGCCCTGCGATGTTCCAGGTAGCTATTAGTAGGTTATCGTGGATCATTACCTTGGGAGTCCTTCTACCTTCACCTGTCGATGGACTTGGCTGTTTGCCCTTTGCAGGTACGGCGGCCCGGCTTGATTGCGGCCCGGGGGGGGGTGGCGATTCTTCTGTCGGAATTTGTCCCCTCCCCTGTGCCCTGGGTATTGTTTGGTGGTATACTCCTACCTTCTGTGGTGTGCACTAGGCCCGTAAAGTCAAGTTGTCCGAAGGCTGCTCCTTCTTCCGCCCCTAATGGTGTGAGACTTGGCTCATTCCTGCTTTGGATTTTTGGTGGAAAACGGTCCATTCTCTGTCAGTCCACCCCTTCAAGTGTGCTGAACCTGTTCCAATGGGCGTACTGCATTAGTGAGGAGTCATAGGTAGGGAATACAGGGAATGCAGGGTTTGGCCTTTGCCATTGGGGTGGGCCATATTGGAAACCCAAGTGCGGTGTTCTGTTATGGTTGAAATTCTGCCTCGGCCTTTGAGGTGCCAGGGGGTAGAAGTAAGATAGATGGACCGGGTGAATTTGTGAGCGGGTGTAACTCGGGGGGGGGCGTTGCAGATGAAGTTGACTGCTGCCATGTCTCTGAAATTCACCGTGATGATGTCCCCTGCGATGGTCTTAGTGCCTTGCCGATCCACTCGCCCCTTCTCACTGAGAGGATTTCCCCATAGATGTTTGGGGGCAGGGGCCTATGTGTTTGCAGCCACTGTGCACATTTGTTTTTTAATTCAATTTTTGATTCCCTTTGGCCCTCCTTTAATGGGGGCACTCCTGTGAGGACAACTACAAATGGCAATGCCTCAGGGGGAAGATTAATTGTCCTGAAGCGTGTAGCGGTTTTCTTATCGTTGGTGGTTGTCGCGGTAGGGGTGCGGGGGGTCTTAGGGTCCGCCTTCGGGGTTAAGGCCTTATTTTCTTCAAGCGTTTGTGAAGAGCCGGGTAGAGGTTTATTGTTACCGATCAGCGTTTGATTTTTATTTTTACCTGCTTGTGGGGTGGAGGCAGCCTTCTGTTTTTCCTTCGCTCCTTTCTGCAAGGCACTGGTGTTATTGACGTTGTTGGGTTTGGGAGCCCCATTTTGTACTAGAGAGGCCTTTTCTTTTGGTAGACTTGTTGTAGTGGGGACCTTAGATTTTGTCGAATCTCGTTCCTGCACGGGATGAGTTTTCGGGCTTATCCCCTTGTTGTTAACCAATGATGTTAGTCTATCTATTTTTGCTATGAGGGGTTTTAGCAGCACCGTGATGGAATGCTCTAGGTCAGATTTCAGATCCGCCACCATGTTGGTTATCCAGCATGGTATTCCCTGTGTGGATGGGTTGATGGGTGTGATCAGATTGTGGTTGCTGGACTTTGCGTGACCTTTTTTCCTCCCTTGTTTACAGCCATCCCTATGCGGCGTTTTCTCCTCAGGGAGTGCATCTGCGTCCTTAGTGGTTGTTTGAGTGCTTAATTGTGCACCAGGTCTGTCCCTGCTGGTTTCAGCGGTCGCCTGGGCACAAGGAAGGTCAGCGAAAGATGGTGGGGTTATGGGCCGGCTGGTGTAGGTCTCCTCTACCAAGTTATCAGAGGCTTCTGAAAGGTTGAAGAGTGATTCCTGGGTGTCTTGGATGATGGTTACAGGTGGTAGAGACATTCTTCTCTCAGTGTTAGCTATGGCATCGGAAACCGCCCCTATGGTCTGCTTAAGCATTTTGTCGATGGCAGTTAGGGTCGGTAGAGCTGGTGGATGATCCGGTTTGGCTTTTGTACTCGATCTTAGGGTAGGCATCCTGGTCTTCTTAGCAATTTTCCTCATTGCAAGGGGTGCTGTGTTGGGTAGTAACAGCCGGCTATAACTTGTGTCGATGAAGATGACCAGTAGCCTGGCTAGGTACCGAGAGACAGTTAACAACGGCTTTTGTAGGGGCAATTTTTGGGGGGCTGGCCCAGCCCGGCCTCTTCTGGCCCCTGAGGGCCACAGAGGGCCCGCCCTTTGCCCGGGCTTCGCTCGGCGTCCCGCTCGCGTCCCGCTACGCGTTGCCGCCCTCTATTTGTAGAAGGTGTTGTGGCCGGGGGCGTGGCTTGCTGGGGGCGCGGCCGTGCACACCTGTGCAGCGCGGGGACTCCTGGTCAATGGAGTCCCTGCCTCACACGCCCCCAGTTACCTTTCGCAGTTCTTTTTTCCTCCCGGTGATGGTTGCTGGGTGATGACCTGCAGCCTCGACCCCACGCCTTAGCGCCGCGCAGCGGCACCCGCGAAGCGGGTGCTGCAAGGTGTTGGCGCAGGCCTCGGCGGTCAATCCCTCCTGGGACACGGGGAGGCCGCAGGGACGAGTGGCAGTTCCCAGGTCAAGGCGTCGGCGAAGTCGGCGTTTCTCGGCGTGCAGAGAAGGGTTAGTTCTGGTAAAACGATTAATTAAAGTCACATACACACACTTGGTTAAAAATAAAATGCATAGTCTTCTCCAAACCCAAATAGATACCCTTAAAAACCCGAAAATTAGACAAAAAGATTAAAAATCGTCCCATGGAACCACGAGAAAAGGAGATAGAGTTTTCCCCCTCCCAAAAAAAGCGCATCCATTTTGTGAGCGAAACCGCAAAATCCCGGAACCTATGAAAAATGGTTAAAACAAAACCACCCATACAAACCCCCAAACATTTCAAAATATACATGATCGTCACTATAAAACATTAAAATTAACATATTATAACATGAACCTAAAAAATACACTACGCCTTAAACACTCACACACTTCCTAAATACACTCAAACACTACTACTCTATAACATATAATAACTGAAACACACCTTGCCTTTCCGAACGTGACGCAGCATCCAACCGCGAGCTTCTCCTGTCCGGAATGAAGCAAAATAACCTTACGCGGTCAAAAAATAGTCCATTTAAACAATAATAGAAAGTTAAACATTTTTAATACAATGTTCTAAGAAAAAATAAAATACATTACTAGACTTAAAATGTAATACACTTTTTTCTAACACTTATACATATAATATTTGATTTAATCTCCTTAGTAAATTAATAATAAATAATAATAATATATTATTAATTATTATTAATACTTCATTAAATATGTAAACATTATAATAAATACATAGAACAATTGTATTTGTAGTTTATAGAAAATTTTACATTTACAAAATATTTGTGAAGTTTCTAGACAATTATATATCATTTGTAAATTAATAATAATAATAAATATAAAATAATATTTGTTATTAATATGAATCATATTTATGTATCTAAATTGTAAATAAGTACAAAGGAAAATGTACACTTGAGTTAATATTTTCAAAATATGTTTATGGTTTTAAAAAAAATATGTAATAATTAAATAACATTTGTAAATTAATAATAATAATTAATACAATACATTAATTATTGTTATTAATTATATCTATGTATGTAAATATTTTAAAATACATATCAAACATTGTATCCAACTGTAAAAAATTACTTTTTCATTCTGTATTATAATTTGGTTTTTTGATCAAAACACAATTATATTGTTAATAATAATTAATTTCAATTTTTTGTCTTTATTGAGAACATTGTATTTAATATGTATAGATGTTATTAAAACATATTTTGCATGCAAATAATGGAAATATATATTTACCTGTTTATTATTTTGTGTTTATGTAAATATTCTAAATATATAATTCATAATATTAATATATTATATATTAACATTTCCTAATTAAATATTTCTTAGATAGAAAAACAAAATGTTTGTAATTATTTAATTAAGGTTACAAATTGTTTTCAAAATGTTTAAACAACACTGTATATTTTTTTAAGATATACTGCTTACAATATTTTTTATATGAATGTAAAACAAATAAATGTAATGTAATACATTCTATTTACCTAACTTTACTGGACTGTACATATTATGAATACATTCTATCAATACAAAATTGCTAAAACTTCATGTCTACTTATTTGACAAAGAATATTAAAATGTTATTTTTAAAATGTTATTATTATAATATTATTATACATGTACATCTTCCTTTTCCATTACAAAAATGTATTCTACAATTAGAATATAACATCATAATTACTAGCCTTTTCAGAAATAATTATAAAACATATATAAATTACTATTCCCACTCCATTCAAATAACAGTGAATACGCTGCTGGACACTGACCCAATATCATTTACTATTCCAACTCCAGTCTAACAAATGTCAGGGAAGGTACTGGACACTGACCCAATATAATTTACTATTCCAACTCCAATTTAAAACATATCATGGAAAGTGTTGGACACTGACACAATATAATTTACTATTCCAAATCCAGTCTGACAAATGTCAGGGAAGGTGTAAATGTAAATGTAAATGTGTTTCGATTTATATAGCGCGCTTTAACCCAGGGGCCTCAAGGCGCTTGCTTAGGGAACCCGTCCTGGTATTCCCCTGTGAGATACCACGGCCGGGTATCCACAAGGTGAAAGCCAGGCATCCCGCCGCGAGGGGCCGTAGTGGAGATTAAGCAAGCTATTGCCCAGAGTCGCAGAGTGTGACCTCGTGAGTCGAGTAGGCACCAGAGCGAGAATTGTCGACTCCGTGGAATTTTTGAGCCCGAGACCCGCCGAGGCGTGGAATCGAACCCTGTCCACAGCCGATCTCAGCTTCTGGGTCTGCCGCCTCTAACCACTGAGCCACACTTCTCCACGTGCTGGACACTGACCCAATATAATTTACTATTCCTACTCCAGTCTAACAAATGTCAAGGAAGGTGCTGGACACGGACCCAATATAATTTACTATTCCAACTCCAATTAAATAATTATCATGGAAGGTGCTGGACACTGACACAATATAATTTACTATTCCAACTCCAATCTAACAAATATCAGAGAAGGCGCTGGACACTGACCCAATATAAATTACTATTCCAACTCCAGCCTGACAAATGTAAGGGAAGGTGCTGGACAGTGACCCAATATAATTTACTATTCCAACTCCAGTCTGACAAATGTCAGGGAAGGTGCTGGACCACTGACCCAATATAATTTACTATTCCAACTCCAATATAACAAATATCAGAGAATGTGTTGGACACTGACACAATATAATGTACTATTCCAACTCTAGTCTAACAAATGTTAGGGAAGGTGCTGGACACTGACCCAATATAATTTACTATTCCAACACCAATCTAACAAATATCAAAGAAGGTGCTGGACACTGACCCAATATAATTTACTATTCCAACTCCAATCTGACAAATATCAGGGAAGTTGCTGGACAGTGACCCAATATAATTTAGTATTCCAACTCCAATCTAACAAATATCACAGAAGGTGGTGGACACTAACCCAATATAATTTACTATTCCAACTCCAATCTGACAAATTTCGGGGAAGGTGCAGGACACTGACCCAATATAATTTACTATTCCAACTCCAGTCAAATAATTGTCAGGGAAGGTGCGGGATACTGACCCAATATAATTTACTATTCCAACTCCAATCTAACAAATATCAGAGAAGATGCTGGGCACTGACCCAATATAATTTTATATTCCAACTCCAGTCTGACAAATGTCAGGGAAGGTGCTGGACAGTGACCCAATATAATTTACTATTCCAACTCCAGTCTGACAAATGTCAGGGAAGGTGCTGGAGACTGACCCAATATAATTTACTATTCCAACTCCAATCTAACAAATATCAGAGAAAGTGTTGGACACTGACACAATATAATTTACTATTCCAACTCCAGTCTAACAAATGTTAGGGAAGGTGCTGGACACTGACCCAATATAATTTATTATTCCAACTCCAATCTAACAAATACTAGAGAAAGTGTTGGACACTGACACAATATCATTTACTATTCCAACTCCAGTCTGACAAATGTCAGGGAAGGTGCTGGACACTGACCCAATATAATTTACTATTCCAACTCAAATAAAATAATTATCATTGAAGGTGCTGAACACTGACCCAATATAATTTACTATTCCAACTCCAGTCTGACAAATGTCAGGGAAGGTGCTGGACACTGACCAATATAATGTACTATTCCAACTCCAATCAAATATTTATCATGGAAGGTGCTGGACACTGACTCAATATAATTTACTATTGCAACTCCATTCTGACAAACGTCAGGGAAGGTGCTGGACACTGACCCAATTTAATCTACTATTCCAAATCCAATAAAATAACTTTAACTTAAATTGATGGATATTAATCTTATCAACGTTACTATTCCTACTTCAAAAGTCTAACAATATATCACATTACCCATATAAACATATCCTCCTATCTAAATATTAATATTTTATTTTAGATAAATAATATTTATGTGTAAATTCCATTATTTTTTTCTGTAATAAAAAATGTTACATTTAATGTGTATATTTCTATAATGATATTACACAATTTCTAATGGTAAAAAAATTATAATACATTTCTAATTCATATATTTATTTTTAAATTTTCAACATATTTTATAGATATTTCAAAATGTTATATCAAAACTTATTTTATAAATCTAAATAACATTTTTGTAAAATCAACCAAAAATTTCTGATAATTGACATTAGATTTATATTTTTTAAGTTCAAAATTTCTCCATTACACACAATAAATGAAATGTTAAAATGTATTTTAGTTAAATTGTAAAAAATGTATAAATTTTTTAAATTTCAAAATTTTATAACAAATTTGAAATTTGAAATTTAAATTTTGCATATAATTAAAAAATATATTTTTTCATCAAATTTGAAATTTTTATTAAGTATTTCAAAATACTCCCCACCCTTATCCCATATTAACCCTATATCCCGCTCCAAAAATAACATGTTGTTTTAGGTGTGGTTCTAATACTCACTTAAGAAACAATGGTACTTGTCCAGCTGTGGGCAAAAGATGTAATGCACGGAAGAAAGTGGTTCATTTTCAATCAGTTTACAGTGTGCATGCTAATATGAAAATGAGTAATGTAGATGTGAAAGAGTATTTGATGGGGTTTCAAAAGTGTTATTTACCCTTGAAATATATGACGTGGGCATAAACAGTGAGAACAGTGAGAAAATAAAAGGCCTTTTGTGTCAGGCAACCAAGGATAGTCATGAATGTCTTGTGATGGTAGATTCTGGGGCACTGTGGGGTTTCTTGAGTGTTTGGGTCGGAAAATGTGTACTAAAGTTTATGTTGCTGTAAAAGGTAAAGATATTGTTGGGAGGAAGGACTTGGCCATGTTGGGCATTCTGTTGCAGCCATGGTGCCAAAATCCTGTTGTTCTTGATGATGTGCCTTTTCTTTGTGTGGATGATGGTTAAGATGTATTACAGGCTATGGTAAGTAAATTTCCTAAAGTGTTCAAAGATGAGATAGCACTGTCACAGGATTTGAACAATGTATCAAATTAAAGTCAGATGCCACACCAGTGAATCATAAGGTGCGGTCTGTACCTCTCAGTGTCATTAGTGATCTCAAAGGCTTACTTCAAACTTTGTGTTGAGGGAGTTATCCAGAGCACTGATACCTCTGAAGAGGTTTCTCCTATTTAGCCAAAATAATATGGGGATTTAAATTTATGTGTGGACTTGCGTTCACTATATCAAATTATGGTTGACTGGCCACCCCTACCTCACACACAGGAGATCTGGTCTAATGTGGGTGAGTCAAAGTTCTTTTCCACTATTGATCTGCATTTGGCTTATCACCAATTTCCCCTTAGCAAGGATTCTCAAAATGTTACAGCCTTTGTCAAACCAATTGGTGCTTATATGCTTACATACACCTTTCATTCGGACTGGCATCATCAGCGAGGGTTTTCCAAAAAACCATGGGTGTGTTATTTAGGGATGTGAAAAACATACATGCTTTTCAGGAGTACATCCTTATTTTTACCAAGGATAAGAAAAACTATTTGGTGGTACCAGGGGAGAGTTTTGACAGTCCTGTGTAATAGGAACATGACTGTTAAATCTGATAAGTGTCAGCTTCTGGATCAGCAGGTGATAATCTAGGACACACCATAACAGCTGATGGAATTAATCCCATGGTATGTAATCTTGAGGCTTTACACTAGGTTCCTCCGTCTTTTGATAATGATGTTTTGCCGCCATTCCTGGAACTTTGTGAATACTATGCTCGGTTTGTCCAAGGATATGCTTTGATGGTACAACCCTTGTGATTTTTTTTTAAAAAGGGGGTTAAGTTTGATTGGACTGGTGAACTGAATGATACATTTGAATCTGTCAATAGTCTGGTAGTGAATGCTTCTGCCCTTCACCCTTTTGTTCCAGAGGTAAATGTTTTACCATCGTAGATTACAGCTTGAAAAGTATTGGCGTTGTTTTTGGGCAAAGGGTTGGTGGGAAAAAGATTTCTGTTTCTTTCGCATCTAGGACATTTCAGGATGCAGATTCGAAATACAGCACTGTAGAATGGGTGGACTTGGCTTGCATCTGGGAGGTTCAAAAATGTAAAACCTAAATATGTGGGCATTCTTTTGTGTTTTACACAGATCATACACCTTTGGCTTGTCTCTGCAGTGGTAATGGTTTGGAAAGGGCTTCTGCTCACCATGTTAGGATTTTATGTAAATTACAAGAATATGATATGCAAGTGAAGAACATTCCAGGAGGGCAACATGTTTTCCCTGATTTTCTTTCTTATCTGCCTTTGCCTGATTCTATGACCTGTCATTTGGAGTATATTGAGTATCAGCTTGTTACTGACAACGGTACACATTTCTTATCTAAGAACATGACTGATTTCCTTAAATTATATGATTCACAGCATCGTCAAGTAGTCTTTATAGCCCGGCTGCCAACGGCTTAATGGAGAGAGACAATCATTTTCTCAAAGTAGGGATCTTGACAGCTATTTCTGTTGTGCTGAATGGTAATGAATTCCTCAATTAGAAAATGTGGGTGTATCTTGTTGCATCTATTCTACTACTGATGTTTTAATGTTCTCCTTGTTGAGAGGAAGCTATCCCAGGTCTAAACTTGTCCCTATCTGGTTGATGTCTCATTACATTCAGAGTGGGAATTCTCCTGTGAACTCTGATGTGGGTAGCAGAGTTCTGTCCATACAGACTAAATAAAATGAGTATTTTGATATAAAAAATAATGCAGAGGACTTAGAGTTTTTCCCTAGCAGTTGGGTCTTGATAAAAAAAAAACTTTAAGGTTGAGAAAGGAGATTCAAAATTCTCCCAGCCTATGAAGGTTCTAAAAGAAAGTAAGAGTGCTTTTGTTAATTTGCTGCATCAAAATGTCTGCTGCAATAAAAATTGTCTGGTTCCTATTTATGAGCATCAAGTTGAGATTTATAGTCGTTCTACAGTTCAAGCTTCTTTTGGGTTTTACACAGATCATACACCTTTGGCTTGTCTCTGCAGTGGTAATGGTTTGGAAAGGGCTTCTGCTCACCATGATAGGATTTTATGTAAATTACAAGAATATGATATGCAAGTGAAGAACATTCCAGGAGGGCAACATGTTTGCCCTGATTTTCTTTCTTATCTGCCTTTGCCTGATTCTATAACCTGTCATTTGGAGTATATTGAGTATAAGTGTGTTGTGGGTACTATGGATGTAGTTTCACCTTCCAAAGGTGTCATCTCATAGAGTGAATGGGTAGCTCCTTCATCACAGGATGATACCTTGAAAATTGTTTTCAAGTTTACTGTGAAGGACTGACTACTTCCAAAAAGGCTCTTCAATTATTTGAAAGCCTTTGAACAGGTGGCAGCCGAACTGAATTTTGAGAATGACATATGCTAGAGAGGTGGTTGTTTTGTTCCTCCACTCGATTTGCACAACAGAATTATTGAGGTCGCGCATGATGGACACATGGGTATTTCTGTCACGTGCAAAAACAAAAAGTCAGGGAATTTTATTGATTGCCATCTATGGATGACCAAATTAGGTTTTTTATCAATGTTCAAGCTAATGACCTTGATGTTGGTGCTCTTAATTTAATGTTGCCATCAGATATGTGTCAGAGTGGATTACTTACCTGGGGTAAATTTATGGAAATTGGAAACTGAGGGATCAATCTCAAAATTATGGCCAGGAGTGAGTAAGGAATGCAAGGATAATTTCTCTACCAGCAAGGTTAAAAAAATGATGTCTAACTTAACACTGTCTTGAGCTGCTGGCCCAGACAACCTCCCTGCAGTGATCATAAAAAATAGGACAGAGTGGTTGGCAGATTTATTTTAAATAATAATCCTGGGTATACTTAATACAGATATTATACCAGAAAACTGGAGAGGTGCAATTATAAGACCCATCCACAAAAAAGGGAGACATAAATACCCCAAAGAACTATAGACTTATTACCCTTGTAGATATAGGTGAACAAGTTTTCACCAAAATAGTCTTGGAGAGACTTAAGGAGTGAACAGAGGCGAATCAGGTTGTGCCCCCAAAACTGGGGGGGTTTAAGGAGGGACATTCAATGATCGACCACTGCTTTGCGCTCTGGTCCATTGCGCGGACGTCCATCAAGCAGAGTGGAAGTTTGTACTGCTGCTTCCTGGACTTCCGCGCAGCGTTTGATTTGGTGGACCGGGGGATGCTGTGGAAGATGCTGACTGGTTATGACATCCATAGAGACCTACTAAGATTAATACTAGTACTTCATACATCTAACTGGACGCAGATAATTCTAGAAACAGAGGGGAGTCTTTCTAAACAAATACAAATTGGAAATGGGCTGAGACAGAGGTGTGTGCTGGCCCCTATACTTTTTTTCCCTATTCATTGCAGATTTACCCTCAGTTTTAGGTAAAGAAAGGAGGGCCAACTCAAAGGTAGATGGGAGACATATCTCATGTCTATTATATGCGGATGACTTGGTAATAATAGACCTAACAGTGATTGGGCTACAAAGAAAGCTGCATAGTTTTAACAAACACTTTGGGCTTAACCCCTTCCATGCTCATGACAAGGTCAACTCGTCATGCATGTTACCTGCGCTGTGCTTATGACGAGTTGACCTTGTCATGAAACTATAGTATTCATAAATCATCAGCACAGGAGGGGAAAACCCCCTAGCAGCCAAGGTGTTAAACAACTTGTAGTTAACATTGATAAAACAAGGATTTTAAGATTTGGAAGAAGGAAAATAAGGTTCAACTGCTATTTAGGTAACACAAAGTTGGAAATAGTAGATGAATACAGGTACCTGGGCATGTGGTTTCAGAAAAATCTGAGCTGGTCTACCCATCTCGAAGCATTAAAACTAAGGACATCAGCTTTGGTTAGCGGTTTAAAGAAATGTAATGGAGTATATGGGGAAAAGTCAGATAGACCGGTTTTAAAAGCATATACAGCCATGGTTCCACCTCAGTTCCTTTATGGAGCTGAATTAATATACATGAGTGGAAAAAACGGATGGGACGTAGAGGAGGGAAAAGCCCTAAAAAATTAATTATGACTGCCTAAGTCCTCAATGGTGCAGGCAGCGAGGCTAGAAACAGGTATCACCTCATGGAGTATAATGGCCTGCATGGCTCTAGTAAGATTTTGGCAGCTCCAGGGATCAGGTGATGATTATAAAGTCTCGCAATCGTGCAGAAATTAGATATTGATGAGTGAGCCAACATGGGCAAAAGGGGTAAGAAAAATTCTGAAAAAAACTTGTACAAAGATGAGGCTTAAGATTAGCTCTTTGACTCTACAAATTGATGTTGAGAGGAGGGAACTTATGTTCCTGTGCAGAGAAATATCTCGAGCCCAGGATCATGAATACCTCATGGGGAAGCATTGGTACATTTTATGGGTACTTCATGGCAAAATCTATTTTATTTCCCCTACATTGATAGATTACCCTGCCAATGGCTGAGAAGAGAAGTTCTAAGGCTGAAAATTGGTGTCAACCCCTGCTATTCTAATAATGGGGTAAAAAGAGCAATGATCGATACCAATGGGAAATGTAATTGTACCCTGGAGACAACGTGTGACATTTAACACATTTTATTGGATTGTCAAATGGTTTTAGATATACGGAAAGAGATCTTATGGCCAATTTTTTAAAAGTACAGCGTAAATAATGGCACAGGCAGCTGAACTTTTACTAGAAATGAGGAATCTGGATATAGCTTGTGCTCTAGGGAGGTTTATTCAAAAAATCAAAGAAAATTTGAAATGTGATTAGCATCCAAAAGGTTTTCCTGTTTGCATGATATGAGTATGATATATGGTTCGAAGAAAGGTTTAATGATTCTAACCCGGAATTGTGTGATGATGCATTCATAGTTTGTGCTCTAGTGAAGTTCATTCAATAAGTCAAAGAAAACCTGAAATGGGTCTAATAATGAAATGCTTGCCTTATCTTATGATATGTGTTATGTTATATGGTTTGAAGTAAGGACCAAGGATTTTAAACATACATTTTATGATGTTGTTTTAATATAAAATTTGCGCTTTTTAGGAGCTTTATTAATGACTATTTTATATGTTTAAGGACTGTTTAGTCCAAATAAACTTCGCTTTGAACTGATGTGTCAGAGTGCTTGGCATGCTCGTTTTTGTGATGATGGCACATTCTGTACTGATTCTGTTGCCTCAAATGTGTCCAGGTCTGGGGGTGATATTACCAATTCAACTGAATCTGAAAATGTAGATCCTTTGGGCACACATGGTGTTAGTGATGTTGAACATGTGTCTACGATACATGTTCATCATTAGACTAGGTTACCTGTCAAAGTTTTGGCCTATGTTTTATTGTGAATTTTATTTTTTACTTTTATTTTTTCGGGGGGGCGGGAGATTATGTAATGTGCTGTTATACAAGTTTCAAGTTTAGTTTTATTGTTTGATTATTTAAAATCATTACAAACCCCCCCTAAAAAATAGAATACATCTGTACAGGCGGTTAAATTGTCATACTATATAAAAGATCGAATTGTATCAGTGCTTTGTATTACATAATTTGCAAGAGTATAAAATTCGGCACTTATAAAATTGTACTTCAAACTGTTTTAAAATCAAATAGCAGACGAATATAAAAATGTGTACCCCCAATTAGGGTATGGGGTGGGATTGCGTGAGATTATATTTAGTCATCGACCGCTTGCAATAGGAGACTATTGACGAGTTTCATAAATTTGACTCCTCAGCAAGCCAGGGTGCATGACGAGCCCTCCAGCCAGCGTATAACTGCTTGTCTGCTAGATCGGATGTTCAGTTAGATGAAAATCGCTTTTAGGTACTGTCTCCTTTGGTTTAGGAAGGCTGGACAAGCATATAGCAAATGGATTGGAGTTTCTTTTCTAAATCCACATAGTCGACAAGATTCTGAGTTAAAAGCTGGCTTCCATGAGGGCAATAGGTCCTTGGAGTCATGCACGCCCATCCTGAACTTTAGAAAACACATTTTTAAATGAGAGCTGAAATGGGCAGATAAGTAGGGTTGAGGCTTTGACGTCATATACGATTTTAAAACTATCCATCCATGCCGCCTCTTTGTAAGATTTCTTTTTGGCCGCGACATTTACTATTTTGTTAAAAGAAACTCTGTCCCTCGCATTGTCCCATGCTGGTTGAAGTTCCATCGTAGCCAGAGAAGTACTCAAGAAACTCCACCAGGAGTTTGGCATTTCTTGCTCCTTCTGTGCCTTAATTTCGTCCCAGCAAAGGCTGTTCAGAGGGCCCGCTTCGGAGGATCGGAGAGTATGGCAGAATTTAATGAAGTTACTCATTCCCCTGTATTTCTGATCCTGAAGACCAAATTCCAGTCTTACCTGGGCAGGCGAGACGCATTTCGGCAGATCAAAAACCGCTTTGTAGATTTTTGACTGTAACTCATTCTGTAAATGCGAATCTTTGCCACACCAGGGGACCAAGCCATAGGAAAAACTGGGTAGAATTTGGGTGGCCATTACTTTTAGCAAATGGGAATAGTTTGGGCAGTCAAATTTTTTCGAATTAATCTATAGGCATAGATCAGCGACTGGGCCTTGGCTCTGAGGGCCAGTTTATGTTCTTTGTGAATTGTACCCTGCCTGATAGTTACTCCCAAGTATTTATATGAACTTTTTTCTTCTACGTGAGCCCCATTGACCATCCATTTGAACGTTAGTTTTCTACCGTCAATTAGGCAGACGATTTTTTTTCTCTTTATTTAGCTCCGGCTGTTCCTTGTCCAAGTAGGATACCAGATTATTTATTGATCTCTGTAACCCCACTGGGATTTGGCTCAGCAAGACTATATCGTCCACATATTGAAGGATTGCAACTGGCTCGTTAGCCAATTTCGGGGGGGTGGCAGTCTGGTTTTTCAATCTGTAGAACTTTGTTGGATAAAAACAAGTTGAAGAGGCTGGGGGCCAGGACACAGCCTTGTTTCAATCTACTTGCGGTAGTACTCAACCAATTTCCCAGCTTAACTCTTGACCAAGTATCAGTATGCAGGGTTATAATGGCGTTGAGCAGTACATTCGGCAGGCTCCATCTTTTGAGTTTTTTCCATAGGTGACACCGGCTCACTCTATCAAATGCGGATTTAATGTCCACAAAACAGGCGAAGAGGCGGAGTTTCCTTCTTTGCGCTTGTTCCGTCAAGAGAGCTAGTGTTGCGAGGTTAGATTGCGTGCCCATGCCTTGCCTAAATCATGTCTGGAATTTGGGAATGATGTTTTTTTCCTCCATCCAGCCTTGCAGGTGGATTAGTAGGCATGAGGCATACAATTTTGCTTCCACTTCAATCAGTGAGATTAGTCTGTAGTTTCCTGGCTTACGGTGATCTACCTTTTTGAATATGGGCTGAATGATAGACCCCCTCTAAGAAGCTGGGATGTTGGAGTGCTGTTATACATTTTGCTTGTGTTCTTATTTACTTTACAGTATTTGTTTTATTTTTTGCTTGTAACAGTCCTTTCATCTCTTTTACTGATGTACTTTGCATCGCTGTCATGTCTTAGAATATACTGTGTTCTCGATTACATGAATATCAGAGCTCTAGGAAGTCTCATGTTTTTATTGCCTGTCTGCTCGTGGGTCCTTAGATTTGAATTAAATACCTTCTCCCAACAACTTCTCCTGCGTGTCCTGCACTTTATTTCCTCAGACCTCAACACTACAACACCCCAGGACACAGGTTGACTGTCAAATACAACGTTCTGTCTTTACGCATTCATGGGACTACAACAAACAGCATGGCTTGAAATCTCAAGCTTAAGACTGATAGTCATAGACCTCCATCGTTACACCAAAACTGCCTTGAAATTAATCTTAGTGACAATAAAGAGATGTCCTACAAACTGAAACAGAAACTGTAAGCTTCCACCTCCTTATAATACTAGGGCATGAAGGTACAAGTGATACACTTATATCGTGAGAGATAACAAGCAACTTAACATGTACTAATTAATAAACGTCATAGTTTTTTATCATACTCTTATCACTATAACAAACATTTGGACATGTTTGTGAAACATGATATGGAGAGGAATTTTACTTATAAGCTAGACTATCAACGCATCTTATGAAACAGGTTGACCAATGAACAAGCAGAAGAACATGGCTTTTGCAAGTTTTTGCTCCTCAAATTTCAGACAGTGAGTCATATATTTAAGCCTGTGGTTCACGAATGACTCGTATCAAAATATATTCCTTTTAATCTTACCTTTTCCATATACCAAAAGGTTTGTACATTCCATTGCAATATGATAACTACAAAATGTACTTATACATTATAATATTAAAATTGTCTAAGACCAAGCTGACCTATAAGATGGCTGATGAACATGGCAACAAAAATGCTTTAATTGGCACTTTTCTTACTGAGAGTCTTAGACGTTAAGCGCTGTGCCACAAGTGACTGTTAAAATTGGTGAAAATATATTAATGGTTTATAATCCGAAATAGAATTAATCGAAGCATCAACGTTGAGTCCAAAATGTCACCTACATAACATGATAGCCAAAATTAATGTTGTGAAAGAGAGGCATAATTATGTCCGGTAAAAAGTCAAATAATAGAGCATGTGCTAGCTAATTAATGTCACTTTTTAAAACCTCTCTGAATTAAATATGTGGACATGTTACACGATGACATCTATGGAAATCTTACTGATCTGTCAAACTATTCATGTACCCTAAGACCAAGCTAACTTTGAAGCGGACACGCCACCATTGTGATGTGAGGCTGGAATCATCCGCTTTCAGACTGAATATGATTGACCTTAGCCATTGTACCTTGGTGGAGATCACATTAAACTTTTTCAAACTGTAATGATATAACGTCTAAAAATATAATTCAATGAGCTCCAAAGGCGAATGCAGCTGACATTTGAAAATAGTAGGTGTAGAACTAAGAGAGAGAGAGAAAGAATTTTGTGTTGAAAGAATGTAGTTAATAATGTACTCCCTAATTACTAAAAAACGTTTTCTCTTACTTTTCTCTCCGGGACAAAACATTTGGACACGTTGTGTTCAATATGTCAGCTATATTCACCTATAAATCAGACTATTCAATCTCCATATAAATAAGATATCTTTTAAGCAGGGGCTACTATAGCATTGGACAGCAAGTGACTCTATTAGAACAGATAAAAATATAAAAATAACATACAATTACAGTATTGGTCATATACTTATTTTAAAAATAGGAGATGAAGATGTGAGAAATAAAATAATTTCCTGAGACAATGAAAACAATGTAACACATAAGAATGGATGAAATAAACCATATTTTATTTTACTTCACTCTAAATGTCAAAATGTTGACAACCTTTTGCCACACTTTTGTCACTTATAATTTTGACTATTGAAACACTTCAAGCGAAATAGACAATTCGTTTCTATCATTGATTCTTGATGGCTATGGAGACTCCCGCACCTCCGTACCCGTAGTGACCCAGGCCCCGCCCATCAGAGCAAAGGCAGCGTTGGCATGCTGCGAGGAATGTCGGCAGTACGGGGAATGCTAACACCAGCTCAGTGATTCTCCAGAGAGCCCAGACCCCCTGCGACGCGGGGAGCGTGTGTTCAGTTGAAGGCGAGGGCTTTGGCGGCGTTTTAAAGATCGGAAACACAGGGGGACACGGAGAAGAGTAGCGCGAGGCTGCCTGGCATTTATAAAGGTACCGGGGCACTGAAGAAGCGGAATACCGGCAAGAAGGCTCTTTAAATAAGAATGAAAAGCGAGCAATTTTTGAATGAGGAGGGGGCAATCCTGAAGATGTAGCTGTCAGTATCTGCAATCTGAACAGTGTGACTATCAGGAAGCAGCCGTCCAGGGGGAGAGTGCCTTTTAGATAGCTGTGACTGGGAAGTGGAGCTGAAAGGTAGCGAGTGGGACAAGGAGCTCCGAGACCACATTGAGGAAACAAACAGAGTAGCTTAGTTGGTGAAATTCCTTGCATGACACAAGTCTTCTGCAGTTTTCTATAGAAGGCGCTGGTGGAGAAACTGTGGTGGGAGGTTCATATAAATTGGTACTAAGATGGGAAGACATCAAAAGCAGGCTAGTACAGTGGCCAGGTTAGAAGCAGCCACCGGAATGAAAGCCAGGAAGCGTTTAGTTCAAGCCAAGTGACCCTTTTCCGTAGCAAAAACCCTGGTGTCTGCGAACCAATCTGAAGAGAGCTCTAGCTCAGAGAGCTCTACTAAAGAACATACATGACTACCGCCAGCGATATCTCCCTTGCAAATTCTATCCCCTTGCTACCGCTTCCACAGGAATCAGTATCTAAAGCCCGGGTGGAGGTCCCTAAGGGGTTGACCATGGGAGTAACAGGGAGTGCAACATTTCCCTTGTTCAGAAAAAAAGCAGCCAGCTTCCTGCCACTCAGAGCCTAGCGCTAACCTGTCTGGTCTCCCCGACACCCCCCCAGAGTGACGTAACACTCAGTTTTCTTGAAGGACTACACATCACCCCACCCCATGAGGCGACGCAAATGGGTACGACTTCCTCTGTGAAATCTTCGGCACCTTCTTCAGTAACACCTCCAGCTCAAGCAGATAAAGTGGAAAGAAAATCCGCTCTTTCACCATTTAATCAAGTCTCTACTGACCTCATACCTGCTCAGCAGCACATCTCTGAATCAGACCTAACTCCGGGGAATACCGCAAGACTGCAGGCATTAGAGTCTGTGCAGATTCAAGACACAGGGAGCTGTAGTAAAAATTGACTGAGAACCAGTAAGACGCAGTAATGAAATCCTCCCTGAGAAGTCAGAGGATCTGTCCTCTAGTTCCAGCATGCAACAGATGGAAGTGAAAGATTTACTGAACATAATACTGGAGGAAAGTAGTGAAATAAAAACGTCCCAGGTATTAGAGGTATTAGAGACTGCGACTATTCATTTAAGGCTGGAAAAAATTGAGGCTTCTATTGCTGGATTTCCAATCAGGCTCGGCAAAGCAGAATCTAGGATTGCCCACCTGGAGGAGCAGATGAGCTCTACTATCCGGAAAGTAAATGAGGTGACTGCAGATAAGATTGCTCTTGAGTCAAAAATAGAGGACTTAGAGAATTACTCGCGCCGCTCAA
Source organism: Lissotriton vulgaris (assembly GCF_964263255.1). Classification (NCBI taxonomy): domain Eukaryota; kingdom Metazoa; phylum Chordata; class Amphibia; order Caudata; family Salamandridae; genus Lissotriton; species Lissotriton vulgaris. The sequence continues at coordinate 1,607,195,626 of NC_141695.1, read as the reverse complement.
ACCTTCAGATAGTAGGAGTTCCGAAGGGGAGTGTAGGAACAAATACTCTCCGGTGGGTTGAAAGCTTTATTAGACAAAATGTGCTCTGATTGTTTGGGTGGGGTCGGTCACTGAGGGTGCAGGCTCAAGGCACCCCACTAAGAGAAGGGGGGAAATGTGGCTTGCGGGACCGGAGGAGACCACATTTTGGGGGAAGGGAGGCTTTGAGGGGGGGTGAAAGTAGCTGTATGGGTGACGAAGGGTGGGAGAGTGGGGGTGAAAGCATTGGTAAAATGAGTAGTGGCAGGGCTCTGATGGAAAAAAGAGTCAGGAGTATGCGAAGTATAAAAGTAATTGGTAAGGTTTATAGATATAGGACGCAAAGTTTTGATGTAATTAGTAAGGTTATAGGTACAGGATCATAAATGACAAGTAAGTGCAGTATTCTTTCGCTCAACGTGAATGGGATCTTGAACAGACAAAAATATGGAGCTCTAATTAGATTGTTAGCTTCCTTTTCACCCCAAGAACTATTTCTACAGGAGACTCATTTAAAAACTAATTCTTCTACAATATTCCTCCTTAGATGGTACTCGCATGCCTTTTTTGGTTCTGCTGGACTGGCTAAGAGAGGAGTTGCAATATATTTCTGCAGGGGTCTCCCAGGGGAGTTTGACCAAGTGAAGAGGGGAGAAGGATATGGTTTGAGGCTAAATTAAATGGCACGTTATTGCATTCCATCAACTACTATGGCCCCATTGTGGATGACACCACATCAATATGCAGAATTAGTGAGTTATTAAGGGGGGGTCCCCGGCAAAATTATCATGGGAGGTGATTTTAACTTCATTCAGGACTTAAAGAAAGATACCTTGAACAAAAATGAAAAAGAGCTTAAACTCAACACTAAAAAGGTGATCGAGGTTTTAAGACAGGAACATGTTTTGAAGGATCCTTGGCGCTTTGCCAATCCATCGAAATTGGAATTTTCATGCTATTCGAATCAATTCCATACGACTACTCGAATTGATATTTTCTTAATATCACAAACCCTGGGTTGTACCACCTTCGATATAGACATTAATCCATTTTCCGACCATTCTCTTAATATAGTAATAGGGGTAAGCAGGAGGCCAAGATCCAGGTGGCAGATGGATCAACTCCTTCTGCAGGACCAGCAATGGGTGGCTGACATAAAAGATTGGATTGTGGAATTTTTCAAGATTAATGCGAACACAGCAGACATTTTCTCCGTTTTTTGGGGGGCGGGGGTTAAGGCTGCCCTTCGCTGGCGAATGATTGCACTATCCGCATCACAAGTCAAATTGAGGAAAGAGAACATTTTGAAGCTTCAACAGGCAGTAGTAGAAGCAACAAAGTTTAGATATGTACCGTCTGCAGGGATGGAGGACACCAAAGCAAAGCTAGATAGAGCCAAATACGAGTTGAAGGAATTTTTTACTTTGGAAGAGATTGCTAGCTCCAGAACATATCTGCAGCGAGTATACAAGGAGAGCCAGATGGTTGGCAAGATGCTCGCCGGTAGTGTCAAAACTAAACAGGAGGCAACTACCATTACGGAAATTATTGATCCCAAAGCTAGACGGTCTTTAACGGGTAAAGAGGAGATAGCTCAAGTCTTTCTTGACCATTACTCTCAGTTATACACCACTAAATATGAAGTTGGAGCGACTCAAATTGACAGCTATTTTGATGGGGTCGAGCTCCCTCTTCTTTCAGAGTCTATGGTGGAACAGCTCTTGCTAGACTTATCTGAAGAAAAAATTATGAATGTAATAAAATCTATTTCACGGGCAAAAGCCTGCGGAGCCGATGCTCTTCCAATTGAATTTTATAGAACCTTTTGGAGACAGTGGACCCCTTTTTTGGAAAACCTTTTTAATAATATCACTCAGGGAGGCTATGTTCCCCCTAGTTTCAAGGAATCCATTCTGGTCAGCTTTTTCAAAAAGGGGGAAAATGGCATAACATTTGTATAGGCCTATCAGTCTTCTTAATTCAGATTTTAAAATATTAATGAGAATTTGGGCACAACGTTTTACTCCCATCGCCCAGGAGTTAATTCACTGTGCTCTTTTAGAATTTGGTAAATTCAAACAAATAGTAGGATACAAACTAAACCAAAACAAAACGGAGATTTTAGTGCTTAATGCGGACTGTAACTTTTTACCCACGATTTGAGAACCCTGGCCTTGAAAGAAGAGCCTTTAGATATTTGGGTATTTATGTCTCGAGCCAAATGGATCAACTATTTAACTTGAACTACCTAGCTGTGCGAAATAAAATGAAAACTCTATTGGACAAGTGGTTCCTCCCACCACTGACTTTGATCTGTTGTGTACGACTTTTAAAAATGTAAATTCTTCCACTTTTAATATTTTTGTTTGTTAATGTACCCTTAAAAATCAATGCTAAATATTTCAGGGAAATTGACTCAATGTTTAGGTAATTTGTTTGGAATAAAAATGCGTCAAGGGTTAAATTGCCTGTACTACAACTAGAGACAAATCAAGGGGGTCTAGCCTTACCAAATTTCCATACATACTATGCGGCAGCGTTATTAGATCTATTGGAACCCAATGATCAGATGGACACCTATTTTTTTGAAAGAATGATCGATGAGTCCGGCACACGAATTTCAGTTTTTTTAAAAACATCTAAACTTCCCAAAAAGTCCTGTTATAAGACTGTTTGTAACTATTCCGATCGACTCCAGTCCTTTTTTAAACAGGCAAACTCGTCTGGGTTTGCCTTTTTAGAATTAGAGGAATGAAGGGGGTTTGGCCTGCAAATTCATTCCAGCCATCTTAGGAGATGGAATGACATTGGCTTTGAAAATCGGGGCCATTTTGTCACTGTAAATACAGTGATTTCCTGGGAAGGAGTACTAGGCAGAGCAGGGAATCGAATTAAGCCAGGGTTCTTGAAATATATGAAGATTATTAACTTCATTAAAAAATATAATCTCCTGCCAAGCGGGGTTCCTATTGCCCTGGTTGATGCTCTCTAAAATTAAAGAGAGTAGGAAATTGGTACGCCTTAATTATGAAACAAAAGGTACTCCCCCTGGTTGATGAATTTTTGGGGAAAATAACTCTGGAGACTACCTGTTCCTTCACTCATCAGGAATGGTAGGCTATAGCCCGGGTAAGAAGCAAGGTTCTAAGAGCAGCTAATTTTAAAAGGATGGCCTTCTTGTCACGGTAGCTGGCCTATTACACTCCGAAAAAGCTAAACCAATGTCATGCGGAAGTGGATAATAAATGCTTTTGATGTCTCTCACACGGTGAAGGAGACTGGCTTCATATATTTCTCACTTGCCCGATGCTTGAAGCCTTCTGGAGAAACATTTTTTTAGCAACAAGCCAGTCTATTAAAAAAAAGATTGATCCCGAGCCAGAAGTGGCTCTTTTCCGGCTCTCTAACATTGGGTCAGATTTGAAAAACAATGATCTTATTTTTCTCTGAATATGACATGATTTTACATCTTGCTGCAATATTATATCTACTGAAATTTCAGTGTAGGTAAAACGATTTATACACTTTGAGTTCTATTCACAAAGGGCCTCCACACTCATGTAAGTTTGTGCAAAAGGTCCTACATATGTGATGGAACATACTCAACTATATGCACATCCGTTACAAAGTTGCAAATCAAAAGTCTTACAAAGTTTACACTTATCAACAGGGTTTTGGCACATGGGCCAGACTAGGGAACGACCTTGTGTTACCCTTCAAATTTTCTCCATCATTGATGCAATTCGGGGAACAATTATCTTGCCATTTATCTTTTTCCCTACCATCCTATAATATTCCATGCTCTCCTCTTCTTCCTTGCTCTACCCTTCTTCATTTATAAATATTGTGATTTGTGTCATGCATTTCTGTTTGTTATTAGTTTACTTCTCTTTAGAAACATAACTGCATATTTCTTATATGTGGTAATTTACCAATTTTTATATGAACGGGATCAAATACGCATTTCCAAGACATCAGCATGGCTTAGGGTGCATAACTCAAGAGTGAAGAGTATCCAGCTTCTTGTCTTTATATACGGAATTAGTGAAAAATTAAGATCTATCCTTTAATTTTAAGAGATTTGATTCAGAAAGCCATTTGTGCCTCTAAACCAGGGGTCTCCAAACCGGTCCTGGAGGGCCGGATCCATGCCAGATTTTTGGGATATACCCATTGAGATACATGCAGTTATTTTAAAAATCTGGCATGGATCCGGCCCTCCAGGACCAGTTTGGAGACCCCTGCTCTAAACCCTGGTTTACAGCCAAAAATGTCTCCAATTGTGCCTCTCAGGTATCAACAAAAGCCTATCTGGCAGTCATAAAAGGTTTTACTACTATGTAGTTGTATTCCAGGACTTCATAGAATTATGTAATCGGAAATCCCAGGTAAGATACGGTTTGTCTTCAGAGTTTATTAACACCTACGCACTTTTAAGTTTATTGGCATTCCAACACTTCTCTTTGGCCCCTTCCCATTCCCCTGTTCCAACAAGGTGCTGAAGTAACCTTTTTAGGTCTCGCCTACGCAGCGAGCATGCACTGCTTAGGAAAGAAACCTAAAGCCGTCGCTTCCCTTTTTGAGGTATACTCGTGCACGCGTTCCATTGCCTTCAATGGCAACGCGTGCACGTGGGGCGATTGCCACGAGGGAGCCAGCGGCGATAATTAATACCATATGGCGCTTCAGGCGGTAGCGCCTTATGGTATTAATTATCGCCGCTGGCTCCCGCATGGCAATTGGCAGGCCCCCATCCGCCGCGTGATGCGCGCACTTGTTTATAAAGATACCAAGTAAAGCAAAGGCATTTGGGGGAATGCTTGACAAGTACAATGCCAATAACTGTTCCGAAACTGTGTAGTGGGGAGTGTACCTTGCAGTCTGATTCACAGGTGCCTGACCCCCACTGTGTATTAATGATGGTCCCAGGTACTTTCACTGTGAATACAAGGTACCTTGCTGGTTCTGCCCAATTTTCCCAGGTAGTCCGGTTATAGGGAAATCTGTGTCTCGTGCCGCCAGTCCCGGTGCGTGGTCTCCTTGAGAGGAGCAGACAGCTCTGTAATGAAGTGCGAGGCTCCGGCGCGCACGTGAGTGACACCGGACAGCGCCTGCTGCGCCCCCGCTGCTTGTCACAGTCCATCTTCCCTCGGTTTTCTCCACTCTCCCTTTGAGGCACGTTTGTTTGAACACAAAACTCTTTCTAGCTTTACAAAGAGACTCTTCTTGAACACCGCGTCCAAAGCTGTCAAAGCTGTTTTCATGACGAAGCTCTTCATGAGATTGAAATACCGTGCAGCACCCGCCTTTAGTATGTGACGCAGTGACCGAGCTCGGTGGGTGCAATATAGGTGTGTGTGGCACACACTCGCTTCTCTGGCAGAGGCTTGTTCTCAGACATCGGCATTGTCGGGCCAATCACCAAGGTTTTAGTGCATGACCAGAAGTGGAAGTAACTGGAGTGAAATGGGTCTTCATTCCTCCAAGCCCCAATGTGTGGGTCCCTTTTGCGCTAATGATTTCGACGGCCCTGGCTGGGCCAGTCACCGTGCTGGCATTGCAGACTTTGTGTGGCATTGACTCACCTGACCGCAGCAGCCTGTTACTTCAGGCCTGGCTGGAGCCCTGGCACACCAATCAACATCCTATGATCGCACGCTCCAGCCTCGATACCACCACGCCACCCCATTCCACCCCACTAACCATCATGTTTGTTCAGACCTGAATACTCACCCACTTATTTTAAGTTTTCTACTGGATCGGACGTCACTCTCCCATCTCATAAACCAGGTGCCATGGCTGCAACACCAGACTTCAAACGGTTATATTGAAGATGGTACCCTGACGCCAACACTTTGAGACCACGGTATGCTGCTTTAATCATGGTGTGTTGTCTTTTCAGCATCATTTAAATTTTTGCATTAAAACGGAGAATGGTAGCAAAATATGTAATGCATAGTCTATGTATAGATTACTATCAAGTGCTATTTCTGAAACCTATGTTTCTCACTGAAAGTTGTAGTGGTGCTTGTTCTAGTGTGGATAGGAAATGGACAACTACCCTTGTGAGGTTGTAGGGAGAAGAGATTTCTCTGCATGGGAAAATGTTTTTCCTGTGGAGAAAAAAAAATGCCATTGCATTGTGGACTGTCTTTCCTAATACAGAGTTGACCCATGCATACGACACTGCATTGCTGACATGGCAAATGCCAGACAACATTCTCAGGAGTACGCCAGGAATCCTGAGACTGGCACAGTTGTCCCGGAATAGAACTGGTAATGTTTATGATATCCCAAAAGTCATACATTTAGGCCCTTGTGTATGACTAAATACATGAGTAAAAAACGTACAATTTTTTTGTGATTAAGGGATAAAATATTAGTTAAGATCAACATTTTTAACCCAGGAGTAGAGCCTTTGAAAACAGGGACAATTTATCAAAGGCAGTTAGATGTGCTAGAAGCTAAAGAGAACTGGAGTACTATCTCTCAACCCTGCAAGTTCACTCATTGAAAAGGAAACGTGCTATGCAAAGCCTGCAATACATCTCATAGGACGTGTGAATAGCCTAGGTCATACCAGTGACTTAGAAAGTAAGGTAGATCAATCATTGGCAAAACCAATTGATCTTGTCTGTTAAAGCAATTGGCTTCGGCAATGCTTGTTTTTTCCTCAGATAGCCACATGCAGGAATGGTTGCCAAATTTGAATTATTTTAATTTTCTTTGAGGAAAACCATCTAATCTTCTCCAACGCTCATTGGTGCACACGCATGGTGGCCATCTTTGAATGGCTTTTCTTAAACTTTGATAAAAATCAATTAAAAGTGACTACTGCCATACTGCACATATGTTCCTTGGCCATCTTTGGTGTTGTTTCTCACACTACAAAGACATTCATTTACAGGTGGCCACTGCTCCTGCATCTGCATACACGGTGGTGATCTGTTTGTGCGAGAGTATTAGCTATTTTTAAAAAAAATTATCTCACGACAGCAGGTTTAGGCACCACTGCCAGGTGTCACATGGCCATCCCCAGCATTGTTTATAAATCCTACTGGTTCAATAAAAATGTGAACACTGTTACCTTCATTATGCACCAGCCAGGAACTACTGCTCACCTGCCACACACTTAGTCAAATGTGATTCAAGACAGATCTTTGGGAGTTCAGGTCCCCAGCAAGTTCTCTGAACCTATCCTGAGGACCACTTCAGATTTCACACAGTTCAAAACGCATCGGTAAAAGGAACCTTTCAATTTAGCGAACAGGTAAAATTGCCACATCAGTAAGGTTCCCACCTCACCATCACCATTAGCTCCAACTCTTTCCTCCAAAGCAAACTTGTTTGACCCGACCTTTATCGCCCTGTTCAGACAGAAAGCAGACACGCAAAGCTTTAAAACAGCTCAACAGCGGCGGTGCATCCATTGGGGCGTTGCCCCCCCCCCCAATGCGCACTGCCGCCATCCGGGACCGCCAGTATGCCTAGTAAAATAAAACATTATTCATTATTTAGCAACTAGTTTCTGGCCGGCCGGTCACCGGGCCGGACCAGAAACCATCGGGAAAAGGGGGGGTGGGGCTGTGCAGGGGCGCTAGTGCGCGTGTCCTCTTTCGGACAGGTCATTTTTCTGCCCGGTGGGAACATGCGCACTAGCCCCCCCCTTTGCATACCGGGGGTTGCCTCATGCCCAGCCCCCAGCCTCCTAATGGGGCGGGGAGTTTGGCTGCTCTAACCAATTCATTCCTTGACCTGCTTGATGACGTCTGGGATGACGTGACGTCACTCACCTCCTTGGTCACTCTCACCCCGCACCCGCAGCCACTGCCACTTCCACACACAGTGCTGCTGCCCGCTTCAAACGTGGTGTGCGTGCTCCTCCTGTCCTCCTGATGGTGACTTTTCCTGCTGCCTCCTGAGCTGGACTACTACCGTAACAACATCGACACGACAAGGAGAACTACTGAGGCGAGTCACAATGGTGGTGATTACCGCCCTTATGAATTTTATTTCAAACTCCCACCCGTTACGTATTACCCATGATCCCACAGCTGTACCCCCCTGAGAGTGCCATGGCGGGTTTGGCCATCCGGCATCGTTTCGGTCTGTAAGTATTTTTTTGTAAATACAGCGCCTTCTATGGCAGCCGGTTTGATGTTTTCACTGGTGCCACTGCAGCGACTCTTGAAGTCATGACAGTGCGCAGGGAATTGAGGGGGGGGGGAGGAGAGTGAGTGAGTGAGGGAGAGAGAGTCTGTGAATCTGTTGCATGCATCCGCGTGCAACCTGGCGGCCGTTAGTCCTCACCCGAGTGTGATGTGTAATTCCGCCATTGTAGAGAGCTGCATGTAGGAATGAGAGCTCAGTAGGTCCATGCACCTTCTGCTCAGATTTGAGTCAGCCTTTATTTCGTTAGGAAGGTGTCCTGGTTAGTTTGCAAGCGAGTCGTGGTAGGGTGAGCAGATTTCACGGATTTGCCTAGACATTCCCGGTGTTCAGAGGACTGTCCCGGTGTTCTCTGAAATTGTTAAAATACATGGTTTTGGGAACAAAGGCCAGGTCGTCCTGCCAATGAGAGTTGAAAGGTATACTCTCTTTAAGTAATGTATCTGTTTCAGGGGCGCAGGAGGACGCCAGCTGCGTGCACGCGGCAGCAGAGGGGAGGCAGAGGGGAGACAGAGGGGGGCTCAGGGCAGGGGCGGATTGGCAAGGCGGGCATTCGGGAATGGGCCGAAGGGCCGGTGCATCAGTGCCCTCTGTGGGCCGTTTTTTTTTCTCCCCTGTCCCAGTCCACAGAGAGTGGACTAGGAAAGGGGAGGAAAAAAAACGGCCCACGGAGGGCAGGAGACAGAGACTGAGAAAATGAAAGCAGCCCCGCTGTGCAGCCAGACAGCGATTGTCAGCTGTGGGCTCTCCTTCACCCCTACCCTGCCAAGCAATCAAGCTGAGGCTGGGCTGGGGAGGGGTGATTGTTTGCAATAATCGGCCTCCCTGGGGGTCAGGTGTTTCTCAGGCCTTTTGCACCTCGGCCCCCCTGGGGCCCATGCAGCCCAGAAACGGTGTTAGTCTTAGCACCTCGCCCGCAGCCCTTCACATTCAGGGCATAGTGGGCGAGGAAGAATGGGTCTTGCTGTGGGGGCCTGGTGATGTTTGGAATTTTTTTGTTTTATTTATTTATTTATGCGATTTTATATAGCGCGGACTTTACCCGAAGGTAAACAGCAATAATACATGAGGAGAAAATTATAAGTGGACAAATTACAAAAGCAAACGTTAAGTTACATGAATCAAAAGTGACAATAGTGAGCAACCAAAATACAAGAGGAGCAAACGATCCATTACAGGAGGAAAAAGAGATATGTGTGCAGGTTACAAAAGTGTACAAAATACAAGTAGAGGTATAATACTGCAATTAATGGCAGACACTCCAGCACAAGAACAAACGTTACATAGGCAATGGTGGCACTTGTGCAAGTATCTAAAGCAAACAAAAGTGAGAGGTAGCAAACAGTGTGTTACAAGAGAAAAGTGACTTGTGCAAGTTACAAAAGGGTACCATATACAGGTACAAGGGTAATACTACAGTAAATGGTAAACACTCAAACTGCCAGAACACACTGGGAAGGCACTTCCCATGTAGCAGCTTCACCTCAGCCTCCCCCTGGCTACCTGGCTACCTGGCTACCTGGCTACCTTGGATGACCCAGAAAGCTGTGTTTTGTGCTCCCCTGCCAGGACATTTTCCCAAGGCCTGGATGGTTGATTAATTTACTAATTGCAGGGGCCTTACCTCTGTTCATGTGCTCCTGAGCTGAAGGTCTGGGGAGGTCTGAGTAGGTTAGTAATGGTGTTTCATGAAAGGGCACGCCCCTTGAATGTGGGCCACACTCCTTAAATATGGGCCATGCCTCTTGAATGTGGGCCACTTTTTTCGTCAGTGCCCGGGCCGAATTGTGATCCCAATCCGACCCTGGCTCAGGGTGAAGGACGTGCCATAGGTAATGTTATGTACGCCGCCGCGTAGCTGGGAATACACAGCTTTTCAAGGCAACGCAAAAATCGGGACAGAAGTAAGTCTATTTTTATGTCTGGACATTCATAGATGTTGCTTATCAAAATCTGTTCCCCCTAGTCGTGGGCATAAAGTTTTAAGATGGCCCTCACATCAGTAATATCGGGAGGCACGTACATGGTTATTGATGACATCTACCAAAGGGTTTCTAATTAACTACTTAGTCCCACAGTGTTGATTTTAGTACACTTTCCTGTGCGTAAGTGTATTTGTGTAGCCTAGGGCATTACACATGCATCACAGCCTCTTTCATATATGCGCACATTTGGTTAAATGTGTTATTGACCACAATGCTAATTGAACAGTACGCCTGCTGGGGGCATTTTTTCGTAGTTGCCCTGGTTGGTCCTTTTTATGGTGATTATTAGATTGTATTTCTGCTAAATTTTGTGGTAACTTGCATTAATCCTATTCACAACTGCAGCGGGCTGGTCACATTGCAGCTTGTTTCTTTCTGCTTGTTACCTCAGTGAGGCAGTCGGGCAGCATTGGCGGTGGCGGGAGCAGCCTATTTTGGTGTGGGCAATATCAGGGCGAGTCTTGCATCTTGGGGGGCGCGTCACCTGGGTTGGTAAGCACATGCAATGGCTGGGTGAAAGCCAAGCAGCGTTGGGCTGGGTTAGTACCTCACTAGGGAACCAGGTTCTAGTCGCAGCAGGAACGCACAACATCCTGTGATTCTGGGCAATTCACTAAACCCCCACCCGTGCATGACAAATAAATGGGTCAAATATGTATCGAAACTGGTGCTCAAGAGAAGTGCGCAGGTGAGTGAGTCCGAGGGTGGGCCCTGCATGCAGGGCTTTAAGTGGGGTGAAAAAACTGGGGTCTCTCAAAGGGGTCGTGGCCTTTAAGGGCGTGGCTTAAAACAGGCATTTAAAAAAATCTGTGCGGAAATCATTTTCCGCCTACCAGGTTCAAATGTCACCAGCCGCCACTGAGCTCTAACTAAATTAGTTTGAAGTAAGAGAACCTAGGCATATTAACCTAAAAAAATGAACGCTTTTATTGTGAGAGACATGATCAATGTAATTCTGAGAGGAGAGGGTCGGTGATGTTAGCTGGAAACAATATAATCCAAAAAAAAAAAAACAAGCGGAAAGCAACAAGTGCCCTAAACTGCAATGAGTGGCATGGGGGAAAAAAGTAATGGCATACTAATAAGGTGTGCAGAGTCCGCCACTTGCCAGAAGCCATCGAACAGTACTTAAACAGGCCGAGGATTCCTCTCTACAAATAAAAATCTAAAGGCCACGGATGATAAAACTCAAACGTCTACTTCCCAGCTATGGATTTACTAGGTCAGTCATTGCCAAAGGGTCAAACGAGGGAATAAATATTGTTCGAATTTCTCAACCCACGCAAAAGATTATTCAGACTTTCTGAGGCGTAATTGCATCCAGACTGCCACAGCTTAATGTCGGTACACTTCACACCCTGCTGGGAATATTTCAGTTTGGAGCTGGCATTGTTAACTGTGTTTGTCTATGAGCTACTGGCATTACGTGCGGTGGCTGAGCTGCGTAGATCCCGAGGGAACTTGCGTGGTTCTGCTGATGCTGGCAAACAGCAGAGGCCATTAGACGGATGCACGCACCGCCATCAATATACATGACATCCTGATCAACGTTTCCAGCCGCTTCCTCCTTGGGCGTCTCTAGTCCTACTAAGACAGCCCAAAGCAATGCTGACCTGGCCAGTCATGCACGATGACCTTTGTCCAGGTGGGACCGAGGGTAACATAGCCCCTTGAGACGGATTGGTGCTCCACGTACATTCGCCTGACACCAAATCGCGCGTTTCTATTTTGCAGTGCGCACTAAGGGCCCTTTTTTTTCTTTATTCTTTTTAAATAAAAAGGCAGCCTATGTTGCAAGAGAGTTTAACAGAAACACGTCACAAGACAAAGGTACCTTTCATAGTTCTTATTCTTGTCTCTAGTTTCCGCGCAATATTGTATTCGAATCTTTATGATGTCATGCCTCTCTCTGCCTTCTGGGAGTGAAGGTGGATTAAAGTCGATTCAGCAGGAGTGTTCTGTTTTTACAGCCCAGCTAGTGGATTTGGTGGGGGTTGGTGGGGGTTGGCGGTGGGGCATTTTCATTGCTTGCTCTCCTGCTCACTACGTCACGTGCAATGGCCTCATTACATGATGTGACCCGTTAACATCCGTGTTACTTCACTGCCCCATAATTGCTATTATCGGTGGCTCTCCTTTGGGAAATAACAGGAAATATTTGTTATCAATCATGGAATAACATGCGGGAATCACTTTCTCGTGCAGATTTCAGCATTTTTCCTCGAAATTCGTAATGAGTGAAACATCTTCTTTTGAGAAAACAACATTATAATGGACCCAGTACAACCGTTTACCGACACTATCTGGAACTACAGCTCTGAGGACTTTGCTACGCACAAAATTACGGACCACACCTATGAAGGCCTATGTAAGGAAGATAAGTGAGGGAACCCCCTCCCCCCTCGCCCCAGAGTAGTTTAGGTGACTTGCCTTGGCGTTTTGATGTAGACTATTCCCAGGTTTTCTGAGTGGAAATAAAAGAAATAGCATACTCCTGTCTAGTAGAGTACCAGAACTGGGTCAAAGTTGCCAATGCATAGACTGGATTTAAAGATACCGCAGTAACACTTTATGTTATGTTATGTTATAGTTATTTATTGTGCGCACAGCTGCTCCAGCAAAGGAGCGTCCTGGCGCCCGACAAGGTAGAACATAACACACCTAAAGACAAAAACAGAAAGGAACAGCTAAAAGGCAAAACTAAAACAAGAAGGTTTTAATGGCTTTTCGAAACTGCATGAGATCCTCCAACAAACGAATCTCCACCGGGAGAGAGTTCCAGATAGCCGCGGTTTTCACACGAAAGGATCGGCCAGCGGCACGACAAAGCTTGAACCGGGGGACTACGGCGAGGGCCTGGCCCAAGGATCAGAGAGAGCATGTCGGAACATAGAAGGACAAAAGATTGGACAGAATCTGAGGGGCATTGCCTTTCAGGATTTTAAAGGCCAAACATAGGACCTTAAAATGAATTCTCATCCTCACCGGTAACCAATGCAAGGAGCGAAGAACGTTGGAAACGGGACAGAATCTGGGCAGGCGACTATCGCTCTAGCTGCGGCATTTTGGACACGCTGCAGGCGGATGATTTCTGCCTGGTTGGCCCCCACCAGGAGGGAGCTGGCGTAATCAAGCCGGGAAATAACCGTAGCCTGAATCACCAGCTGCCTGTTCGGGACATCAAAAAATTTAAGAACAGGTCTTAAGCCCCGAAGAACGCCCAAACAGCAGGCCGCGGTTTTCTTGGTATGGCCAACAAAGTTAAGGCTAGCGTCCAGCCAAACTCCCAAATTTCTTAGTTCTGAGATCGGAGTCGGAGCTGGTCCCAGCTCCGAGGGCCACCACCTGTCCCCCCAAAGCTCCACTCTCTTACCGACAATCATAATCTCTGTCTTTGTTACATTAAGCTGGAGACAGTTCGCCGTCATCCAGTTGGCCACCGCCTTCAGTCCATTCTGAAACCTAGGGGCATCTCGCTCCGCATCCCCACTGAGAGTAACCGCCAGCTGAGTGTCATCGGCATACGAGACCATAATCAGGCCCCACTGCCTTGCAACCTCAGCCAGCGGTCTCACGTAAAGGTTAAATAACGTGGGACTCAGCGAGGATTCCTGCGGAACCCCCATGGCCAGTGGCTGGGATTTGGACTGAAAGGGTGGGATGGCCACGCAGAAAGAACGATTGTCAAGAAAGGAGCGAAACCACTGCAGAGCCTGTCCCCCAACACCAATCTCCTCCAACCGGTGCAGCAGAATGCTGTGAAAGACGGTGTCAAAGGCGGCGCTGAGGTCTAATAATACCAGCGCCGCCGTCTGACCAGCATCCACGCAGGTGCTCCATCATAGCAAGAAGGGCCGTCTCCGTGCTGTGCCCAGCACGGAAGCCATTCTGCGTGGAGTCTAGGACATTGGCCCAAACAAGATGGTTTGACAGGGCCAGATTAACATGGGCCTCCGCAATCTTCACCGGCCAAGGGAGTAATGAAATAGGGCGGTAGCTCTCGGGTTTCAAAGGGTCCAGCGAAGGCTTCTTCATAATTGGAGAAACCACCGCCTGCTTCCATTTAGTTGGAACCACACCCGAGGCCAGCGAGAGGTTAATTAGGGAACACACCGTAGAGCGCCCCAGAAAAGACTGATCTCTAAAAAGAGCGGATTTTACTGGATCCGACAGAGAGCCAGACTTAATTTGCAAAGCAAATTTATTGAACCCCACCGAAAGTAGTGGGGGAAAAGAGTGCAGGATGGTGTGACCTTGAGCGCCGTCTAGGACTCCCAGAACAGGCCCCCTACTAGGGAAGGCCTGGTAAATGACCTGGACCTTCTCCAGAAAGAAGGAAGCCAAAGTCTCACAGTGGGAGATGGAACCGGCTACCAGGGGGGAAGTCCTTTTCGCCAAAAGATCTTTAACGGCTTTAAATATAGTCTTAGACGGATTCAAGCTGTTGCGGAATTCCAAGGCGTAGAACACCGCACGAGCTCTGCAGATAGCTCGATGGTAGATCTTGACGGAAGCAACATATGCGGCTTTCATATCAGCCCCATAAGACTTCCGCCACGCTCTTTCCGCCCGTCTACATATACCCTTCAAGGCACGTACCAGGGACTCGACTCTCTAGAGCTTAATTTGTTCGAGACCATAGGAATCAGAGAGTCCAGCGCCCTGGAGATCCATCTACAAAACTGATCATAGCCCGTTTCCACATTGTCCTGAGGGCCTAGCGGCTCTTCCTCTAGGATACGATGCAAGTCGTCCAGCCTAAGTTTGTTCCAATGCCGCCAGGGGACCCATCTAACCGATGGAGTGGGAGGGATCTCAGGCAGAGGGTACCGAATGGCCACAAGAAAATGATCCGTCCACCCTAATGGGGAGATGGACAGAACCCTAGCCTCGGCCAAGTTGGTAAAAAAGGGGTCCAAAGTGTGGCCCCCTACATGGGTAGGCTGAGATACCTGTGGGGAAAGCTGAAGGGCCTCTAAATCAGCTAAAATACTACTCACCGCCGGGATGGTCTGACTATCGAAGTGAAGGTTCAGGTCACCCAAGATGGAAAAGTTAGCACAGCCCATAACTAGCGCACTAACGGCATCTGGAAAGGCATCTCTGAAAACTACGTCGCTACCCGGAGGTCGGTAAACAACCATCCCAGAGAGCGTAAACTGGGGGCTGATTAAGATCTTAAAAGAGGCACTTTCGCAACCAGCGATGTTAAGGCCATTCCAATTACAGGTAAAACAGGACCTAACTATGAGGGCAATGCCACCACCTCTAGTAGGCCGATTCAAAGTGTACATAGAGTACTCAGGGGGACAGGCTAAGTTGATAATGGCCACGTCCGCCTCCTGAAGCCAGGTTTCTGTGATGGCAAATACGTCAGGAGACTCATCCTCAATAAGGTCATAAATAGCTTGGTGATGTTTTACCACAGATCTAGCATTCAAATTCAACACCCGAAGAGTGGACACAGAGCCATTGCTCCGGGGTACAGATGGAATGTCCCTCTGGCAAATAGGCACAGGGGGGTCGAGCATCCACCTCTTGCAGGTACATTGACCGCAAAGAGGATGGATGGGTGCTAGCACACATCTCTGAACGGCCTGCCCGATAGACCATAGACTCTCTCTAGAGTAGGAGAGCATCGCGACACACAGGGAAAAACTTACCTCACACGGTTCACTAGCCCGCAGCGCCCCGCACGGCCTTAGCGCGGACGGGCGTAGATGGGCAGGACTCTGGCACGACTCCGGCTAAGCGAAGGCGCCCCCGCGGCGCAATCCCGCTGCGCTGGGGAGGAGCTTTAAGTAGATGACCCTAGCTGGCTCCTGCGCAGTAGAGCGCACGCAAGTGCTGGCGCCTGAACCGACCCCACACCACTCCAAGATGGCGCCGGAAATGGACTCCCACCCCAGGAACCGGACCCGCTCAAGTAGCGGTGCAGGGCACAATTATATTGCAGGTAAGAGGAAGATTAAAAGCAGGGGATGCCAACCAAAAACAAAACAAATGAATAATCAGGAAGTTTTTAAAAGCAATATCAGCGCTAAAAGCGCGAGGCGCTACTGCAGCAATGCGCTACCTTGTCAAGGCCGAGCCTCAGAGGGACTCGCCTTAAGTAGATGACCCTAGCTGGCTCCTGCGCAGTAGAGCGCACGCAAGTGCTGGCCCCTGAACCGACCCCACACCACTCCAAGATGGCGCCGGAAATGGACTCCCACCCCAGGAACCGGACCCGCTCAAGTAGCGGTGCAGGGCACAATTATATTGCAGGTAACAGGAAGATTAAATGGGCCAGAAATGAGGAAATCTATAGTGTTATGAACTCGCAATGGTTGTAGACGGGGCTTTAAGACTGAAAGGTTCTGTCAGTGGTCAGACCTGGCAATAATGAAAAACTGACTTCGGAAATGGTTGTAAATGGACCCTTTCCGCCATTTGCTTGTATGGCTTTAACTTCATATGTAAATAAACTTGGTGATGTTGCAACAATGTCAGTAAAAAGCCAAAAGGCAAACCATGTCAGCAGTGCAATCACTGTTTGCATTTCACATGCTTTATTTCAATTGTCTTTCCCTAAGAGTATTTGATTTTCCTAGAAAAGATGTGTTTCCGTAGTTTCTTTAGTCAAGCTATGCCTCTTGTATAGTGCATATTGTGAAATGAGTCATTTCTAAATGTCTAGGTAAGTTCAGGTAGTTGGTGGGGGTTCATCGTAAGTACAATTGAGAGCTGTGGAGTTGAGGTTGAGAGCAGTGGAAGTTTCTTGCTGTGCCTGTCGGGGGTTCATCTATATATTTTTTTACTTAGATGATCGTCCACTTCTTTGCGTCTTTGCAGAGCGCACAGAGCGGCAGTTCTGTATGTGCTAATTGTATATATGTCTTTAGGAGAAAGTGTGAAGGAAAATACATTAGACACAACACAAGTACATGCAGAAGGATAGTGAGAAAACTGGAGCTGAAGCTTAAGGTATGTAGTTGGAATATTTTAGAAAGCAGTGGGTAGAAAGAAGACATGAGTATCTGAGAGAGATTCCAGAGGAAAGTGGTGTGAAGGGGAGATGTGGAGTGATTAAGACATTCTGAAAGATACTACCCCCTGCCACAGACCACAGCACCATACATGTCCAACTAATGGCACTTTAGGACACTCCCACAGAAACTAATGGTGGTAGTGGCTTGAAATAAAACCGCATATAATGTCATGTTAAATTACATTATTTAAAATGGTTACCCATATTGATAAATTCAGTTATATAGAAAAACACAAATGTACATACTTATTATTTGGTTATAAAATATTTTAATAAACATTTTTTGAATGTAGAAACTAATGTAGCATTCATTAAATTATTAATAAAATACTGTTTATTGTGTTAATCACTTTTAACTAGTAACGCAAACTAAAAAGACTTTATTTGGGTATTTCGTTTTTAATTTATGCTTCAGAAAATAATGTAAATTACATTTCATGTATTTAAATTAATCAAAGACTGTTGGAAAGTGGATTATTAGTAGGGGCAAATGTATATCTGCAGCTGGCAATAAGGCCACTAACACAACATAGGGCTCAGAATAGGTCTTAAAAAATTATTCCTGTGTTCAACCCTTGGTAGCTTGGCTGTGAGCAGGCAGGCTTAACTTCAAAGACAGGTATTTAAAGCATTTAAAAAAGCCAATTCAGGGGGCGTGGCCAAGATGGCGTCGTAGGAAGACGCACTTTTCGGAGCCCCGCCGTCGGCCCTCTACAGCACGGGCTCCAGCCTCACGGAGCCCCTTCTCAGCGACCCCATCAGGTGCCCTTAACCCACGGGGGCCCAGTTGGGTTCTTTCTGGCTCGCAGGGACCGCTGGAGTAGCGAGCCACCGGTCGGCCCGCGGCGCGGCCTGGGCCCGCGGCCGGTGCTGGAGGCGGAGCGAGCAGTAGCAGACGCAGCAGCCGAGCCAGAGGCGGGTCTGACCCGCGCCTTTCACGGCGCGAGGCGACGGGGGCTTCACGGCACAATTGCTTCTGCGGACCTACCGCCATAGCGAGAAGGTGGTGGTCGGTGGAGGCACACGCCGTACTTCAGGAGTGAGGAGGTGGGGGCCGCGGTGGTGTGCGTGCGCCCGTGCTGAGCATGGAGGCCTAGCCGGAAGCGAAGCAGGACCGGGATCGCTAGTGGGGGGGTCCACACTAGAGACTTGGCATTGGGAAGTCGTGCATTGAGGCCCCCCACAAGGTCTCGGGAGTCTAAGGCGGGCCCGGCCGGCGCTTGAAAGTTGCGCGAGGCGGCAGGCAGGAGACACGTCTGTTGCTACTGCGGGCCCACCGAACGGAAGCCATCACTGTGTAACCCGGAGTGGGGTCGGTGAGACGGGAAGCGGTCCCTGCCCTGACCGGACAGGGCTCATTGGAGGTGGAGGAAATCCTAGGGGTGGAACCCTGATGGAGGGTAGCACATCCCGGCGCGGTCCGTCGAGGCGGGGGCCTAGTCGGGCGCCATTTTGCCGCGCAGTGTGAGACGGCCGTAGACACGTGGCCTGGTGGCTGGCGCTGCCCACACACGCCCTACTGCTGGGCCTAGTGGCTCTCCTGGAAGTGGGCCCACCGCCGCCCAGTCACTATGTTGCAGGGCTCGAAAGTCCGTAAGGACCGGACAGTGAAAGACTTATTCACGAAAACCCAATCGCCCAATACAGCTAAGGAAGTTCCGGCCGCTGGTGCGAAACGGGACGCGGAAGGCGCAGAACCCATCATGACGGCCTTTCTCGAGCACCTCTTTACTACTTTGCGGGAAGACATCCACACTCTCAAAAAGGAATTTGCAGCTGAGATACGCGCAGTGCGAATGGATCAGGACGGTGTGGGAGAACGGGTGGCGGATCTCGAGGCGAAGCAGGATACCCGAGACACTGAAACTGAGGTGCTACAACAGGAAATCATACGCCTCCATGCTCAACAGGTAGACCTGCAATCGCACTTGGAGGATCTAGAAAACCGCTCCAGACGACACAACGTGCGCATTCGAGGAGTGGCTCACTCGGATGAGAATAAGGACCTCTTCAAGTTTACCAGGGAGCTCTTCAACCATATTCTGGACCGTCCAGAGGACAGGGCCCTCCCGATCGATAGAGCGCACAGGGTCGGACCACAGCGTACTGGGTCATCTTTTCCCGCAGACATTCTGGTCTGTGTTCAAGATTTCCGCACTAAGGAGGATATCCTTCAAAAGGCAACGCAGAAACAGCCTATCTCCTTCCGCGGTCACTCCCCGACGCTCTATCAGGATCTCTCCGCACTTACACTCCAGAAACGCCGCTGCTTCAAACCGGTCACCAGCCATCTTCAGCAGCAGGCTATACCGTACAGCTGGGGAGACCCGTTCAGGATTATGTTTAAGTTGGACAACAAGCTTTACCAGCTTCGCTCCCTCAAAGAAGCATGTCGGGTGCTGGGTATAGATGTGCCGCTGGAGGAGGACGAGCAGCCGTCTCGTCAGATAGGAGCGGGAGAATCATCATCACAATGGCGCCAACAGCGGAGCTGGCGACGCGTCAAGCGACCCCCGAAGACGGAGATCAAGAATGGTCACAGGGAGGCAGTGGAGGCAGTATCTGCAGACTTATCACAACAGCCGGGCGGTTGATGCACCCCACGCTAGCAATTCTTGGGGTCTAGGATACATTTGTGGGGGCCGATGGGGGGAGGGACGGAGGAGAGACTGGACCTTCTTTCCCCCGGGACGCAATGTGCCCAGTCATTTGTGAGAGATGATGGACAATGGTGTACTTTTTTGTCATTATCCTTTTCAGTTCCTAGTTCTGGGGTGTTGGTGAGGGTGGGGGGATGGAGGGTGGGGGTGTTGTTGGGATTGGACGGGGGGTAGATACTGGGGTCTTCTTTTTTGTGGGAGGGAGAGGGAGGGGTTCCAGGTCCTAGGGGGTTCGCCACGGACCACTGGCACGAGATTTCACTACCATGTAGGGGGCCGAGTCCGGCCACGATTCCATACAGGGGGGGAACCATATTGGGGCGCAGGCACAGACTTTGGGGCTGGCCTCCAGAACGCAGAGCAGGCGGGGAAGATAACGACCTATGGCCCCCACTGAAATACGCATCCTTTCCCTGAATGCGAGAGGGCTTAACAATCCTGTCAAAAGGAGAGCAGTATTATCCTGCCTTGAACATGCGCAAGCCGACATTTGTCTCCTGCAGGAGACGCATTTACTGAAGAAAGAGTGCTCCAGGATGAGGGCACGTAACTTCCCGCAGCAGTTCTTTTCCTCCGCCCCGAACAAGAAAGCTGGGGTTGCGATCCTAGTGGCACAGAAGTTTCGATGGAGGGTGCTACGGAAGGGTGCAGAGATAAAGGGGAGGTTGCTATCGTACCATTTCTCTCTGGGGGGGTCGGACTTCACAGTTTGCTCAGTCTATGCCCCCAATGAGGGTCAGGAGAAATTCCTTCAGAACGCGCTTAGCGTAGTGGCGGCATCCGAGGACAGGCATGTCCTTCTAGGGGGGGACCTCAACCTCGTGCTAGACACCACATTGGATAGGTCGGCGCAGCGCACTCCCCAGGCTGGGACCTTGTCCGAGGGGGGGGTTTGAAGAGGCTGGGGGAACTGGGTATGGTAGACCTATGGCGCAGCTTCCACCCGGGCACCAGAGCTTATTCATTCTTCTCGAGCGCACATCACACATACGCCAGATTGGATTATTTTTTGGCCTCTGCTTTCCTCCAAGCGCTGACGTCCACTGTAGATATAGGGGTGGCAACTCTTTCTGATCACGCTCCCATTTCGGCGACTTTCCTTTTTCCTCCGGTGCAGCGACCCTCCCGATGCTGGCGACTCAGAGACACACTATTACAACGCAAGGAGGTGTCCGAGAAAATTGCACACACGATCACTGAGTATTTGCTACATAACTCCACCTCTGACACTTACCCACTGGGCAGCCTTCAAGGCAGTACTTAGAGGGGAGTTCATAGCCTTGTCCTCGGCTGAAAATAAGGTGAGAGCGGAGAAAAGGGACGAGCTGACGCAGAAGGTTAGGGAGTTGGAGGGCATGCTCCAGAGGACATGCGCACCCAGGATATGGAGGCAACTGACATTAGTACGGAAACAGACCAAGACAGGGCAGAATTTGCGGCACTGTGAGTGCATCACATGTACTACACAGGGGGGGACAGGTGCGGGCACTTATTAGGACGAGCGCTCAGAGAGAAGAGGCAACATCACATGGTGAAAGAAATTAGAGCGTCGGGGGGAAGGCCTTGCTACGGACGACGGAGAGATCGCAGCTGCCTTTGGGGATTTCTATACCTCCCTATATACAGGCGCGACACTAGATCGCGCAGCGGGCGAAACACTCCTTGATTCTACCCGGCTCCCGGTGCTCACGCCGGACCAAGCTGCGGCCCTTGAAAGTAACATCAGACCCGAGGAAGTTATTTCGGCCACTTCCAGGCTCAAGCTGGGAAAAGCCCCGGGGCCTGATGGCTTCACGGCCATCTTTTATAAAACCTTTTGTGCACAGGTGGTACCGCTGTTGACCACTCTCTTTAACTCCTTTTCGGATCCGGGCGCGATATCGGAGAACCTCCTGGACGCCACCATCTCCGTAATCCCCAAACCGGGTAAGGATCGCTCGAGGTGTGAAGCTTACCGACCCATCTCGCTACTCAACATTGATTTGAAATTATACACAAGCATACTGGCCGCACGACTAGCCCCACTGATGCCGAGACTAATAGTTCCGGATCAGGCCGGGTTTATTTCGGAGCGGCAAACTGTAGACAATACAAAGAGGGCGCTCCACCTCATCGAAAAGGCTACACGCACAGTAGGGGAATATATGATGCTTGCAATTGACGCGGAAAAGGCGTTTGACCGTGTCCATTGGCCGTATCTGGAGTAGGTCTTGGTAAGGGCTTGATTGGGCGACCGCTTCCGCACTTGGGTTTTGAATTGCTACTCGCCACCTTCAGCGACGGTCCGCGTCAATGGGTGCTCCTCGCCCCGCTTCTCCATAGAGCGGGGCACTAGACAGGGGTGTCCAGTGTCGCCCTTGTTATTTGCCCTTTACATGGAGCCCCTGGCTCAGGCAATAAGACTCGCTCCCGAGGTTCATGGAATCAAAATGGGCGCCTTCGAACATACCATCAGCCTGTATGCGGATGATGTTCTGTTATCATTGTCCTCCCCCCGAGTGTCGCTCTCAGCCTGTGTGGCCATTCTAGACACCTACGCGGAGGTAGCGGGATTTAAAGTTAATCTCAATAAGTCGGTGGCACTCGACCTCTCCCTGGAGGCGTCTACGAGAGCGCACCTACAGGGGCTCTTTCCTTTCCCATGGGCGTCTGAGGCCGTCCCATATCTCGGTATCCAACTAGCGGCTACCCTACAGAGCACAGTTTGCCTTAATTACACGAGACTTCGGCAAACGATCCGGTCGGAGCTGGGTAGATGGAGACACCTCCCGTTGTCTTGGCTAGGCAGGGTGGCAGCGATAAAAATGACAATCTTACCGCAGGTCCTCTATGTGTTTCGAGCCATCCCTATGAGGCCCCCAGAGGGGTGGATCCGTCAGACCCAATCTGAACTGGCGCAGTTCATCTGGAACGGGCGTCGCCCGCGGATGAAACTTCGCCTGGCGATGTTGCCTCCTGAGAACGGGGGATTGGGCCTCCCTGACCTGTTACTGTGCTACCAAGCAGCGCAGCTGCGAACGTTGGTGGAGTGGAGTAAATGGGAGTCTGAAAAGCACTGGCTCTTTCAGGACCAGGCGGTAGCAGGCCGCACATTGCAGGAGGTTCCCTTCCTGCGGCGGCGACACCGACCACCCAATCTCTACGCCTTGTTCATTACGAGGACTCCTCTGGAGGTGTGGGACCAGGTGAGTGTGGCACACGAGATAACGTCCTTCCCTTCCCCGCTAACACCTTTGCTGAACAACCCGGACTTCAGTCCTGGTATGGACACAGCGGCCTTTGCGAGATGGGCTCCGGCGGGATGTAGGGTACTTTCACACAAATATGCAGCGGAGGGGGCCATTCCCTTTGACGCCTTCCGTCGTGAATACGATATGCCTGAGGAGGAGCGCCTACGTTACTTCCAGGTGCGACATTGGGCCCTCCATGCAAGCACGAGGGACGGGGAAAACCGCAGACTCAGAGAATACGAATATTGGCTGCTCTCGAGGAAGTCGGACCGCAAACTAATATCAGACATTTACCGCATGTTGCTAGGTAGATACACTCATATCCACAACTCTGGAAGAGCACGAGGGGAAAGAGATCTGGGCCGCACGTTGAGTAATAAGGAATGGGAGGGCATCTGCTATAGAGCTCGCCACTCCGCACACCACATGGGGCTAACAGACACCCTCACTAAAATCACCACATATTGGAACTATACCCCGGAGAAGCTCAATGAGATGGATCAGACACAAGATGCACTATGTTGGCGGGGCTGTGGGGGGAGGGGTACACTGGTACATTTACTATGGGACTGTCCTCATTTTGGGTTACTGGAAACAAGTGCTAGATGAGGTGGATCTACACTTAGACACTACACTTCCGAGATTCCCCGCCTATGTGTTGCTGGGCTCACCCAATCCCATCACCTACCCGCAGCGCTCCCATCGAGGCAGACTGATAGCCATAGACCTGGGCTCTGCGTTGCAGAATGTTCTCACTTACTGGCACACTGCCCACATCCCCACCTTTCAGGGCTGGTTGCACCGTCTTTGGAATGTCTTGGGGATGGAGAAGCTGTCTCTGGTTGCTAGGGGAGAAGGAGATAAGTACCCGGAACTATGGCAGCCCTTTTTAACGCTATTGGCCACGGAATTCAGGGAGGTGACCTGTCCCAGATACTTGCGCCTCCTTCGGCTACCGCACTGTGATGTCACGGAATCCTAGAATTAGACAATCGTGCCTACGTGGATGACAATTGGACCTGGAACTGGGGTGGTGGGTGGGTAGTTCGGGGGGGAGGCGGGGTTTGGGGTATAAGGTTGGAGGGTTCTTCATTTAGGGGGACACTATTATGTAGCTTTATAGGAACCTGGCCTGCACAGCAATTGTCTCGTAATTAACTTATGCATTTTTCCTTTTCCGCTTGTAGTCTTCAGGAGCCTCTGTTCCTCGCACACGAAAGACTGGCCATGGTTCCTGAAATGCACGTATCTATGCAAGTCCATCCCTCATGGTTACTGTTTTGTTGTGTAACTAAAAGCTGTATCAGTGCTGGGTAGGCCGAATGTTGACGCCGAACCAGTGTATAACGCATGATGATGTCTTCGATGCGTATGTGCAGCACAATAAACATACTTTAAACATAAAAAAGCCAATTCAGTAAATAATTAAGACACAATGCACAATAAAAATCCAATACTGATTTATACAAATAGGAAATATTTCTATCTTTAAAATGAGACCATAATGAAAAAATTCCAATGTAGGAAACCGGAGATATTAATTTCCAAAGATTTAGCATTATCTAGTACATAGAAATCTATAGCGCCTTACCGGGACATCTGGTCGCGATAGACCGGTTTAAAGTCAAAGTTTCGGGTCGACCATGATGGAGCCCTGCATGGCTACCCCTCGCCGTATGTCTCAGTCACAGTTTTTAACTTCTGACTTAGAAACTTTTCTGGAGCTTTTCTTCCTGGGGTCTCTCGAAGCTCTCAGCCAGTAAATGTAAATGTAAATGTATTGCGATTTATATAGCGCACGTATCACCCGAAGGCATCAAGGCGCTTGCCTTGGGAACCCGTCCTGGTATTCCCCTGTGAGATAACACCAGCAGGGTATCCACAAGGTGAAAGCCAGGCATCCCGCCGCGAGGGGCCGTAGTGGAGATTAAGCAAGCTATTGCCCAGAGTCGCAGAGTGTGAACCCATGAGTCGAGTAGGCACCGGAACGAGAATTATCGAGTC
Source organism: Lissotriton vulgaris (assembly GCF_964263255.1). Classification (NCBI taxonomy): domain Eukaryota; kingdom Metazoa; phylum Chordata; class Amphibia; order Caudata; family Salamandridae; genus Lissotriton; species Lissotriton vulgaris. Next base: position 1,607,170,530 of record NC_141695.1, on the reverse strand, counting down.
CGTGGAATTTTGAGCCCAAGACCCGCCGAGGCGGGGAATTGAACCCTGGTCCAGGACCGATCTCAGCTTCCGGGTCTGCCGCCTCTAACCCCTGAGCCACGTACGGATTTGGTGAGGACTCGCCGTATTGCCTTGCAACAAGCTCCCAGTCAAACTTATGGAATTCCGACCTCCGGAGCGTTTCAGCGGGACGGACCAAGGATCCAGGCCGACTCACGGTTGAAGGCAGGCAGCTTGGCTTTCACGGTTGCTCCCGTCACCTTTTCTTTGTTCTGACGTAGAAACTTTTACGGAGCTTTTTTTAGCTGGGTCCCTCGTTGCTCTTCACCAGGCCGGATTCGGTGAGGATTCACCGGCCTCGGATTTCACCTACTCCCAGTCAAACTCTGGAAGTAGGACAAAGCAAAGTAAACACAAGGAGATGATGGACGGAGCACTGAAACTTTTCAGACACTCACTCCCAGTCACAGATCTAGGTTGAATCCATCATCGTTGGCGAAGTGAGATTATGATTTGCTTTGTTCGCCCTAGGTTGGCAGGGTGTGCCCAGACGTGGGTCCCTTGCTCACTTTGCCACTGGATTCAAGCTAGCCTGGCTGATGAGGGCTGTTAAACAGAAACCAACCCCAGGAAGCTTGTTTCCAGTCTAGGAAAGACATGGCTTTGCAGTTCGGACTCGACTGTTCCCATGAAGCACAGGGTCAAGACTGATTTGTATATAGCTGTGTCTGAACTGATGTGGCGAAGTGAGCTAAAGAACAATGATGGATTCAACCCAGATCTGTGACTGGGGGTGAGTGACTGAAAAGTTTGAGCGCTCCGTCCATAATCTCCTTGTGCTTGCTAAACAATATTTGCACAACTTATATTTGTTAGACCAAATGATACCATAAGTTTTGCGTTTTCTAATCATTGGTGGCTCTCTGCCAATGTAATGATAGTCAATTTAAAAGCTTTAGGAAGATGAAATTCTGATTTAGCATTTCCACAAGTCGAACATGTGACCAGCATATTACACAACATACCAGCTGAAAAGGCATGTGTTTCTGATAATGTCTCGGAACACTAACCAATCAAGTTCTTCCCTAAATAATCTCAGTGCGGTGATTAATATTATGTGTGTGATTTCAAAGGGTTGCTGTATGACCAAGAACCTATGTAATATATAAGCCTGTAAACCTACGAGTGAATTATTGCAGAATGACAGTATTCTGACCACTGTTTAATTAATGGTGGAGAACATCCACGGGACTTTAAGAAAAATATGAAAAGATATATTCACAAAGTATGATTAACCTAATGAATCTAATGGTGGGAGTCACGACTCCCTGTATTTTTTTCCATACCTCCTGCAATAAATTGGTTTTTTGAGAGTTTGGATATTTTTGAGATATCGCCAACTCCATTTTTATTGCTTACCTAATTTCTGCAAGTCAATTGCTCAACTTCAAGGGCTTTTCAGATTTCCATTTCCAAGACATTTTGAGCTTCAACCGCTTTATTGCTAGCATAACCATCAGGCAACTTGCCAAAGATTACCACTGGCATTCAATATTTAAACTAAAATAAGGAAACCTTATCTAAGTCTAGGGCTTTGCCAAATTGTCATCTAAAAGTTATATACACTTTCGCCAAACATTACTCTAACCTGAGCATGTCACACACATGTGTAGGCGGTGGGACTCTTCTGAATTACATCTGGGGCAAAAGTAATGCCTGAGCATATGAGTAAATGATTTGCATAATTACTTTACCATTGGTAAACTATAAAAACTACATATATTTAATTATTCTGATCAACCTAAGAGATGTAATGGTTAGAGGCACATCTCTGTTATCCTGAATGTCTGTTTTGGTAATCTAACAGAAAATGTTACATTTTTCAATTTTGCTTCTGCTGAGGCAATATAAGAAGTAAAATCACTTAGTAATCATCGCAAATAAAATACTGTTTGAAAAATATAAATATAATATATATCACCTTCTTCTTATAAACCCTAGGAATTAATAATTCTTACGATAAGCTGAAAACTCTTTTTACAAAGCCGAACTGGGAAAACTGTGGAACGCTCTCCTAGCACTAAATAGTATGACAAAACATGTCGCCAGGCCCATAGCTCCCTGATCAACGCTATTAAATCCAGGGTCACATCAGATATCAAGTTGGCAAGGCTGAACTATAAGAAGGTCCAAAGAGAGGCGAAGAAAACGTGGCAGGATCTGTATGATGCCTGCCTGTCTTCGAATCAGATTAAATTCTGGCAGGGCGTGAAATGGGGAGGGACTCGGGATTCGCAAATACCAGTTAATTATGTTCCCACTGAAGATTGGGTGGTGCATTACTCATCCCAGTTTAGTGGCCTGGAGGCGGTCTTACTGCAAGCCCCGGTATACCCGATGGCCCTGCCTTCAACATCACGCTCAACCCTAGTGTTCACAAACAAAGAGGCATGGATGTGTAAGGATAACATTCTATCCCCGATGCAAGCAGGCTTCAGGTCACGCACTAGCACAATCGACCAAGTGTTCAGATTTATTCTGATATACTGGAAGGTTGTGTTTTTAGGTGGAGGTACTATATACGCAGCGTTTGTGGACCTTAAATCCGCATTCGATTTAGTCCCGCGGGACAAGTTGTGGGTAGCTTTGGGTAAAATGGGAATGCCACCAGAACTCTTGAAGTTAACCAAAAGATTGCATGAGGATAATTTTGCCAGAGTCAGATGGGGTAGGCAGGGGCAGGTGACTGAGCCCTTTCCCGTTACCCGTGGCGTTAGACAGGGGTGTGTTCTCACACCAACCCTGTTTTTATTATTCATTAATAAAGTACTGCAGTATCTAGCAGACACGCCTACTGACGCGCCTGTTTTGGGTGGTACCAAGTTCCCTCTCCTCATCTTTGCAGATGATACGTTAATTCTGGCAAAAACCCAAAAGGGTCTACAGATAGCAATAAATACGTTTGTGGACTTTTGTAAAAATAATGATCTTGAGATCAATGTGTCCAAAACTAAATTTATGGTCCTAACCAAAAACAGACTACAACGGAGCCATGTTAGTATGAACAATACTGACCTAGAACAGGTGGACGTTATGACTTATCTGGGGGTGGTTTTAGATCACAGGCTGCGTTGGAAATCTCAGATCGATGCCCTTTGCCTAAAATGTGTTCGTTTAACGGGGTGCTTACTAAAGGAGCAACGATATTCACTAACTAAAAGGATATTGCCAGCATTAAAAATGTATAATGCAAAGATAAGTACTGCAATCCTTTACAGTGCGGACCTATGGGGTTTTGTGGACCTTGCTCCCCTGGTTAAAATCCAAAATAAGTTTCTGCGCAGCCTGGTAAGCCTCCCACAATCAACCCGATACAACCTTTATTATTAGACATGGGCTGCCATTCTATTAAAGACTTAGCACAGTATAGGTTGGTAGCACTGTGGAGACGCATATGGTCTACACCGGAACTGGCTTTATTTGCTAATGAAATTTTAGATTTAAGATCAATCATAGGGTCAGGAAACCTCCCGTGGTTCCGTGAAGTAAAATCCATATAGCAAAACATGGGTTTAAATTCACAGTGGTCAGATCCGGGGAATAATGTTTTTCCGTCTAAAAAAGAATTTAAATTACTATATTGGGCGACAGTAAAAGCACAAAATGTTACACTATCACAGTGTGGAAATTTGACAGGATTGTTTTTGAGCCACAAGGTAGACACTCGTCTTGAGTCCCATTGGGACATCATTACCAGAAGTTAGGACAGAAAACTTTACCATCAGTTCAGAGTTGGCTCGCTACCTGTAAGGACGTTTACACATAAATGGCATGACCAGCTAACTGAGTTCTGTCCTTGGTGTAGTGGCCACAGGGAGATCATTGGCCACATTTTCTTTGCCTGTCCAGCATTTTCCGCCCCCGGTGCAAATGGCTAAACCAATCTGTAGTAGGATTAAGACACGGGCGTGTATGGAAGCCCTCTGGGTTTTAAGAACAAACACCTCAGAGTGTGTGACCATAGGCGTGGCAACATTTCTTGGGTGGGCATGGACTATCAGAGCAAGGTTCCCATCTGTAATATGATAAGGTGATAGTTTTTCTTATCATGAATACATTTCTCTACGCCTTTAGAGTTAATTTAATTAAGTTTTAATATATATAAATGTTGTATTAAGGATAATATGAATAATTATAATTGATTTTAATTGATAAAATGATTATGTACTGAATTTTATGAATTATGTATGTATTTAATACGATGTCTTTTATGGTGTAACAATCGAAATAAAGACGTATGAAACTGAGAATAATTCTTACCAATCATCCTACTGTAAATTCAATGCATGCAGTTTAGCTTATTTCTATTTTATTTATTTAATGCATTTTTACATAGAGCACACTTTACATAGAGATGTCAGAGCGCTTTACAATAGAACCAAGCTTACAGAAATAGCTAACGTGGGCAGACTGAAGATGATGAAAGAGATATGTTGTATTCAAGGAAAGTATAAGAAACTATATAAAATAAGTATAATTCAATGTAAAGCATTCACAATTTCAGAAAACTTTGTTCAGGTCTTTGCGATCAAATGATTACCACTTTTTGCTGTGGTCAGACACCTGGCTAATTAAAGTAATCAAAATTACCGAACCTGTCCCTTATGCTTCTACGTTTCCTGTCCCAAAATATCATATACAAAATATCATTTCATATTTAGTTTATTATATAGAACTTTGCTGATTGCAGTAAATATTCTATGCAAAAAAAGCTAACACAAAGCTGAAAAATATATCTTTTTGCCACATTCACGTAGCAGATCTCCAAAGAAGGCTCCATAAAAGCATGAACAGCCCCCTGCAATCTATGAAAACTACATTTTCTAAGAGGTTTGTGTGGGAGTCCAGTGAGGGAGAAACATCTTGCATTATTGCAACAGCCTGAGATTAGAATCCAGGCAATGCTATGCATGACGGAGCTTTATTTTGCCTTTGCGATCTGAAATCAAGCCGTTCTTTTGACTGTGCCAATATTAAACCTTTTTCATCAGCGAGATGTTTGTTTTGGAACTGAATTATTCAAGAAACTAATCTATCTGATTGATTACATAGAGAAAACGTAAAGCCACATTTCGGTCTGCTGAGATTTTACCCTCCAAAAACATAGTTTGCCAGGATACTTTTTGAGGTAAGGTTAGTAAATGTCTTTGGTTGAAAAACACAGTGATTTTCTCTGTTCGTGTGCCATACATGTTTGCAGAAATATGCGCATAATTACGTGATGTGGCATTATAGAGTAATTTCAAGATTTGTGCATAGCAAGCATAACACAACATTGCCAAAGTTAAGCAATTTACGATGGTGAAACATCATTTTTCATCTGGTCTAATAAAACCACAATGCATTTACCTTCTCAAAGCATTGTTCCAAGAATATATAGGCTATATATTTCAAATAAGGTGTCACATTCCTGGTTTTTATCCCTAAATGTTTAAAACTTCCATAAATGAAGTTTACAGCAGCTGTCTTTCAAGGGGTTAGCTATTTAGGGAATAAAAAAAGTTATGAGAGGTTTGTCCAAGGTGACAGACCCACAACCCTTTAACTGTCAAATGTCACATAAGGACAGTACCCTGGAAGTTGATATTTCACTCTTCACAATGACATCCTAAATATCTCCAAAGGGTCATGACTTTTCATAAGAAATGGGCAACTAATGCTCCAAGATGTACCAAAGGACATCATTAGTGACTAGTTTAGCAGTGGCGGTTCCTCCTTGAGGGCAGAGGAGCATCACCCCGCCTTCTGCGAGTGCAGCAGGAAAACGCACATGAATAAAAATTGTAATAAATACAATTTTATTATATTTGTTGCAGGCTTGCATTGTTAGTACAAGGTCAAGGGATGGGCTCATTCCTGCAATTTCCGTAATACTGCAGCCTTAGCAGTGCGCACGTTGGATTGGCCGGCTCAGTACAGCTGACCAATCTGACATGCGCACTTCATAGCCAGCAATCCCAGCACTGTAAAACAGGTGACGGATTGCAAGCACAGGCACCCAGCCTCAAAATGAACACTAGGTTAGCCTGCTTCAACCAATCTGGAGCTGTTCTGCAGCTAAAGGATAGGTTGGATTCGGATTGCAAAAGGAGGGAAGTCCTTTCCTTTCTTGCTGCAGTCGCCAGGATCCCCCGTGAGGAACAACTAGGAACAGCTAGGAGTGTGAGCTAAAAAAAAAGGATGAATTTAATTTCCAATTAGTTTTAATTGATGTGACCGCTAGTTAAGCGTGAGCAAGGCATGTCTCGCCTGGAAATAGAGCGTTTCTAGGTTCCTTCCTTAAAGTGCTCGTCCCACGTCAGCTGCTCCTCATTTCCTTCCATCTGGCAGGGCTGCACACTGCTGCCAAGGAGCTGTAATCGAATCAAAATGTGAAGAGTCCCATTGTTATCAGCCACACATTGCCGCGATATCACTTGATATGGGCCAGTGAGTGCAACATATATGGTGAGTTTTTTGAGCATTGCTCCCCACCATATTTTAATGTTGCCAGGCGCAACTGTAGTTTAGTCAACACAGTTTGTAATTTAGGACCACAAAAGTATGGCTTATGGAGATCCTATTGAATGAATAAGTTAACCCCCGAACTATGTACACAAACAACCAACAAGCTTAAAAATATGACTCTCTCAGGGTATAAGCTGTAAAATCAAGTTCTCCCTCCTCTAGCTTCTTTGCCACCTTGTTTGGAGAGCATGCATATTAAGGAAATCCATGCAGTTGTATAGTTGTTCTTGTCTATCTGTTGAAAAGGTTATATCGCCTATTTGTGGTCTTCGGGCACAAGTAAGTAAGTATGTTTATTATTGCTTGGTTAGATAAAACCATTGTAAACGATTAAAAGACATTTAGAACAACAGCCCAGAAATGCAATATCACAATATCACAATTTCACAATGTTTCAGTACCAGCTATAAAATAAATCATCATATTTATGTGCCATTAAAATACATAGATAAGCATTAATGACAGGCTGTGTTGTGTGAAAAAGTCTGGGGCTTGGCAAAGTGTAGATCCTACAATGCTTGGTTGAACTCTGATGGGTAGTTCTACCCTCATCCAGGGAGCAGCTCGTATGTTGAAGCCGTTTGTTCCTGGAGCCTGCTCCAAGACATAAATAGGATTTTGGAGTGTGCAAAGTCGCATGGACACTCAGGTAGGGGGACAAGGGAAAAACATAAACAGGTAAAGTGAATATATGTAACTGATAAACACTCTGAGCCTGCCCCCTGGCAAGGTACGTTCATTGGCCAGAATGTGCAAAATCGCAAGATAGTCCGGTTGAAGTATGTGCAAAGTCACAAGCTAGAAAGTAGCAGCAGTTATAAGCAAGTAAAGTGCATACATAGTATGGATATGCAAAGACACTAGGCAAAGAGTACAACAGCTATAAGTAAATACATTGCATACATTGTAATGTTTGATTTCCCCCTTGCATAGGTAAGTTCATTGGCTGGAGTGTGCATATTCACAACGGCAATCCTAAACAAAGCTGTATAAGTCACAGAATAAGAATTAGCTGCAGATATAGACGGGGTAAAATAAGTCTACAGTACTTGCAAGCCTTGGACATTAGTCAAAATTCGCCATTTTCTTACTGTCTTTTCAGATACTTTGTGAGTTGTGCAAGGCACCAGGAAAAGATGAGTATACAAAGCTCCTAGTGTGCAAGCGTGTGAAGCCGTTGAAGTGCATGGATAGTAGGAGACATAGCAAGGTCATGAAAAACAATTGATCCCAGGTATTCTGTTAAGTGCCGCCATCTTCCCTTCCACCCTTTCGGAAAGGTTCAAAAGGCTGCAGTTCAGCTGCGGGACATCTGGGGCAAAGCAAGGCAAAACAGCTGTCCCTTCATGTTCGAATGCCTCTTTAATTGAGGTGCGGATGATGTCGCAGTCTTTGACTTAACACCCATTGGTCTTTAGCGACGTTTGGACACACTAAATAGATATGCAGAAGCCCACTTTTTGAAAATTAATATCGCTAAAAGCAAAATTTTGGTAATCCGCAAGAGAGGACATAGACTAAAGAGACATTTTAAGTGGTCACTGGGGTCTGAAGAACTAGAATCGGTTGATTCCTATCTATATTTGGAGAAAGTTTTAGAACACTTCAAACACTGTGTTAGCAAGGCTTGAGCCTTAAATAGATTTTATAGAAACTTGTGGAAAAAGCCATTTTAGTCATGTTTTGTCAGTTTTTAAGTTAAAATTCCCCCCTCATTAACATACACTGCAGAGGCATTGGATATGAAATACTGTCTTTCTTTTGATAATGCTGAAGGCGAACCCTTCGTCAAGTTTTGTAATCTAAATTCTCAGGCTGCCGTACATGTTTTGCATCTGGAATTTTTATTAATTTAGTTTCTTCATACATTTTATCCTGGGCTGCGGTTTCGAGATGGGGTCATTCTCAGTGTTGCGGGGAGGAGGGCACTCCTAGGGCTGCCCTGAGAGCAGAAATCTTTGATAAACTGAGAGAACATTCAACATTTGTGAAGTCCTTTTTAAAAGCAAATGTATCTTTTGGTCTTACCTTGAATATTGACTCCTCCATGCCAAAAATTTCACTAAAGGTGTTAATAAAGAAATGTGTATCCTCTATCAGCTTGGCTAGAGACACTGATTTAAGTAAGACTAAGTCTCGCAATGAGGTGGTTTGTGGGAGTGCTTTAGCGAATAGACCACAGCTTTATTTAACCTGGACCTTCCGCATGGTATTAGAAGGTTAATTCGTTTATTAAGAATTAATTTGTTGCCTTTAAGAGATGTCAATGGTATATGGGACAAAATTCCCAGTGAGGAGAGAATCTGTGAAATAAGCCACTCACAAATACGGGATTTTAATTATCTGTTATTTGTTTGTATGAAGTTACAAACGGCCAGGCATATGTTTTTAAGACATGCATTTATCAAATACAATATTCATTCTGCCCAGGAGGCCCGTTCATTCGTTTTGTCTCCTCCAAAAGAAATGTTTTGTTTTAAGATATATCAATTTTTAAAACATTTCTGGTTATTTATCAGATAATTTTTAATGCTTCTTTTGTATATTGTATTATCTGATGGATGAATGTGGAAGAATGTTGTACTGTAATTAAAATATCTTTCATTTTAATCTATTTGTGCATTTTTGTGGACCTCTGTCGGAGTTCCATATCAAAATAAACAAAAATTTAATTGAATTTGAAAAGTCTTTAATTGAGAAATGCTTTTAAATGCACTTTGTGATTGTTTCTTAGCTTGTTGCAAGTACATATTAAATGTGATAATAATAAGTCCAAGACATTTATATTTGCTACCAAGTCGAGCCGCATGCTGCCCAGGGACCAGCTTGGGGTCCTTCTCCTTGCATTGGTAATTGATATCATTTTCATTTTATACTGATTAATAGCCAAATCGTTTTCTATGGTGTATTCCAGCGTGATGTTGAGTAACCACTGAAAACCTACCTTAGCGTGGCTTAGTAAAACTAAGTCATCTGCATACCAAAAGTCTGGAAAGAACTATGCCGCCTAGTTTGGGGTTGTGGGGAGTCACTGATATTCAGCTTGGACGTTAAGTCTGCCAAGAAGAGATTGAACAGGGTGGCATCCCTGTTTCAATCCTTTGGGATTTGCCTAGAGAGATGAGATCCAGTGCCCAGCTTGATGTGCACCCATGTATCTGTCTACAGTAATATGAGTGATTGCAGGAGGGCCAGTTTGATGTTCTAGTTCTCTTCCTTCAGCCATAGTTTTCCCTGGTCTAAATGATCAAAAGCTGACCTGTAATCAATGAAGCAAATGTGAAGTGGCAGCTTTGCTACCTTTGTTCGGTCGCTTAGCAGAGATAAGGTTAATATGTTAATTGTGGTTCCTGACATTTTGGAGAAGCCCGTTTGATTTAACAAGATTATGGCATTCTCTGTGGCTCAAGTTGTTAGCTTTTCAAGAAGTGTTAATGCAAAAGCTTTGGCCTCATTATCAAGGAGCGCTATGAGAAGATAATTTTTGGATGAAGATTTGTCCCTAGCTTGTAAATAGGGGAGATATAGACCGTCTTCATGATGCTGGTATAATTCCTTCTGAAAGGATATAGTTAAAAACAGGTGTAAGCTGTATCAATTTTGAAGAGAGCAGGTGGGATGCTATTTGGGTTGTTTGATCTACATTATGGGGATGAACCCTTTTACTGCTTGGTGTTTTTTATTTGGATCCCTCTTCTTACTGGCCAGGCCGATTTCCGGGTGAGCCCTTTGATGTAATACTCCCAGATAATTAAAGAATTGTTGGAGTTTGCTAGACACTGTTGCAACATCACCTTATTCACTTCCGACAGGTCATTTATTTATCAGGGAGAATACTTGATCCTCTGTTATTGATGGTGAATACCGATCAAGGTATATCCTTGATTCCATGATGTTCTGCAGTGGCAGCCTGGAAGATCACCTCTTGGGGAAGATGGTCACTGTCCCTCTTCTCGCCAAGATGAAATAAGTGTGCGTGCTGCATTAATAGCAGAGTAACAAAATTGTAGTCAATTTCGACCTGGCAGAGCATAAATGGAATGAGGCAGCCGGTGAGTTGCCCCTGGGAACAAATCACTGAGTGCACGTAAACTTAAGTTCCCCAGGTTGCCGACGAGCTGCCTGCCTATTTTTTTCATTTTGCCAGTTCCACTACGAGCCTTGGCTGGAATGTCCCAGTGTAGAGTCTACACTATTTTAACTCATTATCAGCTGAGGACCCCAGAAGGTGTAGGTTGAACTTGCCTAAAACCACAAGCTCTCTGTTTATTCCCTTTTGCTGCAGCATTACGATTTCCTCAACCAGCACTGTTGAACTCCTTAGCCTATCCTTGAGGTGTATGTATGCATTAATGATGGTGAGCTGAACTTTGATGTTCTGGCAGTGAATTGTGGTCAGAACTGCATTCGTTAGAGGCAAATTTGAGTGTAGTGCCCTTGATGAGCCTGTGCTGGTAACACACATGTATGATGCCGGGCTGCCATATTGTAAAGTGGCTCCTTTGCGGGCTGGTACAGGATCGTTTAGAAACACCTGTATGTGGAATGGCTCTTCAAGTCATGTTTCCTGTAGGAGAAGGATGTCAAAGGTTTGCAGAGAGAGTAGGAGTTCTGCGTCAGTGAATTTGCTTGCTAGACCTTTGATATTCCATGAGCAGAGATGAAGAAGTACAAGGTTCTCAATACCTGTCAACCAACTTTCCTGATGCTGTCATGGGTTGCGCAGTGCACAGATATTGATCGTGAAAGCCATCTCCAGTCTGTTTCCGCTGACAAGAATGTATACTTATGTGTCCCGGTATGATTTGTAGATGATGGTGGCGATTTGGCCGGAGTGCTATTAAGGACCAAAAATGTAGCTAAAGGTGGGCAGACAATGCTGCTGGATGAGCCATGAGCTATTTATTGATGAGGATACCCTGGTCTGTGATAGGTCACCAGTCTTATGCCCCATTTTCTAATGTTCTGCCACTCATTCAGTACTTTCCGAGTGGTGTCGGTCGAGCTCCTGGTGGCTTTTGTGGCTTTTTTACTGAGAGGTTCCCTTGAGGTGTGAATTCAATTGAGATTAAATCTGTTGAACTTGAGCTTTGCAGGTTGATGATCAGTGCCAATAGTCCTAAAATGTTGAGCCTGTTTAAAATATCACAGATGTCCTTGGATTTGTATTCAGGAAGAAACATTACAATTTTTGTATCTGGCTAGTTGTTTAGCCTTGTATAGAAGTCATGTTGACTTGTGGTGGATACTTGTGCAGTTGGGGAGGAGGTGTATAGATGATTAGGCCCACTGGTCCTCGGAACAAAAAGATTTTTGGTTATAACCTTGGGTTAGAGTACAACCATTGGAGTTGTTTCTTGAACTGTGTTATGCCCTTCTCGATTGTCCTAACTTGGGGGCTGCGTGGGAGCAGATTCAAATCTCGGAAGTTCAACTCTTGGTACGGTGCTTGGAGGTTCGTTGGATGCGGGTTCTGCCTTTACCGTGGTGTCTTGGCTAGAGCCTGGTTGTTGTGTATCGGATTTTTATAATAAGCTATTCTCTTCCTCTGTGCTCAAGGAAACCCTATACGGACAACTAGGGCTTTGTATGTGCAATCCCTCTGTATCATTGTGTCTCTTGTCACTAGAAGTGTTGCCGCTATGTGGCTCTGAACATTCAGGACTGCCATCTACAGTCCCCTTTTAAGGTGGCCATCCCTCAGCTGGTGTGGTATATAGAAGGGGCATTATTTCAGGATATGGCTTACGGTTCCTTGCCACTGTGCTAAAGATGGGGTATTAGGTAAGCTGTGCATTAGTATTGTGTTTTTTATTTTGGCCTTTCCTTCTGTGCTTTTGTCGAACAAGGATCTCATTCCATTGCCCTGGAGCATTAGAGTTACTTGTCGAGTTAGGTTCGTTATTGACCAATATGGCCTGTTGCTTACTTGAGAAAGAGTACTAGGCCTTTATGGGTATTCAAATATTGTGCATGTTGCCGTAAATGGTGGTTTGGTCTGGATCATTCTTGCATGGAGCGTTGGGCTTATTGGTTTGTGGTAACCCACAATGCTTCAGGCAGAGATGATGGGTGTTGTGGTAGGTGGATTGTGTTTGTTTTCCTATCAAAGACTTGATACTTTGCTTTATACCTACAAATATGTTGCTTAACATAACAGGAAGGGTGGCTAACTTGTCCAGGACCAAGGCACAGGTACAGTTTCCTTGTGGCGATTGTGAATCAAACTGTGCTCATTTGATAAGATTGTTAAGATCGCCCAGTTTTTCGTCTATGCCAGTGTCGAAGACCACAAGCGTATTGAGTAGTGTTATCTGTATATTCATTTTGTTAGACTGGTATTGCAAAGCAAGCATCCACTGATAGCTGCATGGTATTTAATAGAGATGACCAGACACTGTCCATCTGCGGCAACTCCTCTGTCCCTGGTTTAGTTTTGGTAAGATGTGCAATGCTTATGGAGGGAGTTCCCTGGATGTAAGACACTACCATCTCCTCCCATTCTTGAGTGATGAGGTAGGAGATATCATTGCATGCCACCTGTGCATCACCCAGGCCTTACTGACCGAAATGGGAGCTGGTATCGAGCTGCTCTCGCCTGATATTAGTCTTAGGGTGGTACGTGGGCTCAGTAGCCAATGACGATGATGTAGTTCTTTGTGGGTCCAATGCCTCAAAATTGGGTGCTTCCATTGTCTAGTGAACCCCAGGAGTTAAGAGTGGTGATGATCCTGGCATAGCCTTGCTCATGCCAGTAAGGTCGATGAGGCCAGCAGGAGTTCCTTGTTTCTCTCTGTCAACAGGAGGAGAGGGGGCCCCATTTGTATTTCATGGTCAGCAGAGCTGTGCACATGACTGCTGGTGTTAGGCTCACTTGACTTGCCTTCTATCGGGTTATTAGCGAAGTTAGAGTTGAGTTTTATCACTGCCAGTAGAGCCCACACAATACTACTTGTATTTATTGTGTAGGAGCGCAAATTGGAAAGGAGCCCTTAAGTAAATCAAAGTTCAAGTTCAAGTTCAAGTTCAAAAATTGGTATAGCGCACTACTCACCCAGAGGGTCTCAAGGCGCTTGAGGGAGGGGGGGTACTTTACTTATCAAATATCCAAGTTTTTAGTTGTTTTCTGAAGGAGAGGTGGTTCTGTGTAAGGCGGAGGTCGGAGGGGAGAGAATTCCAGGTCTTGGCCGCTAAGTAGGAGAAGGATCTTCCCCCCATGGTGGATCTTTGGATGCGTGGAATAGCGGCGAGGGCTTGATTGGACGATCGTTGTTGGCGGGTGGGGGTGTTAAAGGACTTTGCATCGAGGGGCATTAGATGGGTGGAGCATAGATGTGATTATTCAATCACTCATTGAATTTGACACAAAGCCCTATGTACTTCAAAAGGTAGCTGGGACTTTGCGTCAAAAAAGGATGCCTCCTCAAAGTAGGCATAAATCTTGAGGAAAAGGTTTTACAAAGTGCGAAAAGTGTTAAACTATGTCATAGAATAGTATTTTATGCTGGAAAGGAATCCTTTAAAACCTATGGTTGACATCACACACACTCTTGCACTATAGTGTGAGGGTGTGGGCATTGGCACAAGGCAGCCATAAGTGCATCAGCACAGGGGGTGAAAGAAGTTGCATCATATCTTAGTAAGTATGGCCTGGTCTGCCCTCTCTCTTTTTCACAACTTTTGTTGCTGTGCTGCACTGCAAGAACATCTGTTACTATGTGTGTCACATGGCGCACATTTCTAAATTTCGTGCTTCTTGTGCCAGATCGTACAGGTGCTCTGGTACCAGGACAATCTTGCACTGATATTTCCAGATTGCATATATTGCAATAGTGCAATGCTACCTTACCATGCCCTGTGCCATTCTCATTCACTCATAGCATTTATGAGAATAGAATATTACATAATCAAAAGAATCAGTGCAAACCTGCACCACAGGAGATGAAATCTATTTCGTTAGACCGATTACAAGCTGGTGTGATATGTCCCAACACTCATTTTTCTTCATTATTGTGTAATATACAAATAAAGGGGCATATTACAAAGCAATAGCGATAATTATCGCTATGCATGGTTAGCGGCTAAAACTATATCGCCGCGCTCCGACGATTTTACCGCTGAGATACCTTGATATTATCAAGGTTTATCTCAAAAGCTGTAAAAATCCTGCGAAATGCATGAATATCGCTGAAAAATCAGCGATATTCATGCATTATCGTGACAATGCTCTTAGCCATGTTATCCACCTTCCATTGGATAACATGGCTAAGAACTGCTCTGGGCAGGCGTCAGCTTTTAGAGATATTTGCGCTTAGTGCGAATATTTCCAAAAGTAAGGCTGTGTTGATAATTGGAGATAGCGATATTAGCGACTGTTTCCAGTCGCTCACATCTTGGCACGCCCACTTTGCATGTCATTAGAGATAAATATCGCTGACATGCAAGGTGGGCCCCAAGATGATCGCTATCTCCTACTAGCTGTCACTAACTGGTGTTAGCGACAGCTAGGTAATAGGGCGATAAAACTATTGCCGCTTTAGCGGGAAAAAGTCCAGCTAAGGCGTCGATAATGGCCCTTGGTAATATGCCCCAACGGTATTCTATGGTTTCAGGAAATCTACAATCGCTGTAAAGGAATGGCCAGTCGGAAATCAATGAATAACGTAGTCAATTGTGATAGCATAAATAAATGACACATTCAAATGCAGGCTGCTCCGTGCATTTCTCATTTTCTAACGTACGCAACATGGCTTGAAGCAGTTCAATACTCTATGGTGTTAAATATTTAGAAGATATCCTTGGTGTTTTCAATTTTAATGTGAACACCATGTGAAAGATTTATAGGTTCTGTTAGTGTACCCAACACTTCCAATTAAAGGCAAGTTTCTAAACAAACACAAAATGCATATTTGCCACAAACATTCTACTGAGTAAGCAACTGAGATAAAGTCGCAAATTGGGCAAAAAACTCTTTTTCCTGCTTGGGAGACATTTTCACTTTAATTTGCAACAACTATTAGGTAGAAAATTAGTTTATATTGCTGTTTAGAGAACATATGTGACTTACCTCAAACGCACTGTATGTCAATTACAGTGTTATTTTGTATGCGGTACTTACCATTTAGCAATGTTGCAAAATATCATTTTCTAAAAAAGATTCGGGGTACTACTTAAAAAGGTTAAACAGACAATAAAAGTTATACAAGTGAATGGTGAGACCTGGATTGACCTCACAATCTAGATAAACCGACAGTCATTTCCGTTTCGGTCTTTTCAATTCAGTTTCTAGAGGATGCTATGGGAGGGCATCACACAGTAATTAATAGTAGTAGTGACTGGGAAACAGCCTCTACAACGGAGCCGTTTCCACGAAATCCTTCACCACGCATGCTTTACAACGCATGCGTGGTTACAACGAGAGGCTTTACCACGCATACCTTTACTACAAAATACGTAGTAAAGGCATGTGTGGTAAATGAAAAACAAGGGGGGGGGTTTGGGGGGTCTCCCCCATAAAAATAAATAAAGTGTTGGGATAAAAAGGGGGGCTGGGGGGGTCTCCCTTCCCCCCCAAAAAAAAACTTACCTGAAAAGACGAAGTGAAGACGAAGCTGAAGCAATCAACGTCGTTAGAGAGGAAACGGAAAGTAACTTCCACTTCCTCTCAACGACGTATGACCGACGTAACCAAAGAAGAAGGAGAGAAGGCGAGTTAAAAGGTAAGGGGCATTTTAGTAAAATAAATATATATATATATATATTAAGGGTTAAGGGCAGGGGTAAATATAAGGAGTGGAGGTAGGGGGCATTTAAGGGGAGAGTTATAACCTTTATCAAGAGTATGCCCTCACCATGCATACATTTACAACGAAAAACGTTGTAAATATATGCGTGATAAAGGTATGTTTGAGGAAAAGGTTAAGCGTGGAAAACGAATTCCGTTGTAACGCATGCGTGGTAAAGGCATGCGTTGCAACGGAATTCGTTGTAACGTCATACATTCGTAGTGACTAACCACATTACATCCTCATTTCGAGGTCTGTATCTGAAACTGAAAGCCCCCGTTTTTGCATTTCACTGCGTCAGTGCTTAAATTATCACAAAATAGTGGCCTGGGTTCTCCTCAAGAGGTCACTGTAGCTTGCACCACCCATTGCATCTGCCAGTGCTGTCAATGACAGTACCAACAGAATGAATAACCATCAAACTCCAACAAGTGTAACAACTCAGACTATTCCAGGCCTTCAAAGCTCTAAGAATGTCTTGGGCCGCTGGTATTAGTCATTTTTAAAGTATATTGAAATAATAAACAACTATTGTTGTGCTCATCTCCAAATCAGACAAACTTCACCACCATGTGGAAGACTATCGTATGTGCCAGTGTTGACAATTAAGTGCCAGTGGGAGCACTGGGAATCACCCGCTCAAATTTAGTACTGCAGTGGGTCTTATTTAGCACTCCATTAACACTCTTACTATTTTTCATAGAGAATAACAACATATGAAAATGTTTTTTTTTACTGTTTTGGCACTGTTTTACCTCTAGCGCACTATTTTACCCATTCAGTGTCCTCTAGGTTGTTTCTGTATGAAATTGTTTGTGCAAAAATAGGGAAGTGCATGCAATTTGTCAAATTAGCAGCATGGCAAGTATATATTGGTGTGAGTAATTGGATTGTTGGCTGACTAGGGTGTGAGCCTTGGTATATCAAAGGCCACAATCCCCTGGAGGGTGAACCACAAAAAAGTCACTAAATTATTGTGTGCTTAACCCTGAGTAGCTTGGCACAAAAAGCAGTCAGACTTAACTTGGAGGTAATGTGTAAAGTATTTATGCAGCACATAAACAATAATAAAGTGAAAATACAACACAAGAAAAACCCCAAACCAATTTCGAAAAAGAAAGTATATGTAAAATATGTTTTGACACCAAAATGGCAAAGATCCAGTCAGTAGAACCTAAGTTAGGATTTTAAAACATTTTGATGAAATCTTGCGCCTATAAGATTAATGCAAAACCACAGTTGATGGGCAGAATGCAGAACAATGCAGAACAATGTCATACATTCACCCTAGTACAGAGATCTGGGCCTAAATCCATCGTTTTTTTGCACTACACACCACCCCAGTTGAGACATGGCCATATGCAAATCAGCCTTGATGCTGTGCCTCATGGGAACAGTCCAGCCCGAACTGCCAAGCCATGTCTTTCCTGGACCGGAATCAAGCATCCTAGGACCGGTTTCTGGCTATCAGCTGTATTCAGCCAGGATAGCTTGACTCAAGTGGTGTGGAGAGCATGGGACTCACGTCTGAGCATACCCATCCCACTGGGGGTGACAAATGCAAAAACCACAGTTGATGGACAGAATACAGAACAATGTCATACATTCACCCCAGTACAGAGATCTGGGCCTAAATCCATCGTTCTTTTGCACTCCACACCTCCCCAGTTCAGAAATGGCTGTATGCAAATCAGCCTTGACCCTGTGCCTCATGGGAACAGTCCAGCCCGAACTGCTAATAAGATTAAAGCACCAACTGAGGACAGCAGGTTGTGCAAGACTGGGTCTAAGTCGAAACTTAAGGCCGATTGTGATGCAGCAGTCAGCGCTTACCTTTGGACTTAAAACTGTTCTCGAAGAAAAATGTCTGAGAAGGTAGAAGTTCAACAGGGCAAGGCTGCAGGAGGGTGCAAGGAGGGAGCGTCGTTGTCAGATGGCCATGGAGTGAAGCAGAGAGCTGTAGTCGAAGACAGTTCAATGAGGTTGGATACCCTTTTGGTGAAGGACCGCTGAAAAAGATTTGCTGCTGCGAAGAATCTAGCAGAAGAAGCCGCAAAGTCAATCTAACCACACTCACCCCTTCCTCTCCATCAGAATGCAATAGGTCACACTCCCTCCTTTCCTCTCAGAACCCAAACCGACCACTTGAGGAGTCCCACAAGGATCCTCCAGCAGCCCGACACTTTTCAACGTCTACATGGCCAGCTCACATCTATCATCAGATCACATGGACTCAACATCGTTTCGTACGCAGACAATACCCAACTCATCCTCTCCCTATCCAACGAACCCAGCATCACCAAACACAACTTTCAAGACAAATGGAAGCAGTTGCCAGGTGGATGAAGAACAGTTGCCTACAACTCAACATGGGCAAAACTGAGGTGCTCATCATGGGCCCACACCAGATGCCTGGAACAACACCTGGTGGCCCCCACCCTCGGGAAACCTCCCTCCCCCATGGACCACGCACGCTACCTCGGAATCATCCTGGACTCCAAACTCAAAATAGACTGCCAGATCAACGTCATCACCTCATCCTGCTATCACACCCTCCGCCTACTCCGAAAGACGTTCAACTGGATTCCCCTGGAACACAGAAAAACTGTCACTCACGCCATTATCAGCAGCAGGCCGGATTATAACAATGCACTCAACGCGGGGATCAACAAGAACCTCACCTGCAAACTCCGGAACGTCCAGAACGCTGCCACCAGACTGGTCCTCAACCTTCCATGCCACTGCCACATCAGCCAACACCTACTGACACTACCCTGGCTCCGGTCGACAAGAGAATCACCTTCAAGCTTCCCAGCCACGGTCACAAGGTCCTTTACAACACTGGACCCACCCACATGAACTACTGATTCACTTTGCAGACACCCCGACGTTCCCTCTGCTCAGCCGAGCTCTCCCTTGCGATGGTACCTCACATCAAGAAGACCAGAGCAGGAGAATGCTCCTTCTCCCTCCTTTGCTGCTAAGGCATGGAACTCCCTCCCTCTCCACCTCGGACAGACACCATCACTCCCCAATTTCTTAAAGGACCTCAAGACCTGGCTCTTCAACGGAGCCCCGTGAACTTCCAAGAGCTGTGTGTATCCCCCTTCCCTCCCCCTCAGTGCCTTGAGTCCTTATTGGGTGAGTAGCTGTGCTTTTTAAAGCCATTTGATTGATTGATTGATTGATTGATTGATTGATTGATTGATTGATTGAATAATTGATTGAACCGCTGAGGCTGCTCTGTCGGACAGGCAAGCTGGTTGGTCCTAATCTCTTCCTGGTTCTCAGAGCACATTTTACCAAATTTGATCTAAGTCCTCAGTTTTGGAAATCAGCCATCTGGCTACCTTTAGCACCACAACCAAGAGTCCAAGACTGCAGGGACATCTCTTGGGGATTCAGGGCTCACTCATGCTGGGTCCAGACTAGGCCCAGGCTGGGTCTAGGCTGGGTACAGGTTTGGGTTCAAGATGGTGGGAGCCTTTTAATTTCTGGTGGCTCTAAACAGGAGGCCAGCAAACTAGTTGTTGGAGTCACTTCAGGCAATCCTGGGTACAGGTGAAGATGATGCAGGGCTCAAGAGAAGGGCTGGCCTCTGAGGAATCAAGACAGGCTTCAGGCAGCAAAGCAGTCCTTCCAGGTACAGCAGCAGTCTGGCAGAGTGCACAGCAGGTCACACCAGTACAGTCAGTCTTCTGAGAGTTCTTCCACATTTCCAGTGGTGAATTTAAGAGTGGGTCTGAAGGTCGTTTTTTATACCCTGGTGCCCTTCTTCTGGGTGGTGGGAGAACATTCTGGAGAGGCTCTTTGAAGTGTTGGAATTTTAATAATCCTCTCCCCTTGCCCCAAGCTGGCTGAAGTGGCAATGCAGGTTTTTTTTATGAATTGATTCTTTTATGTATTTGATGATGAAACTTGCCTTTGATCTGCAAATAAAACTTTGATACAAAGGTCTTTGGCGGCCCTACCGGTGATCATCGTATACTGGACAGTATTATCAGTAGCAACATCACAAAAAAAAAAAAAAAATTGAGGAGCTACATGCATTCTGATTATTTGGATCTTCTCCCACATTGGAAATTGCACTTATGACCAAATACAGAGTTCTGCTGATAAAACATATCCAGTAGCCGGATTAAATTATCCTTCACCATGTTTTCCAAACCTATGGTGCTACGAGTGTCCAGGTATTTTAGGCAGGAGTCTTTCCATTTAAAAAGTACTTTTCTCAGTAATTCCTGAGTGGTGGACCTAGCCATTAGCAATTCCTCACGCATTTCCTAATGTATTCTAGATCCTTAAAAACCTTATGAAGGAAGATATTGACTAGACAAAGGAATCAATGTCCATGTTCACTCGCTTTACTATAATTTAATTCGAATAGAGTATTATTTTGTGTTCCCTGCTTCTGTGATTATCCCTTTCATATGCTCCAGTTGCCAGATGGTGGATGCCAGCAGATTCAGAGCTTTGAAAAATAGCAAACCAAATCGTAGTGGAGAGAGTGGATAACCTTGCCTAGTACCCCTTATTACTCTAAAGGATTATGACACGAAATACCTCCAAAATTCATCATGGCCGTGGTTTCTCTGCACAAAAATGCTATCCTACAGACAAAGTCCAGTAGACCTCTATTTTACACAACCAAATCATTTTCTACTTCAAGAGACATGGCAATTTTATCTTCTCTGTCATTATGTAGCTGCAATCTATGATGCAGCATCTTCAGATATGTGGTGGGAGAGCTTTTAGAGATGAATTCCACCAGGGTCGGGGCGCACCAGACAGCATGTCATTTTCTTTAATGGCCTATACTTTTGCCAGTATTTTCAAGTCTACTTTCGGTAAAGTGATAGGGCTATACTTACCACAGTGTAAGGGCTCTTTATTCGGCCTCAGTATCAGAGAGAAAATGGCTATGTTACTTTCTGAATCCAACCCTCTGGTCCTAGATGCTTCTTTAAGCACCCTGCACAAGACTGGCACCAATTTGGAATTGTTGATTTTATAATAATACACCCTCTTCTTGTGCTTTTCCCACTTTCCAAAGGGTTTCTTTACTCTCGTTAGAGTACTGACCAGTAGAGTTTGACTTAGGCGTTTCCTGGACTTCATTAGTATCTGGGTTATCAGAGTGGTGTAGTGTACAGAAGAAGAAGGCAAATGCATGAGCTTTCTCTAATCGGTTAGTTAGAAAATGCAATAATCCTAAATTGCAGGAGTGACTTGTTTAGCATCTGAATCTATAGCTGGTATCCAATTGTTCATATTCTTGTGGATTAATATCTGTATCTTATTTCATCTTCATTAGAGATATCAAGGTGGCCACATTGGGAAATTC
This sequence comes from Lissotriton vulgaris, assembly GCF_964263255.1. NCBI lineage: Eukaryota > Metazoa > Chordata > Amphibia > Caudata > Salamandridae > Lissotriton > Lissotriton vulgaris. The sequence continues at coordinate 1,607,148,834 of NC_141695.1, read as the reverse complement.
ACTGTAAGCAGATGGAAGTCCTGAAATATATATGTCTAATCAAATTTAGGAGTCTGTTGCTTTCCTCCTTATCCAGGCATAGTCCCTGATTATCTCCCTGATTACATTAGCCTTACCATCTCTCCACAGTAGTTTCTACTCTGAAATAACTGAGTACTTGTGAGGATTTGGGTGTATTATATGGTATGGCTGTGTAGCCATACTGTGTGATACACTCGCAAAACCTGTCTTGTATCCAGTCAAAATCGTTTGCAAACCTTAAGCTCAACCCTGGATAGCTGTGGTTGCGAGCAGCAAGGCTTAAACAAAGGAACTAGTGTAAAGCATTTAACAGTACTAAACAACAAAATTAGAAAGCCACACAAGACAAAAGTTTAACCACAAGCAATCATTGGTAAATGTAAAGTTTGTAATTTTTTTACAGGTATGTAAGAGTTGAGTTTAACTCCTCTGGCTCCGCTTTGGTGACCAAATCCATCAGGGAGAAGTCTGGGGTGCCAACAAGGAGCATTTGGACAGTTTTCTGACCACAAAGCGTTTTCCAGTCCAGTTTCAAGCTTTACAGCACAACCGCCATAGACTTCTATGGAGGGGTCCTGATGCTGCGGATGCAGGAGATGGAAGATGCCCAAGGATGCTCTGACAGCTGTGCGGTCGACAGGTGTGACTTTGTGGTTACTCCTCGATCCACGGGTCAGATGATGTGACTTTCGCTACAGAGATCAGAGTCCCTCAAAGTCCTCTTCAAGACAGCAGAATGCCAGCTGCGACTAGGCTCCCGGTCTCCGTAAACAGCAATAGCCTTTGTTGGGGACTGGTGTCCCTCTTGGGTAACCAATCTGGACTCAGATGACACTCCTTGATCTGGATGACTTGGGTGCAAATTTTATCCCATTGAATTTGGTCTTTTGGGGTGCCCATTGACAGTCAGTGGTGATTCTCCAGAAGTGGCTACTGACTTGCTGAATTGGGCTACCTCAGCTTTTATGTCCCTGGCGCTATGTTACAGGGGGTAAGCCGATTGACTCTTGGAGAAACCCTTTCAAATGAATGTGCCACAAGCATTAATTTTAAAAATCCCTCCCAAATACTTGAGTATGATAAAAAAAGATCTGAAGATTAGTTTAATGGAATCACTGAATTGGTTAAGGGACGTTGATGCAAACTTGAAACCAATGACTAAGGCATGCTTCGATAGGACCTCTGGGACTGGGATACAATATTACTTATTACTGGTCACAAATATAAAACATAGATTGTATCTCAATAGATTTAGAATGGGATTGGCCCACTTCTTAATAGCATTTCCAATGATGGGCAACTGGAATCATAATCTTCCAAGGTGGTCTCTTCATCATTCTTCATGCTAAGAAAAATTAGAAAACTGCTGCCGTACCTCCCGGCAGGAGCTGGGAAAACTTTGATTACCACCCTTGTCTTCTCAAAATTGGACTATGGCAATGCCCTTTTTCTTGGCACACAGGAACAGATTCTAGCTAAAATGCAGTCCGTGCAAAATGCAGCGGCCAGAATTCTGCTTAATATCCCCAGTCGCCGCTCAACTACCATGGCCAGACGCCATCTGCATTGGCTAAGAGTCAAGAATCGCATAAAATTTAAAGCTCTTTGCATTGCTTACAAAGCTATTCATGACTCCGGACCAAGGTTCCTCAAAGATGCCTTTCGAATTTATGCCCCACAAAGACACCTTTGCTCTGCTAGTACCTATCTTCTTGTTGTCCCGCGTACCAGAACTGCAAGCTGGGGAGACAGGCGTTTTCTAGTAGCCACCCCCAAGCTATGGAACTCCCTTCCTCTGCCCATTAAAACCAGTCCAACCCTTACTATTTTTCGAAAACTCCTGAAAACTTGGTTATTTGACCAATAATTTTAAGGTAGCTTCATCTCAGGAGTCCGATCTGCGCCGAGACACCCTCGGGTATTTGCGCGCAATAAAAATCGCAAAAACATAAACATAAACATAAACAAAGTGCCCATGCGATGGGAAATCCAACTGTACCCATATAAAACTGCTTTTGAGTATATTTGTAGCCTAGCAAACATTAGAGTTTGCAATGCAGTGGTGGTCTATATCCAGAAGGGAAACAAAATAAGACAGAATAATTCTGACCTTGATGCCCTTGTTCATGAAGAAAACGGGACATACAATGATAAATGACGTCCTTGATTGTGCAATAAGTTTTGACATTATATATTTTGCATATGGCACTTTATGTATCTTGCCCTTCCAGATACCCTCATGAAATCCTAAACTTAATGCACTTTATCTTTATATTCTGTGAAGAATAGTGAAGTTATTCGAGCTATAGCCTTGCTTCCAGTTGGATAACCTGCACATGGTACTTTACGTTAATGATGTCCGTGGTCTGTACATTATGTCCCTAGATTACATATTTTGTACATGTCACTTCATGTATTATGCTCCTTTAGATAAACTTATTAAGTTTTAAGTTTAGTGCACTTTATCTTTATATCCTGTGATGAATAACGAAGTCACTAGAGTTATAGCTTTGAATGATATCCTGCATATAGCACTTTATGTGTATGGTTTACCAGGGTCTGCTGTTGGGATTTTTTTATTCTCCTGTTTTTATGTATGTTATTGTACATTTTGAGACATAAAGATATGCATAATGTTTAGGATGCTTTTATGGTTGTGTTTTTATTGACCAAATAAAGCTTGCTTGCTTGACTTGACTTGACACTTGGAGTCACTTTTTTTGGTCTGGGACTTGGAAACAACTTTCCCCAAGCCAGGAGACAGGCACAGTTCTTTCTTCGCCAGCCCAAGGTGCAGCAGGTGCAGTCCAGCAGAGAGTGCAGCCTTTTTTTGCCAAGTCCAGGGGTCAGCAGTGCAGTCCTTCTTCAGCCCTTGTTCCAATTCCAATGTGATTTGAGGTTTAGAGTGCCACGGGTGACATATATATCCCTATAAAGTGCCCTGCGGGATAATCAGGTCATTAGTCAATGGGCTACCAGATCCCCTCCGTCTTGGTGACGACTTTACGGCTATGTGTGACATATAGCAAGTCCAGATTGCACCATTCTGCCCACTCTCAAGATATCTGAACCCTTCCTTGGATTTTAGGAGCTTGGTATCCAACCCTAGATGTGTGGCTACCTGGGGGCTACACACCCATGGAAAAACTGCTTTGGGCTCTGGTATTCCCTCTTTGCTCCTGTTTCCAACCTGTCTACCTGAACAAAGGTCAGCCCCACAAGAGTGTGATCACCATTTTCCCACCAAAGGTGGCTTTACCTTTGAGGCTCGCCTTTTAATGGCACTTTTTAGTGGCTTGCTGTGAAGGGGAGGTAACACCTCACCCTGTAGCAGGCTACTACTGTTCCTAAGCCTGGGGGTCTTTCGCATTACTCCCCAGGAGGGTAGAAGTTGTCTCGTGGCCAGTGGGTATGTGAGGTTACTGGAAAAACTGGGTCACAGAGTGGCAACTTTCTAAAGGTTGCATTTAGTTAATAGTGACATTAAATTCAACTAGGGCATCAAGTCGGGTTTAATGCCACTATTAATTTGATCCCTTACAATAACAATTTCTGTAGTCCCATTAAAAATTTAGCCAAGCTGAGTGGCCAGCCTGTATCTCGGTGTTAGCTAATGGGGCTACTAACTATCTCACAGCAAAGCAACAATTAGGAAGTGTTGCTGCCAGGAGATATATATAAAATACATGTCCCATATCTAAAATACATGTCCCACTTGATAATATGCAGTTCCATGCATTAGGGCTTGATCAGCCTTGGGGAAACTTATATATATATGTCAAGAGAAGTGGGGCATTTGCCATTGGTTTAAATGGCAAAGTCGAACTGCTACTGCCCTTCCAGTCTGCAGTGGCAGGCTGGTAGCCATTCTGTACCTTGTCACACGCAGGGGGGGCACAATCAGTGCTGCAGCCCTGGATAAACACTCTGCCTTACATACCCAGGGTACCATATACTAGGGAGATATAAGTAAGTTAGTCTCTGCTGATTGGGGGCAGCAATTTGAAATATACTTTGTGAGAGGCTAGAACCCTGGCACTGAGGTCTAGTTACCATGCCTCAGTCACTCTTATAGTCAAAAAACCAGCAGCACCAGCCCAGAAATGTGGGGGTAAATATGCAAAAAGAGGAATTTCCCTACAGCACTCATTATCATTTATATGCCTCCTGCGAAAAGAGCAGAGGCGTTTTTCTTATGTTTGGTCATTCTATATCTATTCACATTCAGTCACCATCATTTCACTGAGGGGTGGGGGAGATTAGCATCCAAAGTAAACTAACCGTGTCATGATCTGATTGTGGTATATCCTGTGTCTCCTAATTCTTTGCTGCTCAGCCTGTGTGAGTGTGATGAAATAGAATGTTAATGAGTGCATGTTTTGGATGAGTGGTCAGTTGGAATGAGTGGGGCTGAGCAACAGGATGCTGTTCCCGGTAGGACCTGTACCATCTTACCCGCAACTGAATAAACCTACATAATCTACACTACTGGCTAATGGACTCATTACTAACAGGACCTTTCTTTGTGGCGCTGATTTTGAAAAGAACCACGCGTCAACAGACAAAAAATTGAACAAGAAACAAAAAGAAATTGGCCAGTATCTGAAAATAAATCTGACTAACTGCCTGGATGCCCAACTGGTGTCTAATACAACAGGCAACCTATACATTGTATGTTTTGGGTTTTGGACATTGTATGCCTTGAAACCTGCCTCCCTATAGACAGCCTATTGATTGTAAGTTTTAAGGGCCCGATTCACAGAATGAACTTAAGACTCAATCCTAAACTTACTACTGTTTTGGTATTCACAGATTGCACTCACTACTTTTGGTATTCACAGAATGAACTTACTACTTTTGGCATTCACAGAAAGCACTTACTACTTTTGGTATTCACAGAATGAACTTACTCATTTTGGTATTCACAGAAGTTAGGACTCCTAACTTTAGGACTCCTAAATGCCTTCTGTGAATACCGAAAGTCTTAAAATTAGGATTTTTCTCAATTTAGTAGTAGTAAAGTTAGGACTCCAAACTTTAGGACTCCTAAATGCCTTCTGTGAATACCGAAAGTCCTAAAATTACGATTTTCTCAATTTAGTAGTAGTAAAGTTAGGACTACTAACTTTAGGACGCCTAAATGCCTTCTATGAATACCAAAAGTCTTAAAATTAGGATTTTTCTCAATTTAGTAGTAGTAAAGTTAGGAGTCCTAACTTTACTACTACTAAATTGAGAAAATTCCTAATTTTAAGACTTTCTACTACTAAATTGAGAAAAATCCTAATTTTAAGATTTTCGGTGTTCACAGAAGGCATTTAGGAGTCCTAAAGTTAGTAGTCCTAACTTTACTACTACTAAATTTAGAAAAATCGTAATTTTAGGACTTTCGGTATTCACAGAAGGCATTTAGGAGTCCTAAAGTTAGGAGTCCTAACTTTACTACTACTAAATTGAGAAAAATCCTAATTTTAAGACTTTCGGTATTCACAGAAGGCATTTAGGAGTCCTAAAGTTAGGAGTCCTAACTTCTGTGAATGTCGAAATGAGTAAGTTCATTCTGTGAATACCAAAAGTAGTAAGTGCATTCTGTGAATGCCAAAAGTAGTAAGTTCATTCTGTGAATACCAAAAGTAGAAAGTGCAATCTGTGAATACCAAAACAGTAGTAAGTTTAGGATTGAGTCTTAAATTCATTCTGTGAATCGGGCCCTGAGTGTTTAACCTTTCAGTCAGCCACCTGAAGTCATCTAGAAATGTTGGATGTAGGCACATCATGGATGATGTTAGGACTGCATTTCACATGTTGTAAATCGGCCGCGTTATTTGGCAGCAGTCATCTGATATTTGGTAACCAACTGGCATTGGGAAGTACACATTAAAGGAACCAGCAACGCTGTTAAATAAATAGAATTGGAAGTTGAGAAAAACTTGAGCTGTGTGTTGGCTTTAGGCGCCCTGATCTGTTCTGGTAATCAACTTCAAGGAATGTTTGGCAAGAGGTGTTCACTTAAGGGACTGATGGGGCCAGTGTACGATCTGTATTTCCACCCGCTGTGAGTTAATAGCAGTGTGTTTGCCGGAGTTCATAGGCTGGGAACACTGGGTGCAAGAGACCATGTGTACCTTTGAAATCTTAAAGGACTCACCGCAGCATCTACATCTACTGTGACGTGTGGCTTGATCCAGGACACACTTTAGCACACTGGTGTGCTATCTGCTTTTATGATTTAAATAAAGACATTCGTTTGGGGCGTAAGTCGGGCCCCAGGGAGAGCTTAGAGGAGAAGGCAGCAACTGTGCTGATATAACACTCTTGTGTGAAGACTTTGTTGTGGATTTTTAAATCTTCAAAAACCCATGCTCGTGGCAATCACTGTTGTGATGAAGAACGTTCTTCCTACAATGTGTCAGTCTGCTGTGAGTTGCTTACCTGTGGAGTTACATGGGAACTGTCCATGTGTGGCTTGATTCAAGCTGTAGCCGCGAGCTCAGGAGGGCACGAGGCGCATCACCCGGGAACTGTCCATGAGTGTTGTGATTCAAGCTGTAGCCGTGAGCTCAGGGGGGCTTCAGCCGCAGCACCAGCCTATCATAACGACCATCTTTGATTGGCCACAACTGCTGTAGCTTCCACTACTTAGGAGGAACCACTGTGATGTTTTGGGCACAGCGCGCATGTGCCAGCCTTACAGCATTGGCTCTGTTGTGTTCTTGTGAGGAGGCGCATGCTTCCTCAAAGAATTACAAGCCAGGGTTTGCCCTACTTGCGTAAGTGACATTGCGAACTTTGGGCCGTAAGTAGCTGTGCAGGCGGGATCAAGTTGGTTCTGCCGGTGTAGTTGGCCAGTTGTAAGTGCCAGGGGGGCCACCGGACAGTCGTTTTACTTGCAGGTAGCATTTTTTTAACCGATTCTCGCAAATAGACTTATGGAAGGAATCCATGCATAGTGTGAATTGGATGATGATGAACAGATTTTCCTTAGTAGTACTTTGAGTTCTACTTTGAAGTCATACATACTCCTTGTTGATGCTTAGGCATTTTGTCTTGATGCCAATGTTGAATTCACTGCCATACTTATTGGCTGTGTTTTGTGTTTGCGTTGTTGCATGTAATTCTGTATTTGGGTGTGTGCACGAGTATGCGTGTGTCTTACAAAGTATAGTGTGTTTCTAGTTTCCTACGTGTGGGAATCTGTATGGTTAGTTCTGAAATGAAACTCTGTTAATTAATTTGCAGTGGGTGCATTACACAGTATTGGTGAAGTTATTTGATAGTTATTTTTGTGTAACTTTGTGGGGCATTTTACTTGAGTCTGTGGTGAGTTTGAGGTTTTATATATTCTTGGTCATGACGTGAGGGGACTGTGTAGTGTTTTCCAGCCTAGCGAGATCTGCAGTTCTAAGTTGCGGGGTGTGGAGGTTACATCCTGTCTGGAACATGTGCATTCCTTTGCTTAGCAGGATGTGGTGTGCTGTAGTGGGTCTGCAGTGCGTACAGTTGTGGGGTGTGGAGGTTGCACCCTGCCTGGAACATGTGCGTTCCTTTGCTTAACGAGGTGTGATGTGCTGTAGAGGTTCTGTAGTGTAAACTTGTGGGGTGTGGAGGTTGTATCCTGCAATATATGTATATATCAATCAATCAATCAGGAGTTTGTTAAAGCGCGACTACTCATCCGGTCTCAAGGCGCTAGGGGTGGGGGGGTGGGGGGGTGCAGGTTCCATTCCATCAAGGAGGGGGTCTGTCGAAGAGCCAGGTTTTGAGGTTTCTTGCAAAGATGAGGAGCGATGTTGTCTGTCTGAGGTGGAGCGGAAGGGCGTTCCATGCTTTGGCCGTGAGGAAGGAGAAGGAGCGGCCTCCCGATCTGGTCTTTCTGGTGAGGGGGACCACGGCGTAGGAAAGCTGGGCTGATCGTAGGGTCCTTTGGGGTGCGTGGAATTTGAGTCGGCTGTTCAGGTATGCTGGTCCGGTGCCGTGGAGGGCCTTGTGTGCGTGGGTGAGCATCTTAAAGGTGATTCTCACCTCGACGGGGAGCCAGTGGAGTGTGCACAGGTGCTGGGAGATGTGGCAGTGTTTTGGCAGGTTGAGGACTAGTCTTGCGGCGGCGTTCTGGATGTTCTGTAGCTTGCCGATGAGGTTTTTGTTTATTCCGGCGTAGAGTGCGTTGCCGTAGTAGAGTCTGCTGGTGACCAGGGCATGAGTGACTGTCTTTCGGTGTTCGAGGGGGATCCATTTGAAGGTCTTACGAAGGAGGCGGAGGGTGTGGAAGCAGGAAGATGAGACAGAGTTGATCTGGTGGTCCATTTTGAGCTCGGAGTCCAGGATGATTCCCAGGTTGCGTGCGTGGTCTGTGGGGGTTGGCGGGTTTCTGAAGGCGGTGGGCCACCAGGTGTCGCTCCAGGCGTCGGGGTTTGGGCCCATGATGAGTACTTCTGTTTTGTTGGTGTTTAGTTGTAGGCAGCTGTTTTTCATCCATTTGGCGACGGCTTCCATGCCTTCTCGAAAGTTGCATCTGGCGGTGTTGGGTTCGCTTGATAGGGAGAGGATGAGCTGGGTATCGTCTGCATATGACACGATGTTGAGTCCGTAGGTTCTGACGATGGGGGCAAGTGGAGACATGTAGACGTTGAAGAGCGTCGGGCTGAGGGAGGAGCCCTGGGGGACTCCGCTGGTGGTAGGTGTGGGGTCCGAGAGGAAAGGGGGGAGTCTGACCCGCTGCGTCCTGCCGGAGAGGAAGGAGCAGATCCAGTCGAGGGCCTTGTCCTGGATTCCTGCATCGTAGAGTCTGCGTATTAGGGTGCGGTGGGAGACTGTGTCGAACGCCGCTGATAGGTCGAGGAGGATGAGGGCTACTGTTTCTCCTTTGTCCAGTAAGGTGCGGATGTCGTCTGTTGCGGCGAGGGGGGCGGTTTCCGTACTGTGTTTTTTTCTGAAGCCGGATTGGGAGGAGTCGAGGATGTTGTGTTCTTCAATGAATGTGGCGAGTTGGCTGTTGATGGCTATATATGGTGTTCCTATAGTAAGAAGTCTTTATGTGTGACCTATCTTTGATAAATGACCTTCATTTACAAATTTAAGGAATATAATTATGCGTGCAGTGTGATGTAATCTTATGTCATCTTCCTTTACAATCCTAGGAAAGGAGTCATTTATGCAAAATAATCTTATGTGATGTTATCGTCAATTTTGGTATTGTAATTATCTCGAAATGTGATTTACGTGTAATTTATGTAATGTAATGTGATTCTTTCTTGTGATTTAGGATTGGGTACTTACATTTACAGTAGGTGTGGAGTGCTTATGTTCTTTTACTTTGCTTCCTGCTATTTCCTTTGTTTCCTGATGGAAGGAGATGTGTTATATCCTTTGTCTCCTAGTTCCTTGCTGCTCAGCCTGTGTGAGCGTGATGTAATAGAATGTTCATGAGTGCATGGTTTGGATGAGTGTTCAGTTGGAATTAGTGGGGCTGAGCAGCAGGATGCTGTTCCCAGTGAAGGCCTGTACCATCTTACCTGCAACTGAATAAACCTACATAATCTACATTACTGACTAATGGACTCATTACTATAAGGACCTTTCTTTGTTTACAAAAGATACACTATTCTAAACAATTGTGGTGTCAAGGACTCTACGTAATAGTCACCCCGATAGCAACAAAAAACAATGCTAGAATGTTTCCTGTCAACACAGGAGGTGAATGTTTAGTATCTTTATACTAGGTAAATCAGAAGCTGTAGGTCTACAAGAACATGATTAGTGATAACGTTCTATAGGAAGTACCTATATCAAGATAGGCTTATCTCAAGCATCACTGATCTGTTCACTGTTGAGTCAAAAGCCACATTCTAGTCTCCTCTAGTTAAACATGAGATTTTCTTATGGCAGGAAGCGTTATGAAACATTGGGAAATAAGTCTTCTTTCCCTCCCCTCGGGGCTTACACTAGTCCCACCATTACACTGTGTCTGTAGTGTGACAAACACATATTGACCCTTTGGATCTATCCATGTCTGTAAAATCTTCATAGGAGGTAATTTCCTCATCAAGATAGCCACCACTCACTTTGTAAATGAGATAATGCAAGGAGGTGCCAGACTGTGTTGTTTATATCTTACTTGCAAATATCACTTTATTCCCCTAGTCTAGCTTCAATTGTTCGCATTCTTTGTGGGATAGATGCTTTTCCTAAAATAAGTCTACACCCAGGTGCTTGGAGTCAAGAAAACATACTTCCTTTTTCCTTTTTTTCTTTTTTTCAAGTGAGTAAGTCCAATTGCATTCAGAGATAAGATTGCTAACTCTATGGGAATTGATGTACTCCTTATCAGTGTTGGCCAGTGCAAAGTTCCTCACCAAACTGAGTTACTGGCATATAGCACTACCTGGTGTCTGTTAGTTGAATGTTCTATGATGAGAGGAGTAAGAGTCAATAAATTAGCTAGTGGCAGAATAGAGCACCTGCCTGTAGTCAGTCAGTCAAGTGGCAAGAATTGAATTAACTTGCATACATGTAAACCAAGCTTTTCTGTGATTTTCCATGATCTAATGTGGGTAGACCTGTGGTGTGGTCGGTTGTGGAGACAAAGCAGTAGCAATCTGTCAGTCTCAAATCAGATTATGGGATATTAAACTGATTCTGAGCACAATGGATTACAATAATCTAGTGTACCAGCTATTCAAAATAAACCAGGCAGTTGCTCAACGTGGTCATTAGACTGAACAAGGAAAGAAAATAAAAAAAGAAGAATCCTCTTTAAGGGTGAGTGAATGGACCATTGATTAAAGGTCTCATTCGCAGCTAGCTATGAAGACATGAAACAAACACTATAATCAATAGAACAAGGCGACAAATAAGAATCTGCTGCAACTGGCCTCAAAAAGCTTATCAAATTTGAACAAGGTGATACACATGGCATTTGCCATTTCCTTCCATGAAACACAACAAGTTGGGTTTTCTTATTGACTCCAGACATCCTCAAATCTGATAATTGAGTAACAACTAACGGTAAGTACGAAATACCAAAATATATCAGAATCACATACAATCAATCAATCAATCAGTGACACTTATAAAGCGCGCTACATACCCGTGGGGTCTCAAGGCGCTGGGGGGGGGGGAGCCGCTACTGCTCGAACAGCCAGGTCTTCAGCTTCTTCCTGAAGGAGAGGTGGTCTTGGGTCAGGCGCAGGTCGGTCGGGAGGGAGTTCCAGGTCTTGGCGGCCAGGTGGGAGAAGGACCTTCCTCCTGTAGTCGCTCTTCGGATGCGGGGGACGGCGGCGAGGGCGTGGTTGGCTGATCGGAGGTGGCGTTTGGGAGCGTAGAAGTTGACTCGGCTGTTGAGGTAGCTCGGGCCTTGGTCGTGTAGGGCTTTGTGTGCGTGGGTGAGGAGGCGGAAGGTGATTCTTTTGTTGACGGGGAGCCAGTGAAGGTCTCGCAGATGTCCGGAGATGTGGCTGGTTCGTGGGATGTCGAGGATGAGTCTGGCTGAGGCGTTCTGGATCCGCTGGAGTCTCTTCTGGAGCTTGGCGGTGGTCCCGGCGTAGAGGGCGTTGCCGTAGTCCAGTCGGCTGGTGACGAGGGCCTGGGTGACGGTCTTCCTGGTCTCGGTGGGGATCCACCAGAAGATCTTCCGTAGCATGCGTAGGATGTTGAAGCATGCCGAGGAGACGTTGTTGACTTGCCTGGTCATGGAGAGGGAGGAGTCCAGGATGAAGCCCAGGTTGCGTGCATGGTCTGTCGGTTTGGGTGCGGTGCCCAGGGCGGGAGGCCACCAGGAGTCGTCCCAGGCGGAGGGAGAGGAGCCCAGGATGAGGACCTCCGTCTTGTCCGAGTTCAGTTTCAGGCGGCTGGTCGTCATCCACTCGGCTACCTCTTTCATCCCTTCGTGCAGGTTGGCTCTGGCGGCGGCGGGGTCGTTGGTCAGGGAGAGGATCAGCTGGGTGTCGTCGGCGTAGGAGATTATGCTGAGGTTGTGTTTGCGTACGATGGCCGCGAGGGGGCTCATGTAGACGTTGAAGAGGGTGGGGCTCAGAGATGATCCTTGGGGGACGCCGCAGATGACTTCGGTGGCCTCTGACTTGTACGGTGGTAGGCGGACTCTCTGTGTTCTCCCGTCGAGGAAGGAGGTGATCCACTCCAGCGCCTTGTCCTGGATTCCGACGTTGCTGAGGCGCCGTACTAGGGTGCGGTGGCAGACCGTGTCGAATGCCGCGGAGAGGTCTAGGAGGATGAGGGCCGCTGTTTCTCCATTGTCCATCAGGGCTCGGATGTCGTCGGTGGCGGCGATGAGGGCGGTCTCGGTGCTGTGGTTGGCTCGGAAGCCGGACTGTGAGGGGTCGAGGGATCCGTTCGTCTCGAGGAAAGCGGCCATCTGCTTGTTGACGGTCTTCTCGATGACTTTGGCTGGAAACGGGAGGAGCGAGATGGGGCGGTAATTCTTGAGGTCGGTGGGGTCCGCTGTTGGTTTCTTGAGTAGGGCGCTGAGTTCGGCGTGTTTCCAGCTCTCGGGGAAGATGGTGGTGTCGAGGGATGTGTTGATGATGTCTCGGAGGTGGGGTGCGATGACAGCGTCGGCTTTGTTGAAGACGTGGTGAGGGCAGGGGTCGGTCGGTGATCCGGAGTGGATGGAGTTCATCGTGCGGATGGTGTCTTCGGTGCTGATCGGGGTCCAGGCGCGGAGGGTGGTGGTGGGGGGTGGTTGTTCGGTCATGGTGTGCGTTGGTTGGTTGTTGAAGCTGTTGTGTATGTCCGCGATCTTGTTGTGGAAGTATGAAGCCAGGGAGTTGCAGAGGTCTTGCGATGGGGTGATGTCGTTGTTTCCTGCGCTGGGGTTGGAAAGCTCTTTGACGATGTTGAAGAGTTCCTTGCAGTTGTGTGCGTTGTTGTCCAACCGGTCCTTGAATGCTGTTTTCTTGGCGGCGCGGATCAGCTGGTGGTGTTATTAAAGTGTGGCTCCTCCTACTTTGTTATAAATGGCCAGGGATCACTAGACCATATATGTTGCATTGACTACATTACAGTACATGGCCAGTTGGGCATGAGAATTGTCGTTCATAAAAAATTTATTTATTTATTTATTTATTTTTGATATTTGTAAAGCGCAACTTATACCCTCAGGCGTCTTGGCGCTGGTAAAACCGGTTAAATATGATAATTAGCAAGAAGAAGGAGCAGTTATTGGTTAAAGAGCCACGTTTTTAGAAGCCTGCGGAATTGAAGGAGGGAGGGACTCTCCCTGATGTTTAGGGGTAGCGTGTTCCATAGCTTAGGGGCAGCCACCAGAAAGCGACGATCGCCCCAGGACACTGTTTTTGTACGGGGGACAACCAGTTGACTGAGGGTAGTTGAGCGTAGAACTCTGCTGGGTCTATATCGTTGTAGCTGATCTTTCAGAAAGTGGGGACCTTGGTTGTTAAGCGCCTTGAATACTATACACAGGGACTTGAAATGAATTCTGTTTCGGATAGTGAGCCAGTGGTACTCCTTTATACTTGTGGATATAGATTTGTATTTTGTTTTACCCGAGAGTAGGCGGGCTGCTGCATTCTGGATTGTCTGTAGTTTGGATACTACTCTGGATTGGGCATTGAGGAAAAGGCCATTACAATAATCCAGAGCGGAAAGGACAAGAGAAGTGATCAATGTTTTAATGGCTGATTCCGGAAGGAAAGGACGTATTTTCCTTATCATCTTCAATTTTAGGTGTGCTGCGGAGACTGTTTTATTGGCATGGTGCATGAAGTTAAGACCTTCATCGAAGATGATTCCGAGGTTCCTGACCTTGGCAGTGGGGGTGGGAGGGGTGCCAAAGGCTTCTGGCCACCAGCTTGAAGGCCAGGCTGGGTGAAGGGGTCCAAAAATGAGCACCTCGGTTTTCTCCGAGTTTAATTTAAGGCAGTTGGTGGTCATCCAATCTCCTATGCCTACAAGTCCTTTCTTAAATTTTTCTGCTACTAGATCTCCGTCCCCTTTGATAGCCAGAACAAGTTGGGTATCATCGGCGCAGGAGGTTAGGCTCATCCCGTGTGCTTTGATGGTTTTAGCAAGGTCCGACACATAAATGTTGAAAAGTGTCGGACTTAGGGATGAGCCTTGAGGTACTCCACAAGGTGATGAGAGTTGGGCCGATTGAAAAGGTCCCAGGATAACAGCCTGCGTTCTTTTGGCTAGGAAGGAGGCAATTAGGTCTTTGGCAGTGTGGCAAATGCCAAATCCCTCGACACGGTCGACCAAGATGGTGTGGTCGACCGTGTCGAAGGCTGCTGACAGATCCAGCATTACCAGAATGGCTGTTCCCCCCTGGTCCCTAATCACCCTAATATCATCGGCAGCCTTAATCAAGGCTGTCTCTGTCCCATGATATTTCCGGAATCCAAATTGCGTGTCATCCAGGAGATGGTATTTTTCAATGAATTCAGAGATCTGAATGTTCATGGCTTTTTCGATCACCTTTGCCACGAATGGGAGACTTGCAATGGGTCGGTAGTTTTTTAACTCATTTTTATCCAGGGAGGGTTTTTTTAACAGGGGTTTAAGTAGGGTATTTTTTAGGGGGTCTGGGTAAGTGCCTGAGAGTAGAGTGGAATTGCAGACCTGAGTGAGTAGTGGTATAATAGAATCCATTACCGGCAGGAGTACTGAGAGTGGGCAAGGGTCCAAAGCTGATCCTGATTTGATAGAGGACAGTATGGTTTTTATTTGGTCTGTTGTAACCGGTTGGAAGCTGGAAAACATGTTATCTGGAGGTGGAATGGAAAGGTTATCTGTCCTGGAAAGTGAATTTGCAGAGAAAGCTTGATAGATGTCATCAACCTTGGTAAAGAAAAAAGACGCTAAGGAGTCACATAAGAGTTGCGATGGAGGGGGAGTGAGATCCGGGGCATTGCCTGATAGAGATTTAGTGATTTGGTACAGTTGTCTACTGGAGTTATTGGCTTTTTGAATCTGGTTGGTATAATAATCTTTTTTAGCTTTGATGATCATGGCTTTATAGAGTGTCAAAGATTCCTTGTATATTTCTTTGCTAACTGTGTCATAGGTTTTCCTCCATAATCTTTCTTTATTACGGTTGATTTGCTTTTGTGCCCTTAGTTTTTCATTATACCAGGGGGCAGTAGGTTTGGATCTGTTTCTTGATAATTCTTTAGTGGGGGCTGACTGATTCGTGGCTTGACTAAGCCAGATGTGAAATTGCTGTAATGCTAAGTTGGGCTCTGTAGACAGCCTAGGACGGGTGTCATCTAGTATTAATCTTAAGTCGTCCTGGTTGATATTTTTCCAATCTTTGAAGGACTGTTTAGGGGTGGGAGTGGGTTTAAAATCGCAATTGATATTGATAGATATAGTAGCGAAAATTGCGTGATGGTCAGTCCAGGGCATGGGTAATATGTTAGTTATTTGTAGGCCTTCTAGATTGGAGAAAATAGGATCCAAAATGTGTCCGGCTAGGTGGGTGGGGGACATAACCCGTTGTTTTAGCCCTAGTGATTCCAGATCAGAAGTAAGAGTGATCGTGTCGGTTGTTGACATTGATCCAAGTGAAAATTTAGATCTCCTAGGACCGTGAAAGCACTTTCAGTGACTACTGATTCCATCATAGTATTTATGCTGGTTAGAAATGCTGTTCTGGATCCCGGGGGGCGGTATATTAGTATACCTTTGAAATTAAACAAAGGAGTTAGCTTGATGGCAAATTGCATAGCTTCGCAAGATGTAGATGGGATAGGGGTCGTTCTAACAGAATAAGAATTTCTCGCTATTATAGCCAGCCCACATCCTCTTTGTCTGGGCCTGTCCTGGCAGTAGGCTTTGTATCCCTCTGGTACTGCTATAGCTAGATCTGGTTGTGATGTATCATCGGTCCATGTCTCAGTGACAAACAGCACATCTAGTTTAAAATCGGTTATGAGATCGAAGATCTCCTGCCTGTGCTTTCCGAGTGATCGTGCATTGATAAGGGCGAAGGTGATGGCAGTATTTCTACCGTGTTTTGATGGCAAAAAGTTAGCGTCAGATGGTCGTGACGGTATTGAGTAATTACAGTGGGGGCAGTAGGTGACACGGTGACTGTGCATCTCTGATGGCGTTACGTTTATGCAGCGGATATTGGGCGCTGGCCGCAGTGCCAGTAGTTCTTGGCTAGTGTACATCATTTTGATGTCTGATGCAGTTTGGGCAGGGATTGTGGCCCTGGGCCCGGTCCCGGCGCGGACGGGCGCAGGCGGGCTTGCCTCTGGCGCGCCTCCGGCGCGCCCGCTGCGCCCGCCCGCTGCACGGACGGGATGATCCTTCCATTTTATGCATAGAGAGGGGGAGAGGAGGGCGGGTGGGTTGAATGACTAGAGCGCAACCCTTACCTCCTCAAGATGGCGGGTGAGGTGGGTCAGGTCACGTGATCGCGCCTGGGAAGGGCAGCGCTATGATCAAGAGAAATCCGAAATCGCGCCTCAGCGAAGCAGTCTCACTGTAAGGTGAGCAAATGAGCAATTGTTTTTACTCCTACAATTAAAATCGGCAATAAAAGGTATTTGTCCTCTGCACGGACAATTACGTCACAAGTAGCGTTTTTATTAAAAAAGAATAGCAGGAGAATCCCCCGGCTTCCGCCTCAGGGGAGAGCAATTATCAAGATCAGGTTTTGCCTAAACGAAGGATATCCACCCCTTAAGTAGGCTAAGAGGGCGGGGGGGTTGAATGACTAGAGCGCAACCCTTACCTCCTCAAGATGGCGGGTGAGGTGGGTCAGGTCACGTGATCGCGCCTGGGAAGGGCAGCGCTATGATCAAGAGAAATCCGAAATCGCGCCTCAGCGAAGCAGTCTCGCTGTAAGGTGAGCAAATGAGCAATTGTTTTTACTCCTACAATTAAAATCGGCAATAAAAGGTATTTGTCCTCTGCACGGACAATTACGTCACAAGTAGCGTTTTTATTAAAAAAGAATAGCAGGAGAATCCCCCGGCTTCCGCCTCAGGGGAGAGCAATTATCAAGATCAGGTTTTTTGTTTTTTGTTAATCCCACAAATATCCAGTAATATATATTTCTCAACAACATTTGTGACATGGTATACAAATCCTTTCTCTGAGCCTGAACTGGTACCACAGATGGATTGTAGAAATTGAATGTACATGAGTCGTCACTAGTTTTTAGGATGTTATCTTGATTTGTCTCTCATTCCTGTTGTCCATCAGTTTTGGTTCTTTTGCCTGATACCCCGTGTCATGTACCTGCTGCTAATCTAGCCCTCACTTTTCATTGTGAAGTGCTAAAATGCCTAGTCACTCATTGACAGGGATAAAGTTTGATCACTGCACCTTGGAGAAATATCAATGGCTGAAGTATGAAATGAATCCAATACTTTTTCTAATTCATTGTGGCCCTTGTGTTCCTTCATCTTTTCATCAATTGTAATCAACATGACAGTCTGCTCAAATATCCTAAAGCGTACGTGAGTTTTTTTTTCAAGTGAGATTTGAGTGCCAAAAGCATCTTTCTTTTCAGGTTTGTCTTTAGGAAAAGTCCTGTAAAATGTTCATTTTATGATCACCACACTGGATAGGGACAGTTTTTTGGATGTCATTGTCACTTGAGGTGCTTGTTGATGTCACAAAAAGTATAGGAACATTTCTCTACGTCTTGTTCAGTTGTTGCTGGATTTTGTTCTTATTTTGTGTGTTAAGAGAATGTTTGAATGACTGTTTGTGGATTCGGAGTTGAAATCTGTTAGTAATGTGGTAATGTCATCTGCTTCCAGTTACTCATGTATTTCTGAAAAAAAACAGATGTTATCTCAATGGTTTTTGTTAATATCTCAAGATGCGCTAAACTTGCAATCCAGTTCTAACAGAAATGACAGGTGTGTTTTTATGCATTTAGAAACAGCAATAAAAGTTAATAAGTAAGGCAGAACACACAATAAAAATCCAAGACAAATTCACAATAATAGGAATTATTTTTTATGATTAAAATGACACCAAAATGACAAAAATCCAATGTAGGCAACCAGCAATATGATATTTTAAAGATTAAAGACGTTATAGTACCTAAAAGCCAAAAGCGCCAACTTGGAACTTGCCCAGAACAAAGTCAACTTTTCAGGCCAACTGTGATGGAGTACAGGTCAGATGTGATGAGCATTAGGGCCAGGTCAGGTTTTTAACTTCTGACATAGTTACTTTTTTGGAGCTTTTTCTCTCGACGTCGAGCAAGGTTCCCCGTCAGGCCAGGTTGCAGTTCAATGATGAGGCCTCAGTGAACTCCTGGAGGTCTCGTCAATGGCAAAGATCTCTGGAGCTTCAGCTGGGCAAACGTGAAACTCATGCTGATTCGCAATTCGTCGTCGATGTCTTGGCTCTCAACGACGGATCTGTGAACTTATGGAGCTTTTTGTCAAAAATTCGCCAAATTGTCTCAAACATCCGGATCTTCTTCCAGAAGGTATTTTTGGGGTCTTGAAGTGTCCACAACACCAATCCAAGGTTCCAGAAGCTCTGAGTTGCTCCTTGGGAAGGTGGGCCTACAAGACCCACAGTGCACCTGGTCAATTCCTTCAAAGTCAAGGTAAAGCTGGTCAGCTGGGTTTTCTTGGTGAAGATGATGCAAATGGAGCTCTTTTAACCTGTTGCAAAGTCCCTCTGTTGATGACGCCCAAAGTGTGCCGCATGTGCAGTCCTTAAAAGTGCACTGCTCTTGGTGCTTGCCAGGGGTTTAGCAGGGCAGTCTTTCTTTTTTTTATTTCTTTCAGGCAGGGATCTGGGTTGCTGGGCAGCTCTCCCATTTTATACAGGCTTCTGGGCTGGCAAGAAGGGTATACCCCTGAGCAATGGGGCACAGGGTGCGACCCTCCATGATGGCTACTTCCCCGGAAGTGTGGCATTTTCTTGAACTGTTTCACAAAAACTAAAATGGAGACAATCTCTCCTTGGCTCTCCTGCCTGGCCAAGAGGTTCAATCTGTCTCTGGGGGTAAAGTCTCTCTAGCAAAGAGGGGCAATTCAGGCTGTTCCTCCTCTGAAGGTGGGGAGGGGGTTTTACTCTCTGATTTTCCTGGCTCCCAAAGTGACGGGTGTTCAGGCGGGGCCTGGATTCGAGTAGCGAAATGTGAACACCCAGTCCCGGCGGTGTAGGCGTTTCCTGATGCTTGAGGTTGTACGGGGGCAATGCCCTCCCTGGTGAGTTGCTGGTAGGCGTCCACCTGGCAGTGAACCCGGTCCAGCATTATTGAGGTGGAGATGTGTCCCCAGGCCCTGATGAAATAGCTGCAAAATTCTAGGACAATGAAACTTGTCGGCCGTTCAGGTTAGAATGGTCTAAACATGACGCCTTTTTTAATTGGGTGTGAACACTAGGCAAAAATATTAAATACATATGATAGGTGTTCTCAACCTATTTTAATGGAAAGTGAAGTTGACTCTGTTACACGTTACGGAGTTGGGTTGGTAAATAGTTTACACCATTATTTGCTACACCTTTCTCATTTTTGGGTTACATCTTCATAATATTTTGAGTTAGGTCCCATTTATTTGTTTCTTGTCATGAAAGTGCTGATGATGATAAAGTAAGCTCACTGGTGAGTACCTACCAGCAGCTCTGTGGACATTGCTTTCGTGAGGCACTTTCTGACCCACCTCACATTTTTCGCATACTTTATGATTACTGTAACAGTAACAGCCTCTATTCTAGGATAATTGTGATGCTTTTGTGGTTGATGGTTTCTAAAAAATAATAAAAAAAATTGTAAACACATGGGAGGTATGACTAAATAATATTAGCATAGCCACACCCAGAAGGTATCTTTGATACTCAGTGGATTCAGAATGTATAATTTCATTGTGTGTCAGTTGCAACCAGCCCTTTTATGTTTGGTAACCTTGATTTGAAGACTCTGAAAAAATGGGTGGTTCATCTGCCTTTTCGGATGGAAACTCTTCAGCGGGTGATTCTGTTGGTTCTTCAACGCCATTTCTTGCCCACCCTCCATCTCTAGGACGCTTACTATCAAATCCCGATTCACCCTAGCTCTCATTGGTTCCTGGGGCTTTGCATTCAGGCCATCATTTTCAGTTTCAAGTCATGTCTTTCGGCCTGAGGTCTGCGCAGCGGGTGTTCACCAAGGTGGTGTCTTTGTTGGTCGCTTCCTTGCATCTTCAAGGTGTCCTGGTTTACCCTTACCTAGACGATTGGTTGATTCATGCTCCCTCTCTAGACCAGTTGTTGGTAGATCGGGAAGTGGTGTGCTCTGCGTTGAAGGCTCATGGGTTTCTTCTGAATCTTCCTAAGTGTCAGCTAGAGCCCTCTCAAGACTTGACTTTCATAGGAGCTTACTTTCGAATCGATATCAACAGGGTGTTCCTGCCGGTCCCTCGGGTAGTGACCATGGGGTCTCTTGCTCAGAAGTTCTGGTGGGGGGGATACTTTCTTCCTTGCCTCTGGTTGGGACTTCTGGGTCTCATGTCAGTGACTGTGTTTATGGGGGTTTGGGCTCGTTTTCACCTCCGTGGTTGTATCTGTTGGCTCGTTGGAATCCAGTGTCTCGGAATATGGCCTAGCTGATTCCGGTGTCTCCTTCCATCCTCCCTGCCCTGCTCTGGTGGACGGTGTCGGACCATCTTTCTCGGCGTCTGCCGCTTCAGCCTCTCCTCTGGCGTTCCTCACTATGGATGCCAGTTCTTTCGGGTGGAGGGTGACCTTGGATTCTCTGTCTCTTCAGGGTCAGTGGTCCCTTGGCGTTCTTCCAAATGACAGTATTTGGCGTAGGTGTCCCGTGCTGTATTGAGGTTTCGCAACCAGTTGTCGGAGCACGATGTGGTGGTGCGTTCGGACAACATGATGTCAGTGGAAACCTGAATCATCAGGGCGATTCCTGGTCCACGTCTCTGAATGCGGTTGTGGGTTCCTTGTTTTGTTGGGTGGAGGGGCATCTGTTGTCTCTCCCGACCGTTCATATTTGGATTGTAACAATTGAAATAAAACAACCTAGGCACTTAAATGTAGCACTTGTCAAAAACAATAATATCCACAAAGAGAGGTTACAAAAGGTCCACATTCAATATTTATTAACACTGTTATTAATATCACATATCAAAATTCAGTTAAAAAGAAAATTACAATTCATATTCCAAATACCAAAGACACAATAATTGGAAATACAATAAAAGAAAAGAAAATAGTTCTTAAGCATAATTAATGGTTGAAAAAAACAGTAAAAAGTGGCAAAGGGAAATAAATCTCGACGCGCGTTTTGGCGGCCAGCGCCTTTTTCGGGAGAATAGCCACGTGTATTATATAAATTTAGCAAGATGGTATTTTTAAAAAAGATCTTATGAATAGATGAAGAGCGTTTCTTCGCATCCAGACCGCAAGGGATTCAGATAAACTAAGTTGATGCTGAAAATAAAAGATTCAGTTTGTTTCGGCTAGTATTTGGTAATTCAGCTAATTCTGCGACATACGCAATTCTCGCTAATTCTGTCGGTGCCTGGTCGCCTGATTTATATGTTGGGTTCAGGTCGGCGTCACGAGTAACCTCTGGTTTTAGTGTGATGGAAATCTGCTCGTATTTCGAAGAATCACGACTAAGGGAATTTTGTATAAAACCAATGATAATAGGCTCTGTTTCAATTTCGAGCAATTCATGCACTCGATCCGCGGACCGGTAAACATGTGATAAGTTACCAGCTTGGCGGCTGCAGATGAGAGTAAATCTACCCGATGTGGAGATTTCTTTCACGGTCCAATATTCGAGTAGAATTAGGACGGCAGTTTGTAAGAGTCCGGGAGCGAGGATCGGGGTTCTGTTTAGCTTCTTTTCAAACTGATACCTGATAACTGTTGTTGATATCAGTTTGAAAAGAAGCTAGAGTGAGCTAAAGAATGGTGATGGATTAAACCCAGATCAGTTGACTGGGGGTGAGTGTTTGATTGGCTCAAACGCTCCGTCCATCATCCCCTTTTGTATTGCTTTGTTCGCCCTAAATTGGCAGGGTATGCTCAGACGTGAGTCCCTTGCTCACTTGGCCACTGGATTCAAGATAGCCTGGCTGATGAGGATTATGAATCCGAAACCGGTCCCAGGATGCTTGTTTCCGGTCCAGGGAAGACATGGCTTGGCAGTTCGGGCTGGACTGTTCCCATGAGGCACAGGGTCAGACTGATTTACATATGGCCATGTCTGAACTGGGGTGGCTGAGTGAGCTAAAGAATGGTGATGGATTAAACCCAGATCAGTTGACTGGGGGTGAGTGTTTGATTGGCTCAAACGCTCCGTCCATCATGCCCTTTTGTATCGCTTTGTTCGCCCTAAGTTGGCAGGGTATGCTCAGACGTGAGTCCCTTGCTCACTTGGCCACTGGATTCAAGATAGCCTGGCTGATGAGGATTATGAATCCGAAACCGGTCCCAGGATGCTTGTTTCCGGTCCAGGGAAGACATGGCTTGGCAGTTCGGGCTGTACTGTTCCCATGAGGCACAGGGTCCGACTGATTTGCATATGGCCATGTCTGAACTGGGGTGGCTGAGTGAGCTAAAGAATGGTGATGGATTAAACCCAGATCAGTTGACTGAGGGTGAGTGTTTGATTGGCTCAAACGCTCCGTCCATCATCCCCTTTTGTATCGCTCCATTAATCATAGGCTTAAGCAGGTCATTGGGTTGGCTTACTATCTTTTGGGGTCTCCTCCTCCAGCAGGGGTGCAGGGGCGGTCTACCCGGGGGTTAGCAGCTTTCTGGGCTGAGGTTCAGGAGGTTCCACTGTCCGTTATCACTTGGACAACCACTTGGGCATCCAATAATACCTTTGTGAGGCATTATCGGATCCCGAATATGATGGGGAATTATGCTAATTTTGGCTTGGGGTACTGCATGCTGTATGCTCCTGAATTTCTTTACTACTGTTCAATAAATCACTGGGTTGTGCTCTATTTGGTGTCCTGGTGGTTTGTTGTGGATAAATGCCGGTGGTTGCTTAGGTATTCTCACTTTGTAAATGAATGGGACTAGGACAGGAGGGAGATGGGGGTAATACCCTATTACTTACTGGTAATCTTCATTACTCCTGGTCCTGTTGTCCTCGTCCCATTAATTACTTCCCTCCCTCCCGGTCTTTCCTGCCTTCATCTGGGCTTGGTCTTTTCAGGTGGAATGCTGGGATAGGAACGCTTATGTACTCCCAGAGGGAGGGGTAGGATAGGGCAAGCATTCCTTCGTTCTTTTTTTCTGTTGATGAGATAGGTTATCTCACTTTGTAAAAGAATGGGACGAGGTCAACAGGACCAGGAGTAATGAAGATTACCGATAAGTAATAGGCATTCCTCTTGTCTCTACATTAGGCATGCCCACAGAGCTGGCTGAATGCACTCCAGAAGAACCTCAGTACTTCTTTGATTTTATTTTTTGTTTGTCGAAATAGAAAAAGGTCTGGCAAAACAACAAATGGTAAATGAAAACTGTATTGACTGACCTTCTTCGATTTCCACTGACCATTGTGGAAATAAAAAAGACTGCTCTGCTTCCCAGTCCCTAAGAATAAATGCCGGTGCTGTACACAGGCAACCACTGGCACAAATTAATTACTTGTGTAGGGTTATTATACTATGGTTATGATCATTGTATGGTTCCTAAACCATATATAAATACATACATAAATAACAGAGGCTAAAAGTACTCAACTGGTGCTTCTAAAATACGCCTACCCCGGTGTACCTAACCTTAGTACGAGGGAAGAAGTAAGTATGTATGTAAAGTGCACTATCACCTGACAGGCATCTTGGTGCTGTATACCGCTGTGGAACCTGTCCTGGCTTTCCCTGTGAGATGCTCCCTACTGGGCACCCCCAAGGTGAAACCAGGCATCCCAGCACTTTAGGGCCGTTGTGGAGATTAAGCAAGCTATTGCCCAGAGTTGCAGAGTGGGGACACATGATTAGAGTAGGCACTGAGGCGGGAATTATCGAGTCCGTGGACATTGAACCCAAGACCCTGCCACATCGGGAATTGAACCCTGGTCCTGGCCAGACTTCTGCATCAGGGTCTGCCGCTCTAACCATTGAGCCACACTTCTCCACATGTGAGGTGTAGCATAAAGGTAGTATTCTTTTGCCAAGAATCTGCTCAAGATTTCCCTAAGGCTCTAATCAGCTCCATACCTTAGTTTAGAATGGAGGTCAGGCTCAGGACTCGATTTCCCAGAAAAAAATGTAGCAAGCAGTGTATTTAAGTACAAAAGTATGCATTTTAAAAGAAAGTGACAGTGATGTCATGTGCTTGTAAATAAAGGTAAAATTCGTCAGTACATTAAAGATACGGGGAAAAAAGTGTTTGCTTTTATTCTCCCAAAAACTCACCTCAAGTATTTTAAGACATCATAACTTTCGTGTCAATATAACACATATCCTTAGAATCATACTGCAAGACTTGGTACTCAGAAAGTGGTTTACACTAGTTGCACTTTAGGAGAGATAGAGAAATCGTATGATGAATCGTCCCAAAATTCTTGTTCATTCCTCTATCGAAATAATCCTTAGAATTCTCTCCCTTTTGGCAAATAAAAGACAAAACGTATTACAATGTAGCATTATGATATGATCCTGACATATATGGAATCTTTGAGTTGGAAGAATCATTCTTATCTGTTTATAAACTGTTCTATTTATTTTTCATTCATTGCTGAAACATATGCTATCTCTGCCTAGTTACAAAACAATGCGAACCCATTCCAGAAATAACTTTTTACAATTCAAAATACACATTTTATGCCTACACGCCAATACTGCGGAAGTGTTGGATAGTCACAGACATTTCTGTCAGTTGAAAGTGAACGGATGAACAGTATATGTCAGTTTTCCCAAAGTTTGATATGTGTGGGGTACGCAATTGCAGAGAATATTTAAAGTTTGGAGCATGACACATTCAGAATTGTTTTGGGATCTATTTCTTTACCCCAAAATAAAATAAATTCTCATACATAATACTAATTCCTGCAAACGTTTGGCAAAACCTGCAAAAACGGATACAAATTACTACATTAACTGGGGTCAGATATCTACAACAAGTTCATGGATGAGGTTTTGTTCAGATATTCAAAGTAACTACTTTGTTAACTTTGCCTACTTTACATCCATTACAACTCCTTTTATTCTCCCCTGGGAATGTCCACTTTGCAGATCAATGAGTAAGGTACAAAGATGTAATTTAGACATACATAGAGTACATCACAAGCACCCATAAATAACACCTTGAACATCTGTGTAAGCATAATGTATCTTTCTGAATTGCCACAACTATTCAATTATCCAGATGCCTTTGCCTACTGCAGATCTACATGCCCCTTTGACTCTCCTACCACCTGCAACAATAGGGTCAGGAGCTGCTCTGCCACCTAGGAAAGCAACAGCTGAAACTAGGGATAAGAGGCTTGCCAAGTCCTTCTCAGGTAGAAGATCTCCATCTATGCACAGGTCAGTAGGAATCCAGCAGTCCCTGTACTTGCCACCCCAATACTGCCCCCTATGTTGCTTTTCTTCTAGGAGTGCCATCTTTACCCGCCGATAAAGAGGAGTCATACCCAGAATTGAAAAACACGGGCCTCATTAATGAAAACTGTTGCATCGCTGCAATAAAACAGCGATGCAACAGGTTTCAATGCGCCCTACTTGCAACAGGATGAATGTGCCGTATTTAATGTACGTTGCTCAATGTCGCAAGGAATGACAGATACATCAGGAATCCAGACGTATCTTTCGGCGCAAAAGTCTTGCCCACTCCATCATATCCTGCAGCCATTCCCTGTGTCCCAGTGGGTTCACGTTCATCCCTTTAATTGCGACTTGCCGTTTGGCAAGTACCAATAGCAGACTCAGGAATTTATGAATTAGCTTTCTTTTGACTGGGGTCAAGAGAAGGCCCAGCAGTACTTCACTGGAGATACCCTTAAAAATCAATCCCGTAGCTTGTTTGATTGTCTGTAGGACCTCACTCCCATACGGCTCAATGTGTGTATACTGCCAAACCACATGTAGAAAGTCAGCCGCAGGGGCCCTGCATCAGACCTTATTGGGTAGATACCATGCAGCGTCTTAGGAGTGATATGAGTTGTGCGATAAGTCTCGCTATTCTTTCACTCTAAAATAGCTGATATCCATGCCACTCTTGAATCACAAAGGGATCTGCTGGGCTCTCCTCTCACTCTGGCCCCGTCTCTTTCAGAATGGATACCAAAGGAACCCCAAAGTAGGCTGTCCAATTTCCCTCTTCTTACTCTCCAGCAGGCAGATCTGCTTCTGAATAAGATTAAATCTGGATCTCCTTTGGACCCTTGCCCCCTCAAGACCCTGAAAGACTGTAGGGAAGTCCTGATGCCCCATCTCCTCGAAGTGATGAACCATGCCATAACTGAAGGTATTTTTCCATCATCGTGGAAAAAGGCAGTAGTCAAACCTCTGCTGAAGAAGCGGACTCTAGATCCGGAGATATTAAAACACGTTCGTCCCATATCTCTGCTGCCGGCTCCAGCAAAGATGCTTGAGACATATATCAACCAACATCCGACTGCCTTTCTTGACAACTCCGGCCTTCTGGACTCGTCACAACATGGTTTCCGGAAGATCCATAGCACCGAGTCCGCCCTCATGGTGGTCGTAAACAACATACGCTCTAAGGTCGACCAGGGCATGACTACTCTTCTGGTCCTGCTCAACCTGACGTCAGCTTTTGACACCCTGTCCCCCTCGATTCTAACAGCTTGTCTTAGGGAGATAGGGGTGGAGGGCCCTGCGCTGAGCCTGTTGGCCTCCTTCCTCAATCAGAGGGAGCAGAAGGTCAAGCTGGGAGTTTACCTGTACCCCCCAAACCTGTGCAGTGTGGGGTCCCACAAGGGTTTGCGTTGAGCCCCACCATTTTCAACATCTATGTGGCCCCACTTGCCAGGCTAGTAAAATCTTTTGGGATGGAGGTGGTGTCATACGCCGATGACACCCAAATCATGGTGTCTCTCTCCCACTCGGTGAGTACCTCCGCGCTCAGTTTCAGGAACTGCATGGAGGCAGTCTCACGGTGGATGATTCTGAATTCACTGAAGCTGAACGGAGAGAAAACCGAGGTGCTGATCTTCGGCCAAGATCAGCACATCTGATCTAGCGACTGGTGGCCCCCATCCCTTGGAGCATGTCCACTGCCCACGAAATCCGCTCGGAACCTGGGCATGATGATCGACACCTCGCTTGCTATGGATCAGCAGGTAAACAGAACAATCTCTACCTGTTGGGGTGTTATCAGGATCCTGAGAAAAATCACCCACTATCTCTCCCTGAAAGCCCGTAAACAGATTGTGGTTGCCCTAGTGGTATCGCGGCTAGACTACTGCAATGCGCTCTATTCGGGCATAAATAAAGGCCTGATACAACGCCTGCAGACTGTCCAAAATGCGGCAGCGAGATTTGTTCTTGATGTCCCCAGTCTCTCCTCTGCTACATCAGCCAGGAAGAATCTGCACTGGCTTCCGATTCAGGCCAGGATCTCTTTTAAGATCCGGTGCCTCGTCCATGGGGCCATGTTTGGAGAAAGCTCTGATGTTATAAGATCTCTGCTGGTTCCATACATCGCTCCTCTAGTAAGAATCTCTTGGCTGTTCCCCGGGTTCGTAGAGCCAGGTGGGGAGGAAGGGCCTTTTTCTCCTTGGCCCCAAAGCTAAAAGCACAACCTTCTATTGTGCTTTTCAGGAAAGCACTAAAAACATGGCTCTTCTCAGAGGCTTATGTGTAATCTTGCACTCGACTCCAATATTATGTTATACTTCTGTTAGGCGCCTTGATGCCTCTTGGGCTAAGTTGCGCAATATAAGACTGCCTTCATTCATTCATTTATTCATATACAGTTGATGAACATAATTATATTGTATGAGTTTAAAACGGGCATTTAAGCTAATCTTTCATACTTTTTCATGGATCTTTTGCCAGTCCCGTGGGGCAATATCTTCCCCCAAATCCCACCTCGCTTGGGCTTTAGGTGTGATCGGCTGGGCATCCTCTTATAACTTTCTTTATAGGTAATAAGTCTTCTGCCCCCATCATATCCAGCAGTCTATTCATTGTCTGGAAGTTTGCGTGCAGTGGCTGACATCTTAATATATTGTAAATATTGCCCACGCCAAGAGCAAATCAATCTGCCGCCTCTTCATGGGTCATAAATTGGCGCCAAATATACAAATTTCCTAGCACCTCACACCCTCCAGTTTTCCATTTTCTCATTGACATGTTATTTTCTATATATGAGAAGGGTTTGATTGCCCATATCGACATATCACAAGCATATGTGACCACTCGTTCCCATATATGGCCCACCTGTCTAACCAAGAAGTGATAAGTGTCTGGAATGTGTGCCCCAATATATGTATCTCTGGTAGACCTCAATGACCATCTAGGTGGCCCAACAGCCGCTTCTCCAAATGATCCTCCTCATCGAACCAATGGATTGCATGTTGAAGGTTTGCTGCTAGATAGCAGTACTCTAGGTTGGGGAGGTCAATGCCCACTTTCTCCCAGGGCCGTTGCAGCATACGGAGTCTGATTCTTTTCCATTTCGTGGACCATAATAGCTCCACATGGAGGCCATCAAGCTCACAGAAGTACAGTTGGGGGATCTCACATCACGAGCTCTGCATAACATATAAGCAGCGAGGCAATATTACCACCTTGAATAAGGCTGACCTACTCATCAGCGTTAGCGGGAGGTCTTTCCAGATTTGGACCGATGCCTGAAGTCCAGTCATGACCCTAACTAAGTTTAGATACAGGAACCACTGATTTTCTGTGGCTAATGTAATACCCAGTTAGTGGAGCCCATCCAGGCATGGCAGTGGAAGTTCTGAGAGCATTGGCAGGTCCATACCTGCCAGCATCCCAAGTGGCATAAGTTGTGACTTCTGGGCAGTTGCCGTTAGGCCAGAGACGGCTGCAAACTCCCAGAGAGCTGTCTGCACTATTGGCAGTGCCTCGGCTGGCTTTTACACCAATGCGTCATTGGTATAGAGTGATGTCAAATGTACAGTCCTCCCTATTTTAATTCCCAGTCCATGAGTCCATGTCGCAATGACACTATAAGCCGCTCCATCACCACTGCGAATAGCAGCCAAGAAAGGAGGCTAGGGGAGAGTTGCTCATAGTTCATAGAGAAGGCTTTAAATGGAGAAGTGCAATAGAACTGAAAATATGGAATCCAATAAGTAGTTTGTAACAGTATGGGGTGCTAGATGACAGTACACAATGATTGCACGGAGGGATAGCCAGAACAGTTTTGATAAAGGTAGAGTGTGTAGATGTTACGGTAAGACCAAGGGTGTTTTTAATTGCTCATTTATGTGGGGTCAGCCTTCTCGCTTAGTGTCAGGTAACAGTAGTAGGCCTGGACATTTTAGGTATTTATTTCCTGGTGAAACAGGGAAGCAAAATAATGTGATAAACCATTTTTTTGGGGGGCATTGGTGGAATTTCACTGATTAGTAGTTCGTGAGTCGCAGTTCGTGGTTTTGCTTTGTAATGATTAGTCAATTCATACGGCGATGGCAAGGGCAGAAAGCCCCCAAAATCTTGTGAAATCCCACAAATTTCCTCCAGTGGAAAAAATTCACAAAAATATGGTAATTTGTCACATGGGTGGATTTTTCGTGTTTCGTATTTCAAATGTGTTTCCCCCAACAGAAGTAGGTATGTATTTTTTTTTAACTCACTCGAGTATGCATTTCAAAGTTGATGGCCTTTAAGGACGAGAGCATTGTGGGAGTGTTGCTCACCATACCCCAGTTTGCCTATATTTCTTGAGGAATATGTCTGTCTCAAAAGGGAGGTGTGGGTGGAGTTTGGCTGCTGTATTGGAGGTGGAGATGAAGTATCATTGTTCGCAAACCTTCTCTAAGGGTGGGCTGAATGTTTTTTTTAACTCACAACTACACAAAGGGGGCTAATATAAGTATTCAAATTATTCTAATGGTGGACACTAAGTAATGGCAGCTACCACCGTATGTGGCTCGGTACAGTCTCATAAACACACTTTTTCAAAAATTCAGATTACGGTTTTGCTCCCGCTTGCATTACTGGAAAAGGGTTCCACCAACTCCCCAAAAATATCTATAGCCAATATAATTTAAGTAAACTTACTAATGAAATGCTATCAAGGTATGCAACACTTCCCAATGAAAAGTGAGTTCAAGTAGCAATTTCAAAATTCTATTTTATTGCTGCAAAGGTTATAAATTAAAGTAATAATGATTTCCACAATTTTAGTAATCACGAAGGGTTTACCAGAATAATTAACACAGCGAACTGTTTCAGGAAGCAATAGGCTGCAATTGACTATCTTGGTCTGCCCGACCTTTACTTTGAATGAAAGCATCATTAGCTCGTCGACACAGTGAATTATTCTAGAAAGGTGACATAAATTCAAACAGCATTTCTATTTCAGGCATGTCCCCAGTCATGGAAACAGGAGGTTAGCTGAAAAATATGTATTTTCTCTGAGCAGCTGAATATGGCCGAGAAAGATAATAAAATAAACGGCAGTGAGAAGAAAAGGAGGTCAAAAGAGCAGCGTTCTATAATTGAATATACATAAATTATGCAATAAGAGAAACAAAAGAGAGACACTTGAGTCAAATTTAGGAAATTGCTTGTCACGTGATAGAACCGCATAACATCATAACACTGACCGATCATTAAAGAGAATACTATAAAATAGCATATTATTACTAAACGAGATTTCGTGTAATAAAAACTTGCACTTTTTTGCACATGGGCAGTGTAGAGATTTGCAGTAAAAGTAAATTGTATAATTTCAGGGATGCATCAAGAATAAACGCACAACAATTAAAAACGAGAACATCCCATACAAGGTGAAATATAGGAGCCTGGAGGCTGCACTTAACGATATTTTAAACAATCAATATTGCAATTCCGTAATAAAATTTGCTTCAAAACAGCTTTTTTTTGCAAACGATTGTATCAATTTATGATGCTGGACATACGGGTCTATAAAGTAGACAAGGGGACCCAATAGGTACGTGCAGGACCTTGGGTAGTTACTTATTCTAAAAAACAATGGTCCTATGCAAAAAGGAATAGTCAGGGAGTTGTTTATAGACTTCAATCAGTACTATAAAGATGATCCAAATACCCAGCAGGGCACGGAATATTTATTGGATTGATATTCAATTATACAATAGATATTAAACACACAATTATGAAGAGGCACAAGCCTGTACTCAACATCAAGGAAAAAGGGTTTTGTATAGGAAAGGGTAGAAATTTAGAAAAGATTAGAAAATTATCAGGCAATAACTTTGGAGCCAATAATGGCTTGCATCTTTTTACACAATATTGCAAGCTCAAAACAACAGTAACCACAAACAATAAACACAATGGTCAAAATGTAGCACTGTGTGAGAAAGTCGACGTTTCGATCCTGGCTCCTACATGAAAGGGATCATCATCTGGACTAATCAATAAAATTGCCTGTGTGATAACATTTAAGCCTTGCATAGACTCCGGGTTAGAAGGCTGTATTCAAGGACTTGGTTGGTATCAAGTCGCGGGTTGGAGGGATACCTTGGATTCAAGTTGGTGGTTGCAAAGGCCAGCAATGTAGCGTTTCATGCTCCGGGGTGATGGCAGCTCTTAACCCGGAATTCAACTGCCATCTTTGCGGATTCCGAACTAACTTTCTGTGCCCTGGTTGAGGAACACCGCATGGTTGGCCCTGAGGAGAATCCCATTAATTGAGGGGATTCGAAACACGTAGACCATCTGATCTGCCAAGTTGCTCTTATTGCCAATTATTTGTTTTGCAATTTTTTGTGGCAACACTACACCGTGCCAATTAACGAATCCAAATTTGTATATGATTGTGGATAAGGTGTATCAAAACAATCAATGGTTTACTTATCATTTGTTGGCAGACCCAGTGCTTTTTTAACTGGTGTATTCAATCCCCGTTTCTTTTTAGTACTGTGCAGGATGAATGTATGAGGTGTGTTTGTGAAACGACTGAATCAGTTTGAATGATAGTAATTGTGCAAATTCTGTGCATTTTTTCTTGTGTCCACCTACATTGTTTGTATACTTTTTCTTTTTAAAAAAAAATAATAATAATTATACAGGTTCCCCCCCCCCCCCCCCCCCCTGTCCCCCCCTTTTTGTTGTACAGGGCAAATGTATTCATTCACAAATGAAATGCAAGAATATGGCAAACATACAATACATAAATATAAAATATACAAAGGAAAAATAAAATCAGGTAAAAGAGAAAAAGAACATTAGATAAGCAAAGCTGTTACAAGCCCTAATCAGGAAATTCTGCTTCTTGGGGCCACATGCATCAATGTTAGGTTTTGCGATTCCTAATTTGCGAAAAATAGGGAATCGCAAATAAGGAATCTCAAAACGGGATGCATCAATTTATGCGCATAATTTTTGCGATTTGGTAAAAATCGCAATTTTTACCAAATTGCAAAAATTATGTGAATTCCAATTTGCGATTTCGCAAATCCCATTGATTCCTATGGGCCAAAAGGCCCATAGGAAGCAATGGGAATTGCGAATTCGCAAATTGGAATTCGCAAAATGTTAATGCATTCCGTGGGTGCAGGGGGGGGTCCAAAGGACCCCCCCCTGCACCCCTGAAATGTATTTTAAAATGGATGTTTCAAACACACATGTCCTAAGGACATGTGTGTCTGTAACATGACAGTATTTAAAATGCTAATTTGAGCATTTTAAACATTTTTCGCAAATTACCACGAGGTTCACCCTTGTGGTAATTTGCCCCCCATAATTGCGAATTCGCATTTTTTAAAACAATCATGCATTGCTTTTAAGGAATCGCAAATTTGCGATTCCTTAAAAGCAATCGCATTTTTGGAAATCGCTAAATATAGCGATTTTTCCAAAAATGCTTGATGCATAGTAAAAAGGTATTTAGGAATCGCAAACGGCCGATTTTACCGAATCGCACCGTTTGCGATTCCTAAATAGCTTGATGCATGTGCCCCTATATGTACAAATTATCTCAATCACATTAATTTCATTTCGACACTACCCCGGATCCCTCTCCTTCCATCTTTGCATAGGTTCCCATATTTGAATTCCTAGTTTCTTGCATTTTCTACCCCTACTTGCATATATTGCTTTTTCAAGATTGTAAACTGCTAATAATTTACCTTGCCATTGGTGGAATGTCGGTGGTAGATGGTCCAGCCATGCTGTAGCGATGCACAGCCTTAATACAGCCATGAGTACAAAAATAAAATATCGGTACTGAGTTCCACTACCGTTATCATCTACTCCAAGCAAAATAACTGCCGATGTTAAGTTAATCTCTATTCTTAATGATCTATTAAGGAATACCTCGATTTCATCTCATGTTGCTTTTAAATGAGTGCATGTAGCAAACATGTGGACTAAGTGTGCCTCAGAACTATCGCAACTGGGGCAGGTAATACCAGCTACCCCTCCCCATTGCGCTATCCTGGAAGGCGTGTGATACAGAAAATACAGTGTTTTATAATGTTGCGCCTGGAGTGGTGCTGAACACAAAATTTTCTTCCCCAGGTCCAATGACCTGCGGAAGAATTCCTTTTCTGTACCTATCTTTTGTACCCATTTGTCATCATACTTTTCCAGGTCATCTGTTTTATGTTCTATTAATTCAGCATAGAATCTTTTAATTGTACAATCTGTACCGTCCTGAATAATATCCAAGATAGGATTTGTCTCAAATCCTGCCGGTCCTCCCTTTTTTGTCAACATAAAGCTTCTAATTTGCAAAAACTTAAAGAAATGGCTTGAATCTAAACCTTATATTGCCTGAATGCCATTAAACTGCATCACTCCCTAAGATCCCATCATATCTCCCATTTTACTTATCCCATGCTTTCCCCATTCTGTAAACAAAGCATCTGCAAATATATCACCAGGGAGTGTAGCATTATTACTCAACCTAGTATATGCATTGTATCTACCTAGGCCAATTTTTTTCACAAATGCCGTCCAGATCTTATGTGCGGCTATCACCGTTTTAAATTTAGTCCTTTTAAAATAACTATGTTCAGTAAACTTCAGGAAGAGATTCTCTGCATCTGCCCCTAACACCAATGCATAAATTGCTAAAGTTCCTGTCTCATCTTGTCCTTCCATTTCTGCTCCTCCTAATAAACCAGTCATATATTGTAGGGACGCTGCCCAGTAATACAATCTTAAATCAGGTAGGGCCCACCCGCCTTTCCCCCTCGGGAGTGCCATAAATCTCAAAGCTCTTCGGGTCTTTCCGTGCGCATACACAAATCGGTTTATCATATGTTCTAGGACCTTAAACCACTTCATCTCAAACAATAAAGGGATGGCCCTGAATAAATAAAGACATTTCGGGAGGAGAATCATTTTAACTATATTGGTTCATCCTACTATTGAAAAGTGTATATTATGAAGTCTGTCTAAATCCTTCTTAGCCTTATTTATTACTGGTGTTATGTTTGCCTCCACTAACGTATCCAGTTCTGCCGTTATTGTTACCCCTAGATATACTCCATTTGCACCACCCGAAGATCTGAGCAATCCACTTTACTATTTTTTATGATCTGGGTCTTCGAGGCATTCAAAGCATATCCGGAGACCTCTCCAAACCATCGCGCTTCTGCCTCAACCAGTCTTATAGCTTCTGTGCGATTAGGGGTGACGACCGCCACGTCATCAGCGTAAGCCAGGATTTTGCACTGTCCCCTATGGGTGTCTAATGGACAGATATTGTAATGAGGTTGGGATGCACACCAATTATTCCATCTTTTGCTAGTTAATCCGTATGTAGTTCAGTATGCGTGAAGCTTGGTGGAGGTGTCTTGCCCAATTGGCACCTCTGGATAAACGTTGAATGAGAAAATGGGGCATATCTGTGCCCCAAACCAAACGCACTGCGAAATATGCCACATTGGCAGTAGTTGTGTCCTGGTAAACCATTTGTAATTCGTTTGTAGTTAATTTAGTTCATCTGTATTTCACTTCTTCATTTTATTCTATGAATTCTTTTTCCCACTCGATTGCATACGCCTTTTTTCTAAACTTCTATTGTTCAGACTGTGCCACTTCGGACCTCTTGTAAGAACATGAATGATGCGGAATTCTTTCAAAAGCAGTGTTTATTAAAATCGAACCCAATGCATTTCGGGCAATAGAATGCCCTTCATCAGGGGTCACTGTAAATAACAACAAATAACAATCAGTATTGATAGACCTGTTACATCCGGTTTGATACTTTTTAGCAATGTCATATGAGATTTAAAAAGTTACTTTTTCTCTAGAGAATTCTTATTGTGTTTCCAAAAAAGACTCCCAAATCTAATATTGGTTAAATACCCATCATTGTCAGAAAAATGCTTCTCCAAAATCGTATCATTTCCTCCCATGACTCGCCAAACAGTCGCTGATCTTTTTTGGCGGTCTTATAGCTTCTGTGCGATTAGGGGTGACGACCGCCACGTCATCAGCGTAAGCCAGGATTTTGCACTGTCCCCTATGGGTGTCTAATGGACAGATATTGTCATTTAAGGCCATACGTCATATATAAGGATCCATATATAGAGCAAACAAAAGTGGGGAGCATGGACACCCCTGCCGTGTTCCCCTCTTAATCTGAAATGGGAGCGTGTATCCTGCGTTTACCCTTATACGGGCAGTCGGAGCTGCATATCATACTTGCAGTGCTTTCACAAATCCCGCCCCAAAACCAGCCCTTTTTAAAATGAACCACAAGAAGTCCCAGGAGACCCGATCGAAAGCTTCCTCAGCATCTAATAGCATCACCGCCATCTGGCCTCCTGCAACTTCTGAGGCATCGAAAAGGGTTATAACCTTTCGAGTGTGATGTGTGGTACCTCTCCCTGGTATAAAACTGTGCTTGTTAATACTCACTAGTGTGTCAACTACTTTCGCCACTCTAAGTGCCAGAGCCTTAGAGTACATTTTTGTGTCTGCGTTCATTAAGGTATTGGCCTATATGAGCCAGATTCTTTAGATGGTTTGCCCTTTTTTAAGATTATTACAATGTCTGCTCCTGCCCAACTGGTCAGAATTAATGCCCCTGCCTGCGCCTGTTGCATTGTAGTGATCAAATCTTGCTTAATTACATCCCAAAAAGTTTTTAAAAATTCAATTGGAATTTGGTAAGGCCCTGCAGCCTTACCAGAAGGAAGGCTTGTTAAGACGGCCAAAATCTGTTCAGAATTCAAAGGTGTCTCTAATCTCCTTGCCTCATCCTCAGCGAGGATAGATACCAGGATATCCCGCAAGTATTCACTTATTTTAGAAAGATCGCTTGGGTGCTCTTCATCGTACAATGACATATAACACTTTCTGAATACTTCTCGTATCCCTTCAGGATCTGAAAATATTCTCCCGCAACATCCTGTATCTCCCTCACTTCTCCTGTGGATACATTCTGCCTAGTGCGGATAGCAAGGGTGTGGCCAACAGATTAGTTGAACTCGTAGCACCTCTCCCTATTTGCTAAGTATGTTTTAGCGACCTTATTAGCTATACTTTCCTCTGCTTCCATCTTTGCCTTCGCTATTTTAATTAGTACTTGATCTAGAGATGCCCCAAGTATCACATTCTGAGTTAATTCATCCTCTGCATCTGCTACATCCTTAACTAACTCTGCCTCTTTTTGCCTTTCCTTCTTGCGCTTAAAGGCACGGAAGCTTACTGTCTCCCCCCCGAACAGCTGCCTTAAAAGCATCCCACATATTTCCAGCCGCCGTGCTACCCCTATTGATGTCCAAAAAGCTCTTAATCCATTCAGTCATATGTAAAATATAGGCGTCATCTTTCAATAACCCTCTCTCAAATGTCAATACCCGACCCGGGCATTTAGTTGCTGCAGTATTCAATGTTAGAATCAGAGGGTTATGAACGGAGATGATCCGGGGGAGTCTTTTGATTTTAATTTTAGATAGCAGAGAGTCCGATGCCAAAAAATAATCCAACCTTGCACACACTTTGTGCGGAGCCGAATAAAAGTAAACCCATGTACACTAGGCTTTAGGCTCCCCCATACATCCAATAGAGCATTATTCCTTGTGAGATTACATATTGCACGACAAACTCTTTTTTTCCTACCCTGATATCCACCACTAAGGCCCATGCCCGAACCCCCTGCCCCGTTGATATTAAAATCCCCGGCCAATATAATAATTGGGGACCAGGTGGCAAGCTCCAGATCCAAAAAATCAAAAATATCCGGGTCATCTTCTGTCAAGCCATATATACAACCTAGGGTAACCTTCGTTGATTTTACATTCTATAAGCACCCATCTGCCCCATTAGTCTTCAAGCTTTTTTCTTATTGTAATATCCCTACGTTTAGACAAAATTGCCACTCCTCTGTTTCTAGCCCCCTGTTTTGAATGTGCAAGTACACGGTACCCCAGCTGCTCTAACAAGTATCCTTTTGTCCCTCTATATGGGTTTCCTGAAGACACACTAAGTCCACATTCAGAGTTCTTAACAATGTGGCCACCCGCTGCCTCTTACTACGATCATTCAGCCCACAGACGTTTATCGTAAATATTCGAGTACACATTAATGAACAACAGGTAATTGTCCCAACCAATCATCCATAATAAAAAGAAATGTATTGCCGTTTTTCCCTTCTTTAGATACCTCCATCACCTCCATCACCCGTGTTCTGCCACTGTACATTCACTTTACCCTCAATTTTATGTTTCTTCCCTACATGTCAAAATCCAACCACAGTACAACCTGCCCTGTACCCCTCCCCTACCCCTTATCCCCCTACCCCCACAACCCCCCTTATGGGTAAATAGGTCAATCCTGACCTATGCATGACAGCTGTAGCCCGAGTGCCACCCGCCCCTCCCCCGCTCCTGTTAACACCATCCTGTGCCTATGCCATTGCTGCTGTGGCTGCTGCCGCCGCTACCACTTAGTAACCACATTTAATACATTAGCCACATTCTATTCCACTATTGTTGAGCCTTCTGGTTTGTCTGTCTCAAGGCAACCGTCATACTTTTTTGGCCCCCTTTCCTTTCTTTTATCTCAGCTAAGTATGCCTGGGCTTTGATTTCGGAGAAAAAACCTTAGTCTGCCCACAATACACTACTTTGAGCCAACAAGGAAACTTCAAATAGGCCTCGGAGCCCATATTTTGAAAAGGGGATATCATTTGCCTCATCCACCACCTCCTTTCCACTGTCGCATGACAAAAATATGGGCGGGCAAAGAACGTACTGCCATTGTAGGAGGGTCTGGCCTCAGGCTTAGCCCTATCCATGATCTCCTGTCTTAATAGAAATGTTCCCACATAGATCAAAATTGCCCTAGGCTTGTCAGTTGCAGGGCCTTTCCTTTGCACAAGGGGAAACCTTGTATCTCGTTCCACCAACTCCAAACTGCTAGCTCCAGGAAGGCCCCCCTAAGCCAGCTAATAACAAATGCCCGCACATCCTGCCCTTCCTTTCCTTCCGCAACCCCAAGTAGTCTGACATTATTCCGCCGTTGGCGATTCCCATAGTCCTCGAGTTTCCAATGTACATCAGCTGCCATCTTCTCCTGTTCCTTTTTAAAATCATTCCACTTTCCAACGTCTTCCTCCAGTTTCTCTGTTCTTGCTTCTACCTCAGTGACCCTTGTTGCCATGTCTGTGTAAAGTTTGTTCACTTTCCGTAGTGATCCTTGAATCTTTTGATTAGCCTGCTTTGCCCTCCGGGATTCACTCCTGGCCTCCCCCTGCATTTGTTTAGGGTAGCGTATAGCATGTCCATAGTCGTCACCTGTCCTGGGGTCTTAGACTGCCTATGAGATGAATTATTACCTCCCTCCTGGTACAGCTGAGAGGTAGCTGAATAGTCCAAGTCCAGTTTTTTGGTCACTTCAGGATGCGAAAGGCTCATGTTAACTTTTGATCTGTTGCGGGATCTCTTCTTCAAGCTCTTAACTCTCCGTTTAGTGCACACCTTATGAGCTTCATCACTATCGGGTGTTGATGCTTCAGATTCCAATTCCACTTCCGAACTCCCAATATCACTTTCTGTTATTGAGGCAGATGCATCCTTATCCTCATCATCATCGTCGTCATCATTTGCGGAGAAGAAGCAATCATCACTGGGAGATCCTGGGTTCACAGATACACAGTCCATACCTTGCACAGGAACTAGACGTTTATTGTATTCTCTTAGGTCTACCCCAGGATTGCTACCTACAGATGCGCTATCTTTAGGACGCGTTACCTGCACCATGCCTGGACACACATCCCTGGTAGTCTCAGAAGTCCCTTTAGGCTGCAGGGGAGTAGCTGCTGGACCTGCTTTAACTAGGGAATTATTCTGTAGCCTGGGTGTTCCCTCGAGCCCCCATCCTCCGCGATACTCTCAACCCCTGACAACATTTCTATGCCTGAATTTTGTCCAGCATCATTTGAGCACACAGCCGGGGGTGTTGTTACTCCCCCATCATTATCCCCCTTACCGCACACTGCAGAGTCCTCAGCATGTTGTTGCTTCCCGTCCAGGCCCGCACCCAAGCTCTCTTTTTCATGCACCAGAGCTGCCTGACTGCTCTGATCAGGGGTCTGCTTACTCTGCACCGCCAGCGCCAGCTCCAGCGAGGCCACGGGGAGAGACGTCAATCGCGGCGCCTCATCTGCCATCTGCATGTCAGTATCGCTGCCTGCAGCTCCCACCCTCATCCGGTCATCTCCGAAGCCCGAACTCGGCTCTCCCAGACCGCCAGTGTTCCTGCTTGTTGCAAGGGCCAACAGTGATGTGGAGAGCGCCGGACCCAGTACTGGGACTGCAAAAGACTCATGCAGGGTAGGTTGCCGCATATTGCCTTTTTTGATCAAGGATTCACTATTTTGCCGCTTAGCTCCTTTTTAGGTCGAGCTGGAGTTGCATCCGATAGGATGCTCCAGTTCGACAACTTTAGTCAGCCGTCTCGGGGGAATTAGGGACAGGAGGGTGCCACGTGCTTCTGTTGCCGATTTTGCTGGATTTGGATGTGTGAACGCGCACGCTTTCGCGTTGGTGAACAGGCACGCACACACACACGCGCGCAGGCAGGCAGGCACACACACACACGCAGACACCCCATTAGCATCTTGTTCAGGTGGGGTGCCGCCTGAGTGCCCCTGGACAGTGCATTAGCCGGCTCTGAATAAAAGCAGGTTACACATTCTCGCGGCTCTCGAGTGATTACTGCAGGTTTTTTTTATTAAATGGCCTACAAATCGAGCACACATGGGGTTGATGAAGCGGCGAGGGCTCCCGAGATGGAATGGTCGGCGCCTGTTTGGCCTACTAATGTCTCCGGGGGCGAGTGACTGCACTCCATCCACTCAAGGTCTCCTCCCCTCTGGGGTGAGGTAGGCAAGGGGTGCAGGGTATGTGGGCACCGGCAAAACTGCGACGTGTGCAAAACACACCGGAAGTTCCGCGATTGTCCGGATGTGAAATGGTCTCTCTCAGAAGAAGGTGGTTCTGACGTCACCGTCAGAGGAGAGCATTCAATACTTTGTTTTCTACCCCCGCCCACGTGCGATCGTGGGACTTTTTGTTTTTCTAAACTCTGTAAAAGAATCTGGGGTCATTCAAAGGACAACCCTATCCTGAATAGGATTATTTCGAGGATAAACACAGATAAATGTGGTCTCATATTGAGTGCACCAAAAGACCAAGCTGCCCTATTGTCAGGTGGGTATTATGTTTTCGCTGACTTGTCAGTATGCAGGTAGATTAAATGAACAATATTTTTATGAGCTGGCATTGTTTTCGGAGATGAACAAAAATAGCTTTTTCTAAACAGTTTATGCTCCACAGTGTCAGTAAGCGGTCTTCTCGACCCGGCCATGCTGGTGGCATGTCACACTGCTCGAGATGTATTGGTGGTGACAGCAAGCCTCGCAGCACCCCTCTTCACTGTCTGGTAGGATCTATAGTTCATGCACTCTTCTCTGTGCTCTCTGAAGAAAGGCACCCAGACACACGGGGGGGAGGGGGGCAGGCCTCTACCTCAAGTAATGGGAACTCCTGGCTTCACCAAGGACAGTCTCACAAACATACAGAGGAAGGTGTCGGGCGACTGCAGACTGGAGGCATGAGTCCAAAAGTTGACCAATGTCCTTATAGCTCTTCCATGAAAGGTCACAGCCCTTAAATATAATCCCCACCCA
This sequence comes from Lissotriton vulgaris, assembly GCF_964263255.1. Taxonomy (NCBI): domain Eukaryota; kingdom Metazoa; phylum Chordata; class Amphibia; order Caudata; family Salamandridae; genus Lissotriton; species Lissotriton vulgaris. The sequence continues at coordinate 1,607,107,599 of NC_141695.1, read as the reverse complement.
TAAGCTATTTAGCTCTGTCAATGACGCGACTCTGTTTACACGTGCATCGGCGAGATGCACGATTAAACGTGGTCTGGTGCAACAATAAACACATTTTAATGCTAATACTGGTATGTTATTATGTTTTTTATAAAACGCTCAATTACTCATAGCTGCTGCCTGTTTATCCCATACATGTGATCCGAAAGGGAAACTGACCGCATGTGTCTTCCATCCTTGCGATCTCAGATTATGTTGAGAACAGCCAAGTTTTCAGAGCCTTTCTGAAGGCCAATACGTTTGGCATGGTTTTTTAACTGAAGAGGGAGTTAGTTCCTCCCCACGACATATGTTCCCCAGGACATACCCTCTAGATTGGTATACTTGAGCAAAACCCATATTTGAATCTATATGTTGAAGTTAATGGCCTGTCTTTATGCCACGTGAATAAATTACACATAGACGGGTTCATGATGTTTCTGAGTAAAATCGAAGGGGTGTGTGTATACGGGGCGTCTAGGATTTGTGGCCAAGGGACCATAGTGCTAGGCAATGCTGGGAGCCAATAACAAACTGAGATTCCTTTTCTGGTGGGGGTGTGACCTCGAAGAATAACATTGATTGGCTGAAAGGTATTCTATAAAGAGCAGTCTTCATAGGTCAACAATGTCCTTTTAAGTGAGCCTCTGGATGCCAGCCAAACACCCAACCCCAGAAGCCAATCAGATGATCGGAGAGAACGAGTTATTCAATCACAAGGACCAGCTCGGATGATACAGAGTGCGCGGCTGGGCCGTTAATGGTAGTTTTGGCCCAGATGTAAAGTTTCAGCTCACCGTGAATGACTATGCACTGTAAAATCACTGACTACTCTCGGTTCATCTGAGGGATCTGGTGAAGAAAGGGCCGGCCGTAATGTGTATAAAGGGGTCTTTATCATTTGCTCAGGATGCAGGCTTATTGGGGGGGGGGCATTAAGATCACAGAGGGAACTTGTACCCGAGAAACCGGCATATCCGGTTACCTTTCAATCACTCTGCCCCACTCATATCAACAGTACTGAGAAACACGGTGCATTTGACATATGACTGACACTGCCACAGCTCCACCAGCCTCACAGGGCTCGTTCACTCTGACTGACTGTCCCAGAATTAACCTTACGGGAATTGCTAGACAAAGGAAGGTCTTATGCAGTGGCGAGGGAATACACATAATTTATCCTGCATATTATATTAGTAAAGGCACATTACTGATCGTGATCTGACCACCAAGCATCCATAGTTGGTGCTACGAGATGTACAACACAAAGCATTCTAGCCCAGCATCATTGATTGATTGATTGAAAAAGCTTTATTCGAGTTATACACTCATAAAAGCACTGGCATACAAATTCATACATTTTAAAACATCAAGCATTCTATTACAACAATTTATAATTAAAAATACATAATACCAAAGCATTAAAATTTTTACCAATTGGAATAAAATAAGCTTTTTCATACTATGCGAATACTAAGTGCATGTTGAGGTATTGGGACCCCCGCGTTACGGACCATTCCCAAAGTTTAGACAAATTAAGACTCATACCATACATGTTGCCCGCATTTTGTGGTGTTAAAATTCATATACAACACCCAGTAGATATTTGCAAGGTTTAGTCAGACAGATATAAAAATGTGGAATTCAAAACACATTGGGGAGTAGAGCCCGCCTCCTTATGGACCATGCCCACCCCAGGTATTTAGCTGTTCCAACTACAATGGGCATTTCAGTGGAGGAACAGATAATTCTCAACCCCTCCACACCACTTCGGACACCAAGATTCCTACATACTGGAGCCAACCATGATTTTCTTGGGATTGCATAGGACTCACATGTAAACAGGAAGTGTGCAATATTTTCATTGGGGGCACCACATGACGGGCAGCACAAACCACTACTAGTTCTCCAGCCGGACGTCAGGCACCTCAGGGGGAGAGAGCCCGCCCTTAACTGGAAGAATAATTTCCTGTCTAATGGGACAGTTATGCTGTCCCAATACTTTTCCAGGGATGGGCTTTGTTTGATTTCTAGAAATCTTCCCCCCATTGAATCCGAGGTTACGCTCCTCCATAGTTTCTGGTCAATGTAATCCCAATATATTTCTTTAATGTTGGTTTTACTAGGGAATACTTCCCCAAGGGGGTTTTCCCATAATTTGGAGAGCCCAAGTTCCGCAAGAACGTCCCTGAGCGTTTTTAGCCATTTAATTTTACGAAAAACATCTAATTTGGCTAATGCTAGGAACCCCTCGGCGTAGTGCCTTATTTCCATGGTTGTCCAAAGCCGTCTCCAGTAAAGGATTGGCCTCAGTCGGGCTCGGTCCCTGAGCGATTTTCTACCTAGATCAAAGACAAGCGGTATTAAAGGGGTGCTTTGGGGAAGACTAGTTATCCCTCTCAGGAACTTGTTCTCAGATTTTTGGATGTTGATAAGACTCTCAAAGCCCCAGACTTCGGCCCCATAAAGGGTTGCGCCCAAGGCTTTGGCGTCATAAACCATAAGAACTGGTTTTATGGGCCTGGTCTTGGATTTTACTTGCTCGAGCCTGAGGGCTCCTGAAATTTGCTGATGTTTCAGCAGCGCCTTCTCTATGTGTCTTGCCCAACCAAGTTTGCTTGATATCTCAACCCCGAGGTATGTAAAGACATTTACTAGCTCTAGCTTAACATTATTCAAAAATACCCTAGGTTGAGATTGGCGCTTTTGCCCAAAGGCCATCAACTTGGTTTTATTAACATTCACCTCAAGACCCCGTTCTTTGCAAAATGCGTCAAAAATGTTCAGGGCTCTCTGGAGGCCCGACGGAGTCTTGGACACAATCAAGGTATCGTCCGCGAACATCAGAATTGGGACTCTGATGCCCGCTAACGAAGGTGCGTCAACCATTGCGTCCAACATCCTGTCCACGATGCCATTGATGAACAGCGAGAACAGCAGGGGTGCCATTGCACAACCCTGCCGCACTCCCCGCTCAACCGGGAAGTTAATAGTGGATTCCCCATTCCTCCCCCACTGAACCTTGGCATAATTGCTTTCGTGGAGACGCATTATCAGCGAGAGCAATTCAAGAGGAACCCCAATTTTGGATAAAACCTCCCACAGCGTGCACCTGGGCACCAAGTCAAAGGCAGCCCTTAGATCTACAAATGCTACATAAAGGCTGCCTTTACCCAGGAGTACAGTCCCCCACCGCAGCATGGTGAAGCGAAAAATTTGGTCGACCGTACTGGTTGCACGTCTGAATCCTGCCTGGTAAGGGGATAGGGCATTATTGTCATCTACCCAGGCCATAAGTTTATCGACAAGCATCTTCCCCACTACTTTTTGCATAGTAGCCAGCAAACTTATTGGTCTATAGTTTGCTGGGAGTGACCGATCGCCTTTTTTAAAAATCGGTATAATTATGGCCCCCTTCCATAAATTGGGGATTTTTGCCCCTTTAGCCAAGCCATTTCCCAACAGAGTCGCATATTTTGCCCACTTAACTTTATCATGCTTAAAAATGTCTGAAGGGATTCCATCCAGCCCGGGGGCTTTTCCCCCCTGCAGTGTTGAGATTACAATTTCCGCATCCTTGGTATTAAAAAAATCACCCTTGCAAAATACCATAGGGATAGATTCTATAGCCACTATATCCCTGCACTCGGCATACTGGGGTTTAAAATACTCGACCCACAATGCCTCATCGACATTGTTGTCGGGATTATAGGGGGCGCCCCCTCTTCCCCATCTCACAATTTTCCAGAACATTCTGGAGTCCTTTTGACCTGAAGCCTCCAGTAGCTCCTCCCAGTACTCCTCGTCCCACTGCTTCTTAGCCTTTCGAATACTGTCGTTGTAACATTTCCTTGTGGTTTTAATCGAGGCCTTGTCCCTACTTTTTAGTGCTCTGCCCAACTCCAGCCTAGCCACCCTACATTGTTTATTGAACCAGGTTGGAATTGTGATTGATACTTTCCTATTAGCCTTCAGAGGCTTAGTAAAATGCGGTTTTAACAGAGAAAAAAATGTCTCATGTATGTCAGTTATTTGGACAGAGCCTGGTAGTACAGGATCAACTCTTTCCATGGCGGCAATGGCATTGTCTACCTCCAAATTAATAGACTCCAAAGTGGTCAAATTAGCCAGGACATATGGCCACTTCACCCTTCTTGAGTCATTGGCCATAACAGGTACGCTCCCACTACCTGACACTGGGTTGGCTCGTGCAGCCTTCCACCATGAGTGGGAGACACAGAGGGGATTGTGGTCGCTTTCTATTCTGCCCACAATTTCCATGTCACCCACGCCACACCATAACTCAAGACTGCAGATGACATAGTCGATCCTGCTTTTATTATGTCCATTGTCGTATGTACAACTACCACCTTGATCACTTTTTGTCCTACCATTGAGGGCCCTCAAACCATATTCCAAACATAATGCATTCAACAACAAAATATCGTTAGTCCACCGCTTCACTGGTGGAAGGTCTAGGATGGGGATGTCCCAAAGGGCATCTTCCTCTAGTCCTATTTGGAGTGCAGTATGTTCTAGGGGCTCAAATGTCCTATTCAAGTCACCAGCCAAAATTACTCTGTTTCCAAGTGACCGAGATTCAAGGGAAGCGGATAGTACTTCTAGGGTAACAGAATTCCCTGGACTCGTGCCCCTGGCATATATATTATAAATATCTATTGTTGAACCCTTGGCTACAGATAATCTCAGTAACTGGATATCCTTACTACCTAGATCAATCGTTTTTGCCTTTACATTTGCGTTTTGTTTAATCCAGACTGCAAGGCCTCCCATAGGTCTACCCCTGTGGCCTCTCGTTGCCGGTATGCAGAAGTTTAAGTAACCCGGGAAATGGATTGGCTCGCATGCCCATGTCTCCTGAAATAGGCACATTTCAAACCCGGTTACAAAGTCGATCCAATCCTGTGACAACAATCTTGCCCCCAACCCCGCAACATTCCATGACAAAAATCTCTCCAGGATATTTTCTACACAAATCCCCTTGTCATTAGATGTCATAGACGGTAGATCATCCTGCTTCCCACAATCACAAACCTCATTTAAAGCAAAATTTATACAATTAACATCTGTACCATCTTTGGAGCAGTCAATAGATTGCAAACCCGGTTCACCCACACACCCCCCTAAGCATTCAATGATGTCCACATCCCTCACATACTCCACTACAAGTTTTCCGGTCGTTTCATCGTGGGGTCTTAATAGTACATCAGGGAACTTTCCACTACCCATGTCCTCATCCTGTCGTAATTGTTCAATTGATCTCTGTCAGCATCCCCACCTCATCTGCCCCTGCCCTTTATAGGGGTTAAATGCCTCAGTATAACAATTAGTCGATCTAAATATGGGGGCAGCAGATGGGACAGCCTCTACCCGGGTGCAAGGACTGGGTCTCGAATGCTCATTGGAGCCCCCTAGATAGATCGCCGGTCTTGGGTAAAAGAAAGTGAGGTCAACAACCCCAATCCCTCCGATATTAGTGTTCCAACCATGTCCCGTAATCAACCCCACAACCCTTGGATCCTGAAAATTGATTATAATACACTCACCCCCCTGTTTTTTTATAGTATTCCCTATCCAATGGACCCTTCTAGCCCCAATTATCAGGCCATCCACCCCCCCTGGGAGCGGTCTATTGACTGACAGCCAGTGCATGGCCTTGTTTTTTAACATGTCATAGGTTTCTCTTTGGCCCTCCGTTAGGGGTGGGACGTTAGTAAGTATGGCCACATAAGGGAAGGAGTCAGGGGTGAGCTGTACTGGCGGAATTCTAGTTGGCAATTTGGTTATTTGGGTCTGTGTTTGGACTTGTTGTGGGGGAACATGGCTCTGTGAGGGAGGTTTTGCCACTGTCACACAGGAATTAATCCCATTCCCATTACTAGGGTGAATTTTATCTGTCTGTGTATGGACTTGTTGTGGGGGAACATGGTTCTGTGTGGGAGGTTTTGCCACTGTCACACAGGTATTAATCCCATTCCCATTACTAGGGTGAATTTTATCATTTCCTGCCCGTTGGGCCAAAGTTTTACCCGATCCGGTCGTCAAGGGTGTGGCATTTTTACTAGTTATTGTAGGTGGGTTTTTTACACTGTCCTTGCTACCCTTATTGCTGATGTTATTGGACTTCGGATTCCCGCAATTACTACTGGTTTTACTAGACACAGTATCAGGTACATTCTTGCTATTCCCCCCATCATTATTAACCTGTGTAGGAATACCACTTACAGGCGGAGATTGTAGGTCAATCAACACGGCTCCTTGAACTTTATCACCCTTCTGTTGGTAGATCCCAGCCTCACCCATTTTCTTGCCAGACTTAATTAAAGATTTAATAGAAAAAAAGTTATCTAGGCTAGCTTGTTCTAGATGGTCAAGTTGTTCAGCTAGCTTTTTAAGTCTTATTTCCACTGGATTAAGGAGGGAACGCATTATTTTTTCCACTTCTATCAGAAGATCGTGATTAAGGGATAGCGGGCCAGGGGGAACTATGACAGTTGGATCTAGGACAGGCACCGCCATTGTTGTCGGGTGGACCATACTTGTAGGCTCCACTTCAACTGGAGCTACTTCTGCCTCCCCTATAGTCATTAATGCATCATACTTTGGAGGGACATGATTCGAAGTCGATTTAGAACCTAGCTTCCTGTATTTCCTAGCAGGTTTTAGTGGTTGTGGTTTTTTTACAGTAGCTCCCCATTTCCTCTTGACACCTAGCTTAAGTTTGCCCGCTTCTGTTAGTACACAGTGATTTTCTGAAGCTCCTTCCCCTGTTACTGTTTGGCTAGGTGCCTCAGAATGCACAACAGATAAATTAGTAGTAACAATGTCCGATTGGGAGTTAGCTACTAACTCAGTAAGCAGAGGTACGTCATGTGATAAGTCCTGGGAGGCTGGTAGAACAATGGATGATAATGGTGTGACCAGCGCAGGATAGTTCAAGCCTTGGTTTTTCTCCAGTGGATTTTTCAGAAGCTCAATCGAAAGCCTACGCCCGGCTCGCCTTTCTGCCAGGGCGATCTCTTTATCGATATCCTGCGGCAGACGCTTAAAGTAGGAGTCAAGGGGACCCATAATAGCAGGCTCAGCTTCCCCCAGGGGAGGCAGCAGAGTGGAAGTACTTATTGAGCTAGCCATAATACTAGGGACCCCCTTTCTACCCACCTAAAGGGGAATAGGTCACAAAGCCGTTCCACCAACAGAGATGATCAATACCTGGCCCGTAGATGTTAATAGGGTGGCCCAGCCCGGCCTCCTGCGGCCCCGGACGGCCACAGACGGTCCCGCCCTTGTCCCGGGCTTAGCCCGGCGGCCGCCCGCGCGCGTCCCGCGATGCGCGTCTGTGAGAGTGAAGATATAGTTGATTAGGACTAGGAGGCGTGGCCAGCCGGGAAGAGTCTCCAGGTGCGGCGTCTCAGCAGCCGCTGGGGAACCTGGAACTCGCAGTCCCGCTGCGCCGCTGTTGGTGGTGTCTCTGCCTCTTTCCGCCCTCGTGTAAGCCTTCACTGAAGCTCCCTCGATGAGTCCGTAATGCACAAGTAATCCTCTGGTGTCCCTCAGCCTCGAGCGGCTCCCGCGAAGCGGGGGCCGCGAGGCGCGGTTTTAACAGCCCAGGAGAGGGGGACGCACAAGAGAGGGAGGCGCGGCCAGCCGGGAAGAGTCTCCAGGTGCGGCGTCTCAGCAGCCGCTGGGGAACCTGGAACTCGCAGTCCCGCTGCGCCGCTGTTGGTGGTGTCTCTGCCTCTTTCCGCCCTCGTGTAAGCCTTCACTGAAGCTCCCTCGATGAGTCCGTAATGCACAAGTAATCCTCTGGTGTCCCTCAGCCTCGAGCGGCTCCCGCGAAGCGGGGGCCGCGAGGCGCGGTTTTAACAGCCCAGGAGAGGGGGACGCACAAGAGAGGGAGGCGCGGCCAGCCGGGAAGAGTCTCCAGGTGCGGCGTCTCAGCAGCCGCTGGGGAACCTGGAACTTGCAGTCCCGCTGCGCCGCTGTTGGTGGTGTCTCTGCCTCTTTCCGCCCTCGTGTAAGCCTTCACTGAAGCTCCCTCGATGAGTCCGTAATGCACAAGTAATCCTCTGGTGTCCCTCAGCCTCGAGCGGCTCCCAGCATCATTGTGTATAATCTATTTATCATCCATGCATCCCACCCAGATCCCATTTGATGCTGAACACGCAGAATATGTGGGTTGCATCCAAAATCAGAGGACCCTTCCTGCAATAGCTGCTGTATTGAGAACACTTTCATGCAGGCATGATCTTCGCATGAACAGGGAAGCAAACGTTTTTCATGAAAAGGAGTGGTCCTGATTACACCCTGTTTGAATTGCTTGTAAATGTCCACTGTTTTGGCACATGCCGAAAAAGATGCCTGTACTGGCCAAGAAATTGAGAAATCAAACACCTGGGCAACACTCTAGCCATTTTAATGCCTCAAAAAAGTAAACAGCAGCTTACAAAATGATGGGCTACCACTGGAGACACATCTTCTGGCCCTTTACACAGCTGCAGTGTAGTAAAAGCACTATGGGGCTGATGTACAAGCCGTTTGCGTCTCTTTTGCGCCGCAGTTGCGTAACTTTTGTGACGCAGCAGCAGCACAAAAGATGCGCCATGGTGCTGGGTATTAACAACGTGGCGCATCTGAGAGATGCATCACGTTGTAAAGCCCTGCGCCATCAGGAGGCATTTCGGCGCAGAGGAGGGCGTTCCTGTGCAGGAACACCTCCTAAAAGTGGCTGAGTGAAATCTACAAGATTTCACTCAGTCACTTTTAGGCCAATGCTGCGTCAAAACCCTGCGCCTGCTTGAAGTAGGCGTAAGGCTTGACGCAGCATTGGGGAGATAGGGCCCCCCAGGGCATTGCTGGAGCTGCGTCTCGCTTGCGACGCAGCTCCAGCAATGCGCCGCTTTTATGGCTTGTTTTTCTGCCCTTTTGCCCCCTGTTAGACTTGTTTTTTGTGCCGCTCTGCCCTCTGTTAGACTCGTTTCCCCTTGTTTTTCTGCCCTTCTGCCCTCTGTTAGACTCGTTTTTTGTGCCCTTCTACCTATGTTAGACTCCTTTTTCCCTTGTTTTTCTGCCCTTCTACCCTCTGTAAGACTGTTTTTTGTGCCTTTCTGCCCCCTGTTAGACTAGTTTTTTGTGCCCTTCTGCCCTCTGTTAGACTCGTTTTCCCATTGCTTTTCTACCCTTCTAATCTCTGTAAGACTGTTTTTTGTGCCTTTCTGCCCTCTGCATCACCACATCATCACTCAGCGCTACCCCAGCATCACTCAGCACCACCACATTATCACTCAGCACCACAACATTATCACTCAGCACCACAACATTATCACTCAGCACCACTACATTATCACTCAGCACCACCACATTATCACTCAGCACCACCACATTATCACTCAGCACCACCACATTATCACTCAGTACCACCACATTATTACTCAACACCTCCACAGCATCACTCAGCACCACCACAGCATCACTCCTCACCACCACAGCACCACTCCTCACCACCACAGCACCAGCACAGCATCACTCAGCACCACCCCTGCATCACTCAGCACCACCACAGCACCACTCAGCACCACCACAGCGCAACTCAGCGCCAACACAGCACCACTCAGCGCCACCACAGCGCCACTCAGCACCAGCACAGCATCACTCAGCACCACCACAGCATCACACAGCACCACCACAGCATCACTCAGCACCACCACTGCATCACTCAGCACTACCACAGCACCACTCAGCACCACCACAGCATCACTCAGCAGTGCCACAGCATCACTCAGCACCACCACAGCATCACTCAGCACTACCACAGCACCACTCAGCATCACCACAGCACCACTCAGCACCACCACAGCACCACTCAGCACCACCACAGCACCACTCAGCGCCACCCCAGCATCAATCTGCGCAACCATTCAACAACAACTGGTTCAAATATGTTCTCTCAATGTTTCAATCTTTATTACAAATGTCACAAAAAAGATGTTAATATTTCACTTCTGTTTTTGGATTTTTGTCACAATAAAATACACTGAACATAATCTTCACAAAAGGTATTTACAAAAGTTTAAGCTATTGGCATTATAAATTAAAATCACTTTTATATAAGTATTAATTATTTTAAAAAATTAAAAGCCATTGTAATTTGTAATATCAATACGTCTAAGTCACGTAAATACAAAACAATTTGCATTATAAATGCTATAGGTGTCACATTTGCGAAAGTTATAACTATTGGCATTGTAAGTGACAAAGCTATTAATTTAGCTATTTTCAAAACCAACACATGAATAAAAAAAATGGTCATTTACAAGACCAATAGCTCAAACTTTCCTAATGCGTGACCTATTGCATTGCAAATGCTTGTTTATTAATCTGGGCTTTCTCTTTCTTTTCTTTTTCTTTCGGCTTCTCACTGTTGCCATTTTCGCCATCTTCCGAGTTATCTTTCCTCGTGTTACTAATGAAATGCTATCAAGGTATGCAACACTTCCCAATGGAAAGTGACTTAAAGTAGCAATTTCAAAATTCTATTTTATTTCTGCAAAAGTTATAAATTAAAGTAATTATGATTTCCACAATTTTAGTAATCACGAAGGGTTTACCAGAATAATTAACACAGCAAACTGTTTCAGGAAGCAATAGGCTGCAATTGACTATCTTGGTCTGCCCGACCTTTACTTTGAATGAAAGCATCATTAGCTCGTCGACACAGTGAATTATTCTAGAAAGGTGACATAAATCCAAACAGCGTTTCTATTTCAGGCATGTCCCCAGTCATGGAAACAGGAGGTTAGCTGAAAAATATGTATTTTCTCTGAGCAACTGAATATGGCCGAGAAAGATAATAAAATAAACGGCAGTGAGAAGAAAAGGAGGTCAACAGTGCAAAGTTCTATAATAGAATATACATAAATTATGCAATAAGAGAAACAAAAGAGAGACAATTGAGTCAAATTTAGGAAATTGCTAGTCACGTGATAGAACCGCATAACATCATAACACTGACCGATCATTAAAGAGAATACTATAAAATAGCATATTAATACTAAACGAGATTTCGTGTAATAAAAACTTGCACTTTTTTGCGCATGGGCAGTGTAGAGATTTAGGGTAAAAGTCAAATTGTATCATTTCAGGGATGCATCAAAAATAAACGCACAACAATTAAAAACGAGAACAACCCATACAAGGTGAAATATCGGAGCCTGGAGGCTGCACTTAATGATATTTTAAACAATGAATATTGTAATTCCGTAATAAAATTTGCTTCAAAACAGCTTTTTTTTGCAAACGAATGTATCAATTTATGATGTTGGACATACGGGTCTGTCAAGAATTTTATCTATTCGCCAATCTGTAAGCACTGTTTACTTCGCACCACATCTTTTTTTATTGTGAAAAGGAAGGTGCTGAGGGAGCCACAGTTCATGTGAATAATTGTTTTTGCTTGATTACATATCATCAATTACTTGTTTTGATTGCTACTCTCATTTTATTTTTATGGTGATCCAGCGTCACTATAGAAATTCTGTCTCACATGCGTCACCATTCATTACCCAATACTTACCAAACTAATCAATAACTAGGCCCATGGAACTAAGACAGAAAATCATGAAGCTGAATCATGTGGCCTAATTAATCACACTAAACTTATATTTACACTATTTATAACTGCAGTAAATTTATAAACATTTTTAAGTAAAGAAACATATAATTAGACCACTGAGGCCAACGGATCAAACTGATGGTAACGACTAAATAATCAAGACCAGCTTGACGTTTTAAGTCTTTTATTTTTAAATTTCAAAGTTTCATAATCTTTATTTGCTTATTTATTAATTTCAAGCATCTTTATTATTTCAGTTTTTATTCATTAAACATTGGCTCAAAAGGTCTGGCAATTTAAAAATGCACATTAATGACAAATTAAGGAAAACATCAACCCTATTCCCTATGTTAGCTTTCTGACCTGAAAAGGATAATAACATTTAATAAACAGACAAGCCCTTACGTGTCCAAAGGGAAACGGACAGCACTTCGCCCTCAGGAAACAGTCAGCCCCGCTCCCCTCAAGAGGCTCAATTTTTATACCTTTTCTCACTCACTAATCTAACTAAATGATATGTTTTCATATAATACAGCACCCTGATTGGTTGCTGTCTGTCAGACCACCAAGAGGCCAACGCATCAGTCCCAGTGACATCACTGTGTCATTGTTCATTGACATGAAGCAACTCTGACTTCCCAAAGTTGTAACATTAAACTAAATGTCCCAGAACATTTCCTCCAGGATTTTAACCAAGCTGCCTTTACACGCTTTCTTGGCCATGACGCTTTTGTTTTTCAGAGCTTGTATACAACGTCCTTTGTTCGAGCTTCTGCACGTTTCCGTGGAAGTTTTTATAAAAATGACAAGACCATCACGTCGCGCTCTGCTCCTTTTTGTCAGGCCAACCAACTTTTCATTAGCACTAGGCCTCAAGCCTTTCATGCAAGCTAGTATTTAAACAAACACAAAAAGGTGACTAATTCAAGTAAAATGAACTCTTCTGTTACCCACCCTACCATTGCTAATAATTAACCCATTAATAAATGTCATCTAGCAGAAGCAACAAATAAAGCAGCACATTTAATATCTATCATTCTTCATAATGTCCAGCTGAAGTCTTTATGTATCTGAAAGAGTAAAAAGATGATCGAATAATACACAGACAAACAGTCACAACATAAGACAAACACATAAGCACATATAATAAAAGCACATGCCATAAAATGATCAGCCGCATTAATAGTGACAAGGACAATAGGACGAACAAAACAATATTAATCATGTGTTACAAGACAAACTCGCAAATGCAACAAGAGCACATAAAATTAGTCCCGCGTGTTTGTGTGTGTGCAATTTTACTCTAGGTTGAATTAGTAGAACAAATCGTGCAACAATTCATTAATAAATTAGTTCATGTTACAGAGAATTAACTTCACGAGCCAGAATAAAATGAATTCTGAAACTCGCTCCATCAACTCCCTCATCTGGTGATTTTAAAATCACCAAACAACACCCAAAAAATTTCAGAAAAATTTTGAACCCAATTTAGAGACATCACATTTTGAATTCTCTCGATATTAGTCTCCCTAAACCCCTGTTTCTACTGTATCCTCAACACTTTGAAACTGAGCCCTTCGCATCTCTTCTAACTCATATTCCTTCTTGAGTTTGTAAATCCTCCTCTTTTCCCTCTGATGCTTCTTCCTCTTGTGAATCATGCAACTAATTTTTAGCAACATTATCACTATAATGATGACAATTACTGGATAGAGCACTTTGCCAATGATTGAGCTACCAACTTCCGAAAACCATTCCTTTATTGCCTCCATTCTCTTGCCTATTCGTTCTGTGAAACTTTCTTCTTCTTGGGGTTCTATTTCTTCATGAAACTCAGTAATATTTTTAATAAGCGACTCTATATTCCGACTCTTGTCAGGAATATAAGTACAGCAATGTTGGACATGTAAGACCCCACAGACCCCTCCCTCTTTTGCAAGCAGAATGTCTAATGCAAGACGATTCAGCATAACCATGCTTCTGGTAGCAACAAGTTCTGTACTAACTAATTGGAAACCACTTGCAGTATCTGTTGACAATCTATCTACAATTGTAGAAACCTTTCTGATTTTGATTGAATTTATGGTCATTCCTACCATAGGAATGACAACACCAAAGATGTCTCCCAGGACTTCTGTAAAACTTTCTCTTTTGTACCTGTTCAGGTGTTCACCAAATTCAAAGGTACCCTTTTCATTTCTGTCAACATGAAATTTTTTTGGAAAAACTAGGCCAAGATAACAAGTCCCATACTAATGGTCTGGGAGGCTAAAATAGGCCTTATTGCCACAAATGAAATAAATTCCAGGAAAAATTGGATCCTTACCACCTTTAAATCCCCATCCCCCTATGATACAATAAGTATCCTCACATTGACTAACACCCACAAAAAAGTTATCATAAAGTGTGCTATCCCTCCTAATGCAAAATGTACCACTAACTGGTTCATCTATGTGTATAGCAGCATTTGTGTTAACATCATTTAATTTAGCATCCTCCATTTGCCAATACTTGGACTTGGCATGTTTTAGCATCTCATTTCTCTTGTAAACAGCCCTTCTCTCCTCAACCATGTTCAGTAAAGTCTTTTCTTCTGCTCTCATTTTGCATGTTAAATTATTTCTGTAAGCATACTCGTGAATAAGTTCATTAGTAACCAAAAAGAATTCCCTCATCTGTTTCGCAGGTTTTACTTTGTTTAAGCTATTTACAACTTTGAGATTTGCAAAAACCTCATCAAAGTCTGAGTAATAATACTCCAGACGACCAGTTTGATAAAACAGGCTAGCAATTACACTGCAAGTGATGCCATAAGTGAGAGGTAACATATTATAAGTTACCCCTTCTGAGACAGAATCAGGCAGGGTCACACAGACATAACAGTCTTTAACATTCATTACTTTGACATATTCAGACAAAAGCCTTGAAAATGAATTGCTTGAAAAATCTCCAACAGATCTATCTTGATGGATCTCTGGATTATGCTCAATAACTCTGCTAGACTTGCCAGCATGTTTCTCATGTTTAGTTTCTACCTTACTTGTTATCTTAGTCTTGAGTTTTTGCTTGTCAATACCAAAAGGGTAAACTACAGCTAATATTAGCCAAACTAAAATTGATAAAACCACACAAATTGAAGATATTTCGCAACATCTTCTTAAGATAGAACACCTTGAAGTATCTGACCTAGGCATCCTTGAAAAACGATCAAAATTGAAAAAAAAACAATTTTAAAATATGTGAATAAACGAAACTATATATATCCCCCTTTTTAAAATTTTTTTTTAAAACCCTAAACAGCTTTTCTTCGACTTTGCGTCACATGAATATGTGCTTTCCAACTAAACACAATTTCTTCGACCTAGAGTCACCTAACACATTTACTTCAGCCTTATGCCAGGAAACAAAACCCTTATCTAAATTTTAAACAACATCAATCTTTGTCACTGAGTTCTTCCAAATCCTCCTGACTACTGCTTTCCACCTCAACAATTGGTGGTATTATAATATAGGTCCATTCTGGGGACTTATACTTTTGGTTTGGCTTTATTACTCTTTTCGTCTTTCGAGTGATTACTTCAATCTTTTTATTTTCGTTTTTCTTATCAGAGTCACCTCCCTGACTAGATATCTCGTTGATCTGCTCTTTTGATTTCTTCACCAGTTTGAATTTTAAATTATCTTCAGGCCAAATATCTCCTTTCCTCAAGATTTTCTTCTTTGGCACACTCTCATTACATTCAGCTTTCCAAGCTCTTTTCCTGAATTTTCTTATTTCAGATTCTTCATCACTCTCATCAGTGTCTGTATCTGAGACTTTAAATCTGTATCTAGGAACTTCTTTACTCAGCAACTTCACTCCATTAGGAACAACTTCCTTACAGCTGGTACTTGGTAATTCTTCCTCTTCTTCAGGAATCACCTTCAGCTTCCCAGTTTCAGGCTTCTTGCTCCTGTACACAGAGTTACTTCTTTGCTTTTCAATATTGTCCTGGATTAGATTTTCGTCTTGCTCAAAATCTTCTGCTTCCGAATCTCCTTTTTCTTTCTGAGATTCTTTTTCTAGCAGGTCTTCATCAACATCTTGATCACCAGTCTCGATATTCAGATCTTCTTCATTCAAGTTCTGATTCTCGTCTAGATTTTCTTGATGTTGATTATCTTGCTGATCATCAGACTCGGGATCTTCTGGATCACCCTCTGAATCTGAATCAGTTGTTGTCTCACTGTCTTCATCAGGATCTTCAGGAGGTGGTACACGAATTGTGTGGCTTGCATGCACCCACCTTTTTAGGCCTTTGCACTTTACAGCATTTGTCGTGACCAAAATCACTTGTCTTACCTTCT
The DNA here is from genome assembly GCF_964263255.1 of Lissotriton vulgaris. NCBI lineage: Eukaryota > Metazoa > Chordata > Amphibia > Caudata > Salamandridae > Lissotriton > Lissotriton vulgaris. The sequence goes on along the minus strand of NC_141695.1, from coordinate 1,607,091,602 downwards.
GCCACCTTGGTACTAAACAGTTTCTTCTCCGGTGGACTTTAGTCCTTACCCAGTCTCCGGGCAACAAATCATGCGCTTGCACTTTCTCCTTTGAGATTACATCCGTTCCCACCTGATGAAACACAGAATTAACTACATCAGAAAGATTCTGACAGTATTCAATGATTGCACTATCATTAATACTCAGTAATTTGCCAACTGGAACAAATGCTTGCCTCATTACTCTACCCATTACAATGTCATGGGGACTAAGGCCTGTCTTTTTCTCTGGAGTGCTTCTCAAATACATCAGAACAAGTGGAAGAGCATCTGTCCACTTTATTCCTGTGGCTAGACACATTTTTGAAACTCTGTTTTTAATAGTTCCATTTATCTGTTCAACAACACCTGATGCTTCTGGTCTGTATGCACAATGCAGCTTCTGTTCAATATTTAATGCTTCACAAATCAGTTTCATCAGTCTGTTTTCAAAATGAGTTCCACAATCACTTTCAATAGTTACAGGAAATCCGTACCTAGGTATGATCTCCCTCAAAAGCAATTTTGCCACAGTGACTGAGTCATTGTGACGAGTTGGGAAAGCTTCCACCCATCTTGAAAACAGGCAAACAAACACAAGCACATATTTTAGCCTGTTGTGCATCGGCATCTCAATGAAATCCATCTGCAATCTGGTAAAAGGACCACCCTCCCGTCCTATGGTTCCCATGCTTACAACAGTCTTCCTATTCGGATTCATCTGTTGACAGGTCAAACATCTTTGGCAAAGTGACTCTGCAATGATTCTAAATTTTGGATTCAACCATGTTTCTCTGAACAGTCTAATCATTGAATCTCTCCCTAAATGCCCTGGACCATGGTACATCTGTGCCATGTCATCAATCATGCCATTTGGCATTACAGGCCTTCCATCTTTGTAAACCCAAACTCCATCTTCTTCTCTCTGTCTGCATTCTGCTTTTAACCATGTGTTTTTCTCCTCATCATTTGCCTCATCTTGTAAATCTTTTACTTCCTGCCATGTTTCAACTACAGAAATTAGCATGAGAGAATTCAACATGTGACTTTTGTCTTTTTTCCGATTGATTGAATAATTGTTCTTTGCGCAGTATCTTGCGATTTCGTCTGCATATGCATTTCCTTTAGTGATGTAATCATCACCTTTCTTCTGAGCTGCACACTTGACAACAGCGATTTGTTCTGGTAGCTAAATGCCATCGATCAATCTCTTGATCAATTTTGCATTTCTGATTGGCGTACCTGCAGAGGTTAAATAACCTCTTTGAGACCATAGCTGTCCATAGTCATGAACCACGCCATATCCATACTGACTATCAGTCACTATGGTTACCTTTCTGCCAGCTGCTTTTTCACAAGCTCGAATCAGACCAATTAGCTCTGCAATTTGAGCAGAACGAATTCCATCAAGAGGTGAACCTTCAACAACATCTGAAACTGTACACACCGAATATGCTGCTCTCAGAATCCCTTCATCAGTTCTCAAGCAGGAACCATCCACAAATAAAACCAAATCCGATTCAGGCAAAGGAACATCTTTTATGTCCGGTCTAGGTTTTGTGCAGTAATCTACAACATCCAGGCACTCATGATCAATATCATTTTCATTACTTACCTCAGTAAGAATTCCATCTGGCAATAGTGTGGACGGATTCAGGTTAACGCACCTTGCAATTGAGACATTATCTGATCCCAGAATTGTTTTTTCATATTTTGTCAGCCTGCTGCTTGTCAAATGTTGAGTTTTACTTCTAGTAAGAAGAATTTCAACTGAATGAGGTACATATACTTTTACAGGAAATCCCATAATGATACCCTCACTTTGTTCAAGACTTACACTTGTTGCAGCCAATGCTTTTAAGCAACCTGGCAAAGCTTTTGCAAAGGGATCCAAAATAGCTGAGAAATATGCAATTGGCTTTCTCAACTTTCCATGTCACTGAATCAAAACTGACAATGCACATCCTTCCCTCTCACTGCAGTACAGTTCAAATTCTTTTTCGTAATCTGGCATACCCAGAGCTGGAGCTTCACATAGACTTCTTTTTAATTGTTCAAAAGCTTCCAGTTCAATTTTTGATAATTTGATTGGATCTTTTATGTCTGATTTTGTTAGTCTCTGAAGTGGTTTTGCAATTACTGAAAATCCACTAATCCATTGTCGACAGTAACCAACCATTCCCAGAAACATTCTGACCTGTCTTTGTGTTGTCGGTGGTTGAATTGCTCGAATCATTTTAATTCTTTCAATTGTCACTTTTCTTGTTCCCTTTGCAATTCTGTGACCAAGATACTTTACCTCTTGTTTACAAAACTGCAATTTTGCAGGTGACACTTTATGTCCCTCATCTGCTAATCGATTTAAAAGAGTAATGGTATCAGTAACACAATTTTCTCGTGTTTTTGCCGCCACAAGCAAATCATCAATATACTGAACCAGTGTAGAATTACCAGGCAATATCAGATCTTCCAGAGACTTCTTTAATAACTGATTAAAGATAGACGGACTCTCTGTATACCCTTGTGGGATATGACACCATGCTAGAATGCGACTCTGGAACCTAAATGCGAAAATTTGCTGGCTTTCTGGATGCAATGGAACTGTAAAGAAGGCATTGCACAGGTCAATGACCGTGTACCATTCTGCATCATGCGGAATCTGATAAAGAATTACCGCAGGGTTTGGAACAATTGGGCAACAAGGAACAACAATTTGATGAATTTTTCTCAGGTCCTGAACAATTCTATATGTTCCGTTTGGCTTTTTAATACCCATAATCGGTGAATTACATGGGCTGCTTTCAATTTCTTTTAGCACACCTTGACTTATGAATTTTTCAATCACTGGAATGACACCTTCAATTGTCTCAGCTTTCATCTTGTATTGAGGAACATTTGGAAAATCTATTCCCTGCTTTACAGTAATTTTTACTGGATCTACATTTTTCATAAGACCCATGTCATTTCCTGTTAAGTCCCAAATTTCTGGATTAACTGGCTTTTTAAGCTCTTCTGGCAAATCATTTTGATCAAAAACAGGAAACAGTAATGTCTTCTCTTCGTCAACCATTAACATTGTCAATTTATAAAGCCCATCTTCTTCTGATGTTTGCATTTCAATGCCATCTGGTGAGCAATATATCTTGCAATTCATTTTGCATAATATATCACGACCCAACAGATTCGCAGGACTGCTGTCACAAACCAAAAATCTGTGTTTATCTTTGTAATTTCCGATTTCTACCTTCACTGGTTCTGTCAGGCTTGTTTTAATTTGCTGATTAGCTACACCTACAACTTGGATGGACTCACCAGAGAGAGGAAGATTTTCTATTTCTGCTGATCTAACAGTAGAACGGGTAGCACCTGTGTCCACAAGGAAAGTGATATCGACATCATTCACTTTACCATTTACAAATGGACCAGACTGATCTACCTCATGAGTGGGTCCAAGCACACACTCTTCTTCCTCTCTCAGGCACCGTCATGAGTAATCCTCTGACGAATCACTCTCTTCTTTGTCTTTCAGCCAAAATTGAGCAGCATTTGTCATGTTAACTTTTGACACATTATTTACCTGATTACCTCCACAGAAACCTGTTTTAGGTGTAAATCTTTGAGCATTAGCACTATTAGGTAAAGGTGCTTGTGGTACCTGACTCTGCTGAATTTGGCTCTGCTGTATCTGGTTCTGCTGAATCTGGCTCTGCTGATTTGCTACCTGTCGCTGTAGCTGTCGCTGCTGACTTAACTCGTTTAACTGTTGCTGTAGCTGTTGCTGTTGCTGTTGATTTAACTCACACTGCACCTGTGGATTTAATGAATTATTTTTAAAATTTCTGGGCAGGTTTTTACACTCACGCTTCCAGTGTCCAATCTCGCCGCAATTAAAACATGGGAGCTTTTGTTTTAGCTCTTCAACATTTGCATTACATTTTGGCTTGTTATTATTATTAAAATTGTTCCTAAATTTCCCTTGATTCTGCTGCTGCTGCATAGAAGCTAACTGCTGTTGTTGCTGCTCTGCTACTTTCACTTGTGCCCACATCGCCTTTTCCTTGAGATTTTTCTGTTTTGCATCTATCTCATCACTACAATATTTTGCCTTTCTCAGGATGTCATCAACTGAAAGTGATTGCCAGCACACAATTCCATTTCTAATCATATCACCAATTTCAGGTCTCAGGCCATATACAAATCTGTAAATATAGTGGCTCATATCTTTTTCACTTAGTTTTTCATAGCCACTATACTGTTTGAAGACTAACAGTAACCTTTCATAAAATGAATGAACTGATTCTTTTGGTTACTGGTTTGTTCTGTCAATTTTAACCCAGTCCACTTCTTTCGGGGGAATTTTCCCTTTCAGCCAGTAAATTACTATATTATAGATGTCCATGACATCTTTTGATAGAGCACCTGTAATTGGGTCTCGGGCAGGTTCTTCTTCTGGCCAATCCACGGAAATTTTGCATTCTGTCCAAAGATCTGATGGGACGACAATGTCAAAGAATCCATCCAGATCAATCCATAGAACTTTTGACACTTTTATAAATCTGTCTACCTGTCGATACCACTCAACTGACTTTTCTCTCAAACGAGGGAAATCATTGGTAAACAGAAGAATATCCTGTCTGGACCAAGGAACATGGACATACCCTCCTCCTGCTATTTCCCTCATTGGAAATTCTGAAACCACTTCTTCATTTCTCAACCTTTTATCCTGCTCTTTATTCTTTGACCATTTTATTCTCCATTTACCTAATTCACCTAGTTTTCTGAGAAAACGTATTAATTCTTTTATATGGGCCATTCTTCCAACAGCATTGAGACTATTAATATCTCTTTCAGAAAAATCCACTCTGTAGTGTTTCTGCAAATGTTTTTGTTTACTCAAATCAATCTCCAATTCAGCAGCCATTTCTTCCAGTTGTTCATACCTGTTTTTCGTTTTCCACTGAATACTCTTACAAATAAAGAGGAGTTCATCATCTTGATACAATTTTAAATTGTCAGTACCAATTGTGCCAATGATCAATTCTTCCAAATCAGCTTTTAATTTCGCAACGTCGAGCTTTTTATAATCAGGACCTTCTGGGGACAATGCATTTTGTGTTAAGTCTATTCTATTTAGGCTTTTCTCTGACCTACCTGAATCTGATTCTGCCACAGATGGTGTTTGCGAACCTGTCAAACTTCCATTTAAGGTTAAATTGGCATCATAGATTTTTCTCTATGAATCTCCGAAAGTTCCGAATAAAATCTTTCAGCCACTTTTTGAATTTCTGCATTTAATAAACTGTCAAAGCAGAATGTCTGTTTTCTCCTTGATCAAATACTGGTACAACAGGACCAATAGTTACTGGTACTGTCACTGCTTCCATGCTTTTTGTCAATTGTTGAATTAAATCTTCTTTCGCTTTATTATAACTAGAAATTTCCTGCATGTCAGCAAGTGTTCTTTGCTGATTTCTCACAAATCCATTTTCTCTAGGTGTACTACAATTATTCATTGACCCTACTCTTTCAGGTAATTTTAAAAATCTGGGAGAACCTTCCTCAGCTTCCCTAGGAGGTGCACTTGGAGAAGTTCCTGTAGAAACTCTCGGGGTAGTTTGAGAACTTACTTGATAAGGTGGCGGTTTGCGTTTAGTAGCATAAATGTCTTCTAAAACTGCATCATCTAATTCCTCATCAAGTCTACTTTTCTGTTGAACCTCCTTTTGACCTGGATCTTTTGTAATCATTATTCTTACTGGGTACAGACCATCATACATGTCTGCCTTTCTCCAGCATCTCACTTTGTCCTCATGTGTTTCTCTATTTAAAACATACTTAGAATTTCTAGGTGCCAAGCATTTGCCTTCACGCTCAAGCTCCATCATCTCAACCTCCCATTCAACCAATGCCTCAAATTGTGTAGGCCTAGGCTTCGGCACAAGATCCATCATTTTTTCTCTCAAGTTTCTCAAAACTTTCATATTAAATGACCCATCTTCCGGCCAGGCTAATACGCCATCATTTCTGGTATAATGCATCCAATTTTCAAACCAAATTACAGTATGATAGCCATATTCGCCTTCCATATAGGCTGCGGGTGTTTTGTACTTATGAAGTAATTTACCACCACGCGTTTCAATTTTCTTGTCGGGTTTAAAATAATTTTTCACTTTCTGAAACCATGAAGGCTTCTTTATCTCGTTATCGTTCCAATAATTCATGTTTTAAATCAAAATCGTTTATTCCGAAAGCTTCGAAATGTTCTCTTGGTGTTCCGCTATTCCAGCCAATCCGTGCGCGAAAGACACCAACAAGCCAATCAGGTTAAGCCACGTCACCACCTTACTCGACCAATAGAAATACAGTATTCAGAACTGACCAATCTGGTACCAGCTCGTCACTGTCACGTGAACCAATCAGTGCGCTTTCTGTGACATATGTTACCCAATCACAGCGCGGACCGAAATGACGTACACTGCCGCTGCAGCTTCTCTGCGTGTTACTCCGTAAACTCACCCCTCCTTCACAAAAAATTTTCGCGGCGCCATTTTAAACGATACTTTCCAATGTATTTTAATTAGTAACTACAAATAAACAAACCACTTGTCTGTTTCGCTAGCAAAGTGATAGTTTTACAAACATTCAGAACTTACTCTCCGTATAAAATAGACAACGCTATTTCTATACGAACATTCGCGCATTCATACGGAAACCCTAATCATACACACACAAAATCTTGGCAGGACTTGAACCAACCACAGAAAACGTCATATGGCCGAGATACCCGCCACCCCCTCTCAACACAATCCCCAAAGGAGGGAAACCGGAAACAGTTCTTGAGTTTTTGGAAGTGGGATGGAGTGACCATCCCGGCCGTATTTATTAAAACAAAAAGTTAAAACATTAAACGTTTCATGTTATGTACAATTTCATTACCATATTGCGATGTTTGGCTAACCTTAACAGATTCTCTAATACAGAGGTTCTCCTAGCCGAACTAGCATCCTACAAAACATTTCTTGACATATTGAAATTGTACACCTAACGTTTAAGGGCCAACGGCAAGGTCATAACCGGTGTCAAGATCCCTAACCAGACTTACCCCTCCCACTTGGGCTGGGCGACAGCACGGAGGCGTACCTCAAGTGCAACTATTACCAATTTCCCTTGACTTGACGGGGGCACCTAAAGACTCGACGCCAGTTAAAGGTCGTTCGAATACTCGTGTGAGGTATCTAGAAGGTACCGTAGACCTTATCCCAACCCCACACAACTTACCGCATCTGCCGTCGCAGATGTCACTGGCCCCGGGAAATTCCCCAGGAGGGGGCTGTAACCCCTCCTACAAAGGAAGGGGCCTTGACCGCCTTTCCTTTACTTCCGGCGACCCATCCTTAGAAGGGACCGCCTCCCCATTGAGGGGCCAATGGCCACCTCTCCCGAGCGCTCCCATCCGTGTTGGGTGACGCCCACTCATAGGGATCTACTAATTAGTGCTCACCGATCATGACCTTACCGCCTACCAAATAAATACGACAGTGCTAACTAAAACTCAGAATACAGTGGCCACTATGACCGAAAGGGCATGCATAAAATTCAACACTAAATCTGAATCCCTTTAATGGTAAAACGTACTCAAACAGACCATTCTTTATTAACTCAATATCAACATGATACTCCAACCTGGAAACGAGAACACCAACAAAATTAATCAACTTTATTAAAAACAACTGGCTGTCTTCAGGGGCTGGTGGGTGGGTCAAAATTGGCTCTTCGTTCTGTCCCGAGCTCACGTGCAGCGAGGAGGTGCAGCTTCAGAGCACAAGAACAAGAGGATGTCTTCTGGTCTTGCGTCCCTTTTTATCCATCTTCAGGGCGGGCGTATACCCGCCCCCGCCTGCCCCGAGGGCGTGGCTGGCTGCGTCAGTGTCTAGGCCAGCCCACTCTAGGGCGGGAACAGGCGCGCCCCGGCTACGCCGCTTCGGGCATACCAGCCGAGACGCGCCTCCCGCCCCAAAATGGCTTCCCGGGGGGATCGAGGCACTCAGCCATAAGTTCGGGGGGACCAAGTTGGTCGCCCCTTTCCATATGGCCGAGATACCCGCCACCCCCTCTCAACACAATCCCCAAAGGAGGGAAACCGGAAACAGTTCTTGAGTTTTTGGAAGTGGGATGGAGTGACCATCCCGGCCGTATTTATTAAAACAAAAAGTTAAAACATTAAACGTTTCATGTTATGTACAATTTCATTACCATATTGCGATGTTTGGCTAACCTTAACAGATTCTCTAATACAGAGGTTCTCCTAGCCGAACTAGCATCCTACAAAACATTTCTTGACATATTGAAATTGTACACCTAACGTTTAAGGGCCAACGGCAAGGTCATAACCGGTGTCAAGATCCCTAACCAGACTTACCCCTCCCACTTGGGCTGGGCGACAGCACGGAGGCGTACCTCAAGTGCAACTATTACCAATTTCCCTTGACTTGACGGGGGCACCTAAAGACTCGACGCCAGTTAAAGGTCGTTCGAATACTCGTGTGAGGTATCTAGAAGGTACCGTAGACCTTATCCCAACCCCACACAACTTACCGCATCTGCCGTCGCAGATGTCACTGGCCCCGGGAAATTCCCCAGGAGGGGGCTGTAACCCCTCCTACAAAGGAAGGGGCCTTGACCGCCTTTCCTTTACTTCCGGCGACCCATCCTTAGAAGGGACCGCCTCCCCATTGAGGGGCCAATGGCCACCTCTCCCGAGCGCTCCCATCCGTGTTGGGTGACGCCCACTCATAGGGATCTACTAATTAGTGCTCACCGATCATGACCTTACCGCCACAGGCCCGGATAGTTGACCGGCTATCCGGGCCCCCCACAAAACTCCTAGCTAAAGGTCATGTTTCAACGTTTTTAACCATGCTAAGAAGTCTCCTATGAGTAACTCATTCCCCACCCGAGACAAATGCACACCATCCCCTAGATACATACTGTCATCATTAATACAACCGTGCGAGATAGAATGCAATGTCCTGGAACGAAACAACCTACTCACTTTGTTATTAAGTTTTCTAACAGAATGGTTCAAAGCAGGAATCGAAACAGCCCCCCGCCACACTTTTCGTGGGATCATATGAGACCACCCAATTATGCACCCCGGAACTCTCCTCGCCAACCAACTTACAGTGGAAAGCATTGCCTCCAGGAGAAGTCGTCTACCGGTGGTGACCAAATCATTGCCCCCTAAATGTACTATGACTATAGACGGCGGTGACCTCGTCCGCCCTAACAAACCCTCAAAGAATGCCTGAAACTGGTCAATACAGAGACCGCCCCTTCCGTAGAAGGACATTCTGTACCCGTATTCCCCAGCTACGTGAATCATGTCACCTGCTTCGAATACGTCTGCGGCACGCCTCACGTATGAGTGGCCCACGACCCACACCTCCTTTCTCACAGCCGGTGATGTCTGACCGCTGGCCTGGTGTTGGGTCGACTGCATAGTCCGCCCCGCCTCGAAGGCTTGCGTAACTGAAAACCAAACAAAAGACAAGAAGCGTGAGTACATTATTACAGCTTCACAACATGTGCAATCGCACATACCTCTTATAACAATTGGAGGACCAACGCCCCACTCGTTTTACTTGTTCCACATTAAGACCCCTGGCTGTAGCTTCAGTGGCAGCCCCTATCCGAAAGGAATGGGTCCCAAACTCACCCGGGTCCAAGCCCGCTGCGGTAATTGACATCGCGAGAACCCGCTGAAACTGAAACTTCGTCAGTGGGGCGGCGTCCGCGTGTCTCAACAATGTCCCCCCCCATGATGCCACCCTTCGTGCTAGGTAATCTTCTAAACACTTCACCGGACACATGGAGGACCCTGGAATCCTGCGAATGACTATGCAGTCTCCCACCCCACCTTGATCGGTTTTTGACTTGACAAAGGATACAGTCATCGTCTCACCCCTGATCTGAACGTGTTCCCGGCACAAACCCCCCACCACATCCCGCTTGCTCCTTGCTACCAGCTCACTTATCCTCATTGCCCCGTGAAATGCAAGCGTAAAAGCAGCTCGGAACAAACAGGCCTCGAACTGAGACGAGCATGTGGCGGGGAGTGTGGCCAGCAACTGGGACAACCTATCCAGACCTATCGGGCGCCTCTCATCTACTTTGCGACCCTCAAGGCGTTGCCACCCACGCAGCGCTTTCTGTACCACAAAAGACGCTGTGTGGTCCTGGATATTATGAGCCCTGGCAACAAAGGAAATGGCAGCACGATGCCTCTGGGCTGTAGCCACCGACTTCCCAGCCTTACGCAAGGACATCAGAAAATGTACTACCCAATCCTCATGCCCCCAAAGCCCCCCTCTCTCAGTCCCCAAAAAGGCTAAATAAGCCCGAAACGCCCCTTCGTATGCCTTCCTCGTCCTTGGTGCTAGACTCTCTCCCACGAGGTAACGAAGTTCGGGGCACCGAGAGACCAGAGAGCTTCGGGAAAGGGTGCTGGCTCTGGGTCCGCTGAGGGAAGGAAACCCGAGAAAGCCTGCATTTGAAAACGAGACAGTGCATCAGCAGCCTGATTCATCACCCCTGGGACATGTTTTGCTCTGAATACCACGTTCAGTTGCATACACAGTAAGACAATTTCTTTAAGCAGCCTTAAAATCATTTTACAACGTGCTGCCTGACTATTGATGCATTCTACAACGGTCATATTGTCAGACCAAAATATGACAGAGTGATTTTTTAATCCATCGGGCCAGGTTCTGAGGGCCACCAAAATGGGAAACAGTTCAAGGAAAGCAATATTACTCGTCAGCCCCTCTTCATGCCACCATGTTGGCCACCTTTGTGCCGACCATTTTGTGCCGAAGATGGCGCCGAAACCCATGCTTCCCGCTGAATCCGTCCATAGACCCAGCTCATCAGAGGACAAGGCCGGTTTGTTCCAGACGACCCGACCATTGAAATCCGCCAAAAATGCTAACCAAATACGCATGTCTTGGCGGACCTCGGCCGATAATCTCGTGCGATGATGACCCTCTTTTAGGCCGACCATCGCCTGGGCAATTGAACGGGAGAAGGGGCGGGCCATCGGGATCACCCTTAGGGCAAAATTCAACTTCCCCACCAATTACTGCAATTGATGCAGCGTAACTTTAGATGCAGTAATACATATTTCCAGGGCTGCCCTGAATTTCGACACTTTGGCAGCTGGTAAACGAAAACAACCCTCACTAGAGTCCAACTCGATCCCGAGAAACTCGAGGCAAGTCGTGGGACCCACAGTTTTACCTGGTGCCAATGGCACGCCAAATTGATTCATTAAAACACAAAAGCCAGTCAAGGCCCGGGCACATTCATCGTCCCCAGCGGCCCCAAGGAACAGAAAGTCATCGAGGTAATGCATCACATTTCGAAAACCCGTTTCCTCTGTGTAAACCCATTGTAGAAAACTACTGAATTTCTCGAAATATGCACAAGATATAGAGCACCCCATCGGCATACACCTATCCATGTAATACGAACCTTGAAACATGAATCCCAAAAGACGTTGGTCTTCCGGGTATACCGGGAGCAAACGGAACGCTGACTCGATATCTGATTTCGCCATCAGCGTCCCGGGCCCCAGGCGATTCAAAATGGCTACGGCCTCATCGAATGATGCGTACCGCACCGAACATATCTCTGGATCAATTGCATCGTTGACAGAAAGGCCATGAGGAGCTGATAAATTGTGAATCAATCGAAACTCCCCTGGGTCCTTCTTGGGGACCACCCCTAAAGGAGAACAAACAAAATTCGGTACCGGGGGAACACTAAACGGGCCGGCAACCCGACCTCGGGTAACCTCTTTCCGGATCTTATCCTGTACTACAGTCGTATGCTGCAAGACGGAAAGTTGGTTTTTGCACGTCCCGACACCCTGAAAGTTCCCCACCGGGATGCGGAAACCATATGAAAAACCGTTTCGTAGCACCCCAGCAGAAGTACGATCTGGGTATTCGCTGAGCCAGGGAATCATCGCCAGGGTATCAATCGGGGTTGGTAAAGGCGCCCCTCGGACTATATTAGACCTGTTTGGCGCCTCCTCTACCCCCATTTTCACCCGATTTGGCTCTGCACGAGGACTCAGGATGGGGTGCCCCACAACCACTACATTCGTGTTTGAATTTACAAGATCCCGGGGGCCTAGTACATTTACTTCTGTTGAAATTGAAACAGAAACCCCTCTTCCCTGTATTGCCGGCGGGTCTCGGGTAATCGTCTGTACCCGTACCCGACCGAAAGGGCGTCCCCCCATTTTGGCGGGAGGACTCACCAACAGTACTCCCCACCAACGGCACTTTCAACATCCCCGACTCTTTCATTTTATTCCATGTCAAAGAATCGTAACAGTCCCAGGTTAAACTTTTGTTATGCTCCATCGCTTTCCTGAAAAGGTTGTCATAACAGAACCATTGGTTACCTTGGTGCGATGTTGAGTACCCCATAATCCGTGACTGATATACTGGAAATTCAGGGAGCAATTCAGGCCTACGTTCCCCCAGAATTGACGTAAAAATTCCCCAAGCATTACCCCAGTTGCCAATATTCTCATTTACTTTAAAGGCGGCCATTTTGGCGCGCCAAACACTCGGATGCATCAGATCCTTTTGACCCTTAACAGTTTCAACCTCATAGTGATCAACGAGCAGGGAGAAAATGTTCACGTATTCCCCCGCCCAAATCTTTTCTTTTATTGCCAAAGGAACATGTTGCCCCAATTTTTCTCTACGAGAGGGTGTTGACTCATCCCTTGCGATCGGCAATGGCCGCTTACCTGCACCGGACGCTACTTCCGCCCCTCGTGGCTTGTTTATCACCGCATCCGGCGCGGGCACCTTGGCTGCATCACGTTTCTCGCGCAACTGTTTCATGAGTGCTTGCGCTTCGGCAGCCGTGGCGCCCTCGGTACTGTCCCCCAACCATGCTGCTAGCTGTGCCGCCAACTCGGGAGGCATACCCTCAGCGGATGTCGGGGTGACTACGACCGGAATCGGGTTCCCTTCCTGCGGTACCGGGGCCGGTACCGGGGCTGGCGGCTCGAGCGGGGAACAGGGAACCGGGACGTCTCCCCCGACCGGCCCCCTTCTCGGCCTCTTAGGCCTCCCTCCGGCCGGTGGACGCCCCGATCCCTCCTCGCCGTCTCGCCCCGCCAACTGCTTCTTTATCTCGGACATTTCCTTCATGAGAGCCCGAACCATCTGGTCAGTCGACATTCTCTTCGCGCCTTTCTTGGGCATCTTTCAAACGAAGTATCTAGAAGACAAAAAGAAAGATTAAAACGCTCAAAATTGGCTCTTCGTTCTGTCCCGAGCTCACGTGCAGCGAGGAGGTGCAGCTTCAGAGCACAAGAACAAGAGGATGTCTTCTGGTCTTGCGTCCCTTTTTATCCGTCTTCAGGGCGGGCGTATACCCGCCCCCGCCTGCCCCGAGGGCGTGGCTGGCTGCGTCAGTGTCTAGGCCAGCCCACTCTAGGGCGGGAACAGGCGCGCCCCGGCTACGCCGCTTCGGGCATACCAGCCGAGACGCGCCTCCCGCCCCAAAATGGCTTCCCGGGGGGATCGAGGCACTCAGCCATAAGTTCAGGGGGACCAAGTTGGTCGCCCCTTTCCAAACATTAATAAGAATAGACGACGTTATCTTACCCTTCACACAAGTTTGGATAAATCCTATTACTCTTTTCACAAAAAGTTTTAAAACAGGCTCACCAGGTCCCTATGCTCAATGCTACAATTTCATAGGCAATCCTCACTATTACATTCAGCCAGTCACATCTAAGGTCCCTAAACTTGAGTTGTACGTCCACAACACGTGATATATTCTATACCACAATTTTGAAACAGAACAAATGCACTGTGTAACTCTTCTAGTCACACTACACTTTGCCGGAAAATAACCAGGAATTTTTCACACTGCTGGAAAAAATCCTTTCGACTACATACAACAAGTAAACAAACCTAACAACGATTTTTAGACATGTATCCTATGTAATTCGCATGTAACATGTATGTTACCATAGTAACCGGAATCTGCTACCATAAGAATTGATCCAGCATCACTATAGAAATTCTGTCTCACATGCGTCACCATTCATTACCTAATACTTACCAAACTAATCAATAACTAGGCCCATGGAACTAAGACAGAAAATCATGAAGCTGAATCATGTGGCCTAATTAATCACACTAAACTTATATTTACACTATTTATAACTGCAGTAAATTTATAAACATTTTAAGTAAAGAAGCATATAATTAGACCACTGAGGCCAACGGATCAAACTGATGGTAACGACTAAATAATCAAGACCAGCTTGACGTTTTAAGTCTTTTATTTTTAAATTTCAATAATCTTTATTTGCTTATTTATTCATTTCAAGCATCTTTATTATTTCAGTTTTTATTCATTAAACATTGGCTCAAAAGGTCTGGCAATTTAAAAATGCACATTAATTACAAATTAAGGAAAACATCAACCCTATTCCCTATGTTAGCTTTCTGACCTGAAAAGGATAATAAAATTTAATAAACAGACAAGCCCTTACATGTCCAAAGGAAAACGGACAGCACTTCGCCCTCAGAAAACAGTCAGCCCCGCTCCCCTCAAGAGGCTCAATTTTTATACCTTTTCTCACTCACTAATCTAACTAAATGATATGTTTTAATATAATACAGCACCCTGATTGGTTGCTGTCTGTCAGACCACCAAGAGGCCAACGCATCAGTCCCAGTGACATCACTGTGTCATTGTTCATTGACATGAAGCAACTCTGACTTCCCAAAGTTGTAACATTAAACTAAATGTCCCAGAACATTTCCTCCAGGATTTTAACCAAGCTGCCTTTACACGCTTTCTTGGCCTTGACGCTTTTGTTTTTCAGAGCTTGTATACAACGTCCTTTGTTCGAGCTTCTGCACGTTTCCGTGGAAGTTTTTATAAAAATGACAAGACCATCACGTCGCGCTCTGCTCCTTTTTGTCAGGCCTACCAACTTTTCATTAGCACTAGGCCTCAAGTCTTTCATGCGAGCTAGTATTTAAACAAACACAAAAAGGTGATTAATTCAAGTAAAATAAACCCTTCTGTTACCCACCCTACCATTGCTAATAATTAACCCATTAATAAATGTCATCTAGCAGAAGCAACAAATAAAGCAGCACATTTAATATCTACCATTCTTCATAATGTCCAGCTGAAGTCTTTATGTATCTGAAAGAGTAAAAAGATGATCGAATAATACACAGACAAACAGTCACAACATAAGACAAACACATAAGCACATATAATAAAAGCACATGCCATAAAATGATCAGCCGCATTAATAGTGACAAGGACAATAGGACGAACAAAACAATATTAATCATGTGTTACAAGACAAACTCGCAAATGCAACAAGAACACATAAAATTAGTCCCGCGTGTTTGTGTGTGTGCAATTTTACTCTAGGTTGAATTAGTAGAACAAATCGTGCAACAATTCATTAATAAATTAGTTCATGTTACAGAGAATTAACTTCACGAGCCAGAATAAAATGAATTCTGAAACTCGCTCCATCAATGGCAAAGTAAATAATAGGCGCTAATATTATCTCAACTTAACCCTTTCTGTACCAAGGACGTAATAGTCACATCCTCCACCACGGTGGCCATGTGCCAAGGACGTAACCGTTACATCCTCTTCACACATCCAGGAAACTTCTCTGCTGTTTACAGCAGTGGCATTTCATATTTTGGGGTGGTTTTTGTTTTGTTTTTCCAGCCTTGGGAACAGGGGAAGAGCTTCCCCTGCCATCTGTATCAGGAGTAAACCTGGGCGTAGTTTGCGTAGTAGCGCTACGCTTAGCTACGCAAAGTGCACTTCGCACTACGCGAGCTATGCGTAGCACTACGCGAACTGCATAGTGCGATAGAGAAATGCTGTTCGCAATGATTGCACAGTGCCGGATGCTTGTCTGCACTGTCCAATCATTGCAAACGGCATCTTGCACATTGCAAGCGGTCGTTTTCTGCCGCTCAAATAGATTTTTACCCGAACGGCAGCTTTCTCAACGCAGACTGGTAGTTTTGCATCACGAGCGGTCGCGAGCATACGTGACCACTCGCAATGAGAAACCTGACCTCCCAGCATTGAAAATCTCGCGGGAGGTTTATTTTACACGCTCACGATCGGCAATTTGATGTTGCTGATTGCGAATGAGGAAAAAGTCTTGCCGGGATGTCATTTTGCTTGCTCACCGTCTCCAACTTGACGTTGTGGATCGCGAGCGAGCAAAAAATTCCAACTACGCTACTCTACACGTTTTTACACTGTGCTATGTGCAATGCGCGTAGTTGCGCAAACGATGCAAGCGTAGCGTAGTTTTGCACCCAGGCCTAATCAGGAGACCTGGGGTATGCTGGGTGGAAGTAAGTTTGTGGATCCCTGCAGATTCCAGAACTTTCCATAACAGAAATGGGAGGAAAATGTGTTTTTTATGGTCAATGTTTGAGGTTTGCAAGGGACTAATAACACGTGGTGAGAGCCATGCAAGTCAGCCAAACTGGATAGCCCTTGGTTGGCAAGGATTCCCTGGGTGCTGGCTGAGCTAGGGCCTAAAACCTAAGGGAACAAAAATGGTGGAACAAGTGTTATGACAAGGACCGGGTCCAGGGTTCCATGTAGCCGGGAGATGCTGTCCCTGCTTGGCTGGGTTCAGAAGCTCTGACCGGGTGAGGGCCCCCATCCTGGCCTCCATCTTCCATCCCACTGTGTGGCAAAACGCCCCGGATGGGATATCATTGTTGTATATGAATCTAGCACCCTAGTGTAATTTTCCAGATTCATGCCCATATCTAGGTATAAATCACCCTATTCTTATATAGGCATAGAAATCATAACCATATTTAGACTCAGCCTATGCAGTCCAAATACGGCATGGCTACTTCCACTAGTTCCGAAAATCCACAACGATTTCTTGGAAAAACCTGCCTTCAGCAGTCAGGGACTTCCCCTTGCTTGAATATTAATTTATCCAAGCAATCATGGAGTTTTCAAAGAACTGAGTCTTTGATGACGTTATTATGTCCAATCTTACGTCAATCTGGGGACCTTTTAGGTATAAATATGCCCATATTTGCCCAGGCAAACACATGGTGGTTTGGAGCAGTTCGACTATCTACTTGCCCGACGCATCTCCCCGTAGCAAGTGCCGAAGGAAGCCGACCCTCCAGCAGACGCACTGAGAGGGACGCTGTCTTTTCTCTTGCCGAGAAATCCAGCGCCAGTATTTCCAGGCTACCCTTGCGGGTTGCTGGGAAATCGAATCCTGAGAAAGAGTTACAAGACCTCCGTCATTCTAAAACCAAGGTACGGAGCTGATTAGACCCTTAGAGAATTCTTGGATAGATTCTTGGCAAAAAATACTAAACTTAAGCTACACCTCACTTACTTCTCCCCTCGTACTAGACCTAGGTTAGGTACACCTGGGTAGGCGTATTTTAGAAGCACCAGTTGAGTACTTTTAGTCTTTATTTAGTAATGTATGTATTCTATGTACTTTATGTCTTAGAAATCATATCATGCTTTTACAGTATTATTTTATAATACTCTTCATACTGTACGCATTGTACTTTGCAACCAGTATTACGATTGTAGCAGTTCATTTCTTCTGCATGAGAGAGAAGACTGTTCAATAAATACTTTTTATTGAAAATGCCTGTCTCTCTATTTCTCTGCACATCTGGTGAAACGAAGCATGCACGATTGACTGAGTAAAATAACTATCTATTGTTTCCGCGACTCTAGAGATACATTTCTTATTCTTGGTAAACAAAGTTGTCATGTTTATGCGGTTATCAGAAACTAATCCCTTCTTGTGTATTCGAGAAAGTTTCTAGTGATCTCTGAGCTAGGTGGCACTCACAATTAAGTCTAACATATTCAATAGAGACCTAGTCGACCTCAGTCCTACGTCTAATCTATAGTATATGTTATTCCAATGCACAGAACCTATTGGGAATATAGGAACTGCACTACACCATTAGGAACGCTATTTCAAGAATTGAGTGGGCCAGATTCCTTATCTGATCCAGAAGAAGAATTGTATTAAGATTGGGAACAGCTGAATGCTTGCTTGGTGAATTTGTTTATAAAGGTCTTCAAATCCAGGATTAGCGAGAAGGGCAGGATCAAAGTTTGGTTGTTAACTAGTTCACAGAATTCCATTTATTCCTGTCTGATGTGGGGTGAAATCCAGAAAGCGGTCCTAGGATGCTTGTTTAAGGTCCAGGGAGGACCTGGCTTGGCAGTTCGGGCTAGACTGTTCCCATGAGGCACAGGCTCAAAACTGATTTGCACACCAAATAATCTTGCTGTGATTTCTGGAGTTCCGGCAGAGATTTTGCTACACCCGAGGGAAGGGATCTGGCCTTGTTTTTTTCTTTTGTGCTGGTTAGGAAATGAAGGTGACCCAGCATGGAATTTACAAAGAAGAACCAGCATGCCATTGGTAGGTAATACAGGTAGAATGCTTAAAAAGTTACCACCCTATATAGTCCTACATTCACAATAAAAATACTTTGTGATGTTGTTCCTATTCTCTTCTGGTCAACCAGGACCCTCAGAGATTTGTTCACATATGACAATCTAACATAGCCTTTTGCTTTAAAGCTTCCACCTGTGATTCAACTCCAACTACTACTAGCTAGATCAGCTGGGTAGACTACATATGGACTGGGTGGAGAAGTGTGGCTCAATGGTTAGAGCGGCAGACCCTGATGCAGAGGTCTGGTCCGGGACCAGGGTTCAATTCCCCGCCTCGGCGGGTCTTGGGCTCAAAATTCCACGGACCTGATAATTCTCGCCTCTGTGCCTATTCCAATCATGGAGTCCCACTCTGCAACTCTGGGCAATAGCTTGCTTAATCTCCACAACGGCCCCCACAACGATAAGGATGCCTGGCCTCCACCTTGGGGGTGCCCAGGAGTGGACGCCTCACTGGGAAAGCCAGGATGGGTTCCACAGCGGTATTCGTACAAGTGCCTTGAGACCCTTGCCGGTGAGTAGTGCGCTATGCAAGTATCAATTTACATTTACATTTTTTACAAAGTCAAGACTGGGCTTTTCGAGAAAAAAGCTAGGTGATTAGAGAACTTTTCACTGACATGAAAGATGGCTGCAAAGCGATATCAGCCAGTCCCTTCTGCCTGGCCTATTGTGGTTATTAACTATCAAATGTAAATCTGATAATAACTGTTTCCAGCATTCCTGAGATCCAACTTAAAAATTAATTTATAATTATCCTTATGCGATTTGGGTCCTGCAGTTACAGTGTCGCAGGCCAGAGCATCTGTGTAAGCCGCGTGACGTTCATTTTGAACGGAGGAGACAATATCCGGCTCCATGGATACAGAATTAGCCCAGGAGCAAATGGAAGAATGTAATGAAGTTTTCTTGGTGCTTTGCGAAAAGCTAATTAAAAATATTTTAGAATTTTCATGACTTTGCCTTCGTAAGGTCGGTGCCACAGCAATGATGACTGTGCTAAGAGAGGAATCACACACAGTTTCATTAATGCGCACAAGAGATCTAAGATACGATGGTCTTTAGGGAAAAAAAGACAATAAAACATACTATGCAGGTATAATTCTTGAACATGACTCATGTATGGACTGGTGCATGCTTAGAGAAAAAAACAGTGTATGTTGCACAGGAATGCCCCAAAAAGTGGTACGCAATTTGGGACAAATAGAATGTTTACACAGGAAATATTTCTATCCCACCTAATGTCCCTCCTCTGGAAGAACCTCTAACACCTTGAGTTTCTACTTCCCTGACCTATCGTTATGACGTATCACTGCAATGATGTCTATGTATTTCTAAGATATTATCTGTCCTTCTGTAACACAAAATGCCGTTTTCTCTTTCTTTAATAAAAAAGAATTCTAAAAAAAAACATGACTCGTGTATGTACAGTAATACAATTATATATTATAACACAATTAGGTGGGTCTGGAAACGAATATACACATTTACAATAACAGAGGTTTATGTGTGTGCGCTTATTTTTTATTGAGGGTTATTCATTCATTTGATCTCAAAACAGAATTACACATACACAATGGCGCCTATTCAGAATACAATTTATAAAAAGGAAGAAATATTAAAGAACCATTGCAAAATACATTGGAACAGTAGGAGCAGTAATCAGATTATCTTCATACTATACAGTTATGTCATATTGTCATGTCGCAATAGGGAAAAGTTCCATTATACCCCATTTGAACGGGAAACATCCTTTACAACGCAACTTTTACCATGCAGTGCTTTTACATTGCAACTTTTACAAAGCAAACCATTACAACACATTGCGCTGGGGGGCGCTCTAGGATAGGGAATAGATTTAATTTACTATCCAACACCTTCTCTACTACCCACGGGGACTGGAGTTGGAATAGTAAATTAAACTATTCACTATCCAGCACCCCTAAACACTATGCGTTGTAAAGGCATGCGTTGTAAAACTTGCGATGTAAAAGCATGCGATGGAAAAGCATGCGTTGTGATGTCATACATCCATTTGAACAGTTCCCACATTCTCCTTAATTTAGATCAATTTGGGTGATTATCAATTATTGCAAACTCCAGGCCACAGAGAAATATAAACTCCTGTCGGTATGATACTGATTCAGGTGCTTCCTTTTGCAGCCAGGCTCAGGCAATACTTAATCATGTACAAGTCACTGCGAAATAAAAACACCAGCAACCTCGCCCGGGACTTCCAGGGCATGTCCAAGCAAAACAGTTGGGAAGTTATTAGACTTGCACAGTTGGTTTATCAATGCAAATACTTTGTCCCAAAATGGTAACATGTTGCAAAATTATGAACAATGTCAGTCTTGGATGTATCACAGCAAAAACAACCCGATGTTTCCCTCAGGCCCCACTTATACCACTTGAGTGATGTAGAATATATTTAATTTAAAAGATTGAAAGAATGTGCCTTATACCGGGAGACACTGAAAAAGCCATGGGCCAGCAGGTTAGTTCTATGCATCTCCAACACAGAGACATTACACTGCAAACTTCGTGGCCACCTAACAGTGAGTATCTCAAATGTATTAATCATGCTACCCTGATGCCCTAGAATCCAATAGAAGGTATGTATAAAACCATGGGGCATATACCACAAGGAGCCATTGCCGAATTAACTGCACTTTAGCGCAACCAAAGTTGTGATGAATTTACCTCCCTATTCACAAGCTGGTGCTAACAGCCCACAGCACCAGTTTACCCGTGATAGCATCCTCAAAAAACATCGCCACAGAGGACCCCCGCAACTATCGCTAATGATATGCAGAGTAGGCGTTCCCATGCCAAAAACCGCGACAACACCAAGCCTCAACATTCACAACGACCAGACAGATCGGCGCCAAGAACACAAAACACGCGATAAGGCACGTTAGCAGCTGTGAATTTACAACTTCCCTGACCTGGTGTAAAGTCGGACCACAGCCTGCACCACTAAAGGGAGCACAGCCCACAGCCACACCTGAAGACAAACAGATGCCATGGAACAACTGAACATGCTGCACGGACACCTAAGAGGGCCCGACACCCACCAACACCACACCCAAGCCCCTAACAAACCCCCCGGCCCAACCCCAACACCGGACCAAGGAACTGCACACCAACGCCACGAATCCCAAAACAAATATCCTGTCTGATGTCGCACAAACAGGAAAATCAACATACATGCGTGGCCAGAAAATGGAGATCCAGTCATACAGCAATGCAATCACTAACACAAAACACAATACAAACGAATGAGAAAAACAACCATTCAGATGAGACCTAGCGGGTCCTCACTGGACACTCCATAGGACACAGCCTGAATCACTAAATCCAAGAGAAGAAGGTGTGCCATGCGCCCAACAAAGGAAAGAGAGGGAGAGAGCGAGGGAGAGAGACAGAAGCAGCGCAAGGCCTTGCAGGGCACCTGGCTCCACATGCCAACATGTGTGTGTGCATCGGCATCCGTACACCAAGAGCCCAAGGCTGTGTCCCAATCTCAGGGCCAAAGCCACATCACATTCCGAAAATGCAAGTAGAAGACAGACAAACATCAGGGATGAAAGCTGTATTGTCCCAATGCAGAAGGCCGGAGGACACCTGCGCCTCTGACCTTGGTCCAGAACGTGCCTGGAACACCCTGAGAGAGATACCATGGCAGCTGTGGACGACTCCCACACCACGCATAGCAAACATTAACTATCTGACTCATCCACACCCCACATACAGAAGCCCCTGCCAGAGGTACCCCCGCATGGGATGCCCTTGACACTCACAGAAACAGCAACACATTCAGCCCAACGTTGCACACACAGTCGAATCATTGCTCAGAGCTGTGGCATATCCTCCACACACCTGCCGCAGTTCAGAAGAGTGCCGGTTTCACGAGACACACCAAGGCAATAGCAGGCCATACCGGGCACCTGCACAACCCCCATCACGTGGAACACTACCGTGCACGTATGCAGCATTTACTGGACGCAGTGCCACTGGCAATGCTGCCGATCAGTTACCGGCTCAGCTTCTGCATTGCCTACGTCACCTGCGTCCAGACCTGGTTCCACTGCCGAACATGCACATTTGAGTGTACCATGGATGTCTGCCTATCCAACACAACCGTAGATGATTTGGACTATGACTTGAGTGTGCGCCCCCTGTTGGAATACAAACAGGACTGTAACCGAGACAGCCGTGCATGGGATGCCTTGACATACTGCATATGTATTGGCAGTTGTGCATGGGAGATTGCACAATTCCTCGTGCGCAGTGACCACATAGATGCGCTCCCCTATTGAGCGGTATTGAGGATTGGTAGAACGGCGTGGGCTGAGCACACCTGCCCGGACCAGTTAATGGATTGGCTCACCTTGGTGTTCCTTGAACAGGACAATGACGTGCTATTGGAACACATTGCACAT
This sequence comes from Lissotriton vulgaris, assembly GCF_964263255.1. Lineage (NCBI taxonomy): Eukaryota > Metazoa > Chordata > Amphibia > Caudata > Salamandridae > Lissotriton > Lissotriton vulgaris. The sequence goes on along the minus strand of NC_141695.1, from coordinate 1,607,068,572 downwards.
GAAGCAGCGTGGGCATTCATGGACAAGTAACTACATCCCTGCAGCCACATCCGATTGTTACCCACAGCACATGTCCCAACAACTTGTTGCATCGTGGGGATTGCTCACCTATCCCACCATAACAGAGGACACGTCTGCCATCGTTTGGACTCTGGATGCATGTGCGTGGTCCAAGGTCGGAGCAACAAAGCGTTGTTTGGCAATGTTGCTAATTCAGATACACTGCTGGGAGAGAGAACACACATGGCAATGTAGCACACATGTGAACCTGTTGGACCCTTTCACCTGAACACTGTCAGCAGAGCAGACAATCTGAGCACTCCGGAGGCGGAGCACTATGCAGATCCCATGGGCACTGAGTCGTGCCCCCTCACACGGGGCAATGAGCAGGTGCCAAACCACACATGCCTCATCCAGCAAGGCAAGGTGGGCTGGGAGCGTTGCCATCCGTGATGATTGTTGTAAATTTTTGCACCACCATTTCCTGATGCTCGACATGTACCCCTGCTGCGTGCAAGTGTCTTAAGCATGTCCCTGACTGTTATGGCCATTGTGTCATCCACACTGACACTCACATCCAAGTAAAGTCTATGCCACCCCACTGGCGTCTAAATGAGGTGTGTTCATTTGATTGTCCACTCATGTGTCACAATGAGCATCATCCCTACAAGGAAGGAACTGACTGAAGCATGTGCAATATTGGCGAGTCCCTTTTGCAAGCTCAAGATCTGTGAGCTAGACATTGTTTTGGGACAGTTGCTGGCCGACATGTGCACTTACGTGACTTCAGCAATGTGAGAATGGTGTCCTACCTCTGACTATGTGGAGCAATGTCATATATCATAACAGAATGTATCCACACAGATGTGTGTAAGTAGTGAAGTTCTGTTGTCAGATGTGATGTAGGACACCACTCCTGGCCTGCTACTGAATTGTTCGCTCCTACACATAGCCCTATTCAACACACGGACGTGTGCCTACGTTGGGGGTTTGTGAGATTGTTGTTGATGTGAAATGGGGCCACAGCTAGTACTCACCTTCACAGTCATACAATTTGCTATGTGTCTCAGGGATACACATGCGCATAGATGTCACTTACCTTGGTGTACCTTCATGTGCAATCATTGTCCCTACATCCAGCCATACATCCATACATGAGTGAACATAGTATTGACGTATCTGTGTGATTCAGAATGTTTTATTCACATTCAGGTGATTGACAGAGCTGGGGCTGTACATGGCCATCCAAGCCCACATCCCATGGAAGCCCAGTGGTGGGAAAACCACAGTCCTTTGGGGATTGGGAAGTGATTAGTAAGTGGGAGAGTGCAGTCGGCAGCAGGATTGCTGTGTAATTGGCCAGCAGTGATGAAATGGGAGTCAGTGTCAGGGTCCGGGGGAATGTCGCTGAGTGTTCCGGGGGTCAGTAGGAGGTGTTTCCCAGGGCATGCTGCATAGGTCATCACCAGCCAGGGACAGGGCATATGGCGGTGATGGATGCTACTGCCTCCTTCCTCACACAGTATTTCCCACCCCTTCTTACTCTCCTGATACGGGTTCTGTGTCCTGTGTGTCCGGTGTGTGTGGCAGGGTGATGGCTACCTCACAGTGTGCCACTGACACAACAGACTGCGATGGTGATGGGGCAGCATCATTGTGTGCCACGGACACAGCAGGGGTCAGAGCTGTGTGTGTCGATGATCCCGCTGCAGTCATCTGGGAGCAGCTCAGTGGCAGCAATGGCAAGATGAAGTAATGCTGGGCATTGACGTTCCCAGTTACTACTCGCTGGTGTCCAGCTATGGGAGACATACTTCCAGCCTGCATCTGCTCCATGGTATCCATTTGCCTCCACATTTGTGCCAACTCTGTGCAGTAATCGCTGGTGCCTGTCTGATCAGACAGTTCTTGTAGTAGATTCCTGGCCCCAGCAAGGTCAGCCAAGGTCTGTGGTGAAGCATGGTGCATACAGGGGGTGTCCGATAGGGACTGTACGTGGTCCCTGATGGGACTCAGACTCAGACACCCATGTATGGCATCGAGTTCGAAACCCACCCGCAGCTGTTCAGCCAACTCCACCTAGCAACTCCACACACGTTTTTGTATAGTCTGTGAGCAGGTTTTTTAAGTGTTCAGAAATTTGGCGCTCAACTTCTCACGGTAAAGTCTTAGAATGTCGTGGTTTCAAGGTAGGTGCTTCTTGGGCAGAGGAAAACCTTAACCTCTGTAAAGAGAAGAGGTACAAAAACCTCCCACTTATTATGATTGGGCAGGGATCCAGAGAACACTATGCGTATCCAAATGATATTTTTATCTTCAAGTATTCATACATACGGGATAGATCAGACCAAACGTAAATTTTCAAAAGTTTTATTAGTCAACAGTGTTCACCTCTAGGGAATCACTGTACCTGTCACTCTAGCCTACACGTGTTTCATCACAGCATGTGGCTGTGACTCTTCAGGGCTGATCTTAATGATCGAGGCGCGTTGTCGGGTGACCGGTGATAATTCCAACCAACGTTCCCGCACTTGGAGACCGAAGCTGCACCAGGCTTGACCACGGGCTAAACAAGGCCCAAATACCGTTATTGAGTTATTCGCTGTGAACCTTACATTCAACTTTTTTTGCTGACGGCAACCGGAAAACCAACTGGTGCCGTGATCGTTTTAACAAAAACCACCCGATAAGGACCGGGTTGGAATTATCACCGGTCACCCGACAACGCGCCTCGATCATTAAGATCAGCCCTGAAGAGTCACAGCCACATGCTGTGATGAAACACGTGTAGGTTAGAGTGACAGGTACAGTGATTCCCTAGAGGTGAACACTGTTGACTAATAAAACTTTTGAAAATTTACGTTTGGTCTGATCTATCCCGTATGTATGAATACTTGAAGATAAAAATATCATTTGGATACGCATAGTGTGCTCTGGATCCCTGCCCAACTCCACACACGTTGTTGGAACTCCATGTATTGGTCTGGGGTGCAGCCAATCTTAGCCCTAGTCCAAGCACCCAATCACTGAAAAAACCCTGATCTCTACGTCCAATAAAGGCCCTAGCCCTACCAGTAGTCCCAAAACAAGTCCATGCAACCAATGCACAGGTAGCCCTAGTCCCTACTTCCAATAGAAAGCCTAACCCTACTCTAAGTCCCACACCTAGTCCAGCAACCAATCACACCAGAAGCCCTAATTGTTACTTCCAATTAAAGGTCTAACCCTAGCCCTAGTCCCACCCTACTCCCAACAACCAATAACATAGGAAGCCTTAGTCTCTACTTCAAATAGAAATCCTAACCCTAGCCCTAGTCCCAACCCTACAATGATTGAATCACAGACCCATAAACCAATCAGAACCCTCAAATACCCAACCAATGAGGACATTAACCCTAATTCAATAGAAACACCAGATACAACCACCAATCAGTGTAGACATGTACCAACTACTAGCAGACCATATAAGGTCTCAGCGACCTCCGACAAGGTTTGCTGGCCAGGGAGTTGGAAGCTGCTTCTCCTATTCAGAATCTCCTAGGAGACAGACAGGCTCAATCCACACTTCGGACTTGAGCAGGTAAGGGCCTCACTACCTTGAAATCTAACAATAATGTTTGAATACAACTTTACTCCCCCTGCTGGCCAGAAAACGAAGTGCACAGATCCTAGTAAAACACAGTTTAAACAGCTCACAGAAGCACCCTCTGATGTAGGAAAAATCCCTGTTGCTGGGGGGGAGGCAGGGGGGCTGGTTTCACTGGCTTGTGAACACAAAATGGTGGCTGGGAGTGCACGGTTTTAACATACAGGTCTTAGCACAGAGCAAAGAAGACATTTGGAGGGAAAACAGAATTGTCACCAAGGAATGGAGGGACAGACTACAGAGGTTGGACTGCAAATCCCACAGTTCAACACACTAAATGGAGGCAATCATGGGCAGGGAAAACCACAAATTTAAAACACAACACAGGTGATAAAATATGCAATTACAGGCAGGCTAAAGCTACAATTTTTAACTGTAACAACCACAGGCATAGACAGTAAACACAGAGAGTAAAAATCGTTTTTTAAACAACTTTTTGTCTTGGGAAGAGACGGCACTAGTCTGTCTCCTTACCACTTCCTGGACTCTGCTCACTGCAATCTGTGGCACAGGTAGGCTGCAACTCACAAGATAGAGGAGAATGATTTGGAGTGCACCCAGCAAGGCCTTAAAGGGCCTGGGCAGGTGTGAGAGGAGGGCTCCAACTTGCCTGGTAGCTGAATAGCCAATGGTCTGCTGGCCTGTGGGTGGGGACTGGGCAGCTGCTTCTCCCGTTCAGAATTTTGTGATATGATGTGGAAATGTGTGGTTTGGATTTGATGTACGTTGGGTACTGTGACATTGTGTTGCTGAGTTGAATTATGGGGTTTGTTGTTGAATTATGTGCTGTGGATTGGAAATGTGTGGGATTATATATGTGGCATATATCTGTGTGGATAGCTTTGCTTTTTTGGTGCTAAAAACCCCAAATAGGTATGAGCTAAGCTGCAGATACGTGTGTTTGCGTGTTAAAAAAAGAAATAGATTTAGAGCTATTAGTGTTGTAAATGTAAATGTGCCTTATGTATGTGATATGGAGTGAATTGGATGTATGTGGTGTGTATTGGAATTATATGGTTTGGATTGGAATTGTTAGTTGTGAAATTGTGTGGTGTTGAGTGGATTTGTGTAGTGGAATTCTGTTGCATGGTATGCAGTGGTATTATGTGGATAGTAATTATACGTTTTTGAGTGTATTCGAATTTTGTGGAGTGGGATTTTGTGAGATGGAGTGTAATTATGTGAGATGTTATTTTGTGTTGTTGAATGTTATGCAGTGGAGTTTAATTATGTGGTGTACTGTTGAATTTTATGGTATGCTTTTGAAAGATGTGTTATGAATTGGATATATGTGGTGTGTGGTGGAAGTGTGCTTGGAATGATTTGGTTTGGTGTGGAATTATGTGGTGTAGAATCAATTTGTTTGGAGCTGAATAGTGTGGCATAGAACAGTGTAATGTTTAGTGAATTTGTTTTGAGTGGAATTATGTTGCATGGTGTGGAGTGTATTTATGTGGATAGGTGTTATGTGGCATATAGTCAATATATATGGGCGTGTATTTATGTGGTATTGAGTTGCAGGGTTTCTGGAGATTTGTACTTGACAGCAATTCTGTGAAGACTTGCTGTATTAGTGTTTTGCAAGGTTATGGGGGACTGCATGCATTTGTGTTTGCTGCTAAAACCAGGTGAGTCATTAAATCACAGGGTTAACAGCTGCGAAATGGCTTGTTGGCATGGACTAAACCCATTTAGGGATTCAGTGATAGGTTATCGAATCACTAAATGGGTTTTAGACATGCATTACAGATTACTATTTGAAAAAAAGGGGTGTTTAGTGTGTCTCTTCCAAAGAGTGATTTATAATGCAATGTATTAAAGTTTTCAACCGAAATCTTGTTTTAAAGCATTTAACAGTTACAGACTCCCGAGTTGGGGTGGTAGCCCATTCAAAAAGAGGAAGAGGTCTCTGTTGGACTCCTTCCCCTTTGTGGATGTAAAAGAAAGTTTTGTTTGGAAGTGGGCTGTAGGCAGTGGTCCACAAGACATTAAAAAAAACATCTTAAATGCAGACCTGTTTCCTTTAAAGGAAATGGACTGAATTTTAAAAAAATATATACTTTATTGAAATGCAATCACAGACATGGTGGTCTACTGACACCAACAGGCCATCATCCCTGTGATGGTATTCAATCCTAGTGAGTCACAATTTTTAACCTAGCTCATCAGTATGGATGAGGTTGGTCAGATTGAGACATGGAAGTGCCGCTCGTAGTCGAGGACTGTGAATAGAAGTGGTCGAGTGTTTCCTACAGTACCTGAGCCCGGACCAGCGCCTTGGGGGTGATTTCAGCGGCGTTTGCACAGAGCGGGACTGCGAGTCCCAGTGGCGATTGCGGCGTCCAACTGGCCGCACCTGCAGACTCTTTCCGCCCCGCCTCCCGGGTCCTCATCACGACTCGCGGCCCCCGCTTCGCGGGGGCGGCTCGTAGTCGAGGACTGTGAATAGAGGTTGTCGAGTGTTTCCTACAGTACCTGTGCCCGGACCAACGCCTTGGGGATGATTTCAGCGGCGTTTGCACAGAGTGGGACTGCGAGTCCCAGTGGCGATTGCAGCGTCCAACTGATCGCACCTGCAGACCCTTCCCGCCCTCGCCTCCTACATAACCCCTCCCAATACCGCGCACGCGGGACGGCGCCGGGCGAAGCCCGGGCCAAGGGCGGGCCCGTTCCTGCCCGTTCCTGACTGGTCAAGACCGGACCGGGCCCCCCTCTTGATTTAGACATTGGATTCTCATTGTTAACTTTGTGAACTATGTCTGGACACAGGGGCGGCTCTAGGTTCATGGTGGCCCTGGGCAAGGAGCATAGGTAGGGGGCCCCGGAAGAGGGGGTCCGGGTGGGGCGGAGCGCGGAGGCCAGTGAAGAGGGGGGGTCATGTTGTATAGAGCCAGAGGCCACCAAATCCCTGCCAGGGGCCCCCACACAAATATGTATCCATCCTCAGAGGATTATTATATTAAGGATATATATTGATGTGGTGGCCCCTGGGATTTGGTGGCCCTGTGCAGGTGCACAGCTTGCACATGCCTAAGGCCGGCCCTGCTGGACACGAATTGAGGAGTAAGTAATCGACAGCTGGAGGGTCAATTGTGGGAGGTATGGAAAAATTCTACCCTAATTGACACTGAAATTTCCGTTTTGGAAAAACGTTTGTCACAGGAAATCACAGTAAATAAAAGATCCTCCCTGGGAACTATTGCTAACGCTAAAACGCCAGATAGGAATCTGGATATCGTCACTACAGTGCCTCATATAGCTGAGCAAGACATTATTTCTGAAGGGGAGGAGCATGTTTTGCAGGACTTGGACATTTTAGGTAATGAAATTTGCCTGAAATAAATGTAATTCTTGATAATCATGTAATTGCACCCTCTGACTCTGGGGTCACCATTAATAGTACCCTGTCTCAAGGGACCAAAGAAGGGGCTATCCCTAAAAGGAAACAGGCTTATAACAAGAAAGATGGGAGCAAAGCTAAATTAGCAAAGTTACAGCATGATAGCAATTCACCAGCTAGGCCAACCGGTCCTCGGAAGCTTGTTTCCGGTCCAGGGAAGACATCGCTGGTATACACCTGTTACAACGCAACTTTTACAACTACCTACTATTACAACGCAACTTTTACAACGCATACCATTACAACGCATTGCGCTGGGGGGCGCTCTAGGATAGGGAATACGTTTAATTTACTATCCAACACCTTCCCTAGTGTCCACGGGGACTGGAATTGGAATAGTAAATTATACTTACCACTATCCAGCACCTCTAAGCGCTATGCGTTGTAATGGTATGCGTTGTAATGGTAGCGTTGTAATGGTAGGTAGTTGTAATGGTATGCGTTGTAACATGGTACATCCGACTTGGCAGTTCTGGCTGGACTGTTCCCATGAGGCACAGGGTCAGACTGATTTGCATGTAGCCATGTCTGAACTGGGGTGGCAGAGTGGGCTAAAGAATGGTGATGGATTCAACCCAGATCTTTTGACTGGGTGTGAGTGTTTGATTGATTTGGATGCTCCGTCCATCACCACCCCCTTTTGTACAGCTTTTGGCCGCCATAAGTGTGGCAGGGTATGCTCAGACGTGAGTCCCTTGCACACTGTGCCACTGGATTCAAGCAAGCCGGGCTGAAGACGGCTGTAATGCCAGAAACCGGTCCTCGGAAGCTTGTTTCCGGTCCAGGAAGACATGGCTTGGCAGTTCTGGCTGGACTGTTCCCATGAGGCACAGGGTCAGACTGATTTGCATGTAGCCATGTCTGAACTGGGGTGGCAGAGTGGGCTAATGAACGGTGATGGATTCAACCCAGATCTTTGACTGGGTGTGAGTGTTTGATTGATTCGGATGCTCCGTCCATCACCACCCCCTTTTGTACCGCTTTAGGCCAACGGTGGGGCAAAAAGTTTCTACAAAAGGGACAGTTTTTTTAACTCTACCCCCCTCCCTGTTATCCAGCCCGGCAACGACTTGTCCATTGAAAGTTTGGGAGCGCTATTTAAATCTATTTTATTCCCCTTAGAAGCCAAAATGGAGCAAATTGAACTTAGATTGGCAAATATTGAGAAAGTTACATCTGCTCTATTAGCAAACTCAAGTATGACCAACAAGCTGAGCGTAGCCCTAATCCCTGCATGCCAGACTGGGGGGTTACCTTCTTCAGTAGATGGTGGAGCACCTATCCTTAATAGTAGACCGCCTGGTCCACCAGGCTCTAACTCTGTATACCAGGCACCCCCTAAGCAGACTCCTGCCCCTCTGCCTAGTGGTAGTGATAACCAGGGGAATGCTGACGATTGTTACCTTGCACCGCCGGCATCAGTAAAAGAGTGTAGAGTTAATAGACCACGCTTACCAGACCTCCCACCCGAAGCAAACCGTTTTATGGTGGTTTTGGCGGGAGCTCCTTTTTTAGAAGAGGGGGAAGAAGAATCTTTTAGCTCGCTAAAAAATAAGGTAGTCAGATGGCTAAATTGGAATAGACCCTTGCCGTCCCATTTACATAATGAAATTATCATGGTAAGAAGGTTGCCCTGGTTGGGTAAGACAGCTAAGACTATAAATGGGGACTGTATAACAGTTAATTTTAGAGTCACCAGAACTGTCTCCCATATTTGTGCTGGTTTTAATAGATCATTTGACTCCACCATCCAGACATTGCCTTGTCCTTATTTTTTCCACCTAACTGTATGGCTTATGGAAGAGGAAGGGATGATTGGATAAGGGTTGAGTGGAGGGGAAGAAATAGAAGATTTGATTGTAGAGCAGCCCCTATGCCACCCGGCGCTCCCTTTTGCGATTATAATCGCTTTAGCTGTCTTGATGCAGTAGACTGACTACCTCCTGCTGCCCAGTTGTCTCTAATGGGGCGAATCCCAGTTTTGAGTAAAGAAACATTGGTGGGAAGTGTCGACCTTTCAGAGTATGACCCTATGGAGCATTTGCCAGCGGTTATAGTCCAACCGGGGATAAATTACCAGTTGGTCTCCACCACCTCCTCGTGTGATAACCTTGTGGAGCACTCGCCAACGACCATAGTATCACAAAGGGCACCCCCTTCTGTGCCCATAGGAGAGTTTCTAGGTACGGAGGATGTCCTTTTTGGTACTGGGTATAAACTAGTGAGCTGGAATATCGCCGGCTGGCGAAAAAAGGAAGAGGCTCTTGGTTGGAGGGAGTCTGTTATTAATTATGACATACTCTGCCTCCAAGAGACGTGGTCCACGGTAGAGATACATTTTGATGGATATGTGTCCTATAATTGTTTAGCACAAGAATCAACCATGGGCAGGGCAAAAGGCAGGCTGGTGATTCTATTGACTGTAAATTTCCCGGTTCGAGTAAGATCCCACACCACCATTGGATTCCATTCACAAGTGCTCTGGTTGCAGCAAAGTGGGGGTCGAAATATTCTGTTAATTAACCATTATAATAATGTGTTTGATTCCTCTTGCTCCACTGTAGTTAACAAACTGGAGACTGCAGTTGAGAAAATCGGTAGGGCTATTCATGTCCCCTTTGATATTATTTGGGGGGGGTGTTGTATTTTCTATTCATATTCTTATAGGCTATTTCTCTTTTAAGATTATTCCAGTGTGTTCCTCTTTTAATATGCTGTTCTTTAGTTCTGTGCACATGCACTTGTGTGAAGATTCTTTTCAGAATTGTTTTCCTGTAAATGTGTTTGTACTGGCAGATCCCTGCTTGGACTTGAAGAAGAGAGTACTGTGCTGATATCATTAAACCAGTACCATCTATACTTGGATTATTTGAATTATTTACTACAATATACTGCAGGGTTTTAATATCCGTACATGCCCCTTCTCGTTTATGAATGCCTGTGGTTTTGATGGGGTAAGTGGAGAGGACTGGGCTCACTTTGTTCACACCCCATATGGAGAGTCTCTCATACACTTATGCTCAAATTAGATCTGTTAATCCACCAGCCAGCAGATGATAGTGAGGGCAATACTGTCCCTACTTTTGTAGGGAGGAACTCAGCTTCTGTCATTGACTATCTGTTGGTCTCAGCAAATATCAGTGTTCTCTGTGCCATACCGGAAATTGTCGATTTGGGCCTTAGTGACCATAATGGCATTACTATGTTGACGTCAATTTGGAGGAGGAAGGTTCTAGCACTCGAGGGACCGTTGCTGAAATAATTCCCTGTAGACTGAATGGCATCAGGATTAAATGGTGGAGGGATAACTCAGAAAGGTTACTTAGCAAAATTGTGGTAGCTAGCTTCCAAGAGTTACAACGCTGTCTAGACGTTAATACAGGTGCATTATGTATCTTTGCCGAATTTGAGAAATTAAATGACATTATTAAAAGGACTTTAACTATCAGCAATGCCAATAGTAAGAGGGTGATCGTAGGCTGGTTTGACAGGGCTTGTACGAAGTCCTTACAAGAATTAAAGAAAGCTCTCTCAAACTGTCCGAGGGACAAGGAAGTTGTTAAATCTCTTAGGGCAACCTACAAACACCATCTGAACCGTAGGAAGCAGGAGTTATGGGAGGAGGCTTGGGACAATCTCTCAAAAGCGGGAGAGCTCCGGGACAGTAAGCTTTTTTGGAATACTGTAAATAGTCCTTTCCTCCAGAAAGAGGAATTCCCTGTATTATCTGCCCAGGTCAGTGAGGAAAGCTGGATTTTGTACTTCACTGGTATCTTTGACCCGGGCGGGGAAGATTCTACATGCTCTAGGGCTGCAGTCCTCGGCCCAAATTTACCCCTCAATATTACAACGCTAGAGGTAGATAACGCTATTCGGAATAGTAAGGGAGGGAAGGCCCCAGGACCCGACGGTATAAAGCGGATTTATTGTTATGGGGCCCTCTTTTGACCCAGGTTTTTAATGCGACAGTCAAGGAAAGCACTTTATCTACATGGGGTGAGTCCATAATTATACCAATCTATAAGAAGGGAGATAGAGGCGAGGCTAAGAAGTATCGCCCTATCTCCCTTCTAGATTCATCCCTGAAAATAATGAGCAGGGTGCTCTTGCTGCGATTGGAAGTGTGGGCAGAGGCTAATGGTATCCTTGCAGATTCCCAATTTGGGTTCCGCAAGGGACTTGGTACCATCGAGCAGTGTATTAACTTAGATTTAATTATTGGTAAATACACCCGAGCCAAGCAGGGCTCGTTATTCCTCTGTTTCGCGGACCTTACTAGCGCATTTGACCTGGTGGATCATGCTTTATTGTGGTCCACATTACTTGATCTGGGTGCCCCTACCGCAATTTTTTATTTTTTGGCTAGATTATACAATAAGTTGTCGGCCCAGATTCGATTTGGCCAAGCTGGGGAATGTACCAATGAGATTAAGGTCAAAGCAGGTATTAGGCAAGGCTGTGTCCTTGCCCCACTTCTTTTCTCCCTTTTTATTAATGCCATGGATTCTGAGTTGAAACTGGTTCATGCCGATGCACCGCTTGTTGAGGGCCAAGCGATCCCCGTAATGCTCTACGCAGACGACACAGTTCTATTATCTAGAATACCTGTCGGCCTGCAGAGACTAATGCCCTTTTTTTTTATTTTATAAAGGGGAGGAAACTGAAAATCAATAACTCGAAAAATGTTATTATGGCTTGTTGGAAGAAGGTAAAGAAGTTAAGATCATTCCAGTTCAAGGATCAAAACATTGAAGTGATGGATACATTCTGCTACCTAGGGATTACTTTTAGTAGCAGTGGCACATGGGCACCGGAGATACTTAATATTAAGGCTAGGATGGGTAAGGGTGCTTCTGGGGTTTTAAAATTTGCTTCTAAAATAGGAAGTCGTCGTATATATGACATATTAAATGTATACCGACATAGATGTGCTCCGGTGGCACTCTATGGTCCGGGTGTTTGGGGACTCTGTCATCATGGAAATCTGCAAGTGGCGGAAAATGACTTTTTAAAGAGGCTTCTTTGCCTCCCAACCTCAGCTTCTAATGAGCTGGTTCATCAAGAAGTTGGGTTGGAATTTTTGACTGATCTTATAGGATTGAGACCTTTAATGGCCTGGAGATCTATCTGGGCCAAGGATGAAACTGGTTTCACTAAGAGAATCATTAATGACTGCCTCCGTTTGGATAAATATAGTCTGATCCCATGGCTTAAATACGCTTTAACATCATATAGAGTCGTGTTTGATTTGGATGTTTTTGCGGATCCAGCTAGCGCCATTAATATTTCCAAACAGGAGCTCAAAGATGTCTATCTGGGGTTTAAAGCAATATTGGGTAGTGAAGTGAGCCGCCAGTTTATAAAACATACATTTTACCATTCAAATAACTTGGTAGGCTATGGCTTTTCGAAGTATTTAAAAGAGGTCACTAAGCAATCTCACCAGTATGTCCATACAAGATTGAGATTAGGCATTGTTCATAATCTGGTGGCCTTCCCCCTGATAAAAAAGCATACGTCAATCCCCTGTCCATGCGACAGAACTTCTAAGCAGAGCACTGTGCACTTTTTGCTTATTTGCCCTTTGTATTTGTATCTCCGTATTGCTTTTCTTAAACCCCTTTTTAAAAAATATTCTGTGTCTACTGTTAAAACTGCCATGAGGTTTTTATTCGCACTTGATGTACCGGACGTGTGTTTTTTTACAGCGACTTTTATTCTGAAATCCGTGTCCGCCAGGAGAAGTATGGAATTTATAACCCAACTGTGAATGTACTGTTTCCCGTAAATTTAGCTGCTATTGCCGACTTGTTACCTCTCCCTTCCTTGTGATTGCACTGAATTCCCTTTTTTTAAATGTTATAGCTGTTATGTAATTTTGATGTAATTTCTTGTGTGCTTTTATGATTGTTTTTTAAATGATCGAATAAAGCTTTTGAACTGAACTGAACTGAGACATGGAAGTTTGTAAACAAATCTATTAGTACATAGGTCATTTCAAGAAATTTCACACTGCTTGCAATTAAACTAGTTACCAAAATCGCCCAGAATTTTAGTCAATTGTTAGTACTACTAAGATTAACTAAATATGTTATTATTAAAAATGACATCAATTTGCATTTTTTCACTGTTGGCATTAGCATCAGGTTAAGATTATTTATAAATGAAACTAATAAAAAAGTAAATTATAGAAACAGTTTAACGTTAACACTAGAAAAAGGTTAAGGATAATTATTTAACAAAACTGCAGTATTTTTGTGTGGAAAGATGTTTGTGCCATTGATTTGCATTTGTTTTTTGCATTTATCTAGTTGAAACAAACTGATTTGTTTTGAATTCATTTACATTTTATTTAGGGTCAGGGTGAGTATTAGGGTTCAGTTAAGGAAAAATATTTTTCAATGAATAACTAAATTTTAACTAAGAGCGAGTATTGGGGGTAGGATAAGGTAAATATGTAATGCATTGTAATACAACTTTAATGAAGAAATAGGATTAGAGTTGGCATAAGGGTCATGTTCATACAATTAATTCAGTTTAGTTTGTTTTAAGGCTAAGGCTACAATTAAGATTGGTTTAGGTTAAATGAACCCATTTAAAATTGTTTATTTCAGAAAATGATTTCCTTAAAATCATTGTACAATATAAAGCAATTCCAGTAACATACAACTTTTGAAAACCAGTTCATTTATCATTCAACTTAATGATAGGTATAGCAAATTGCAGGTTGCTTATTATGTCATTAGGTCTTGGCCTAAAACACCCTGTTAATTACTAAATGGGACAGTCCACTTGATATAAAGAATTGCTCATTTCCATTAAGAATTACTGATGCTGCAGAACATTTTGCCATGATGCCTGATTCTAGTAGTGAACACTCAATTTGACGTATAGCAACCTCAAAAATCATGCCATAGCCTTTAACGAAACAGAATCCTTTTATGCATATCATAAAACACGTTGTGAGATAAACAAAGTTCCCTTGAGTTATCCTCTCTTGCTTGCACATGATGGATACCAATTACCGAGTACTGGACAAGATAAAAGAGAATAAAGTACAAGTGCATTATTTGAATCATCAAGATTTTTCTGTGAGAACTAAGTCCCCGGATTTATTTTAAATAAAACATAGCACATAATAGGCACAATAAATAATAGAACGTATTCATCATCTCTTGAAATAACACTTTCAAATGTATGTCGGACATTAAAATTGCAAGCCTCTCTCTTTCTGCAGAAGTCCTACTGCAAATAGGTAGCTACTCACAGTAAACACGATATGACTGGCTGTATCACTTTTCATACCCTTAGGGCTTGTAGATGATGCCTAAGTTCTAGGTTGCGGCTTGAATGACATATCCATTTCTTTCAGGGCCACTCAATTGCTGAACAAAAAAAAATACATGTGCCACATTTTCTTTAGCGTGAGAGTGGCATAAGGTACAGTGGTAGTCCTTAAACTCACCATTGCCATTTTATTGCATAAAATCTAATTTCTAAGATGTCATAACGAAATTTAGTATAAAGTGTCTTTGCAAACTGAGGTGTATGACATCCAAAAACAATTCAAAACAAGGAGTAGGTTTAACATCCCAAAATTGTGCAAACAATCTCCCCAGCCTGGAACTTTGGTGAAGGTTGGCACTATCATGCTCCCAATAGATCATTAAAATATTTTTTTTAGAAAGCATTGTCAAAGAGTGAGGATCGGTTCAGTAAGATCTTAAACCTAGCTTAACAAATAAAGTTTCATCATGCCGAAACCACAGAAAGCTGATGGAATCAATCTCCAGACGTTTCCTCATGCAATCCCTACACAAAGTAAGTTCCTGAAATGACCAAATCCTCACCCAATACAGAAGGGGTCTTAAGGCTGTTGCATGCTCTACTCTCTTAAGAGCTATATCATGAAACAATGTAATAAGTGAAGTACTTTTTGGGAGATGCTGTAAGGACCTTATGAAGTTGTTCTCATCCAATGTCAACATTATCTTAGCCCCAAATTTCAGCACAATATAAAGCAGATGCCTGTGTTTTTGACTTATCACTTCAGTTACTGGAGAAATGGCTCTAAATATTGTTTCCTGATTTTTTTTTTATATTGCCATAGCAGTGAATTGGAGAATGGCTTGTGTGTTTTTTATGTGTGGGGTCCAAGACAGCTTACTATCCAGCATTCAGCCCAGGTACTCAAATTTGGATACATTTTCACGCTACTTTTGTTGCAAGCATATATTCTCACTGAAGGGCTTAGTTGGTCTAATCTCCCTGTATTTAGTGTTGGTTGGATTGATTTCTAATCCATTCTTTTCACAATATGTGTTGAAGTTAGTCAATAGAAACTGCAGTCAATTTGAGGTTTGTGACAACAAGAGGATGCTGTCTGCAAAACGAAGTGCAAACCTTGGGAACCCTACTAATTTGGGGGAGTCATGCGCAGTTCTCGCAAAATATACGTCCAATGCAGGAGAGAGACGGCGAGGAGGAGGAGGGGCAGCCCGGGGACACTGCAGTACAGGGAAGTGTGTTTTTATTTCTTTTTAAATTAATTTGTCAATATTTTTTATTGCGGGGTGAGGCGGGTGGCGGAACGGAGTTCCACAGAGTTTTTTGCCAACTCCGTGGACCTCCGGGTAGTTGCACGACGCCAGCTCCGCCCGGGGTTACTTATAATCTATTTTAGCTTGGGAGCAGTTATCCTATACAGCATGTTTTCTGTGTATGTGTTATTCTTAGTACGTTCATTAGGTTCTTGAAAGGAGCTAGGATGTGAGTTCACTAAATCGGGAGGGATTTGGTGGAGAAATGTCTGTGTTCTACTCTTCTGCTCATGAGGTTCAAAACATGTGGGTGCTGTTGCCGTGAGGGCATAGGATGATGACTTGGTGTATTGATCGCCCTTAGTCCTATTTTATCACTATCAACGATATCATCCTAAGCAGTGTTCCATGAACCTCTAAAACCCAGCCCATAATCTTGATAGATCTGATTTCTCGAAAAACAGGAAAATGGATGTACAACTTTGAGAGATGGTCCAAGATTGGCTAATCTCCCTCTATGTGGAAAATCAATATGTTTGTTATGTGGTTCAATAGTCTCTAAATGGTTTGCCATGGGTTGCCTCTCATCCCTGCCCCAAGCCCCCAGTATGTAGCAACAGGGATTTTACCAAATCTCTTAATTTCATATGCTCTTTTGTGAGTAGATCGATTTTTTGACTGAGCCACCTCAAGGTCAGGTCGTTTTGTATTCTATTTCCCAAATTTCCAGCATTATC
This sequence comes from Lissotriton vulgaris, assembly GCF_964263255.1. NCBI lineage: Eukaryota > Metazoa > Chordata > Amphibia > Caudata > Salamandridae > Lissotriton > Lissotriton vulgaris. The sequence goes on along the minus strand of NC_141695.1, from coordinate 1,607,052,249 downwards.
TGACAGTCTATTACGCTCAGGAGATGTCAGAGGGGAATACCTGTTGGTACAAGGATTGGAAGGATCCACTTCACCTACTTCAGTGATATTTGAACTAACTGATTTTGTTGTCTCACTAGATGGAATAGTTGGTTCAGAAATCGTATTTGATGAATAAAAGCACATACATACAATTAAAAGATGATTAAATACAAACTCTGAACTCCTTGTAGAAAACGCCAGTACAGATAAAAGGTAGAAACAAATTGTATCCTAAACATTGATTAACTCAGACCTCTAGTGTTTCTCAGCCTTACTGACACCTTGATAAAAATTCATAATACAGCATAAAGTGTGTGCGTCATTTGCTCTTTGTAAAAAGAGTAAGGCAACTTTGGCATGACGAAACTTCACCTGTTTTAAAATGTCTACCAAAAATTTCCGTCTGGGCATCCTATATTAAGGGCCTAAAAGTACAAAATGAAGGGTGTCCTGCGGAGAATGATTGTCGCAGCCGCAGGCACCCTTCTGCTCAATTGTTGAGGTAAAACCTGGAGGATCAGCCAGTATATTAAGTAATAAATTGAGCCTAAAACGAGCCATAAAAAAATTATCCTGTGCGTTATGCATCAGATACAGATAAGGTTCCATACCCTCACTATTCTTAATAAGACAATGGGCACTGACTGCGTTCCGCGGCTTCCACTCGTACTCTACGTGTGTCAAACTGATCAAGTAACATTTTTTTAATCTTCAGTTTTTCCAGGTTCGACACCGCTCTGGGGTTATTAAAAAGTTCCAATTCATCTAGATCTTCTAGAGTGTCCTTAATGTATTTAAGCCATGTGATCTGCTGGCTTCTGTCCCTATTCAGACAGTCTCTCATAATTTGTCTGCTTAAATCAGCTTCTGGGTTTCCCCAGATTCTTAACCATGCCATAATTGGCCTAAGCTTGACCTGATCCTCCATGAATGGTCTACCTAATTCTCTATGCGCAATTATTGCCGGGGAATTTGCTGGGATTTTTAAAAATCCTTCTTAAATGCTTATCTTCCTCCAGTTGTAACTGTTTGGTATCCACAAAGCCCCACACTTCTGCACCATACGTGGCTTTCGTGCTACTTATGGCACCATATAAGTTCATAAGCTGTTCTGAGGACCAGCGGCCAAGCCTACAGGCACAATTTGTAATGGTGCCTATTGAGGATATAACTTTGGAGCACCGCTCTTCTACCAGAGATTTAAATTTCAGTGCCCCATCAAAGAGCAGCCCAAGATAAGAGAAAGACTGCACCTTCTCTAAGGTGTGGGTCCCTATCTTATATGCAAATGTCTTACAGGGATTCGTGCCTGCCAGCATCACGAATTACTTACTCAAATTCACTGACAGATCTAAAGTGTTCATGAAATTAGTGAATCCGTCAATCAGACACTGCAGGCCCCGCGAAATGCGGGCAAGCAGGACCGCGTCATCAGCGTACAAAAGCACTGGTATATGGCGCGAGCCTGCTTTTGGACAGTCTGCATTTAGGGCAATCAGAGACCTCTCTAAATTGTTAATGTAGAGCGAGAAAAGGAAAGGGGCAAGAATGAACCCTTGTCTCACTCCACTGCTGCACGGGAAAGGTTTTGTATTCCCCCATCCATATTATAGCGCACGTTTGCAGTGGTATCCCAATGTAACTCCCTGAGAATACCGATCAGACCTGGGTCAATGCCCATCTCAGTCATCATGGCCCACAACTAGCTCTTATTCACATGATCGAAAGCAGCCACTAAATCCATAAACCCCATGTATATGGCTTCTTTGCTGGCTTTGGTGTATTTTGCCACCAGCATATAAAGATTTAGACATTGGTCACTAGTGGACCTTCCTGCTCTAAAATCATACTGGGTATCTGCGATAACACTATGTTCTTCAGTCCAGTCAATTAGCCGTTCAAGGATTACCCGACCCAGGATTTTGGCTGAAACATCGATCAGTGAGATAGGTCTATAGCATTGAGGGTTGTCCCTGTTACCCTTCTTGAAAATAGGGACAATTATTGCGGTGGACCATGAGGGAGGCAATTCAGTCTTGACTGCCGCATTTAAAACCCTCATTAGAATGGGGGCCCATAAGTCAACATTACTTAGATAAAGGTTGGGTGGGGTACCATCAGGGCCTGGGGCTTTATTGCGAGACAGGCCTTGGATCCCCCTGGTTATTTCATCCAGTGAGAATTCAACGTCCGTGCTCCGCTTTCCCTCCCAAACCCCTCCGCCCCCCTCCCCATCTCACACCAGCTCATGATTATAAAGACCCTCAAAATGAGACACCCACTGGTCGGGTAGGATATTTGTCCCTATCCCCGGGGTGGTACCATCCTGGAAGCATAGCCTAATAACATTTCTCCAGAATGCTGTCCGGTCTTTTTGTTCTCCAGCCTCCCTTAAATCAGTCCACGCTTCAGCTTGAAGAGAAGACTTTCTCTGTTTCAGAGCATTTTTATATGTCTGTCTACAGTGAACTATCCTTAGTTTATCCCTCGGCTTAGATATTAAGCTAGATTTTAGGACTCTCACGGCGCGTGAGCATTTGTTATCAAACTATCTTGGTTGGGAGGTATTTCCCCCGGGGCCCTTTGCCTTCAATAGGTTTTCGACCAGGCTAGTGACTGACCGAAATGCCCCTACCAAGGGACTGCCCACTATATCTAAATCTAGGCACTTCTCGATCAAGTTTTTCCGTTTATCCATTAATGATTTATAGAAAACTTTACTATCGATTTTAGCCCACCTGAGTTGTCTACCCTGATCCATAGCTCTCAATTCGATATCCGAATGTAAATCCCTCTTGGGTCTACCTCTATCAATAAGTACTACAACTAAGGGGTTGTGATCACTGAATATGCTCCAATCTATCCTAACAGAGCTAATACAATTTCTGAAAAGCCTAGAAACCAAAATATAATCTATATAAGAGGAGCAGCCTCTCCCTCTAAAGGTGGGGGTCAAAGACGCATCTTCCTCTAGCTGGCCAGATCAATCGTGTGTTCCCGAGCATGAGATTTTAAGAGCTTACTATAGGCTGTTCCCTCTACAGTGTGTTCGAAGTGTGAACCCTTCTCAATCGGGCAAGATGACCAATCACCATTCAATGGGAACAAGTTTGGGCATAGATGGCAATTTAAATCGCCCATCACTAGAACAGAGGGTTCTACTGCCCCTTTCTTGCGAGCTAGCTCCTGGCTCAGTCTGTGGTCTGGTTCCTGTATCGGGGAATTATTTCCTATTGCCAGCCCTGTGTTATAAATAATAAATAGAATCAACCTCCACCCGCCACCAGTAAATCCAGCCCCCTGTAGGGTGTGCGAGGACCAGGGAGGCAGTGTCCAGACTCCTTCTAGGTTTAGGTTTACATATAGCGCTAACCCTCCAATTGCCCTTCCCAATCTAGTTTTTTGTGCAGGCACAAAAAAAACATTTGCAACCTGCTATATGATAGAAGGTACTATCAACAGCCCATGTCTCCTGCAGAGCTATAACCTGGAAACCACTAATATATTGTAGCCATTCTTTGTTATCAAACTTCCCGGCCAAACCCGCTACATTCCATGGCAGTATTTTCGCCCCCCCCCTCTAATGAGTATTCCTTTATCACATCTATCGGTCCAGAGGGCGCATTTGTTGACCCATCCTCCCACCTTACCAGAACAGGTTGTTCCCCCTGGGCTAACATAGATTGTTGTGCTGAAACCACCAGTTGCCCATATACCCTATTGGGGCCTTCTTGAATGGTATGTGAGTTCTCATGCTCCTGCGGTTTCTCCCTTTTACGGTTTGCATACAAATTAGTCAGATTCATATCAGGGGATTGTGGGCGGACAACAATATCAGACAGCCCAGTCGTAGATTCTGCCAATTCCTATATACTAATGATTTCTATGGAATAGTTATTATGTGGTGAATAGATGTTTGCCCCTGAACCTCAGTCGGAAACAACCTTGACCCTGCCCCTCGGTTTGAGAGCTCACCACAGGTTTCATGTGAGTTGGAAATTTGTGCTTGTCGTGTTTCTTGTAGAACCGTGTCCTTTTGGAATTATGAACACCACCTGTTTGTCTCTTATTCCCTAACTTAGACGTCCGCAACCCCCGAGGTGGAGGGACCGTCGGCAGGGGCAGCAGCATACCCTCCATCGGAATTAGGATGTGACCGCCACCCTGAGTTACAAGTTTTTATTTTAAAATTTTAATTAGACCGGAGACCACGAGACAAAAAAAAAGATAACAAACGTTCTGGCTAGGTTTGGCTGGTGTAAGAATGCAATTATGGACGAATCCTCCTGAGGAATGCAGCTCCTGTAAACTGAGTTACACAGAGTTACGCTAGTTACTTGAGTTTAAAACCAATGGCCTGCCACAGTACCTCGGGTGCTGTAACAACCCAGGAAGCAAAACTAAGGGGGGTGTTCTAGCCAACCTCTTCTGGGCTGTGATGGGCAAGGACAGGCCTGCCCTTGGCCTGGGCTTTGCTCGGGCATGGTCTGCTTGCGTTCCACGCAGCGGTAATCGAAGAAGAGCTTTAAAGCGCAGAGAGTGTCAGGGTCTTCTTTTGCTCTACTCAGGTCTCTCATTGACGGCGCTCTGGCTCAATGGATTGTGGTGCTGGCAGGGAAATCCAGTGCTGATAATTAACCCTGAATCGATGGGAGGACCGTCAGTCACTTTTACCTGATGGACCAGTGGTTTATGGCTGGCCTGGGCACGGGTTTCTCCTGGCAGAAACTTTGTAGTTTTCCCATCACTAACATCAGTGGAGGAACCACAAAATTAGGGCCTCTTCCATGTTTTTGGCATCCATCACCAGTTGAGGATGGCCAAAATATGCCAGGGCCATTTTGACACTACCAGCCTATTAAGAGCATCACATCTATTGCCAGTACTTTGCTAAGACTCACCAAAAGTAAGAAGGTGTGTCTTAGATGGTGGACTTCCATCAGCCGAGGTTGTAAATAGTATGTTGGTTTGACCCAGTTTGCAAAACCGAGAAAAGCAATGAATGTATAGGCTTTGGAGACAACATTCGTTTAGGCTTACACCACATACATTTCACTTTGACAGCACTGTGTTAAGGTCCGCATCTTGAAACAACCAGTAGCATGCATAGTGTGTGGTATATGAATGCTTATAAAATAATAACATATCATAACATTCCTGGCTACAGCAGTCTACAATGCAATATACAGTCTGTTTCGTTTCTTGAAAACAAGTTGCCCTCGGGCTTCCTGTGGTTTGCAGTTGTCCTAGTAATTTTCTTCAAATAAAATGACTTGGGGGCCCTATTGTACCAACATTCAGGAAGCACACATGTACAGCAGGTATAGAGTGTGTTTTCATATTAGTGTCTATCTGTATCAAGAACTTTTTTCCCTACCTAAAAATAAGCCTAGCTCTCACAGCCGGGGATTTAAGACAGAGTGTGCCATAATGTAGGTCTTCTGAACCCCTAAAGAAATGCCGGTGTTCTGACTTGCTTAACAGTATTTGATTAGTGTAGACTGGCTGCCCCAAGATGTTTTCCTGGTGCTTTTGGAAATCGGTTAACGTCGAAAAGAATTTGTTTTTATTGAGTTTCTACACTGTCCCCTAAAGGCATTTTTTGTGTATGGGCTAAAAAAGTAATAATGACTGACTTTCTGCAGCTTTTCGCTACAATAATGTTGAATAACGTTGAATTCAAACTGTACCCTCTTCTCCTAGGGGGTGATGTTCACATTTGATTCTCCCAAATGAACAATTAATGAACAAGATGGTAAAGTACCAAGGCAACAACTCCTATACTTTTACTACCTGGTGCCTTCTCAGGTATATGTGCAGAGATGGTTCAGAGTAAATTAACTGAGATGTTTAAGGAAGAAATGCTAATATCAAAAAGTTCCTTTTGTGCATATTACAATGAGGCGGCTCCTCCGTTAAAGGGAGGAGCGTCACCCCACTGCTTGCAACAGTGCAAAAAAGGAAAAATAAAATGATTATAACAGAATGGTATCATTTAATTTTTCCCTGCTGAGGCATTTTTGTGAGACGGGGCTAGGCTGCTGATAGAGCAGGGGGAGGAATGGTTGGAGCACTTTCCAAGTGGGCATAACAGTTTTGCCGGCCATCTTGGGCCAGTCAAAGAGTCATGCCACCTTGCATGTTTGCCACCGGGCTCAGCCTGGGTGGAGAACATGCACAGGGTGCCAGTCCCTGTCTGAGCACGAACCACAGCGCTCGGACCAATTACGAGGCTGCTGTCATGGTGACAGAAGTGTCTCGATTGGCTTCACAGATCTTTTTTGTGTGCTTCCTGCTTCTATTCCGGGGCTCTTTTATTTATTTATTTATTTATTTATTTTATTCGATTTATATAGCGCGTTATAACCCAGGGGTCTCTAAGCGCTTGTCCGGTAAGCACAGCAGAATTCCTGAAAGGGCCCTTCCCAGGAGTTATAGCTCACCCCAGGCCTTCTGGAAAAGAACAGTTCCACAGCTCCACTGTGTCTCATGATGAGCTGGACTTGTCATGAGCATGGAAAAGGTTAAGTACAATGCATTCTGCCCATGGATAGTCCAAGACCTATTCTAGGGCTGGCCTATATGTAACAAAAGTGAGGTTTTGGGCCTGGCAAGTAGATGAACTTGCCCGGTCATTATGGCAGCCTAAAAAAAGGATGCACACACAGGCTCGGCAGTGGAAGGCCTGAGATATAGTTAAAGGGCTACTCACGTGGGTGGCACAACCAGTGCTGCAGGCCCACTAGTAACTTTTGAGTGATAGGCCCTGGGCATAGGTAGTGCAATTCATTAGGGACTTATAAGTAAACCAATTATGCCAATCATGAATAAACCAATTGCCATCATATTTTAGGTGCAGATTACATAGACTTTAGCACTGGTCAACAGTGGTAAAGTGCTCAGAGTCCTAAACCCAGCAAAAAGTATTTAAGAAACAGGAGATCAGAAGGTAAACAGTGGGGTGAAACCACACTAAAAGATGCCAGGTCTAACACGAGTTTCCCCCCAGAAGAAATTGAAAAGAGCTACCCAACCCCTCAGGAGTTCTCTTCACTAAAGCGGAAGAACCTTGAAGGATCATCAGCGTTGGTGTGTTCTGTCCCAGGATGGTGTTTTACTGTAAAGACCATTCCTTCAAGGGAGATAGACCAACTCACCAGTGTAGGATTCTCATTCCTCATCTCCATTGACAAACTAAGAGGCCTGTGGTCTGTATGAACCTGGAAGTGAATCCCAAACAAGTAGGGTCTTAGCTTCTTCAGTGCCCAGACAACAGAAAAGGCTTCCCTTTCTATTGCACTCCATCTCTGTTCCCTGGGAAGTTACCTCCTACTAATTTAGACTACAGGTTAATCTGTGAAAGCACAGTCCCCATGCCATCCTCTGAAGTATCAGTCTGCACTACAAGTTCTTGAGAAATCATGTGTCTTGAGCACGCGTGGCGTGCACATGGCCACCTTCAGGGTGTCAAAAGTGGTCTGGCACATGTCTGAACGGATCACCTGGTGTGTCTGCTTCTTGGACGTCAGCTCTGTCAAAGAGACAACAATGATGCCATACTCCTTTACAAATTCCTGTAATAGCCAATGAGGCCTGAGAAGGCTCTCATTTCTGTCTGGGTCTTGGGGGGTGTCCAAGCCAGAATGGTGTCAATATTTGGTGTCTTAAGTAAACCACAGAACCTTGCCCTATCTGGCACTTACTGGCCTTGACAGTTAGGCCTTCACTCTGCAGGCGCCCGCAGCATTTCTTCGAAGTGGTGCAAATGGTCCTCCCAACTGGAGCTGAAGACTGCAATGTTGTCAAGGTATGTCCACTGAAGTTCTGAAACCCAGCCAGGACCTAATAGACCTACCCCTGGAAGGTGGCATTGAGAATGCTGGCCCCTCTTGTGCCTCTTCGGTCAAGGTATCTGCCAGTACCCTGACATTAAACCAAACGTTCTGAGGAACCCGAGAGCTCCAAGCCGATCAATGAGCTCATCAGCTCTCAGGATGGGGTGTGCAGCAGTCTTGGTGACTGCATTGAGCCCATGGTAGTTCACATAGAACCGTAGATTGGGTGAGGCCCCAGGCAGAGCAGCCATGGGGACCAAAACCACTGGGCTGGACCAAGGACTGCTGGAGTGCTCAATACACCAGCATCTTAGAGTCTTCCTCTTTGATGGTAGCCCTTACCCTGTCAGACAACCTCTAAGGTTTGTGCTTAATAGTCAGTCTATCCCTAGTATCCACACAATGAGTGCACCAATAGGTGACTTCTGGGTGAGTGAGAACAGAGATGCAAACTGTCCCAGCAACTAGTAACAGTCTCTTTGCTGATCTAGAGTCAAAGTAGAGGAGAGGCTCACTCCCTTTACTGAGCCATCTTGCGCTTGGATGGTAGGAGGTTGGGGAGAGGTTCACTCGCCTCTTCTACTCCTTCATCAGTGACCAAAAGCATGGTCAATTCAGACCTCTCGAAGTAGAGCTTTAGGTGGTTTATGTGCAGGAAGCTCAAGGGGTTCCTAGGAGTCTGCAAGTCCACCAGGTTGGTGACATTGCTATTACGCTACTTTACCTGATATGGACCAGACTAGCAGTCATGCAGAGAACGGGGCTCCATGTGCTCCATCATACATACTTTTTGACCAGGCTGAAACTCAACCAGAGTGGTATTCTGGTCATACCAGCGTTTCATGTCCTCCTGGCTACCTTTCAGATTCTCCTGGGCAAGCTTCTGGAAGTGGGCTGTCTGGCTGTGGAAGGCCAGCCTACAGCTAACTAATCCTGGGTGGCTTCCTGTGACCTTGCTCCCATCCCTCCTTCACCAAACTGAGAGGTCCTCTCATAGGGTGCCAATAAAGAAGCTAAAAAGGGCTGAAGCCAACCCCCTTCTGTGTTACCTCCCTTTAGGCAAATAATAGACATGGCAGGAGGATGTCCTACTTATGTCTCCTGGGTCCGGGTAGACACGTTATCATGCCTTTGAGGGTGTGGTTGAATTTTGCACCTACCCATTAGTTTGGGGATTGTAAGGAGTGGAAAACGTGTAGGTTACCCCTCACTCCTTCTACATGGCCTTCATGTACAGGGACATGAATTTGGTACCACCTTCAGATGCCACCATCTTGGGGAACCCCACTCAGGTAAAATCTCCATCAGGGCTCTGGTCACAGCAGGCAAAGCCACAGTCCTTAAAGGGATAGCTTCTGGGTTCCGGGTAGCATGGTCCACCAGGATCAGAATTAATCTTGTGTGCGTGATTGTCTTGGAGTCCAGAGGCCCCAAAATGTTAATGCCCACCTGAACGAAAGGGGTGCTCGTGACATGAAACAGTTGCAGGGGGGCTTTGCATTCCCCCCCTGCCTTGCCACTCACCTAGCAGGTAGGACAGGACCTGTAGAATGCATTTGAGGCTTTGCACAGTTGAGGCCAATAAACGTGGGTGACTAGCCTGTCACATCACGTGCCAGACCCAGTAGGAAGGTTCTGAAACACTGGGGTACAACCAACACATGGGTTGCACCAGGCTCAGTAGGTTCTATGATGGAACCATGCATGCCTTTCCCATGCTTGACTTTACAATGCGGGCACTACAATGAGCAGGTTGTTAACACACGTTCCTTTAGCATGCAAGTCGTTACAATGGCTTGCCTTAGAGATACGCTGTACTTTGGAATAGAATGATTTACTATTCCAACTCCAGTTTGTGTAACAGTAGGTAAGGTGTTGGACTTAAAATTCAACACCAGTCCAACAACATGTTCCCTAGAGGCACTGCTTGGTTTAGACTGTGTGGTAAAGGGTCTTTCCTGGCTCAGGAACCTTAGGCTTATTGTAAAGGATCCATGTGCTCCATATTTATGATGTTATTGTAAAGGAGACCATTCTCCAAATAGATCAGGTGTTTGCCTGAGGTGTCACCAGCTGCCTGTGCCCCGGCTGCTGCCGAAGATCAACATGAGTAGGGCACTACTTCTGTGCCGCAGAGAACTCATCCCTTGAGGGTCCCCGGTCCTGCTGCCAGTGGGTAAGCTCAGGCAGGTTCTGTAGTTCTGCAGCTTCTTCCCTTGTAGGTCATGGTGTGTCCCCCTCTGGGTCAGTCTCCTCCTGTACTGTGGGAATTCAGGTGCTGGTGTCCCGCACACCTAACTGTTCCGCTTTTTGAAAGATCCCTGGGCCACTGTTTCAGGCTCCACGGTCCTCTGAACACCCTCATGTGCTGCCATGGACCGGGTGGCCAGGCACACCCACTTTGGAATCCCCAACATCTCCAAGAGTGACCTGAGCTCTACCTCCACCTCCTTCCAGGCGGTATGCTCCAGGTCATTGCGCAGCAGACAATCCACAGGCATAAATGGACTCACAGCTACCCTCAATGAGCCTGAGACCCCCTATTTAATCCACTGCCCATACTTTCTAGCATTGTCAGGCATGCAGGTTCTCTGTGCCATTTCACTGTCACCTAGGGCCCCTAGCGTAACCACAGCTGTGCCCCACCAATGACTGGGACCAACTCCTTCCCAAGCACTACACTCACCAACCCCAGTGACCACATATGTTGACTTCATGGCCTGGAGTAAATTTTAAGACCTATCGACGTGCTCTGGAATAGTTATAAATCTGCATTTGTATGTTCCTTTCATCATGAATGTGGCATGTTATCTGAAGGTTGGGGTACAGTAAAATATTTTGAAGCATACAACACTGTAGAGGTATTGTTTGTGCATGTGTAATGAGCATGACGCTGTTTGCAATTTTTACTGTACAAGCACTGAAATGTAAAAGATCTCTATTAAAATCCTTCATAAGTTCTTCCTTTGACTTGCTCCAGAGATCCAAGAACTTCTCATAGATACGGCTCTGCAATGCTTGGATCACATGAGACAACACATCCTTCATTGTTACATTGCCTTTGGGCCATTCAGGATATCAGTGTTCTCAGTTCAGAACATTTAGTTCCTCATTTGTAGAAATGTTTTATTCAAGAGGGCAGCATGCGACAAGTGACTTAGAAGCCAAACTATAAATCCTTCCAAAACACCAATTTACCGTTCTTGCTTCGTTTCATAGAGCCTTCAAAACTGTGAAGAAACAAATGATAAATCTGGGTCACACAGTCGCTGATTTATTTTGTCTCAGAGATTCTTCAGTTATGTGACCTTGTGGAATCTGAGTATATATGAAGCAGCACAAATGGTTGTGCCAAAGTATAGCTAAGTGTCAGGAGTCTGGGTTAGAGGGTCCCAGGGAAGGTACTTAGCTCAAAATGTAAACAAGCATTAGAATTGCGATAGGTCTTGCATTTGCTTGAGTTAGAGCTATTGGCGCTGTAAAAGAGAATTTCTTTTCTCCAGGTGTTATGGAGTGTATGTATGTAGTCTGTAGTGGAACTATGTGGGTTGGATTGGAATTGTTAGTTGTGGAATTGTGATGTGTGGAATTGTGTAGTGTGAAGGGGGTTTGTGTAGTGGATTTATGCGGCATGGTATGCAGGGTATATATGTGGCTGGTAATTATGTGGTTTTGAGTGTACTTGAACTATTTGACGTGGGATTGTGTATTATGGAGTGTAATTAAGTGCAATGGTATTTTGTGTTGTGGAGTGCAGTTTGATTATGTGGTGTGCTGCCGAATCTTGTGTCATGATGCGGAATTCTCTGGTGCGAATTGAATGTGTGTGGGGTGTTATGTAATTGTGTTGTGGAGTTAAATTATGTGGTTTGGTGTTAAATTATGTGGTGTGTATTGAAAATGTGTGGAGTTGAATTGTGTAAGTGTGGTGGCGTGGAACTGAGTTGATTATCAACACTAACTTATCAAAAGCAGCACGCCACTGACACAACCACATTCAGCAAACACGAAGATGACCTACTTCAAACAGTAAGTATTGAAGAATACGCACTCATGAAAACACTCATACAGCGGATACAACTCCACTACCATAACCATAGCACGCAGATCATCTCATTATTGGTGTGTGCAGGCCAGAACCAGGCAGCAACACCCAGTCCAGTGGGTGTCTGCAATGTGTTTTACTGGTGCAAAACACATTGCAGACAACTCTGAACCATGCCACACACACAATTCAAAAAACTAAAAAGACCAGTAACATAATATCAACAATACAGGCCTTGGCAGAAATACAGGGCGCTGGGGGAGGGTTAGGTTCTTGATTTTAACAGTTGAATGCCCAGCTAGTGTCTACAGCCTTACACTGTACTATAAATTGCTATTCTATCACATGCAACATGACCATTGTCCTGTAATGTATGATACCATGAGCACAGTTAATAAATATTTGTAAAAAATAAAAAAAAACAATACATTTCATTCTAAAGATGAAACCACTTGCTGTTCCCAGTGCTTGAACTGGAAATGTAAAAGTGCAGGTACTGACTATTTATAATACCTGTTTACTCCTGAGAATCGCCAGTACTCTCCCATTAAATGTAAGGCAGCATTATTAAAAAAAAGTGTCAGTATACTTCCTTTCAAAATAAAGAAGTGCAGTTACTCAGTACCAGACATTACCCACACATTTCAGCTGATAACATGACACACGTCAAATTGGAACAATATATTGGAAAAGGCTTTCCAATGGAATTGCCAAAAATACATTTTGAAACTATAAGCCTGGGTTCTGCGTTCTGTCTCACCAAATCAAACCATACTTTAGATAACGCGTCAGTAATGTTTTTGTTTTTCCTGGGCTCCTCCCTTGGGAGAGCACCACAACCACATTTAAACTGTTTCAGAGAACTGAGAATGGGACTGACGCTCCAATAAATAGTGAAGCGATAGAAGATAAAGGGAGATAGAAAAGAGAGACAGCTCAGCTGTAGATGGAGAATCACCAACAGGAGACGAGAGAGATGCAATGAGACAGAGACAAATCGAGAGAGGGTAAAGCAGGCACAGAAACGTGAAAAGTTAGATAGAAAGAGACGCAAACAAGGAATGAATATTAAATGTTGTCTAATCTTGTATCTGTAATAATTCCCGTGGCATGATATGTTGGCAAATATGTACGGGATAATGTGCTCAGTAAAAAAAGAGTAGGCCATGCATTTCTATTAAAGAGAGAAATGTTTATCAATGCATTCCTATGTAGACAAGGAGTTAACCATAAATCTAAATACAATTTTCCGGAAACTCTACCTTTCAAGAAAATGCATTTACAGTTTTCTATCCATGCCTTCTCAAGACTGTAGTCAGATTATATGATACACTGTGAAATGCAAATTTATTCTGTGGATCTTAAATTTTCTCTCTGAAAATAAGTAGATAAATTCAGCAGCTAACATCATGTTTTCCTTCTCGCCAATTATATTTACTTTAGGTAGAATGCCTGCCTTCAGAACAGAACACATTTTAAAAAGGCTCAGCTGTTCATTAGCCACCTTTATGTAGATCAGTGATGCTGTGACCCAGTGTATTTATATAGCGCCTACTACCCCTGAAGAGGCATTGAAGATAAAGTGTTGATACCAATTAAATTAATTGTGCCACTGTGACCCTTGCGTTGCACCAGAAAAGACCAGACCATTTTCCCACTACCCTCAAACACTCACATTGGGCTGAGAAACTGAAATGGTGCTGAGAGCAACAGCTATTCTTCGTTCACGAACACAAACTGACAGTCTTTCAAAGCGTAGTTCCACAAAGCATTGTGTCCGTTTTCGCATCATACTAATACCATAATGATCTTATGTATTTGTTAGACCTGTCATCATTGGTGTGGGTTTCCCTTGTATTTTTGCCTTTAAGTCTTGTAATTTTGCTGTGTGGTGGACATTCTTTCTGCTGGTCTAGATGCTTTGGGCACTTTGCCACTGCTGCTCAGTGCCAAAGTGCAAGTGCTGCCTTTGTAAATTGTTATTATGGATTGGTGTTTCCATGATTAGTTTATTTGGTTTATTGGTAAGTTCCAAGCACAGTGCACCATGTGGAGAAGTGTGGCTCAATGGTTAGAGCGGCAGACCCTGATGCAGAGGTCTGGCCTGGGACCAGGGTTCAGTTCCCTGCCTCAGCGGGTCTTGGGCTCAAAATTCCACGGACCTGATAATTCTTGCCTCGGTGCCTATTCCAATCATGGAGTCCCACCCTGCATCTCTGGGCAATAGCTTGCTTTTAATCTCCACAACGGCCCCCACAATGCTAAGGATACCTGGCCTCCACCTTGGGGGTGCCCAGGAGTGGACACCTCACAGGGAAAGCCAGGATGGGTTCCACAGCGGTATTCGTACAAGCGCCTTGAGACCCTTGCGGGTGAGTAGCGCTATACAACTATCAATTTACTATGTGTGCCCAGGACCTCTAAACCAAATGCTGCTAGTGGTCTTGCAGTACTGATTGTGCCACCCACCCAAGCTGCTTTGCAACAGAGTCCCAGGCCTGCCATCGCGGTGCCTGTGTGCAGTCTAGTACTACCATGTCAACCCGGCAAGTGCACTCATTTGCCAGGCCCTAAACTTCCCTTTTCTTACATGTAAGTCAGCCCAAAGGTAGGCCCAAGGTACCCGTGTGGGCAGGGTGCAGTGTATGTGAATGGTAGAACAGGCCCTGATGTGTGTGGCATGTCCTAATAGTGAAATACTACCAATTTCGTTTTTCACTATTGTAAGGCTATCTGTCCCATAGGATAGAATAGGGAATTTGCTCATATTGAATGAATGAATGATTAAAACACTTATAAAGCGCATGGCTACCAAAGGCCTCCCAGCTCTAAGAGACACACCCAAAACTGCAAGTGTAGAGGCGATCAAGACAACAAGAGGGTTTTAAGATGCTTGCGGAATAGAAGATGGCAGCTGATTCTAACTTTAACAGAAAAGAAACGGCTGCCGCTCCAGGCTCGATTAAATCTGGGAACAATGGGAAGAGGTCTTCTATGGACATACGGGGAAATGATAGATTGAAGAATCGGAGGAGAGCTAACCGCCAGTGATTTATGGGCATACAAAAGGCCTTAAATTGAATTCTTTTGCCAACTGGCAGCCAGTGCAGTGCCTTAATGTGCGGTTTAGCAAATTCTCTGTTGTGAGCCTGCATAAGAAGGCGTGCTGCACAGTTTTGGACCATTTTAAGTTTTTTTATCGTCAAACAAGGGGAGCCCAAATAGGCCACATTGGCATAATCAAGCCTTGATAAAATCAGTGCTTGCATAAACAGTTTCCTAGCATTAAAAGGCAGGTGGGTAAGATCCTTCTAATCATTTTAAGAATGCCGTAACAGGAGCCAGCTATCTTATGAGTATTAATGCCATGGAAACAAGATAGGAAAATAAAGTTTGTTATGCCTGAACTCAGAATGTTAAGATGCATCTTTTAAGTGAGGGTGTTTTTTACATTCTGCGTTTGAAAATATCACTTTTAGTAAGTAGGTATTTTCTTGCCTAACCATCCAGTGTGCCTCTGCTAGGTTGTCTATTGGCTGTCTGGCTGGAGTGACAGGGGCTGGGGATGTGCATTCTGTTCAGACAGCCACTAGGGGGTGTTAGGTGTGTCCTGCCTTTCCAGGGTGAGTCAGAGCTGGGCTGAATAGACCTGGGCTGTATTCAGAATAGGGGGAGGAGATTTCTTTCGCATCTGAGCGGGCCTTGTCTGCCTTGGACATTGCTGTCTCCACCTCCTGCCAGGAAGCTGCACTGGAGAGGACAGAACTAGTTCTTGCTGGAAAAGGACACTCTCTGCCTCCAGAGAACAAAGGATTTTGTATTATAAACAGAGGGACCCAGACCCCAGATTTTTAGATCTTTTCTGGGAATCAAGAGGAACCTTTGCTAAGAAGAGACATAGAGACGGAGGAGGAATACTGCCCCTGTGCTGTTTGCTGTCTTGGGTTTAGCCTGCAGTGGCCACTTTCTGCCAAGGAGAAGGACTTTGCTGTTGTGCTGTGTCCCCTGCTTGAGAAAGATCTAAAAGGGCTTGAAATAGAGCTTGCCTCCTATTCTGAAGTCTCAGGGACACAAAGACGTCATCCTCAGTCCCCCCTGAAATCCTTTGACGAGATCACTGCACTGATTCTGACGCAGACCCGGTTGCAGAAGAACAGACACATCGTACCGGATCGTTGAGCAGCTCATTGAATGGTCAAGTCTGTCGCATCATTGGGGGACGCAGTAAGAACCTGACGCTTCACCTCCCCACGCAGTAAGATACCGATGAATCACCACCTCTCTGGTAAGGAACCAATGCATCATCTCACCTGCACAGCAGTAAGGAACCGACGCACCACCTCCCTGGAGCAAGGAACCGTCACATCACCCTCCCCAAGTATAAGGAACTGATGCATCACGTTTCCTGCAACCCATTTTGCTCGCCTTTTTTTACACATCCTGGTCCTTTGTGTAAAAGTGTTGCATCCCACATTTTCTTGGAACAGAACTGTTTCTACCTTTTAAGAATCACATTTGTATTAATGTATTGAGAATTTTTGTCGTTGTTGGTCTAGATTAAGATTACTGATTTTTCTAAACTGATGTGGTGTCCATTGGTAGTGTTTTCACTGTATTACTCATGTTCACAAATGCTATACACACTGCCTCTGAAATAAGCCTGTCTGCTCAGGCCAAGCTACCAAGGGGGTGAGCAGGGGTTATTTTAGAAGTGTATCCCCCTTACCCTGACTAGGAAGAGGGATCCCTACTTGGACAAAGGTGCCTACCTCTGCCAACTAGAGTCCCCCATTTCTAACATTGGTGGTCAGCTGTGTGGAACTGGACTAGCATTTGTGTCTTACATACAGTGATTGATTTACACTATTGGTAGAGTGCAGGCCATCACACAACCACATAGAATTGGTGGTTCTTTTTCTTTGGGACTCTTTTTATCTTGCAACTGAGAACTGCCAATCTTCATCATGACAAAGCCAGCATTACTTGCATCTGTGGATATTGAGTTTGAGGAGGATAGGTTTTAAACCTACTGTGTCACAATTGAAAGCTATCTGCAAAAAGTTTCAAATCTCTGTAAAAGGTCTCTCCAGAAAGTAGGAATTCCAAAACGCGCTGAGGGCCTGGTCGGAGTAAAGGATGGCAGAGAGCATGGCGAGCAACCTATGGAGGTGGAGAATTTATATGGACAGCAGAATAGGCTATTGAGTCTGCCTTGGGGGAGGTTACCTTCCTGGTGGGCTGCAGTGTATCTTAAAAGGGCCTGTCTCCAGCAGAAAAGCTGGAGGACAGGGAGAAAAACAGGATGCATTAATTGGAGCTCACGGTGCTCAGTCTGGGGAAGGAGGAGAAGGAGTTGGCATTTCAGAGGGAGAAATTAGCCCTAGAAGAGAAAAGGATGCTGTTAGAGCATAAAAGAGGTTTGAGGGAACTGGATATACAAGTGATCCAGCGGGTTGACCAGCAACAGGTACTCAAATACCGTATACTCATATGGGCCCATAAACACACATACACACAACCTGGTAGTAATCCACAATTGTTTGTACTTTTTATCATTCTAGATTATCATTCTAGATTAGTCTCTTCTTATTCTCAACTAATCTTTCACTGATCAAAAAGTTCTTTCATCTGGTCAATGGACCAAATTAGTTGAACTAGTTGATTATGTAATGACATAAATAAAATCTACTTACAGTTGATTAAATAACTGCAGACTCTGGAAATATTTTCAATCTTTATCTAAATTAATTTCATGTGAACCACTTACTAAGTACATTATAGCCACCGTCACTCATAGGAAGGAAGATTCAATTAATCAATCATCAAAACACATACTTTTATTTCAAGCAATGACTTATGGTCAGAAAGGAAAGGATAAGGAGAAAAGAACATTACGACATACACAGAAATGATATTACCTAGGATGGTGTGAAAACCAACCCACTGGCCAAGGAGCTGGGAAGGGTCCCCTGGGAAAGATCAGACGACAAAGGCCTCAGGACAGGAATCAGGACAGGCTAGATGACCTCTCTACCACCGACGCTTGCGTAGCACCGCTCTCTGACACTCTCTTCCTCCTCGAGATTCTTCCGCGATCTTCTTCTAAGTAAATTAATTTAAAATAAAGTGGTTCTGCATTCGATTCTTCTTCAGCTTCTCTAGTCACTCTAAGAGCATCCCGAGCTCTACAGCAGTCAGCATCGACGTTGTCTCTTCTTCCTCTCAGTCAGGCAGCATTCGGATCTCATGCTAACTAACTAAGAACTACCTCAATTATACCCTACAATATTCATGTACCTCCCAATAATGTTTCAATATTATGAAACTCCTAACTCTGATAGGGCAGGCAAGGGGGGATGATCATCACACCATACTTTATTTTCTCATTTAGTCTTTCAGTCCATTGTTTAAAGATACCACCCCTTAATTTGTATTCACAAAATGTAATTCCCATCCATATTCACTTCATATTAGAAACAAAAGTATAAAAGTTCATCCGCTCCCATTCATCTTAGAGGTTCCCAAGCTGGTTCCCAGGGTATGTATCCGTTTCGACCTTGAGCTGCGTTCAAGAGTCACAATACTTCTTCTGACTGGTTCATATCACGCATGCGTGGAAATTTGGTGGCAAACAGACCATAGACTCATACAAAAGGCCAAAGACACACACTAATAAAAGAGTCAAAAAGACATATGTTAATTTTGAACATAAATGGTTTCACTGTATACCACCTATCTGTAACCTAATCCCATTAATTTATTTATGCTTTCCCCAAATTAGCGTTAGTAAAATAGCATGTTTTTGTTTTGGCAAAGCAGATGCAGAGCATGTGACTTTCCAGGCAGCCATGTAAATAGCATTTGCGCAAGCGCAAGAAATTCCCTCCAAGCGACAGCTCCTAATACTGCGTAGATGCAGCTGATGCATGCGGAGTACAGTTTTCCCATTAGCGGCCATTTTTAGAATTTCACTCGAGTTACTCATTAGTAATACAAATAGACAAGCTTTTCTTTCTTATATGTATAATGTTGTGCATATTTATTTACACAATACACGGTTAATACAATATTAGAAGTTAAACATGAGGATTATCTCCAAGCAAGTCTCTTTTCTTCTAGTCCCTGCACCATCAAAAGCAAAAAGTACAGAGTCCAATCCCTATGGTGGTAGTGCACCATCAGTGTTTGGAGAAGGGAAGGTATACATCGCTAAGGAGGTTAGTAAGGATTTCATGAAGCATGAGGACATTGATCAGTGTTTCTAAGCATATGAGGTAACGATGAGGTTCTACTGAGTCCCTGAGAGAAACTGAGGAGCGGGGTTGTGGAGCCGCTTCCTAACTGAGGGGAGGGAAACGTTGCTAGTATTGCCCTCTGAAGATCGGATGTCCTATGCCCCCATAAAGAAATCCTTGGCAAGAAGGTATGGTTTGACCCCAGAGCTATACAGGCAGAAGATGAGGGATTGTAAGATGCTGGAGTCAAGCACTTGGGCGGAGTTTGTCCCCCTATCTGGTCAAGGTAGCCAGGTGAATGATTTTCAGGGGCTGTATTATTTGATAGCATTGGAGTACTTGTCAGATAATTGTTTTCCAGAGCTACGCCAGCACTTGATTGACAGTAGACTGACTGACCCCAATAAGTTTGCTGTGGACTGCTGGATCAGAACCAGGGTCCAAAAAGTGGTGTGGGAGACTCCTCCAGAGGTGGGCAGGGTCTCCAGCAGAAGAGTGGGGGGGCAAGGGTAAACGGAAGGAGTTCCAAAAAGGGGCCCAAAATAATTGCCATGGGAAAGGTTCCCAGCCTGCCACTGAAAATATTATGTGGGTGCCTGCAGGTAAGCAGGCCCACAAGAGCTCCTGTGCATGTTATGCTTGTGGTCAGGTGGGTCACTTCCATGGGGACTCTAGGTATTCCACAAAGATTATCCCTGCACTCACCGGTGCACCACCCTGGGAGATTGCTGGTGTAGCCTTGTGAGACGAGTTGGTGCCCATGAGGGGTTGGGACCCGCAGACTTGACCATGGTCTCTTTAGGATACAGTGAAATGGTCCCAAGAGCTCATCTGCCTGATAACACTAAAAAAATACAGGCAGTGGGTGACCATCAATGCCCATATTGTGGAAGCTATGAGAGGCAGTGGAGCCACTGTGACAGCCATCTGTTGTTGGCTAGTGTCTGAGGAGCAGGTGGTCCACAACACATTCTACCCAGTATTTGCAGTTGACAACTCGGAGTGCCTCTGCAAAATGGCACAGGTTACCTATGAGTGGTGGGGGGTCTCAGGTACCTTGAAAGTAGCTGTGAGGCCAGCCATGCATGTTGACTGTCTGCTAGGCAAAGGTTTGGAGAATTCCCCTTGGGAGAAGGTGGAGCGTAAGTCTCATTTGGAGATTTTTGGTCTGATTGAGTGGGCGTTTGTGACCACTCGTTTTATGGCAGCTGGTAAGGGTGATCAAAAAGACCTGGAGCCTGAAACAGTTGCCCAGGTGCCTGCCAGAAAGAGAACAGGCAGTGGGCGTGGGAAAATGGCCCAGGAAGTTCCCAGGGTCCAGGACGAAGCAAACCTTGAGGGGGATGCCCTGGAGCCTGCAGGGGAGCAAGTGGCCAAACTGGGGGACCTGCTTGAGCTGACCCATTGGCAGCAGGAAGAGGGCCACTCCAGGGAGGAATTCTGCAAGGAGCAGCAGAAATGCACTTCTCTTGTTGGTTTACGGCAGCAGGCTGCAAACCAGGCATCAGGTGATCAGTCTGGATCACATTGGATTTACTGGGAGAATGGCCTCCTGTATAGTAAGCCTAATGTTTCTGATCATGGGTCAGCCCATGTGCTGGTGGTACCCCAGCGTCTTCCTATTGGGGCTGGCTCATGCTGTGTCTTTGGCAGGGCATTTGGGGCAAGACAAGACCTTTGAAAGGCCTGTCATCCACTTTTATTGGCCCCAAATGCATAAGAAATCTGACACACAGTGTAGGTCTTGCCAGACTTGCCAACAAAGAGTGGGTATAAGTGCAAGGCTTCTCTCCAACCTTTCCCTGTAGTCAGCACCCCCTTTGAGAGGGTGGGTATTGACAGTGTGGGGCCTCTGCATCCCAAGGCGGCTTTGGGCAACAGGTTCATCCTGCTCTGGGTGGACCATGCCACCCAATACCCCAAGGCCATCCCTCTTGGGACTGTGACGGCCCCCTTGGTGGGTCGAGCACTGATGGGGATCTTCTTCTGTGTGGGGTTCCCCAGAGAGGTGGTGTCTGACCGGGGTTCCAACTTCATATCCAAGTATATGAACTTCCTATGGCAGGAGTGCAGTGTTACCTACAAGTTCACCACTCCCTACCACCCTCAAAGTAATTGACTGGTTGAGAGATTCAACCGGACCCTGAAGTGCATGATTATGGATCTTGGTGATGCCATGAGGCTTAAGTGGGACATCCTCTTACCATGCTTATAGTTTTCTTACAGGGAGGTCCACAGAAGTACTTAGGGTTCAGTCCCTGTGAGCTCCTGTGTGGGCATCCTGTAAGCGGACCTCTAAGTCTGGTCAGAGAAGGCTGGGAGAAAGCTCACAGTAAACCTCCCCAGGATGTATATAGCTACATGCTGGCCTTCAGGAACCAAACTGAATGCATCAGGCAACTCGCTCAGGCAAATCTGGAAGCCAGCCAGGAAGAGATGAAATGGTGATATAATCAGAATGACACTCTAATCAAGTTTCAGTCTGGTCGTAAAGTGTGGGTCATGGCCCCAGTGGAGCCTTGCGAGTTCCAAGATAAGTGGACTGGATCATTTGAGGTGGTGGAGCACAAGTGTGAAGTCACCTACCTAGTGGAATTGCAGTCTCCAAGGAACTCTTTGAGGGTCCTGCATGTGAACCACCTTGAACCCCACTTGGAGAGGTCCAAAGTGGACTTACTCCTGGCAACAGATGCTGGAATGAAGGAGGAGACTGAGCCTCTTCCTGACCACGTGTCTGCTAAGAAACCAGGGGCCTCATTTATGAAAAGTGACGCATCGCTGCGTGAAAACAGCGATGCGTCACTTTTCACTGCGCACTCCTTGCAACTCCAATGATGCGTCATATTTAATGTATGACGCATCATGTCGCAAGGACTTACAGATACGTCAGTATTTCTGACGCATCTGTAAGCGCAAAAGTGACGCATTGCTGGAGTGTGTCACAAAAGTGACGCAACTCCAGCAATGCGTCCTTTCACATGGGGAAAGCCCCATGTGAAAGGGCTTGCGTCAGTCTTACGCCTGCTGTGAGGCAGGCGCAAGATTTTGACGCAACAGCGTCCTAAAAGTGACGCAGTGAAACCTCATAGATTTCACTGCGTCACTATTACAAGGCTTTTTGCGGGGGAACGCCCCCTCTGCATACATTATACCTGACGCAGGTATAATGTGGCGCAGGGGTTTAAAAAGTGACGCATCTACCTAGATGCGTCACTTTTTAAATATGGCGCAACAAGGCGCATTTTGTACGCCGCTGGTGCGTCACAAAAAGTGACGCACCGGCGGCGCAAAACTGACGCAAGGCCTCATAAATAAGGGCCATGGTGTGTAAGTGAATGGTGTAACCCTCTCCCCCGCCGTGACCTCTGAACAGCAGAGTGACTGCCACCAACTGTTGGGACAGTTTGCTGCTCTGTTCTCTCTGACCCCTGATGTCACTCAGGGTTGTGTCCATGATGTGGAGCGTAAGATTTACAGAGTGACTGACAGGGTCAAGGCTGGCTTCAAGGAGGAAGTCTCCAAGATGTTAGCCCTGGAGGTGATTGAGCCATCTTGTTCCCAAATTCTGCAGCACCCGGGCCACTCCAGAACTCTGTTTCTGTGTGTACTACCAAAGGCTCAAATCAGTCACCAGGACTGATGCACACCCCACCCCCAGGGCTGAAGAGCTCATAGATCGGTTGGGAGCTGCCAAGTACCTCAGTATATATGACTTAACGTCTGGGTACAGGCAGATTGCTTTAACCAAGGGAGTTAAGGAGAGGTCTGTATTTTCAACCTAGAGCAGAGGTCTTCAAACTTTTTGATGCCGAGACCCCCTTGTAAAACCTTTTTAGGGGTAAGGACCCCCTTCCGACAAAAGTTTCTAGAAACTGGTACTCCTCATCATCATCTTTTGACAACCATAAATGCGCCTGTTAGACCTCATCACATCCATTCATCATTCATCCACCCACACTTTCACACATCCATCCATCCTTTCATCCTTCCATCCATCCATCCATCCTTCATCCATCCACCCTTTCATCTTTCCATCCATACATCCATCCTTTACCCATCCACCCTTGCATCCATCCACCCATCATTCTTCCACCTACCTTTTCACACATCCATCCATCAATCATCCATGCAACCTTTTATCCATCCATACATCCATCCACCCTTTCATCCTCCCATCCATACATCCATCCTTCATCCATCCGCCCTTTCATCCATAAATCCACCCACCCACCCTTTCATCCATCCATCCACCCATCATTCATCCCCCCACCTTTTCACACATCCATCCATGCATCATTCATCCATACAACCTTTTATCCATCCATTCACCCTTCCTTCATACATCCTTCCTTCATCCATCCACCCTTTCATCCATCCATCCACCCTTTCATCCTTCCAGCCACCCCATCATTCATCCCCCCACCTTTTCACACATCCATCCATGCATCATTCATCCATGCAACCTTTTATCCATCCATACATCCATCCTTCATCCATCCACCCTTTCATCCTTCCATCCATCCATCCTTTATCCGTCCACCCTTTCATCCATTCGTCCACCCTTTCATCCATCCATCCACCCATCATTCATCCCCCCACCTTTTCACACATCCATCATTCATCCATGCAGCCTTTTTTCCATCCATACATCCATCCACCTTTCCATCCATCCATCCATCCTTCATCAGTCCACCCTTTCATCCTTCCATCCATCCACCCGTTGATCCATTCATCCACCCTTTCATCCATTCATCCACCCTTTCATCCATCCATTCGTCCTTCATCCGTCCACTCTTTCATCCTTACATCCATACATCTATCCTTTACCCATCCACCCTTTCATCCTTCCATCCATACATCCATCCTTCATCCATCCACCCTTTCATCCATCCATTCACCCATCATTCATCCACCCATCTTTTCACACATCCATCCATCCATTATTCATCCATGCAACCTTTTATCCATCCATCCATACATCCTTCATCCATCTACCCTTTCATCCTTCCATCCATCCACCCTTTCATCCATCCAACACCCTTTCATCCATCCATTCATCATTCATCCACCCACCTTTTCACACATCCATCCATCCATCCTTCATCCTTACATCCATCCATCCACCCATCATTCATCCACCCACCTTTTCTGTGCCTCTCTCATGGGGTGGGTGGGGGGGTCAGTATCTCTCTGCGTCTTCTTCCTTCTCTCCCGATCATGGGAGGGCATCTCTGTGCCTCCCTGCTGGGGGCGAGGGACGTGTCACGGGACCCACAGCTCAAGGCGCGCAATATCTATTGACCTCAAAGGGCTACACCAGTGGTTCCCAAACTGTTTGAACCCATGGCTCCCTTGACCTATTAGTCGTTGGCCGTGGCTCCTCATTATGTTACTTTATTATGTAGGTTGGGGGAGGTGCAAGTTCGGCCTCAGGAGTACTTCAATTTTTCTCCCTGAAAATGATTGGGATGAAGCAGATGAAGGAATTATAATCATATACAGCCTGAAAGCATGGAAACACGCCCATTAACCTGGAATTGTGCCCACAAACCTAAGACCACGCCCACAGGGAAATAGCCTCTAGTCTTGTACAGGTCCAGCCCACAGGCCAAAGAAATAGAAGCCACCAGCGCCCCATTTCGTGGCTCGTCGCATAGCCATCCACCTAGGTCATAGAGTGTTCTAGATCTGTTTGTGTTGCCTGCATTTCTGTGACCAAGCAGTGTAATATATACATGCAAGAAGTATTTGTCTGGGAGAACCTGTACATCTGGAATTGCTGCAAGGAGGTATACGTGTGCAGTTTAACATGCACAGATTTTACTCCAACCAAACTAGCAATGCTAATTTTCTCTTTAGTCTGCAAAAACTCTGAATACATGTGTGCATTTATTCAACATCGGGACTACTCTCCATGTCATGCTCATCACATTGTGAGGCTCATCAACGAAGCACTGGGAAAAATGTCTCCCTCTTCGATCACATCAGTTTTAGGAAACGCAAGCACCAAACATAAGTATTTATGTCTTCTAAGAAAGCCAATGTTATGTGTATGGTACATAGAGTTTGCCTTTTGGAGCTTTCTGTCCCCTGCTAATAAAGGCAAGTGTATTTATGATTACTATAATTGAATTCTTAATACATATATGACTGAAATTGGGAATTTTCGTGAAAATCCTTTTTTAAAGGCCCCTTGAGGCAGATTAACACACATTTGTTAGTTTTCTTTTCTTTTAAATGTTTTAATGTTTATTTTAAATGTTGAAACCGTTTCCATTGTTTCTGTCTGCCTTAGTGGTTGTTGTCTGTTGTCCCAGTAAATAGAGCAGGTAGCTTTTGTCCCCACTACAAGAAACAACAGATTTCTACAAAAATGCATTTTATTTCAAGTAGCGGATTCAATATTCATGTCTGCTGTACATAGTTGTCAGCTGCTTGGGCCCATCAATCTGGGAGAAGCCCATCTGATCTGCTGCTCAATTAGCCAGAGCGTGAGCGGTATCTAGTCTGCGCGCATGACGTTTGATGGAGCCTTGCATGTACATCATTTGCTGCCTTTGGAAAACTTCACTGCAGAAGTTACACACAGGAGCTAGACAACTTGAGCAATGTGCAAATAGCGAGCAGCAAAAGATATCGCACCACCCAACACGACTTTAACGTTTGCTTTGGGAAATCAGCCAAACAAACAGCACAGACCAAAATGCTCCATTTTCTTGCCTGTTTTCAAGAATGGCGATATTGTTCGTGAAAAATTAAAGGCTTCTTAGAAATTATCAGACAAGAAACTGTTCCCAGTATTAGTGGCAACACTCTTTAAACACCGTAAAAAGCCACAATGTGTTATTCTCATATGGTGGTTTCACACTTTTTTAGCCTGGGTAAAAGGCTTAGCTGGCTCCCGATATTCTCAGATTTATCAGCTAACGCTGGTAACAGCTGTAGTGGGCCAGCGGAGAAAGAGCCTAACAGTTTGCACCCTAATTAACTTCCGGTGATTCCCAAACTCTGTGCATGGCGCCCCTGGCTGGGTGCCGCGGCGCACAGACTGGGAACCACTGGGCTACACTCAGCAAGCTCCCCCAGCCACCCCCTCCCTCCCCCCCCCCACTTCCCCTCCTCCCCCAGCTCGAAACGGCTTCAGGGACACACACACAGCCACACCCGAGTACTTGACTGGTCTTATAAAGACTTGTTAATGAGGCTTTGATGTTTTTCACACCTCGGTGTGAATTAGGGCTCCCCCCCCCCCACCCCTGAGCACCCTCGATCAGCCCAAGCCAGGAACTTCACTCTGACGGAATCTGCGACCCCCTTCCAAGGACTCCACGACCCCCCTGGGGGTCGCGCCCCACAGATTGAAGACCTCTGACCTAGAGGGAAACTACCAATTCTGGGTGAAGTCTTTTGGGTTGAAGAATGCCCCTGTCACCTTTCAGAGGTTGGTCAACCAGGTGTTGGCTGACCTGAAGGATTTCAGTGCTGCCTACCTGGATGACATCACAGTGTTCAGTGCCACTTAGGAAGAACATCTGCACCAATTCTGGGAAGTGTTGAAGGCTCTGCAGAGGGCAGGTCTCAGGATCAAGTCAAACAAGTGCCCGATCGGGCAGGGTTCAGTGGCGTACTTAGGACACCAAATAGAAAGCAGCCAGGCGGCTCCCATACAGCCTAATATTAGCAGCATTCGGTCTTGGGAACCCCTCAAGACCCAGACAGAGGTGAGAACCTTTTTAGGCCTCACTGGATAGTACAGGAGATGTGCCACAGGGTATGGCACCATTGTTGTCCATTCGACAGAGCTGACTTCGAGGAAGCAGCCCAGGAAGGTGAACTGGCCTGGCATCTACCAAAAAGCTTTTGATGCCCTGAAATCTGCCCATGCTCAAGGAACACAACTTTTCACAGGAATTTGTGGTGCAGACAGATGCTTCAGAGCACTGTGTGGGGGCTGTGATCTCAAAGCTGAATGATGAGGGTTTAGACCAACCCATAGCCTTTATTAGTAGGAGGTTACTTCCACAGGAACAGAGGTGGAGTGCGATAGAGCGTGCGTTTACTTCTGTGAATCAAGAGGAACCTTTGCCAAGGAGAAAAGCCGTAGAAACTGAGTAGGAATACTGCCCCTGTGCCGTTTGCTGTCTGGGGTTGGCCTGCAGTGACTACTTTCTGCCAAGGAAAGGAGAAGGACGTTGTGGTGTGCTGTGTCCCCTGCTGAGGAAGATCTCCAAGGGCTTGAAATAGAGCTTGCCTCCTGTTCCACAGTCTCAGGGCTACAAAGACTTCACCCCCAGTCCCCCTGAAGTCCTTTGCTGGTATTTCTGACCTGCTGAGAGGTGCCTTTCAGTGTTCTGGACCTCTGGAGGTTGTTTTGGGACTTGAAACTGCAAGAACTGTGAACATCGACGCATTGCCTGTTTCTGAAGCATCGCAGCGGTGCAAGAAGACTTTTCCAATGCATCGCCGCCACCGAAAAATCGAAGCAGCGCCTGCTTACGGCTGAAGTGTCTGCCGTACGATGAATCCTGTGCACCGATCTCTGATGTCCAAGATCACCGCACGATTCTGACAAACACCTGGTTGGGGAAGAACTGAAGCATCGTACCGGATCATCACACAACTCATCGAAGTGCTAAGTCTGTTGCATCGTTAGGGGACGCAGTAAGAAACCGACGCATCACTTCCCGACACAGTAAGAAACCGACACATCACCTCCTCTACGCTAAGAAACCAACGCATCACCTGAACCGACGCATCACCTTTCCTGCGACCCTTTTGCTTGCCTTTTTCGACTCATCCCCAGTACTTTGTGTAAAAGTGTCACATCCCACATTTTCTTGGAACAGAACTGTTTCTGCCTTTTAAGAATCACATTTTTATTACTGTATTGTGTTTTGTTGTCATTTTTGGTCTTGTTTTGGTTTAGAAAAAGATTACTTATTTTTGGGAACTGGTATGGTGTTCATTTGTAGTGTTCTCATTGCATTACTGTATGTTATGTTATGTTATGTTATGTTATGTTATGTTATGTTATGTTATGTTATGGATATTTGTTATGCGCACAGCTACTCCAGCTAAGAAGCGTCCTGGCGCAGTGACAAGGTAGGACATAACATAACAGGAACTAAAACGGAAGGCCTTTAAGATGACTAACTAAAACAAGAAAGTTTTAATAGCTTTCCGAAAGAGCGTAAGGTCCTCCAGCAGGCGGATTTCAACCGGAAGAGAGTTCCAGATGGTAGCAGCTTTGACGCTAAAAGAGCGTCCTCCCGCACGGCAGAGCCTGAATCTAGGGACCACAGCGAGAGCCTGGCCTTGAGATCGCAGGGTGCGCGTGGGTACATAAAAGGACAAAAAGCTGGACATGATTTGGGGGCCTATACCTTTCAAAATTTTAAAGGTCAAACAGAGGACCTTTAAAATTTTGAATTTAAAGGGAATTTGCTTCCTCACTGGAAGCCAGTGCAAGGAGCGAAGGACACCTGACACTGAACAAAATCTGGGCAGGCCAACAATCGCTCTGGCCGCAGCATTTTGTACCCGTTGTAAACGGGTGATTTCTGCCTGATTGACCCCAACCAGGTGTTTACAAATTCTATACACACTTCCTCTGAAATAAGTCTGTCTGATCAGGCCAAGCTACCAAGCAGGGTGAGCGGGGGTTATTTTAGACATGTATCTCCCTAACCCTGACTAGTAAGAAGGGTCCCTACTTGGACAAGGGTACCTACCTCTGTCACCTAGAGACCCCTATTTCACATTAGTTTTCTTTGCAAATTATTTTCTATTATTTGTTTTTACAAATTCACAGCAGGATTAATTTCCATCCCACTTCTGGCATAATATACTTGATTGTACTCTTTAGTTCCAGTTATTCAGTGCACCAGTGTGTGAATAGAACAGCACTATATTTCAGAGCAGGAACATAATAATGTCTGTATAAAAGTCCAGCTGGTTAAATGAAAGGAAAACTACAACGGGTAGAAAGAAACAGGAGTGTCCTGGAGACATGAAGCAAACTAGCAACTGCAGCAGGCAGTTGTCATGACAAATTAAACCTGGGGCGTAAGACGTGACTAACAGACGTGAAATAAGATGGACAGGCGGGACATAGAGCGTGCAAAAATACAGATGGGCTACACGAACAGGCTCAAATCAGTGCACAGAGGATTGGCCTGGCTGGCGGCAGCAGCAATTATAAATGCACAGAGAAAGCATCTACCACACTTTGCACCCCCAAGGACCATATGAAATGAGCTAAAAAAGAAAGCTATCAGAATGCATCGTACAGAAGGTCCATGGGCTGGCTCTGATAGCACCATAGCCCATTGTAGTGTGCGCGATGGAGAAGGGAAGTAAGGTCCAGCTCAGTGCAGACGAGGGAGTCACATCAAAGAAACGCAGAAAGAGCTTTATGAACATGGTAAATCATAACAAGATGGCACTGTGTGCGTCATAAAAGCATTAACGAAAGTACAGCCTAAATGGTGCTCGGCTGTTCAAAGCACTTTAGATGTCACTCTTGGGTGCAGACCACCTTAAAGGTTAGATGAAATGGTTTTGATTAACTGAAAGGCATAGAGCCCTTACTTGGTTGAAGCAGGGTTGGGTGGAGGAGGGGTTTGGCATGGCAAGATGCAACGGGCGGGTGGTAGTGGGGGGACGGCACAGACAGGAACCAAAGCTGAACATGCACCTACACGAGCAGGAAACATATACATCTCAACACAAGCTGAGGCATTAAACAATTTTAAAAAAGGGATCTCCCAAACAACAGATAAAATAATCTAAGTGTAAGGAAACTGTACTTGGCCAGTGCTCCTCAGATAATAGCTGAAGTGATGCATTGGCTGCCTGAACCAGTTAGGATGCCGCAAAGAAGAGCAACACTGTAGTCAACCTTTGGTAAGCAGCAGGCGGGATCAAAGTGACAATGAGACAAAATCCTAGGATTCCTAACTTTACTACTCCTAAACTGAGAAAAATCCTAACTTTACGACTGCACTTAAATTCCTTTTGTGAATACCGAAAGTCATAAAGTTAGGATTTTGTCTCAGATTACTTTTGTGAATCGGGCCCAATGTCACTAAAAAGTGGTATCATCCTGAAACTTTTTCATTTAAATTGTACATTTTTGGATATAGGTTTTTACTTTAATTTCTGTGATCACACCCTTCTAATCTCACTAGACTTGACTTTAGTGACTCCACCCAAAAAATATTTTATGCATATGGGGGGTTATTGTGCATTTAGATTTCAGAGTTTGCTGGCGCGCAGACGTATCAGTGCCTCTAGCATCAGAGAACAGTGCAGGGTATTTCTGAGAGTTAGCTACTTATATCTGTTAATTTGTGTGTAGTATTTTGTAGTTTGTGTTATAAAATATTTTCATTTTTATAAGGAAATGCTCTGACTGGATATTGGTTTGATATTTATCGTGCTGTTTCTTGCATTACTGAGTGCTGAGTCTGTAGGCCACAGACCTCCCCTGAGTAAGCCTGCTCTGCTGCGCTACCTTGAGAGGCAAGTGCTAAAAGTACTTGTTTCCCGGTTAGGAGTTCAGCAGTATGGGGGCCTCATGACACCAGTGGTGTTGCCCACAGTTGCTAAATTTGGGGTCGAGGTCCCCTGTCTGTTGTGAAACACTCAGACCTGGATTACTGACATTAAGGTTTGGAACTTTACAATAAAAATGAAAACAGTGTTTAAGGTAGAGCTTGTGTTCTGACTGAGCAATTCAAAACACAGTGACAGTGAGGCATTGCACTCAAACTGTAGAAGCTGCGACATGAAGCGTCTACCAGTCAATGTGCTATAATTGGCATTGCTTCCTACCTTGTTCAGTAGTGATCACAGGTAATTGCAATTCATTTGAACGTAATGGATTGTTTATATTTTTTCTTTTATTCTGCCCCAGCAGCTCTGTAAGGGACACAAAAACATTAATGAATGCGTTTCGCAACCAGACAACTCAAAACTATGGAAATTAAATTCGTATTTCAGAGAGGTTGGAATAAAATTGCTTGCAGATAGTTCTTAAAGAAACCAGTGATGTAACTAGATCTAAAGAAGTTGCACGTTATTTCAAATTATATTGGGGCTTGGTGTGGATCAGAGACTGCTTTGAGGGTTGCATTTAAGTCTGGGTTACTTCTGTACAAAGCATCAGATTACGATGCAGAAAACATTTGAGATAACATTTGAGGACCATTGCTCGCAGAAATGTTATCAGCGTGCCATATTGTCATGTTGGTTTTGCTACCAAAAGGTATATTAGAGAAAACGTTATTAGCAGCTGCAGATTGGGGAAGAGACCACTGAGTGCACGTAGCCTGCTTCTTCCCAATAACACCCACAAGTCAATGTTGTTCACAATACCCTCCTTACCAAAAGAGGCCAGACCAAAACTTGGGGGGCTCAGCCTTTTTGTATTCAGAGTCTTTGTCTCTTTAGCACCTTCTTTCAATGTATCTTAGGGCCTTTTTAGGCTATTAACATTTTGGTAAGCTTTAAAACATCTGGGGCCATATGTATCATCATCACCATTTGCGATTTCTAAATAGCGAATTTTAAGGAATCGCTATTTAGAAATCGCTAAATGGTATGTATGTACAAAATCGGTAATTTGTGGCGATTTCCAATTATTCCTTATTTGCGAATTCGCAAATAAGGAATAATTTCCCATTCATTTCTATGGGCCAGGAGGCCCATAGCAATGACTGTGAAATAATTCTCAATTTGCGAATTCGCAATTTGCTAATCGCAATTTGAGAATTATTTCAAGGGTGCAGGGGTGTCTCAAGGACACCCTGCTGCACCCCTTTAAATTACATGTGTGTGCATATGGCGCACATACATGCCCAATGTGCATGTATGTGCGTCATATGCCATCCTCACATATGCACAATTGTGCATATTTACAACAAATCGCGAATTACCACCAATTACAAGTTGGTGGTAATTTGCGATTTCTAAACCTGAAATCGCAATTCTAAAAAGCTTCATACATAGCATTTAAGGAATCGCAAAATTGCGAGTCCTTAAATGCTTAAGCAAAATAATGAATCGCAATTTTTTGCGATTCCTTATTTTGCTAATTTTTCATACATTTCAAAATCAGTAAAAAGGCCGTTTGCGATCCGCTAGCCGAAATTCTGCGAAGTTCGGCCTTAACGAATCGCAAAAGGCTTGATACATATGGCCCCTGGCTACCTGGAAATTAATACATGGAAAGGTGTTGGGTTGATTAAATGATTAATTATCCTAAACATTACAATTAATCAGTAGCCACTCTGTTAGCTACTGTTCGATTTAAAGAGCTCATTCTACATCTGGGTATTTATTTGCTATAAGACAACAAAAAAGTGATGTATCAAAACAGTTGACTCGTCAAAGTATTTACTGGTAGGACAATGAATTATTACTTTCAAATGCTATAATATTACAATTTAAGAAATGTTAACACACCTTAATAAATAAATATCAATTTCATTTTGTACAACAAAGGGAGAAGATGTGGGACACATTAGAACAAGGTTAATAAGAAGTAAGGAGAATAGCAGGCAAGGTAAGGAGAAAAGTAATTTACCCTTAAAGAAAACAGGACCATAAGTTACGAGCACCGTTAATAAACATTAATGCACTGCAAAATAAAAGCCCAAGGAACTCAAAAAGTCACAGAGGCCGATGCATTTTGTAAACGGTGATCAAATCAGATCTCTTCATACAAAAGGGTCTGAGTTCCAAACTCGTATCATACCAATTCTGTGATAAAAGAAAATCCAATTCCACCAAACGGTATGTTAATTTTGTGCCGTCCTTCCATATCCATGGCAACATGTCCAAATAACACATTAGCATAAGTGCCTTTAGATGGAAAACCAAATCATTCTTTAATAAGACTTTGCAGCATAACAATATGATTTTGATACTGAAAAGACACCTTAGTTTTTAATATATACATCATAATATTATTTTTTCCACATTAATAACCGACATATTTGTACTGCAAAATGTTCAGAGATTAAAAGAAAACTTTCCAAGAAAGTCTTTTTACAAGTACAACAATATCAGACTTTAGAACATTCACCTTCTGCATAGGGTAATGTTGACAAAGATTTTATTGAGGAAAAACTGCTTTTCTTCTACTTACAGATCTAATAACCATACAGTATGTAATTCTGTTTCTCATTCAAATTCATGATTGGTTTATTCCTAGTCTTAATTTAGAGTATTTATGCTATATTAAATAGTGACAATGATTTAAAACAATATTTATGGAGCAACCTAGAGTTACAAGGCATGCTTACCACTAATGACTTAGAAAGCACTCTATATCTGTTGCGTTGAGTGTATTTTAAGTAAGCAAAGGCCGACAGTGTTCTCAGAATGGTTGTGCAGCTGGTAAAAGACTTTGCTGTAGTGGATAATGCCCTACAAAATGACACCTGACAACAGAATCACAGCACTCAAGAATCAGAGACCTCTGGTGGTGTTTGGAGATGGTGGTGGCCATCTCAGAATAACTGGTATAACTCTCCTTGTGTTTCATGGCATCTTTGATAGGCACTCATGCAACAAAGTTGCAGTAGCCTGGAAACTTACTTTTTGAAATACCATAACCTTTCTTGAGAGCTTGTTGAAGAATAGTTTGAATACAGAGAATCAGTGGTGGTTCGCCCATTGGGGCATCGCCCCACTGCTTTGTCACTGTGCGAGAAGGCAGAAACATAAATGGTAAAAATTACCATTCATGTTTCTGCCTTCTCGCATTGAGAAAAAGCAGAAGTGGCTCTGTGCCTGGTTGGGGAGCGGGTGGGTGTGCGGTCTTGCTCAAGGGCAGAGGGGAGTGGCTTACCCACTGTTGTGGGTACTGACTGTTTGGGCGGCTCTGGAGCCGACCAAACAGTCAGTACCCACAACATTGGGTAAGCCACTCCCCCCCTCCCACGAGCAGCACCACCCACTCTCCTTTTCTCTCTATGCAGAGAAAATGTCCCAGCTGGGGACACTCGCCTGCTCCGCCTGCTTGCGTTGTAATTGGCTTCGCTTGCGTTGCGTAGGGGAGGGAAGCAGGCTGCTTCCTGCAGCAGGAACACGCGGACGACCCACCAGTAGTGCATGGCCGGCCACGGCCGGGAGCGGAGGCGGTGCGGATGGTACCCCGGTACTCAGGTACGTATTTTAACTGTTTTATACCCCACCTGCGACACCCCTCCTTCCCTCGTGCTTGCCGGCCACCGCTGCAGAGAAGTATTTTGGACATCAATTCTTGCTGAAAAACAAACTTCCAGCTATTATTTGAATAACTATCCATAGTATTTTGCTTCATGATTGCTCACAATTTGCATTTTTTTCCATAAAGGAATGTGATGATGCCCCACAGCAAGTTTATGATTACTCATAATATGTGTATATGAATATGAATTCAAGGTGTGACTGGTATTTATCAAGCGAAACTTGTGTTGCTAGAATCACTAAATATTAACAA
Organism: Lissotriton vulgaris; assembly: GCF_964263255.1. Classification (NCBI taxonomy): domain Eukaryota; kingdom Metazoa; phylum Chordata; class Amphibia; order Caudata; family Salamandridae; genus Lissotriton; species Lissotriton vulgaris. Next base: position 1,607,017,623 of record NC_141695.1, on the reverse strand, counting down.
ATGTTAATTAATTTTCAGTTGTACAAGAGACAATTTAGAAGCTAAGGTAATTCAATATCGGAAGGTGCATATTACAAACCCTGAGTTAGTTATCTTGCTTATAAAAGATATTTGTGAGCTGAAAGTGTTTACCTAATAGCTATGCAAAGCTTCAGTTTCAGAAAATCAGCTTCATGTTAAGAACACAGACCTAGTGACACAGAGAGGTATGAGGTATATCTATTCCCTGCTCAGGTTTGAGGTTGAATGTTCATGCCAGCGTAATACGATGTATTTTATTGCATTTGGTTACCCTTTTAGAGGTACAGATATCAGTGCCCTGTATAATTTCGAGGCCAAGTGCTGGTCAACTTTATCAGTGTTTCCTCTAATATTCCAAGATTCAACTGTTGTCCCACACATTATAAGGTGTGTGGTCAGTGGTGGTTGCTGTGAGGAGTGGATGAGTGCATTAATTCTGTTGGATCCAGAATACAAGGTTATTGCTGTCTGACATCCAGTGCATCTTTACTAAATCTAGAAATATTTCATATTGTAATTATAAGCTTATTTAATTACTAAAAATAGAATATGACAATTTCTATTTTTCCTGCAACTGACCTTAAACAGTTGATGAACGTAATTCAAAACCTTTTCTTTCTATTTGGTTCCAGAAAATAACTATGCTATTGATTTTGATATCTTCATTACACCAAATAAGGGATCTAAGTTCTGAGAAAGACTTTCCATCTGCTAAATTCATGAAACATTAACCAATGAAAGAATCTATATGTATGCTTAATTATCACATAAGCCTTTAAGCTTGATTGTATCTAACCAGTAAGGAGTAAAATTAATCCACATGAAAATCAACCTCAGTAAACATGTCTGGGCATCTCAACACTGAAAACACTTTGAGACAAAAGCAACATAATGCACGAAAATACTTTTGCAACATTTTATATATCTGTAAATTCTTCCAGGAGCATACCTCTAAAACAGACATGTCGTCTCACATGGTGGTACCATGTTTCACACAATGTCGGTACACTTTGCATGGTCATATAGTGAAGTGCCACTATCACACAGTGACAAACAGGTAAACTGGAAAAGGCTTCATCAAGGAGGGTTTATAGCTTGTGTGAGGTGGCTTTGTACTATTGAAATACGTTCTGTATTTCACCACCTCCCTAGGCCAACACAAAGAGGTTGATTGAGAAGTATTTTGTGTTTTTGTCCTGTGTAGTAAAGGCATCCCCTCACCAGCCCCCCCCCTCCCCCCACCAACCGTTGTTACTCTGTAGCAGCTCCAGCTGTGAAAACTTAAAACTTCGACCCATATTGAGGTCCTGCCCCCTCCAAGGTCACTCAGAGGTACATCAGATTGTGATGGCCTGAAGGCCCCATCCCATCTCAGGTCCTTCCCACTCTGAGGTCCGCCTCCTCTCTCTTACTGTGAGGAATGTTTTCAAGTTGACAGGTCTGCTAAGATAAGGGACAAGAGAGGCAGTTTGTGAGAGTTAGGTTAAGAAGAAGCATAAAGAAGATTTGAAGCATAGAGAAGGTGTTAAATAGATGAACATATCTATGAATGGTAAGGAAGAACCAGAAACAACATTTTTAAAACCACCACAGTTATATGCAGGTTAATTATTAGGCTGAATACATTTTTCAAAATTATCATCTAGTTGGAAACTTTTGCTCAAGGATTGCCCATAGAGTCCAGAAAGGCTGGTGGATGTCAATAATTTGAGTCCTATAGGCTGCCTCTCAGTGTTGGTGCTTCTGGCTTTCAAACTCAAATTCAAATTTACTTTATTCGTCACAGGACCACTAAAGTTCAACAAACAGATAATACATTTTTGTGATATATTTTTAAAATATTACAAAGAGATAAAAAATCATACGAGGTAAAATCACAATTAAACATAAAGGTATCATCAGCCATAAAATGTCATAATTGTTCGACAGAAAAATATACAAATCATTTCGTCTCCCCAGCCAGTTACTGTAATTCATAACATTTCCTAACACCCATTGCTTTATTAATGACATTTAACACCGCACTACAGATAACAGAATTGGGTAATGATTGCAGGTATCTAAGCCCCTCAACATGTGTACATGGGTGACTATTCATTAGCAAAGGTACCAAAAATCTACTCCTCGGTTCTTCATAAAGTGCACAAAAAAGAATAAAGTGCAAGGTTCTCTGGGTTGTACTATTGTTGCATGGGCAGGGAGTAAGGTTGTCCATCCACCCAGATTGTTTAGGAATGCCACTAAAAAGTGCAAAGTGCCTAGGCGGAGTCTTGTTAAAAGAAAACGCAACTGGCTATTTGTAGTAAAGGATAGGTAAAATTTCTGTTTAGGCATAAAAGGGCAGCTAGAACCTGGCGCCTCCAATTGCGAGTGACGCAAGTTTGCCCAGATGTAATATTCCTCTTTTATTTCAACCTTTGCATATGCAGGAATACTCATCAGTTGTCAAAGTATTCGCCCAACCCAATCTCAGATAACCTATCCCTCACAAAACGAAGCCAAGGAATCGTCACAGACTTATCCAGATTAATACAGTGTTAGATAATCTCCCTATAAAACTTTAACTCTTCAAAGCCTCATATTTTGGCCCATAAGAGGAGGGGGGCAAAGCTGATGCGGTATTTTATAAATTGCATCCCCACTTCTTGCTGAGAAAAAGAGGTGGCAGAGCTATTTGGAACACCAGCAAGCGTTTTATAAACTTATTTTCCACCATTTGTAACAAGCGATTTGTTTGGTAGACCCACACACCCGTCCCATAAGATGCCACTGACAGGCATTTTGCTTAACAAGCTTGGACACTGGCTTATGGCCTACCCTACAGGCAAGCCTAAATAGTCCCTCCACTACTGTACTTGTTTGCTGTGCCCTTTCCATGATCAGACAATCCCATTTCATCTGCTTGTTAAACATGTTCCCCAAATATATAAATGTTTCCACCTTTTTGATAGACTTGCCCTTTACATTAAAAATTCTGGTTTTGGGGTTTTTTGGGCCACATACCATTATATAGGACTTTGAAAAATTAACCTTCAAGTCTAGAGCTGCCATAAAATTCGTAAAGCCATCCAAGTTTGTAGACTATTGGCTGTCAAGGCCATGAGTACGGTGTTGTCCGTATACGAGAGTAGCGGCACTGGCTGTCCTAAAACACTTCCAGGCCATTTGTGTAGATCAAAAAAAGAAAATGAGCTAAAAGGCACCCCTGCCGAACTTCTTCGGTCAAAGCAATGGGCTTTGTCTTTTCCCCATGTGGGTCGAATAATATGGAGACAGAGGTGTTAGCATGAAGTCTTTTTAACAGCAGGATCAGTGCATTTTCAAAGCCCGTTTCTACCATTAGCACCCACAATTTCTCCCTGTTGACAGTATCAAATGCACTTGACAAGTCCATGAAGGCTAGGTGGATAGAACCACTCTTTGCCTTCATGTACTTGCCCATGATCAGGGAAAAATTTTGTTCCCAGCCCCCTTCGGAAAACATATTGAGCGAGGATTACCCTATCCAGTACCTTGACAGTGGAATCAATAAGGGGAATAGGCCTATAACAGGCAGGGTCATTTCTATTCCCTTTTTTAAACATGGGTAAAACTATGGCCAATCACCACTGATTTAAAAACATTAGTCAGCAGGGGTGGCCAAAGATTTGTATTTAACTTAAAAAGATATAATGGGACTCCACCTGGGACTGGTGCCTTCCTACTTATCCCCTTACCAAGTGCTTCTTCCACCTCTACCACTGTGAGCGAGCCACTGAACTCTGCTACTTGTGCCAAGTCTACTGGAAGCTCCTCATTAGACACCGACAGCTCCCTACCACTTGGGTTGAAGATGGACGCAAAATAAGATTCCCAAGTGTCACCCAGAAACATTGAGTCCATTTTTCCCACTTCCTCAGAAAACTGGGGGCAGTTAATGATTTCCCAAAAACTTTTACTATCTTTGAAAGCACGAGCTCTCTCCAAATCCTCCCATGCTAGACACCTCAGCTCCTCTTTTCATTTGTTGATGGTGTTTTTATATAAATGTCTAGCAATTTTTATTTGTTCTCTGTTTCAGGGGATACTTTTGAGGGCATTTTTCAAGTTCTTTGAGTACTAGAACATTCTGCATTAAATCAGTGGGTCTCATGGTGCTGCTTGGGACTAGCTGGGCGTGTTAATCTATTTGCTACGTTAATACAGAGCTGTTAAAAATGTTGTATACTCTGTGAGGGGAAATCATGCTCCAGGCAGATAATAATCAAATTGTGATTTGTTCTAATTATTTCCCGATTAAGAAGTGATAGATTAATTTTTCCCCAGTTAATTCTTACACCTTTATTGCAGTTCTAATCAATTCGGCGACCATCACCTTTTTAATTTCAGAGCGCAAAGTACTTTGATAATTGGTCTCTCACACTGAAACTCTTACACGTTAAACGTGTGCACAGGACTTGGTTCTAAATTTGTAGTGTGGGTGCTTACCTACACATTGGCAGGGGTTGTTTTTGCTTGGGTTTGTTTCCACGACCTTGTGACACCATGCTTATTTATCTCATCCTTGACTCCACTGCGTACCTGCTTGAGCGCCATTTCTTCCTGCCCCAATTCTAAACCCTTCCCCGAACCAGCATATTTAAATTGTTATTTCTTGAGCACAGTTGTACACTCTATCAACTCGCTTGGTGCTATCAATCAAGGGCTAGAAGAGATAACTCTGTCTATGGGTTCAGACCGAAGGGGTATAGCGATTGGACAGAGAGTGATGAGAGAGATTTCAGGGATCACTCAGCAGGACTTGGCTCTTGGGAGGGAGACCTCCTGCCAATACCCTGGATGGAAAGGGTAGACTTAAACACGAATAGATTAGATTAGATATTTAATAAGCGCTCAACTCACCCTGGGGCATCTCGGCGCTGACTAGAGATTGGACTACTGCTGAAGGGGAAACCGACTGGAAACAAAAGTTTAAAAAAGGAAGGTCTTCAAGTGTTTCCTGAAAGTACCATAGTTCGGAATGGATCGGAGGGCCTGTGGGAGCTGATTATAATACCTGGTGGCCAAATAGGAGAAAGCTCTTCCCCCTTGTCCGGGTCAGACGGATTCGGGGAACTTGTAGCAGATCCTGTGAAGTGGATCTCAGGCTCCTACTGGGGCAATATTTAACCAGTTTACATTGTAGGTAACGGGGACCTTTAGCATTAAGATCGTTATGGGTTAGGCAACAGATTTTGAAGTAGGATCTCTTTTTTACATTAGGCCAATGCAGTTCTCTAAGCAGCAGAATTGATGGAGAGCCGGCCGGGCGATTTAAAATCATTCTTGCAGCCTTATTCTGAACAATTTGCAATTTGGCCAGGAGAGTCTCCCCCACTTCTGCCAGCAGGGCGTTGCCATAATCAAGACGATTGGTTATCATTGTGTGAACTAAAGTCCTATAATGGGAGGTGGGTATGAATGGAAGTATTTTCCGAAGAAGTCGGAGACCATAAAAACATGTGCTGGTCGTAGTTGCAAAATGGTCCTTCATAGACAGGGAGCAGTCAATTTTTATTCCTAAGTTCTTTACGGAGAGTTTAGGGGGGGAGCAGTGCCCAGTTGGTCAGGCCACCAATCATCTGTCCAGATATCTGGAGCTTTCCCCATTAACACAATGTCCGTCTTCCCTGGGTTCAATTGAAGATAATTCACAGTCATCCAGTCTGAGATCAGATTCATGCCATTGGCAAAGCGCATTTTTTCTTGCTCCGGACATTTCCCGATCGTGAACATCAGCTGAGTGTCGTCTGCATAAGAAACGATTTCAAAGCCCAGCTGTTCCACAATCTGGGCCAGAGGAGCCATATATATATTAAAAAGGGTGGGGCTCAGACAGGATGTGACCTTTGTGTTCTCTCTGCCAGAAAGTGTAGCAGCCACTTTAAGGCTGTTCCTTTGACACTGCAGTCTGATAGTCTCTCCACTAGCTTGATGTGAGAGATAGTATCGAAAGCTGCGGAGAGATCAAAAAGAATCAGTATTGCAGAGCTGCCCGAGTCCATAGTTTGTCTTAATGAGTCAGTTACTGCTAAGACAACTGTTTCTGTACTAAAGCCAGGGCGAAAACCCGATTGTGAAGGATCCAGGATTTAATTCTGTTCTAAATGTGTTGTTGATTTATGACATTTTCCAGCAGCTTCCCCAAAAGGGGTAAAAGGGAGATAGGCCGATATCTGCTGAGAATGGCAGGGTCTGCTGTGGATTTTTTAAGAATAGGACGCACCACAGCCTCTTTCCAAGAGGAAGGAATTACACCTGTGGAAATGGAGCAGTTGAAAATATCACAGATAGCTGGTGCGCAGCTCTTGGCTAAGAGAGCCATGATTTTTGGGGGGCATGAGTCATAGGGAGACCCTGATTTTGCCAAGGCTAAGCCTTTTTGTTCCTCCTCACTGGTAAAAATCTTGAAATTCTTGAAAGAGCAATTATGTATCCTCTGCTTCTCCTCCAGTTCTACGAGAGTTTCCACGACTGAGGGAGATATCTGAGGGAAATTGTCATAGATGGTGGATATCTTATCCTGAAAGAACGTGCAAATGGAGTTACATTGATCCTGGGACTCATTTGGGGACTAGCTACAGGCCTTAGGTGAAGTAAAGTCTTTGACTATACCGAACAGAGTCTTCAAGGAGTTACTAGACTGTTTAATTTGTTTAATAATGAAGCTTTGTTTAGCTGTTTTAAGATTCAGATGGTACCTAGCCAAAGACTGTCTATATGCCAGTTTGTTTAAAGGGGCCTTATTGGCCCGCCAAGCTCTCTCTAGGCATCGACAGTTTGCTTTTTCCGTCTTTAAGTCCTCTGTGTACCAAGGGTTTAGGAGACACGAAGAACAATGACATATGTTGCTATAATGCACTCACAAGTTAGTGCTTTAGCTACAGGTGTGTTTTGTACTACTGAGGGCTGTGTATCTACATGTTGTACCAGTTAATTTTGTCTGCCAGGTTCAATTGTGTACTGCAAAAACAAGTTGCTTGAATGCTTGAATTAATCTCAGCCACTGATTATTGCTTGTGGCTGTGTTCTATACCACGGTTTTATGCCCACTACGCCCCTCTAGACAGAGACCTACCAAATGCAAATCAATATTGGTCTGCTCCAATAGGAACAGTCCAACCTAAACAGCCAGTCCAAGTCTCTTTTAGATGGGAATAAAAGCAACCCCAGGCCAGTTTCAACCTACATAGGTCTTGTCAGTGTGCTATGGCTTGAGTCCTTTGCACAGTGAGCAAAGGACCCACGTCTTGACATACCAGTTAAATTTTAGAGCTTCTATTTGTAAAACAGGAAGATGGTGGAAGGCATGCTTGAATTATTATTATCAGCTGTTGGTAATCACTCAGGGCCACCTTCCAGACCATTGTTTTTTACCCATTGTGCCACTGTAGGGATCTACCAAATGGGTTCATCTGTAGGTTTGTAATCAAACACGATCCAGAACATTCCAAAACAATAACTATAGCCAACTGGCTAGCCTGTGTTTGTCCACAATTTTAGTCACTGTTTCATAGTTCAAATGAGGCATGTATTTACTTCTTGCAGCACAATTCATTGTTCATTCTCACTTAATGGTGTTATTTCTCAGCACTGATCTGTCTTTTGTTTCTTGCACAGTCAATACAGTTTGCAGATACTATGGACCCACCAGAAGTAGACAGGTAAGCGGTCTGAAAGCTCACTTGTGGTTCAGTAAACGTTATCTATATCTTTCAATTGTTCTTTGTTTTCTTTATGTTGGGGGCTGGATGCACACTCAATCACTACGAATGGTAGTCCCTGCAGACCCAGATTAGCATTGGTCCTGAGTGCAAGCCAGCAGCAGGATTCTTCTGTGACAATGATCAAAAGGCAAGGAGGCTGCAGGACGATGGACACATCTTATATACGAATTTCGTTGAAGATGGTCATCGATCTTGAAAGAGTGTTGGGACCTTGTGGAATTTTTCCACTATGCCTCTAGTTAAACTAGTAACAATGATCACTTTTTTCATGGTCACTACATCAATTGGATTCAGTTGCTATGTTTTCTCTTGTCTTTTGAAGTGTGTATGGTCCTAGAAGCTTCAAATGGCTGGTAGTGAGTTTCAGAGCTTAGCAGCTTATATTGGGAAGGCAATGCATCCTACGTATTTCTTATGGTAAGGTTGTATGATGATAAGTGGTGCAAGCTTGTAGCACAGCGACCTGTTTGGTTGTATTGCTATAATTTAACTTGTAGGTATATAGGTACTTATCCTTGGGAGTATCTATGGACAATGCAAAGTTCCTTGAACATTGTCCTTCTAGTTATAAGTAGTCAGATGGGTGATTTTTAGAATGATTTTTGTGTCATCTGCATAGCTGGAACAGGTTAGGTTGAATGATGTAATCAGGTATAGTAAAGGGATTAGGTAGATGTTGAATAACAGAGGGGATATGATGTAACCATGAGGAATACTACAGTGTTGTGTGGGAAGAGCTGATGTAGTACCAACACCAGTTAGGTGAGAGGACAAGATTTCAATGGGCATGAGTAGAGCTCCTTTCTCACCGTTGACATATGATATGACAAACAAGAATTTCCTGTGTGAAAATAACAGAGCTAACAGAAACAGCTGCACAGGACATTGAATCATGTTGCTCTTAAGCCAGCAACATTCATGACCTTTCCGATCCTGATATATAAGTGGTTATCAATACATAAACCTATCAGCCATTCAGAAGCAATTTCCAGTCAAGAATTCTCTATATTTCAATATGGCATAGTGCTTTGATTAGCCTATTGGGCTAGGACAGAGTCCTCACAAGTTTGGAAGAACTTACATTTCACTGACATTTCTCCAGCCTGCAGCCTTTCTAGGATCACTGTCCTTTTGTGAAATATAGCCTGGTGAGGTAATATATCTCTTCAAGAGATCTTTATTTTGTTTACAGCAGGCGGTTAGTTTGTTAGTGTAATGTGGCTGCTGCAGAGGGCTTCAATATCCCTAAGTAGCACTAACATGAATGAAATGACCCAATATAGTCTGACATGTCACAAAGCGCTTCTATAAATGACTATTTATCATTTGAAAATGGATTATTATCTACATAACCCGGCAAGTCCAATAAGCTGAGGATTCATCTCTTTGAAGCAAATATTGGGGAAACCATAATCATGGCATCTGATGATAAAAGCATTTGTACTATAATTAACCTCACTAGATATCTCGAGACAACAGTAACTATTATTTTCTGATTTTTCAATATTGTAATCTCGGATCTGTGTAGTATGAATCTGCTTTTTGAAATGTATTGACTCTAAAATTCTGCTTTATCTGTATGTAATTAACGGTCATGTCAAATACATTGTTGTTATGAGCTTCCATGTAAATAATGTACTAAAAGCATAATATTTAGGGTACCATTTTTATTGGGAGGAGAGTGTGAATGCTGGGTGGTAGGGATTTTATGGATCCTAACAGATTCCGGATTTTTTCTTCACAGATATATAAGGAAAGTCTGTCATTTACCCTACATTTGGTGTTTGCAGGGCATTCTGGGTAATAAAAGGTATTAGGCTACATGCAGGGCACACCACCTCAGATTATCCTGGGTATCTTGTTTTCAGAAATGTCTGGGCCTCATATGTTACCCTGGTAGCCTATTGAGCTCCTGGCCTAAATACCACAGTTACCTAAATCACTAGAATGGGTTAATTTGCAAGGCAAAATCATGTTTCGCTGTTGTGTTTGGAGACTTTTCTTTCATACGCTATAGCCCAGTCTCACAATTGGTGAACTATTGTTATTGGAAGAAGTGTAGGAATGCTAGATGGTAGGAAATTTGGGATACCCGCAGATTCCATTTGCACAATGTTTTGTTTTGCTGGGACATGAGTATGCAAAGCGCACTACACAATACAGCAAAAAGAAATAAATTCGGGACTAAAGGGAAGCATTTCTTTCCCATTCCGACTTTGATTTTGGAAATGAAAATGTTTCTCTTTTTTTTTCCAGAAACATGTTATTTTCCAGTACTGTGGATGATCCATTGAAGTCCACCGCAATTTGAAGGAAGTGCTGTGATGTCTGTGGGTTGTCCTCTGCCCTAAAGCAACTAAATGCACCAAATTTACGCAGCATGATGTCCTGTCTAACACAAATGGGCAATAAACTGCAGGGATAATATAACCAAATTGCACTGCCCACGTTGTTCCATGGCCATAGGTGACTTCACCAGTTCCAAAAGGCCCCAGGACGGTTGGCCTATGGGTCTGGGCCACAGCAAATAGCACAGTGGCCAAAGGAAGGTGGCAGCTGCTGCTCATGACCATGCACAGCCAAGAGAAAGTTTCAGTTGCCATGCATGGTCTAAAAGGAGAGGACTAGGGAGAGAATGCAAAATATTAAGAAGTACAGAGAAGATAGAGAGAAGAGGTTCTAGAAATGGAGAGGAGAAGGAGAGAAAGAAAGAAGACTACGTAGAGAAAGCAAGAGAGAGACCTGGAGAGACAGGAAGGGAAAGATAGACAGATGCAGTGGCAAACAGAAAGAGGTATTGGGGAAAAGAATGTGAGAAGAGGTGGAACAGAGGTTAGGAGTTGCAAAGAGATTAGAGACAGTAAAAAGGAACCTAAAAGAGCAAAATAAAAGCTGAATACACATGGAGAAAAGGCGATTGAAGGTTTTAAGTGGAATCTATAGTTCATCACGATTTTGCCAAAACAGCTGGCCCAAAAGGATTGCAAACTACAATTATGCACTTATTTTCCAAAAAAGATCCTAATGTAAGATCCAGTAATCACCTTGCATATGGTTTTTTGAAGTCCTATTAAGGTCTAGCCATTTTTCCTTGATTCACATTGTTTTTTTACAAATTGCTTAACAATGGCACCCCTTGTTATTTGTCACTAAATGCTCTTGCAGAAGAGTACTAACACCTTCATTTTAAAGCACACCAGCCATGTCTACATTTACTGGTATAGTTGCTGCAAAATATTACCTACTTGCTGAGAAGCTCAATTTCTTCTATGGAAGTGATTTGACTGTATACTGTAAATTTAAATATGGCAGTCTTTACTGTTTCATTACATGAAGCTTGAATTTTATCTGCAGTAAATATTTTCCATTTGTAGGACACATGGCATACTTTCTACATACCTGACTCATAAAAGTGTATGCTCTTCCAACCAATGTTAGGCACATAAAGGATGCCACTTGAGGATTTTATGCAAGTAGCCTGCTGTGTGTCAAAAAGAAGAAAATGTCCATAATCCGGGAACTGGAGGAGTCCGTAGCATCCAAATGGGAGGTTCTACGCAAGCAGCATGAAAGAGAAAGGTTATCACAGAGAATGAACCTAGGTCCAAACCGGGAACCCAGCACTCAGAGCCTTAGAAGCAGTGCTCCTGCCTGCCCATCTATGCCTCCTCTAACTGGAGAAAGAACTAATGTTCTCAGCAAGGTCACAGGCCTCAAATGGTCCTATCCCAGGATCACCTAACCTTTATCATGCCTACCATTCTTGCTGGTCGATGTCTGGCAAAGGTGTCTTTCGCAGTTTTTGCACAACTTGCCTGTAACTATAAGGGGTGTATGCCAATGTCAAATCCTACTGCAAGTCCATGCAGTTTTGACTGGTGCTTTTGATTAAATGAAATTGAACTGTCCATTTGCTGTCACAGCCTTCTAGTGAAATTGATTGTGGGACCTTCACAATATCCACTGAAAAATAACATTTAAATTCTATTTAGTTTTCACCATTGTTGCAGCTCTAGTGTGTTTACAACAGACTGTTGGGCACTAAGGCCCTGATTAGATCGCAGTGGGACTGCCACCGACAGCCCATAGGTAGGTGACCCAATGCATTTTGACCCATCACATCCGTCCGCCAAAGTTCAATGGCGGGCAGATGTGTGACGGTCGGGAACACCCACCGCCACGCATCTGACGGGCTCCTTGAGCCCACCGGTGTGGCGGAGGGGCCCCTAGTCCCTACATTGGTGGAGGTGCCTACCAGGCACCACCGTAGGGATTACAATGTCCCTTTGCGCCCGCCTGTTCATGGCGGTTAACCCAACATGAACAGGCAGGTGGAAAGGGACTTTGGGGGCCCATAGCGGACCTTCCTTCTCCCTGGCCCTAAGCTGTGGGCACTGGGGGGCTCCTATGGTGCCCCCCTATATATCCCTGCACCATGTGGCAGGCAGTGCATGGTGCCTGCCACGTAGTGCAGCAGTGATCCAAGAAAGCTACCATCCTTGTAATTGTATCCAATTGTAGTGAGTCGCAATTGACAAACCACCTCAAGAATATTTATGAGATAGATCGGATAGCGGCCAATATGATTCGAATTTTATACCCTACCTATAAGAGCACAGGACGATTTGCCAAATTCCTTTCCATTTGCACAAACTTGGAGCACATTTTATGACAATTTCAGGCAAAATAGAATGTCATACTTTAGACCCTTAGTTTTATGCGATAAAGCCCTGATTTGATTCTGAAAAGCACAGACATGATTTGCTAATACGAAGAAATATTATATCTGTGCATTGTGGCAGACTCTAGTGTACTTGAATGTCCTTTGAGCTACTCCTTGAATCAACTGGCAAAATCTAGGCATTACTAAATAATCATGAGGAAAACTGTTTAGGAAAAATCAACCTTTAGGCACTCTTTTCTACAAATTACCTTGGAGGGGTGGAACCTCACAGCCCAACCTCTTTTCAGGAGTTTGGTCTGTCACTCCTTGCATACGGCCTGGCATTTATGTCCCAGTGTCTCTAATGCACATTGAACCATCTATAGGAGCTCCCAGTTATGGCAGATGCCAAAGCACACAAGGATACATTGACTTTCCAGGATGACAGAGTTTGTTGAAGGAAGAACTAGGGTATCAAGTCAGGTCTCTTAGGCTTTATCTCATTTTGAATCACATTATGTTTCTTTGGCTGAGTAACATAAGTTACACCACAGCAGCTGTTCTTTTCTATAAAAAGCAATATACATATTGAAGAACCTTCAAACGAGGAGGAGTTAAACCCATTTATTTGCTCCTTGGCTGAGGCTATCGATTATGTCCTCTACTCTTCACTTCTTACTGAATGGATTCCATTTGCAACTCCACATGTGAGACAGTAACCTGCTAAAGACCATCTTCTTCAGTATTCCCATTATTTACATTCCTTTAAAGCCAGGGACACTTGATGCCAGCCCTTCAACCCCAGTATTGTGACTCAGAAACAATCAAATCTGCTTTTGGTGGGTTCTGTTATCACTCTGACTGCAGTGCATGTTGATCTCATTTGGTTATCTACTTTCTGTATTAAGCTTGTTGTATCATGAAGCTGAAGCTGTGGGGTGTGTGGTAGAAGTGGCAGAAGCAAGTTACTTGCACACAGCCGGTCGCAGGATGAAGATCTAGGTCCCCTTCACCAATTCATTCAGGGAGTCCTTAAAACGTTGTTACACCACCGCATTTGATGTCCACTATTCTAGTGGGCACATTGCACCAGTCCAAACTACCCTTATTGATGGTAGGTTTAAAGACAACCTTTATAGAAAGCTATCCTAGTGGTAGCTGTGGAGAGCAACCTTCAGGCTAAATCTTGAAGGAATGTAAAGCAGCTTGTTTTACCAGTCTATAATCTCTTTAATGACCAAATGAAAGCAGAACCACACCATGTATATATATAAAATATATGTATTTATTCTAAACACACCGCTCTAGTCTCTTTATGGGGCTAGAGGCAAAAGTACAATACAAGAACTTAAATAGCACACAGTAAACTAGCACAGTATACGTTTTGCCCTAGGGGACTCACAAACCATATACTAAGAAAGTGGTATAAGTACCACTCTCAACATAGAGCAACCAGAAAAGCTCAAGAAACAAAGAGTATTCCTTCATGGGGACCCATCAGTCGACAAACCAGGGATCTCAAAGGGGCCTTGATCAGAGATGCAGGAAGCGGGCACACGGAACACTCGTGGAGTGTAGGCCTTCAAGCTTCGGTGTAAAAGGTGCTCTGGCTTGGACTACAAGTAGCCCAATGCACAACTTTGGGAAAGCTCGGGAAGGTAATGTACTAGCAAATGTGCTGGATGTCCAGGGGTTCCGGTTCCACGTCTCTCGTGATGGCTACAGGTTTCAGTTTTACTGGGGACTCGTGTCGACCTCGGAGATGTCTGGAAGTCTATGTCCTGTGTCACAGATTCTTCAGGATCCGGCGGGAGCCTCGAAAATGCAGACCGTCAAGATGCTTCTTTGGTGCCTGTTTGAACAGGGGAGTCACTTGTTGATCTAATGATTTCTTCTGTCTTCCAGTCGAAATGGAATGTCAAAGGTCCAAGATATATGTTGCAGAGTTTCGTCCAGGGTAATCTAGAGTCCTAGGGACTGGGTTCCAATACTTATACTAGGTTTTGGGGTTAGACTAACTCTAAGGTCCCACCTATGGGAGGACCTGGGGAGGGGGTGGTTACACCCCTTCCCCTTTGTCCAGTTTCACTGCAGAGCTGGGGCTGAGTGCCCCAGCAACCAGTTTGAACTGGGAAATGCACAGGAACACCTTGTGTGCCCCAGGCATTGTCTGGAAAGCATTCACTGAATGCACCCACCCTGACCCAATACACTAAAGCCTGTCGGAAACCTATTGTCCAAGCCTCCCCTGCCGGAGTTTCATCCAGCATCAGCAGGTCAGACTCGTGTCTGTGGCAGCAGCATCGATTTTGTGATGCAGGGGCTCTGTCTAACTTCTACCGTGTATACCAGTGTGTACATGTCTTCTCCCTCTAGAAGGGTGGAATTCTACCCCCGCCGCCAGAACTGGTGGGGGGGGTTAGTATTCCAAAGTGTTTGACACCAAACACAGCATGTTTTGATGCAGCCATTCCAAAGTTGGCATTAACCGCTAGTTTATAATGCACTTAAGAGTATATGGTATGACTGTATCATAGAACAGCTATAAGGAAGGGATTCTGAAAGCTGCAGAGGGGCTCAGCTCATGCTTGGTCACCCTCTCACACAAAAACCAAGCACTCTGCCTTCAGGATTGTCAAGGCCTGCCATAGGAGTGACTTATAGGTTTATATGTGTCTATATATATATAGGTATATATAGGTATACTGTACCTAAGTAAGGGGTACAAGTAACCTTACCCAGGCTGCAGTAGCAGACCTGCGGAGCCGTTTTTAAAGGCTTCCCATTGGTGGCATAATACATGCTGCAGCCCCTGGTAGGCCTCTGGGGTACCTATGCCCTTGGTACCTAAGGTAGCATATACTAGGTACTCACAGGGGTAACCCAGTAACCAATCTGGAGTGTACCTAATGTACATGCAATCAATTTAGAGAGAAAGCAGCTAGGCTGGGGTCCTGGTTAGCAGGGCCCCACCAGACTTAAGTCAATAAAGCAGTGAAACACAGCAAAAAGTGGGGGTAACCATAGTAAGCAGATCCTACTCTCCTACACGCACCATAAAAAAGTGCAGAGATGGGTTGCATTTACGGCAATACGATGCATCACTGTCCTTTCCTTTGTGCTGGGGCCCTTTAGGCAACCATGTGCCAATACTGACACCCTAGAGCCATGGAGCAAGTGTGCTTGCATTGAAATCTGGCTGTTTTTTAGTTGGAAGGGGGACCTTCTTTCACAAAAACAATTGTTGCACCTGCCCTGGGGACACATTCCATGATTTACACTATGTTGTAAATCTTGGAATCTGCTAAATGTCATGGGAGTAGAGTGGGAGTTTTTGAACGATGCGTTTTCCTGAAAAGGACAAAACGTCTCCACTTGGCATGTGCCAAGTGGGGACGTTTTGTAGTTTTCAGGAAAACGCATCATTCAAGCACTTTTAATGAGCACGCCTTTTGATCAGAAGGCAATACCCTCTGCCACCCATCAAATCATTCACAAGGATACTTTGCATTTTACACAGAGTGCAACTGTAATTTCTTCCACATCTTGTAGAGTGGGAATGCCCACCGCAACGCCCATGGCATGCCTCCCCGACGCAGTGTAAGGCCTCGCAGTGACATGTGCTGCATTGCCTCTCCCTATATCTATGATGCCATGAAAAGCCACGCTGGGTGGCTTTCTGTGGCCTCATAGATGTGGGCCTGCACTGTGCACCTCCGGAGCATCACAAAAGTAACGATTCGGCAACGGAAATGTGCTGCACAGGGCTTGTTAATAGGCCCCTCTATCTTCTCCTCGCATAACACAGGGAAATGTAGCACCATCACTCATCTTGAATAATTGTTCAGTTTACATTGAGAAATTCTGTGTGCCAGGGAACATTTGCACCATTACTTAGAAGCCTTGTCTTCTTGGGTACATCATACAACCACTCATTAATCTTATGCTTGTTCATATTTCACTCAGTAAACAATAGCACATGTTGAGGTTTTCACCAGCTTTTATTAATTCTGAGCACTTAGTCATACCTGCACCATTGCTTAGAAGTGCAACCATATACCATTTGCAAACTTATCAAAGAAATACCATGGAGCATATTAGCAAGACCCTCGTTAAAATTATCGCCGTTTTAGCAGCAGGAAACTGCACCTAAAACGGCGATAATGGGCTTGCCAATATGCTTTAAAGAATTCCAATTGAAACACAGGTTAGATGTGCAGGACATCTAACCCGGGCTTCTATTGGAATTTTATAACGCATATTAGCAAGCCCATTATCGATGTTTTAGCTGCAGTTTCCTGCTGCTAAAACGGGGATAATTGTAACGAGGTTCTTGCTAATATTCCCCATGTTTGTTAATACTACAATAAGACATTTGTGTACGTAAATGGCAACAACACTCCCCATCTTTCCCCAAAGGTGATTTCTCTCTCTGCTTCTTCCTCCTTATGCTACTAGCTGTGCAAAGTAGCTGTAACACAGGTGATAACAAGTTGCCCCTGAGAAGTAAAAAGAAAAAGTGCAGTTCCTCAGGTAGCTAATGTAGGTACCACTGCCATTCTCAGAAAGGGTGCCAGTCCAGACCTCAAGTCATCGTCTCTCTGAAGTCAGCATTTGCAATTAATGCAATATTCAACAAATTAGCAGGTCATCATGGTTTTCTTCCACATATGTTGTCACTTGGAAAGCCTTGAAGTGATTTGTTTAGAACTGTATTTAATATCTAATTCCTACAGATGCAGATAACAACAACAGTCAGGAAATGTTAGTATGATTCATAATAGCTTATATTGTTACTCCTTAGACAACTGGGGGCCCTGTGCTGCCATAAGGACACTTTTAATGACGCTTCGGTGGCGCACATTCAAATTCCATATCTACAAGGCCACGTAAAGCCACCCTGAGTGGCTTTTCATGGCCCTGCAGATATGGTGTAGGGGAACTCAGCGCAAGTGGCTGTGTTGCCTTACATTGCGATGGGGAGGCGTGCCATGGCAATACGGTGGGTGTTCCCACGTAACACCCATGGCATTTGACACATTCCCAGATTTACAACAAGCTGTAAACCTCAGATTGCCTCAAAAGCCTGCACCTCCCCAGTGGAGGCATAGGGGAGGAGCAACGAGGAGAAATAACTTTATTACTCTTCTTTTTTTCCTCTTTCTATGCACACATAGAAGGAGGAAACCACCTACATTGATTGTGTTTGTGCAGGAAGGTGTCCCTTCCTGCAAAAAAACAATCATTCCCACAACGTAGATTACCTTACACCATGGTGCAAAGGTGCCTGTGTTGATGCATGGCAGTCAATTGTGCGCCAGCACAGGGAAAGAGGACAGTAATGTGCTGTATTTGATTGATATGGCACATTACTGACCCTTTTCTTTTGCCACAGGGCAGCGCAGCCAGAAGGCTTGCGATGATGCCCTAGGGCAAAAGATTGTAAATGAGGCACATGGTGTGAGGCAACTCCGCGCGTGTCACTGTGTTACCTCACTCTGTGATGGGGAGGTGTGCCATGGGTATTGTGATTGGCTTTCCCATGTAACACCCATGGCATTTGACACAGCCCCAGATTTACAACAAGTTGTAAACCTGGGATAGCGTCAAAGGTTTATGCCTTCCCAGGGGAGGCATAGGGGAGGCGCAACGAGGTGCAATAACTTTATTTTTCCTCGTTTTTTCCTCTTTCGATGTATGCTGCATTCAGCAGCACACATAGAAGGTAGAAATCACTTCCTTCCTGCCAGGGGCGGCTCTCCCTTGTGGGCGTTGGAGCACCGCCCCTCTCTTCAGCCTCAAAGCCACGTTAAAAAAAATTAAGATTTAAAACACATGCACACAAACTTGCAGTAGCACTCACTCGTGGCCTCAGACATACACCCACACACCCACACACAGATACACACATGCACACGGCTCACTTCACCTGGTACAGCTGCTTAGCTATGCTGAAGTCCGTGGATTGACACAGGCGCACTTTGCATAGCCTGGCTTCAATCAGTAAACTAGCTAGGCTGACCATCTCACATCCCTGGGGTCTGTGAGGTTATCAGCCAGGCAATTCCATAGCCTCCTGGGATGAGTTCCACCTCTTGAAGACGTTTCCTTCAAGTTAGCCTACAAGCGCTTTAGGCTGAAGCCCTGAGGCGTCAGGGGCTTCACGTCAATCAAGGAGTGAAGCCATGCCACAGTCTACCCTTCCCTTCGTCGTCACAGGGTGGGGTGGGGTCAGAGAGCATCACGGACCCCAGCCACTCTTTGACGACAAAGAGAAGGGTGGTTTTAGAGGCTGTAGTTAGGAAGCTGAGCACTGGATTCTGCGCAGTGCATCAGCCCGACTTTCAAAGCACATTGTGCAGAATTCAATCCACAGCTTCCCATGCTGCTGCTTCAAGTGCTCTCACGGAATCCAGCTCGACAGACTCTGTGGAGCTTAGGAAAGCCTTTGAGCTATCAGCTGGCCCCTCCCATGATCCTTCCCAGGCAAATAAACGAAGGGCACTATTGAGGTGGGTGAGCTATGATCAAACTGAAATGGAGAGCCAAAGGTCGACACTGGCTCAAATGACAGTGTACAAGAATCCTAGGAATGATTGTCAAGAAAAGATTTCGAAAAAAAACATTGTTAGAATATAAGTGTTGCAGAGTTCAAGATCGTGTATTTTTTTAACACGAAGAAACGTTTCATCGTGCTTCATCAGATTATTTTGCATGAAGTCTGAAACATTTACACTCCAACATTGAAAATGGGAGTATTTAAAATGCAGGCCCTTATATTTTACTTGGAAACGCCAAATGTCAATTACAAGAAAAATCCCACGTCATTTTCAAGGAAGAAAAATGTAGGGGAGGCGTGGGTGCTGCACAGCAGCTGTGCATTAACCCCTTCGACGATCATGACGAGCTCAGCTCGTCATGAGGTACGCCTGTCGTACGCTCATGACAAGCTGAGCTCGTCATGTAACGCGGGAAAACCGCTAGCGCGCATGAGGTTAAAGTGGGTCTGGGTGGCTTAACAAATTTATATATCTCAAATGTGGGACATTCATCAAGTGTAAGTTGAACCACCCAACACCATAGGTGACCTTCCCAAAAGCTTGCATGAAAAAAGACTGCCATGTCTAGACTGCGACAGACAGCTGTCTGATGTTCCTGATAAGTTCAAAATGCCAGCGTCGGCCAGTATTAACTCAAAACCACGACCTCCAGAGGCATAAGGGACCCTTGTATTACACCTATCAGTGCACGCCCTTGTATTACACCCACCAGTGCACACTCTTTCATTACACTCACCAGTGCACACCCTTTCATTACACTCACCAGTGCACACCCTTCCATTACAACCGCCAGTGCATGTCCTTGCATTGCACCCACCAGTGCATCCTCTTATATTACATCCACCAGTGTATGCCTTGTATTACACCCACCAGTGCACGCCCTTATGTTACACCCACAAGTGCATGTCCTTGTATTACATCCATCAGTGCATACCATTGTATTACACCCTCCATTGGACACCCTTGTATTACAACCACCAGTGCAAGCCTAAACAACCAAAACATTTGCAACGCCAAATAAACTAGAGGACAGCAGGGACATGAAAAACACATAAACAAATATTTATGGTACTAGCTAGCATCTGTTGTGCACTTATGGTTTAAAGCACACTGATTATTTATTTAATTTTAATAAGCTCACTTATTGAACTTAGCATGCCCCTTAGTTAACAATGATGCCAAAAACATGGATTGACTTGCAAACCATGAATGTTGAAAATGTAGAGGGAATGCATTTCAGCGATTTAGTTCCTCTCTTATTTTACATGCTTCACTCAATCTTGCATTCCCCACGAGTTAGCTATTTTATAATGTTGTTGTTTATCTGTATTTTTTTCTGTGCACCCTTTGGAGCTTGAGCCATGCCAGGTGTTTGAGGGGCTTTGATTGAGCGCTCAAGCGCTAAGGCTGAAGCCAGACAAAGTGCCTGTCAGTGGGTTGAAAATTGCAAAAAACACAGAGCACACAGAACAATGTGTATTCCATTTGCAACTGAAATTCAGTGGATATGTGTGTGAAGGGGGTACACTGATGTCAAAATATTTGCAAGGCAAAAGTAAGAGAAATGAAAGTGCTTACATTTGAGAGAGTTCGGTGCATGTTGGGGGGGCGGTGAAGTGACAGAGATGCGAGGAAGGGCATTTGGAGAAGAGTGAAAAGAGGATGCTGAAGAGAAAAGAGAGGGCGTTGACTATGTGCAGATGGACTAGATATGCAGAGAAAAAGCGGATACATATCTAACATAAAGCACACATAATTGATGGCCAAAACTCCTTCCATAGGCCTCAATTCTATTTAATTCACCGACTCACTATTTCAGAATTTAAACATTTTCAATGTTAATTATTTATAAGAAATCATTGTTGTTACTCATTTTTCTTAACCCGCTAACACCCAGTGACAACTCCAATCAAACTGACAGGCTTTAGGTGCCATTTATCTGGATTCAATTACATTTCAGAGAGAAACCATGTGATGGCGCACTATGGGAATCACAGAAATATATTTGGCATGTTCCTTCTTCTGCTCCTTTTTCTCCAAAGTCTATAATATTCCTGTCTTTTAGCCCTCTAACATTTTTCTCCACTAATTCCTCCACCTGTTTTTTCCTGCTTTTCTCTTGTGCCACATTTTCTTTCCCTTTCTCTTGCGCCCATCTCTTTTCGATTTCTCTGTTGTTTTGGCCTTCTTTCTTCTCTTTTCCCTTGTCTCTACTCTGCTCTATTTTCTTTTTCCGTCATTCTTTTTCCTACCTGCATTTCTCTCGTCTTCATATACCCCTCTCCCCTCCTGTTTTTGTTCCTTACACCTTAGACTTCCGTTTCTCGTTTCTATTTCTCTGCTTCCTGTAGATAGCTTTGTCAATCTCTGTGTCTCTCTATCCTTCTTTTCAATCACCCAAATGCTTGCCCCTCCTTCTTTTCCTTCCTGCCTCGCAGCGCTCTTCTATTGCCCTATCCTAACTACCTTTCCTCTCCCAAGAAAGGAGTGGCATTTACATACATTACAGGACAAGAATCGTCAGGCCTTTTGAAAAGGTAATGTGGGTGGGAAATGGCCCCTACACAAGACTTTACAGACTGTGATAGAAAATAGGCCCGGGCACCAAAATAAAGGTGGTCCCATTCACTGAATTAGGTAGCTAAGAAAATGTCCCACCTTTTCAAATTGGGGCAGTTTTTAACTTGTTAAGACAAGCAGTGTAGTACAGGTGTTTTGCAAGGTATAGTGGACTACATGTATTGGTGCTTGCTGCAGGCATTGTTTTATACCAGAGAAATCAACAGCACTACACATACCCTGCTGGGTCTGTAATGGACAGGTGTATAGTGCATTTTCTTGAACAGACGTGCTTTCTGTATCACTATTAACTTCAGGAAATGCAGCTCGCACTTTGGGCACCACTAATGACAGGTGGTCGGAGTGGGGTACCAGTGGCATCAGCAGAGGGGGAGGGGCAGATAAGATGTGTGTGCAGAGTCCACAGGGCTGCATTGGCCTCGTGCAAGCCTTGATGACTTCATCAACCAATACAGTAAAGAGGCAGAGATGTGTTACAGGTAGAAAACACTTAGAGGTCCTGTTTCCATTGGTTGTATGTGCTTGGATTGGGAATCATTTTGCAAGCAGACCAGTTAGAGTATTGGGCACATTTTATATATGTTTCTAATATTTTCTTCACACTTGTGCTTTAAAATGCTATATTTGGGTCCTGTTTATGCAACAATTTGCAGTAAATATGTGGTGTAAGAGCCACCATTTGAATCCACTTTTTGCAAAATGTTCTTGCAGGGGGAAACCCCCCCAACCCCCCACACCCTGTATTTTTCAGTTCAGGGTCGCTCGCTTCGCACGCTCGCGCATTGTACTAGGGTACAATTATTCGCAGCACCACTTTCTAAATCCACCAGCCGCCACTGCTTCCTGCACAAAAACAATGATTTCCACAATGTAGACATCCTTGCACCTTGGTTCAAGGGTGCCTGGGTTGGCTCATGGCAGCCAATTGAGCGCTAGCGCAGGGAAAGAGGACAGGAATGTGCCGAATCTGACAGATACAGGGCATTCCTGCCCTTTTCTTTTGCCTTCAGGCAGTACAGCAGGAAGGCCTGTGACACTGCCCTATGGCAAAAGATTGTAAATGAGGCCTTTGGTGAATGTTTTACATTCTGGAACCAGCCATAAAAGACCGAATGCACGTTAGCACTAAATTAAAACCCTTTTTCCCCAGCAGAGGGAAAATGTCATTTTAAAACTAAAACCAGGTCACCCGCTGTTATTAATATATAAAAACCTTGAAAGTACCTTTTCTTCAAAAGCAATTGAACTAGCGGTTATATTCTTGCAGCACAAATTTGTCTGTCATGTAAGTTCGGTAAGGTTAAAACGTGACAAAAAGTTGTACAAAGTCTGAAAGTAGCTTCACTTTCAGTCTGAAAATAATAATGTATTCTACACTCTCCCGTTCAGACATTGGAAAGGTATGCATTAAATTGAGAATTTGGCTTAAAAGGGTAGGTAGGTTAATATCCTACTTTAATGCTGAACATATCCCCATGGTAGTGTGTTTTTAAAAAATAAAACATAGATTTGTAGAAACTAAAAGTAAATTGCACTTGCTTTACAATTCAAGAAACTGAAATATGTTTAACAAAAAAGGCAAACGAGAAGGAATCCATCGGTTACTTAATGCTTAAGTCAAAAAAGAAATACCTTCTTTTAACAGTGATGCACAACATGACCCGCTTTATAAGACCCATATATTGTAAATGATATTTATGATTTTCAAAACAGTGCACTTTCAATAGAGCAAAACATTGTATAGAGCGAATTTTACTTGGTCCATAAATATTCGGGTTGAACTGCATTTACATAGTTCTTCATTCCTTGGTGATGTGCCACAGTGCAATAACAGCCCTGGTAATATGCTACATCACTGACGAGTGGTTGGTAGTAAGAATGTTTATTATTGCTGTGTGGCCTATAAAGGATACATTTGGTGCTGGGTGCAAATGACCTGGGTGGTACTTCTACCTTCTTAGGTAGCTACACCCCGCCAGGTAATGAGAGACAAAGCACATGCGTTCTATATTTTTGAATTTTTTATTGTGCCTGGTTGCGCCTGACTGCGCGGATCTCTATAGTTCTACTTATGAGTGATAGAGAAGCAGTTGTGGTAGAGGGCATATTCAATCCCAAGTGAGTTAAGAGATTGACTCACAAGAGTGAAAAGAATACTGACAATCATGGGAGATGATTTCAGGCTGTCCCTGACTTGCACTGGATACAGCTATCACATAATAGGGTCTCTGTCTTCACCTTGGAACAAAATATTAGTGGCCCACAAATAAGGGCATTATAAAGCCACAAATGAGACATGATCTCAAGAGTACATTCAGTAACAACTAGGAGTAACTGTCACGGTCATGCACAAAAAGGGGCTCTGTAGGGAGCTACACTCAGGAGTGGACTTGGATAAAGGATCTCATTTCTAGAGGGTCCCCGTTGTAGCGAGATGACAGGGATTTGGAATCAGTCATAATTAGAGTTTACAAAATCGTGACACGGTGAGGGATTACTATCTTGTGCACAGTGAGAAAATTATGAAAATTAGTATAACTTTATCCTACATTCAACAAAAGGTTTGACGCTCAACTTTCTGCAGCCCACCGCAAAAGCTACCCACAAATTGAAACAACCAATATCCAAAGGAGCGTCTATGTTAACCAGATTTCATGCATCCAATTTATGCAATTCTCTACGACGGCGTAGATTTATCGTATCGGCTGTCGAGGAGGATAGATCATTTCGACCTCTAAACATTTTGGCGAAATTTGAAAGGATTGAGGATTACCTGGGAACTGATGATTAACGTATGGATACTTGAGTATGAGAAGTTTGGCATTGGAGATGGTGTGTGGCGAAATTGGTCAGAATATTGGAGATAACTGAGGAATATGGAAGGACGTAGGAATATGGGTGTAATAAGATCGGTTTAATTGAGTAATCTGACAACAGATACAGGCACACAGTACAGAGATAGGAATACAGGGAAACCGTTGCAATTCAGGCGGAGAAGTCTGGATGTGAATAAGTATCGCTGAAGATAACAGGTCGACCGCATATGAAGGGAGGAAATAAAATAATGAGAAGAAGTTGCAATCATACATAAACTCTAAAAAACACCGGATGAACTTTAGGTATTAATGATGAGTATCTCCAATTGCGAACAGATTTAATATGGACATATACCATTTATTTTTCTAACTCCCTTGATAGTGAAGCCCTGATGATGTCACAAAACGCGTAGGCTGTAGCTGTGGAATTGTGAAATTTGTGTCATTAGTT
Organism: Lissotriton vulgaris; assembly: GCF_964263255.1. NCBI lineage: Eukaryota > Metazoa > Chordata > Amphibia > Caudata > Salamandridae > Lissotriton > Lissotriton vulgaris. The sequence goes on along the minus strand of NC_141695.1, from coordinate 1,606,992,787 downwards.
TGAATAGCTGAAAAGTGAAAAATGTTGTGAAAAATGTGTCTGTGTTCAAAATTTAATATTTACCACATAATAAAATAATTGAAGATCGCTGAGAAGAGCACAGCCTGCAGTGAACTTTGTGTGTGGACGGTCAAAGAATTGCATAAATTGGATGCATGAAATCTGGATAACACAGACGCTCCTTTGGATATTGGTTGTCATAATTAGAGTTTGTTAGCCTCTACCCAGGACCGCTAGAGGATAATCCACTGGATTCAGGCAACCAGGCTTCCATGATCCAAACGAATGGCATATCCTGGTTTTAGACAGCCCAGGCTGTCACCAGGGCTTTTAGTGGAAAAGTGTTCAATATTATATACAAGCAGGACTTTAAGTGGGCTGGGTCTCACCGCGTCAGAGCACCAGCAGTTTTTTAAAGGGGGCCTCGAAACGGGTCTCTATCGGGCTCTATTTTGTGCCTGGCACATGCAGTACTTTTTTTCCGGACTGCTGTGACAGCACTGCTGTCCGAAAAATAGAGCCAGAGCGCAAAATAGACTCCGATAGAGATCCGTTTCCAGACAGCAGGCACATGCATGTGCGCCTGCTTACACTGCTCACTTCTCACCAGTGGAGAAGTTATGGCATGACATCATGCCACGTGGGCCTTGTAGGGGAAGGGAAATACTTTAAAGTAAGTAATTTTCTCTCTGGATTTCCCTTCTCTTTTTGAAACTTAGGAGCAGCAACATCGTTGTGATGTCACCAGGGCTTTAACTGGAAGCTTTTTCAATATTATATACAATCCATAGTTGCTGCTTATTTATCTAATGCAACTAACAACCATTGACAATGCCAATAGTCCTGACTTATTGTAAGTATGATGTTACTTGTTGTGTCATATTTCTGGATTCAATGACAGAAAGAGCAAAATACAAGTCATGCGGCACACTATGCCAGGCGCGGCTCTAGGCTCATAGCGGCCCTGGGCAGGGAGCGTAGGTAGGGGACCCAGAAAGAGGGGGTCTGGGCGAGTGGAGCGCGGAAGCCAGTGAAGAGGGGGGGTCAGGGTGTTTGGATGTGGAACAGAGCCGGAGGCCGCCAAATCCCTGCCAGAGGCCGCCACGCAAATATGTATCCATCCTCAGAGGATTATTATATTAAGGATATATATTGGCGTGGTGGCCCCTGGGGTTTGGTGGCCCTGTGCAGGTGCACAGCTTGCACATGCCTAAGGCCGCTATAAACAGATTTTGAGCATACATGTTGTTAAGCCACGCCCTTAATTACATTGGCCACGCCCCTATGAGAGACCCCCCACTTTTTCATCCCACTTCAAGCCCTGCCAGCAGCTCAATGGAGTTCACTTACCCTAGAAGCCTCCACTTGCCCAGAACGAACAAAACTAGCACACAGCCATTGACATTTCAATTGCAGCAGGCTACTAAGATGGACTGAATTTAAGAATGGCAGGCAGAAAAAATAATGTCCTTTATATAGTGAATGCACACCTGGCCGTTAATGGCCGCAAAATCATGTTGTATATTTTTATCAGGGTATTTAGGTGTAATGGACCTCAGAAGAGTAAAAGCCTGAAATAGCACAGCCAGCAAAGACGTTGATAATTAGCAGATTGTTAACAAACCATAAAGCACATTTACCCCTCAGGCTTTCTTAATAGAATTCCAGGTCGGGATTATACAGGACCCATGCAGATGTCTGAAACAGACACCGGAACTGGATGAAGTTAAAAACGTCTTCAACATGGACTGCCAACAATGTTAAACGTGGGTAGCGTCTGCCTTCACACATTGCTTCCAACGCGGCAGTCTTAAAATGTGTGTGGGGGGGAGGTGGGATTTTGTATTTATTCACTGGTCAGACGATCTCCCCCTCACCAGAAACACCTACACAGGTAGCAACTGAAAGATGGGGGCAGGGGCGGCTCTAGATTCATGGCGGCCCTGGGCAGGGAGCGTAGGTAGGGGGCCCCGGAAGAGGGGGTCCGGGCGGGGATGAGCGTGGAGGCCAGTGAAGAGGGGGGGTCAGGGTGTTTAGAAGTGGAACAGAGCCGGAGGCCACCAAATCCCTGCCAGGGGCCGGCACACAAAATGTATCCATCCTCAGAGGATTATTATATTAAGGATATCTATTGGCGTGGTGGCCCCTGGGGTTTGGTGGCCCTGTGCAGGTGCACGGCTTGCAAATGCCTAAAGCCGCCCCTGGTGGGGGGCTCAGGAGAAAAGGGAGAGGGCGGGAGAGTAGGGGGAGGTATAGGACAAAACTTGAACCCTGTTTAAGGGGGCGGTGGGGGGGGGTTATATGGCCGGTTTGCAGCAAAGAAAACTACTCTGATCACAGACGGAGGCTGAATAAGAACACATGCTGGATTCTGGACATCAGGCAGTGCTCGTGCGTGGGAATGTTAAATGCATTTTCATGATTTATGTATTACTCTACTCTCACCCGTTCATAATAACCGTCTTCTTTCTTAGGTGGAATGGCGCAGGTTACTGTTACTGGCAGCTAACAAGTAACAGTTTATTTATGTTGTTGCCAATTTAATGCTAATGAGTTTGTTGACATTGGAAAGGTGTGGAAAACTGAGTCGGCTTTAGCAAGAGTTTCACTTTTGACTTGTAGATCCCAACAGATGGAAGCATGAGTGCTTAGATCAATAATCTATGTTAGTGGTTCGAGGCCAGTGTCAATGTAGGTGCTCTTTGAGTTTTTAATTAGCCCCTCGAGCCACTTACCTCTATGATGTGGACAGTTGAAATCTGAAACACAAATGCTAATAAACAAATAAAACAAACATTTAACTTTTCAGTCTTCATGAGCTTCGGCATATCTGTACACTTATTAAGCACGCAATATGCCTTTTCTGTGCTTTACAAAAAACACAGGTCGCATGCCTGTTTTTAGCTTGTTCGGTGGGTGCTTGGGCATGTAGAGCCAAGCACTGGGAGGGGGGGGGGGGGTGCAGCTTCGGATCAGTTGAAGAGCCAGGTCTTGCAGTACTTCCTGAAGGTGTGCAGAGTGGGGAAGCATCTGATGCTGACTGGGAACTGGTTTCAGGTCTTTGCTTCCACCTGCTCTGGTTCTGCGGATGCGTGGGTCTCTCCGAGGGCGAGGTCAGCAGAGTGGAGGTTCCTTTTGGATACGTGGAAGTAGACTCTTTCGCTGAGGTATTTGGGTCCAATGTTGTGGAGGGATTTGTAGGCGTGGGTGAGCAGCTTGAAGGTCACTCTCTTCTCGATGGGAAGCCAGTGGTCTCGTAGGTGCAGTGTCATATGCTTGTGTCATGAGGTTCCGAGGACGAGTCTGGCTGCGGTGTTTTGGATGGTTTGGAGCTCTCACTAGGTTCTTGTCTTAGCGCTGGGACGCTCACGGGCAGCCATGCGCTCTACAAATCTGTAAAATAAAAATAAATAAGTTAATAAATAGTCCAATCTGCTGGTTATGAGTGCGTGTTTGACGGTCTTTCTGCATTCGGGAGGGATCCACTTGAGGGTCTTGCGGAGGATGCAGAGGGAGTTGAAGCAGGTGGAGGCGACGGCGTTGATCTGGCGGGTCAAGGTGAGGGAGAAGTCTAGAATGATGCAGAGGTTACAGACATGGTCCGTCGGGGTGAGTGGGTTTCCGACGGAAGAGGGCCACTAGGAGCTGCCCCACACAGTGGGGGAGGGTCCGAGGACGAGGACTTCTGTCTTCTTCAAGTTGAGCTTTAGGCAGTTGTTGCTCATCCAGTCTGTGACGTCTTTCATTACTTCTTGGAAGCTGAGTCTGGAGTCTTCGGGGTTCTTCATGAGGGAGAGTATGAGCTGGGTGTCATCGGCGTAAGATACTATACTGATCTCATGCTGTCTGACGATGGCGGCGAGGGGAGCAATGTAGATGTCGAAGACCGTGGGGCTATGCGAGGATCCTTGGGGGTACTCTGCAGTTGATCTCAGTAGGTTTGGAGAGGAAGGGAGGGAGTCTGATCCTTTGGGTTCTGCCGGAGAGAAAGGAGCAGATCCAGTCAAGGGCGGTTCCCCGTATACCGGCATCGTGGAGTCTGGCTGCAAGAGTCCGATGTGAGACATGTCGGAGACTGCGGAGAGGTCTAGTAGGATGAGGACCGCAGTGTGGCCCTGGTCGAGTAGCATGTGGATGTCATTGGTGGCGGCAAGGAGGGCAGTCTCGGTGCTGTGGTTGCTGCGAAATCAGGATTTGGAGGATCGAGGATGGCGTTCTCTTCGATGAAGGTCAGTTGGGTGTTGATGAATCTCTCAGTGACTTTGGCTGCGAAGGGAAGGAGCGAGATGGGCCGGTAGTTCTTCAGATCTGTCGGGTCGGCCGATGGCTCCTTGAGGAGGGGCTTGACCTCTGCCCGCTTCCTGTCATCAGGGAAGATACCAGAATCAACGGAGGCATTGATGGTCCGGCCTAATTTGGGTGCTATGGCGGTGGTAGCTCGGTGGTAGATGTGCGTTGGGCAGGGGTCCATAGGGGCTCCTGAGTGGGTACTCTTCATGGTCGTGGTGGTGTCTTCAGTGGTGGCAGGTTTCCAGGTGCTGCTGGTCGGCTGGTTCTGGTGGTGGGGAGAGGCGCGGTGTCCGGAGTCTGTTCACTGGAATTGTTGTAGAGGGCCTTGATTTTCAGGTGGAAGTAGGAGCTGAGCCTGTTGCAGAGGTCTTGAGAAGAAGTGACATCTGTGGCTTCACTTGGGGTTTGGTGAACTGCTGTATAATGTTGAAGAATTCTTTTGCATTGCTTGCGTTGGTGAGGTTCTTGATAAAGGTCCCCTTGATGGCCCTAATGCGCAGGTGGTATTCATTCATGGCGTTCCTGTGGTTGTTTGGTCTTTGGTGGTTTTCCTGTTCAACCAGGGTTTCTTGAGGTCCCTGCAGGAGCGCCTGGCTTCTTGCAGGTCGGTGGTGAACCAGGCAGCCTTCAGGAGGCATTGTTTGGCGAGGTGGCGGAGGGGTGTGAGTTTGTCAGCTCAGCTGGCGATCCAGTGGTGTAGTTCTTTGACTTCAGAGTTGGCGTCAGTTGTGGTGGAGGGGGGGGTCATGGAGGAGGGTGATATTGAGGTGTTCCTCTGTGATCTTTCTCCAGTTCCTTCGTGGCGGGTGTGGGGCAGGTTTGGGTGCGGTGGTGGTGTTGAAGGTGAAGTGTATGCAGCGGTGGTCTGTCTAGAGGGGTTGTGTGGTGTGGCTGAAGTGGATGTTTGTCCCACCTGCGAAGATGGGGTCCAGGGTCTGTCTGGCTCTGTGGGTGGGGGTGGTGACGAGCTGCTTCAGTCCGAGGTTGGCAAGGTTGTTAAGGAGGGTGGTGGAAGTTTAGGTCTCCAATAAGGATGTAGTCTGTGAAAACGATGGCATGGGGTGCAGTGAGGTCGGCAATGGTCGTGGCGGCAGAGGCACGGGGACCATGGGGTCTGTAGACGAAGGTCCCACGCAGCGTGGTTCTGGGGCTGGTTTGGATCTGGAACTTGAGGTGTTCTGTGTTGGAGAGGGGGTCGCTCGTGCTGGAGGTGGAGAGTCGGAGGGAGCTCTTGTGTACAATACCGAGTCCTCCTGGGCAGTGGGGGTGGTCCTTTCTTTGGATCTTGTATCCATCAGGGATGACGGTGGCAATGTCGGGGGCAGAAGTGGCGTTGGTCCATGTTTCTGTAAAGAAGGTGACGTCTAGCAAGATGGTGTTGAGCAGGTCCCTCTGACATGGTGGTAGTGATTTTAGGCCTCTGCGTACTTTAGCACCGTGGCCCAGTGTAAAGTGCGTGGGATGGCCTGCGCTCCCATAGGAATGCATGGGGGATATGTGTGTCCATGGTAGTTCCTGGTATGGGAGGAGTGCAGGGGCGAGTTTGGTATGTGCAAACTCGTGAGAACAAATTCTGCACAATGGTGTGCACAGATTTATTGTGGTTAGTTTAGAAATGCCACTTTTAGAAGTTGGCATTTCTGTGTGCTGTGAGATGTGAATCGTCTGTCTGGCTTGTGAGTGACAGGGGCTGGCTGGTGTGGTTGGCTACAGGAGCCAGGAGGAGTCTGCCAGGTGGTGAATTGGGAGATCTGCATGCAGATGGGAGGGAGGAGTTACAACTGGGACCTGAATAGGGCTCTGCCTTCCATCCACAATGCTGGCTCCAACTCCTGTGGTGCGTCTGATGTCCCTGGCCTGTCTTGAGAAAGGGAGAGAGGAGCTGGGCAAAACAAAGTGCTCCTGAACCAGTTGTATCTGCTTCTCCCTTTGCCTGCGCCGTTGAGACAAAGGATTTGGTGGTATAAGAAGGGGCTGTGACCCCATGTAAAATGTTCTTGTTCTTGGACTTGAATCTACCAGGGGCGCGCTGCTGCTGGAGCTCAGGGGAAGACTTTCCTCCCATGGCTCTGCCCTGCCCCTGGATGCCTGGAGGACTTCTTGGGACCCTTCTGATTTGCTTCTATTTCAAGACCTTAAAAAGACCTTGACTTCTTTTTTATCATTGAGAGCTTTATGCTCTTTTGTGCCCTGGGAGCGCTGTGCTTATTTTTCTTGTTGGCCTTTTAAGAGGGAATCCCCAGCGTAGGGATTACCCCGTGGTACCGACCTTGCCGGTGCCCACCCCGCTTATTTAATGATTTCCAGTGCGCAGGTGCCCACCCTGCGTCTTCGTTCAATTTTATAAATTAATGCGAGTGCCCACCCCACTTATGTGAGCCCTAGTGGGTGCTCACCCCACATGCTAGCTTAATTTTTGTTCTCGAGGGAGCCCACTCCTCATTTGCCGCTGTTCAAATCATGTTGACCAGGTAGCAAGCATACTACGCTCTACCCACAAACCCCTTTTTTAACGTTCCCCGCTAGAGAAGTTAATAAATATTTGTTTTCTACCAGCCAGGGAATTTTTTAACTTTGCATTCACATATATAGATCCCTACACTTCACTGATATCACTTCACACTGCACTACACATAGCCTACTGTCACAACATCTAGTGCTCCCGCGTAGCCCGTAGGTTGCAGCATGCCACGCCCCGTAGAGGGACAGGAAGACCCCCATGATGAAGCATGACACTAAGGTATTCTTAGTGTGTGAGGGGTATTTTAAAGGACATAGTGCCCTCGTCTTACCATCACAAGAGAGAGCCTTGTTTCACACTTATTAGATAGATAATCATCACAAAAAAAACAAAAATGTATTCACAAATACACATTGATAGAATCCTAAGGTTCAATTGCCGCCATCCCCCACAACCCCGCTCCATGCATCACTGTAGAGATAGACTTTGCGGCATCCACCTTTTTAATTACCCCAATCAGCTTCCACTCAAGTTTCTTAAAAAAGCTAAAAATGGCCCTTACACTTTTTTCCATGACTAAAGCTCTGTTGTCCACCATGTTTGACCGGGCGTGTTTTCTATTGAACAAAACCCCCAGGTAAGAAAAGGTATCCACCACTGCTAGCCTACGAGACACTAAATGAATGGTGGAAGTCTGTTGGGGCGTGCCCCTGCCACTATTATGAAGGATTTAGCTTCTTTAGCTAGTCATAAACTTTGAGTAGGCCTCTATAGGTTTTTTTAATGCCACTCCAGTTCTTGCAATTAGCACTGCATCATCTGCATAAAGCAGTATGGTGAGGGGTGCTGAATTAAAAACGGTGACGTCTTTTAAGATCGAGTCAAGGCTACCTGCACCTCATTAGTGTAGATTGAAAATAAAAATGGTAAAAGATGCAACCCTGTCTCACACCCAGTTTTATCACAAAATGCCTCACGCACTCTCCATCCCTACCAAAACAGACACAGGCAGTTACTTGGGTGTACATCTGATGGATGAAATTGATTATAGCTGCTTCAATACTCATCTCTTCCATAATAATCCATAGAGTGGGAAACGCAATCAAAAGCGGCCAACAGATCCATGAAAGCCATAAACATCTGCTCGGGCTTCACCAACGTACATTTGGCTATGTTCAAACTCAGGTTGGTCAAAGGAGGCTGTGGGAAAACCCACAGTTTGGGGAATGCACAGCTACAAGACAAAATGTCTAAATCACAGTTTTACCAATATCAGTGTACTAGTAGTGAGAAATGCTCAAGGGCGATAGGTTCATTTTCATCTACAACTTTTACTAGTGTTACATTATGCAAATCAAATCTAAAGAAGCATTGTTGACATATACAAAAAACATTGAAGTTCAATATAGACTGTCCCTGTCTATTTTCAAAACAATACTAAACAAACACAAGATTGTAATCATCTGCATTTGACTCCAATAACATGTAATCCTTTGTTTCATAAGTCCCAATGCATTTCGGGTTACGAAAACCCTTCGTCAGGGCAATTGGGAATTGAAAACGAACCGGACTTCCGAGGTATTTTCCTAGATCCTCCATTATTTGCCCACCAAAGAGCAAGGAATCTTCGGGAAATTCTGAAACCGCAAGAAGAAAAACCTACGGGAGGCTTCAAGGGAATGACAAAATGTTACAACTGCGGCCAATGCAGTAATGTAATTCAAGGAGACATTTTCATGCACCCACAAACGGGCAAAAAACTGAAACTCCACCACACATCAAATTGCAATACTGAAGAAGTAATATATGCAATCAAATGCCCATGTGGCCTTGTGTATGTAGGCAGAACTAGCAGAAAGATTAAGACACGCATCATAGAGCACAAGAGCCGTATCAAGAATAAAAACACCACATCCCCACTGGCAACACACTGGGATGAGGCGGGACACACCATACCGCAAATACGGTTTACAATCCTAGAAAGAGTTAAAAAGGTTTCGGGCACAGATATTAACACCACACTTGCTCGAAGGGAAACACATTGGATCAAAACACTAAGAACGTTGGCCCCGAATGGGCTCAACGATCATTATGAGATGTTATGTTTTGTATAACTTATTATGTACAGTTCAGTATTATACAGGATTTGCACCTGTTTCGGCTGTTATATCACCACCAAGGGATTTCTTGCTTGGGTACCCCTCCTCTACCTCTCAACTTTTTCTTCTCACATACACTTCTGTTTTAGACCTCTGTAATGTTTATCTACATTCGCTTTACCCTTTGATATTCCTCTTGATCAATAACATGGGACCTTTTTCTCTTTCTTTTTCTATTTAATGATCACCCCCTTCATACTTTTCTCCTGCTCGAACAATATAGCACCCCAGTCCGTTTTCCACATCGTTTTCAACATTAGGGTTATTTTCGCTAGATGCAGACCTCCTCGCTTTACAGCTAAAGCACACTCCCCCTTCGCGCATAGTATTCTGGGAAATATCCATGAACTACGCGGTTCACTGAGTGAGAGTATCTCCGGACACTGTTTTTTCATTATCCGGGTACGTAAATACTATTTTCCTTTAGACTTCGGTCTTTTGTTACTCATGACTACACGGAGGACATTAATCACGTGTCTCTCCTTGTTCACCTTTACAGCCCCGAGTCCCGGTTTTGAAACTACCTCAGGAATATTTTCCGGTTTCTCTCCGGTTAGCTGCAGCACGCTCTCCTGAAGTTTTCACTAGAATTACCACTCGAATTCCCTCCGGTTTCTTTCCGGTAAGCCTCAGAACAATATCCCTGATTTTCTCATGGGAGGGGCACATTAACTAGTGCTCAATATTTAGCATTGTTTTTCCTTTCCTTTCGATTTTTATTTAGATATTGCCCACAACTCTGCTGGGTACAGCAACTGACTCCCTGTTGCGGTCAGCGCATATTGGAATGTACAGGCAAGGCACAACAGCCTTACTCTATCGGTTCGGGTTCTTTACCTTTGCATTCCCTACATTCTAGACTACATACCTCTCTGTAATTGCATGCATCTATTTTTCATTCGACACACGTTTACACTTTTCCTTTCATTGCACAATTTAGGGTGCAAATCCTACATGCTTAGCAGTAATCTTACTGCTTGTTGTTGTGTTTTAGATTTCTGTGGCGACATTGACTGTGAAGATCTCCATATTTATGAAAACCAATTCCCCTGACGAAGGGTTTTCGTAACCCGAAATGCATTGGGACTTATGAAACAAAGGATTACATGTTATTGGAGTCAAATGCAGATGATTACAATCTTGTGTTTGTTTAGTATTGTTTTGAAAATAGACAGGGACAGTCTATATTGAACTTCAATGTTTTTTGTATATGTCAACAATGCTTCTTTAGATTTGATTTGCATAATGTAACACTAGTAAAAGTTGTAGATGAAAATGAACCTATCGCCCTTGAGCATTTCTCACTACTAGTACACTGATATTGGTAAAACTGTGATTTAGACATTTTGTCTTGTAGCTGTGCATTCCCCGAATTGTGGGTTTTCCCACAGCCTCCTTTGATGTTTTGACATGGGAAACTAGGGTCGTTTTCCAACCAGGGAATAGCACGCACCTTCCGTACATACTCATAAAACAAACTACCCTAAACCTAGAATCTTATAGATAACTGTTCACAACGCAGGTGTGCACCTGCACCCCCCTAGTATTGACTTCAAACTCAGGTTGAGGCATTGCTCTACGGTCCCCCTGCCTTTTTGGAAGCCGTACTGAGCTGGTATTAGGGCTTCCTGTCTCTGGTACAATCCTCCAGCCTGTTCAACAAAAGGCGTCCCATCAGTTTGGTTGTACTATCTAACAGGGATATGGGTCTGTAGTTTTTAGGATTGGACTTATTTCCCCTTTTGTAAATGGGAATTATTTATTGTGCTATTCTATGAGCCTAGAGGACCCACCTTAATTGTGGTATTGAAAACGTTGGTTAGGAGTGGAATCAAAAGCTCTTGATGAGGAAAAATCTATTGGGACCCCATCCGGTCCTGGGACCTTTTGCAACACTACATTGCACCAATACCAATCTCACCTCTGCCATATCAAAGGCCAAAGTCTCCTTCTGGGTTACCTGTGGGAATTTGGAGGGAAATGCCATAGGCACATCGGCAGCCCCAAAGATTTGCTCAAAGTGAGCCACCCAAGCATCCTCACCGACATGTGTGTCTAATGTCAGGTCGGGCTCATTTTAGAGAAATGAGGCATTGATCACTCTCCAGAAATCCCTGGAGTTATTTCTAACCCCTGCTTGTGACAGGTTCTCCCACTCTTCCTCCCTCAGGTCCCTGATTCTGGTTTTCCATGCCTCTCTATAAGATATGCGTTGAGCCCTCAACAATGTTTGATTTCTTGCATTGGTTCTGAGGACATCGTGCATCTTTCTTAAGGTCCGAGAGCAGGCCACATCAAACCAGCCAGCCACTATGGTCGCCTAGGGGGATTTGACCAGAAGGGGTTGTTTTTGACCTCAATGAATATATCTAGGAATTCCAATTATAGGCCAACCGGGTTCTCATTATTTTCCAAAACAAGGGATCGCTTATATGCTGTTAATTATTAGTTCACTTTATAGACACATGTTCAGTTACGACAAACAGTAAAGTATTTTATAATAAAAGGTTCAGAACTTTGAAAGATCCAGTTTTATGTAATACAACATTTTTAAAATGTATGTGATATGACTTTATTCAGATATTTAAAAAAAAAATGTAAATCTGTGTACCAAAGTATTGAGAGTATAAGTGATCAATTGAAAAGATTGTTTGTCTATGTAACAAAATTGATTGTAATTCATAAATGTACACCTTCTACATGTAAAACATTTTTTTTAAATGAATAAAGATATTTTTTAATGCACTGAGGAAACCTAGGCATTGTTTACTGATTAGATCTAGTTGAATATACTTCTATTCTTGACTGTAGAAAAGGTTTTGGTTCAGTGTACACTTTCTTTGTCTATAACGTGAACTGTTAAATAACAGCACATAAGGGATCCCTTGTTTTTTAAGTTCTTAACTACCCAGTCCCTTCGTGGCTTAGTTGGGGTGACTCTTTTTTGAGGATTGTTATATATGCATACAATTAATTTGTTCACTTTTACGTAAAGCTTCCTTTTACAGAAAAAGCTTCACGAAGTGAAGATACATATATTTTTCCAGGGGCGGCTCTAGGCTCATGGTGGCCCTGGGCAGGGAGCGTAGGAAGGGGGCCCCGGAAGAGGGGGTCCGGGCGGGGCAGAGCTCGGAGGCCAGTGAAGGGGGGGTCAGGGTGTTTGGAAGTGGACAGAGCCAGAGGCCACCAAATCCCTTCCAGGGGCCGCCACACAAATATGTATCTTTCCTCAGAGGATTATTATATTAAGGATATATATTGGCGTGGTGGCCCCTGGGATTTGGTGGCCCTGTGCAGGTGCACAGCTTGCACATGCCTAAGGCCGGCTCTGATTTTTCTATAAATCTCAAAATACATACATATATATATATATATGAAAAAAAGGTTCCTCCCCAGCTTCGCTCTGCGCTCGCAGACACCGCCTCCACGCCAGCAGAAATGAGGACCGGACCATCGAAGTCAGCAAAAAGATGTTTTATTATCCTTTCAACAGAATCAGCGACGCGTTTCGAGCAGAAAGCCCTTGTTCACGCTGCCAATATATATATATATACTTCACCAAAAGAGTTGCCCCTGCTTGAGAACGCGCACAAGGAGAGAACAGGACTCCGCTTTACTGTTAACATCGTCCTTTATTCCGGCTTCAGCAGGCAGCATCTCGTTCCATTTAAAAGCCCTACGCGTTTTGGAACACTTTGTTCCTTGATCACGGGCATTGCATGCAGGCAGGCAAATAATGATGACTGAATATTTGACAGGGGAACAAACTCTTTATATTCCAGCAATACAAAACCTTCAAAAAGGATTGGTCATTGATTTCATGGAATTGTACTAGGGACTGGCTGATCCTAATTATTTAGACAGTAGCAAGGCTATCACATGAACTGAAAACAAAAAATAAATTCCATAGAAGTCAGACTAAAATTGTATCAATCCACAGCTAGTCTGAAAAAAAGAATAGAAGAACTCAACCACACAATGAACGAGTTTGCGGCCACTCTCAAACAAAGTTTCAGAAACTGAAGAAAGATATCAGCAAGTTCACACATGAATGGGTGTACCTGAACATTAGAGATGTCTATATCATCTCAGAGAGGAAATCTAGTAACAATACGGACAGTGATTCGGCAGACACCAGATCCAATAGTTCAGACTCTAGCTCAAGTGGCAACGGGGATGACAGCAGAAGAAGAAGCAACAGGAGGGGCACAGGATCAGGATATGGACAGGGAAGGGGATGGGACCAATACAATTGCCCACCTATGTACCATACTCCCTACTATAATGGTCCACCACCACCACACCATATGCACCCATCTCAATTTGAACATTGGAAACTACCCAGTCAGTCAGTCAGTCAAAGTTCTTTATTGCGATAACTTAATATCATACAAAGACAATGGCATAAAAACGCAAATAACAAATAGCATGAATTAAAAAGCAGTTAAAAACAATTAAAAACAATTAGGACATTTAAAAAAGAGCATTTCAGTTAAAAATCTCTTTACCATGTGACAAATCATTAAGACTTTGTAATTGCGTGGTATTAAAGTGCATTAATAATAAAGTGCATGATAGAGTGCAATATCCCAAGGAATAATCCCCGCATAAATGTTCTACTAAGATACACACTGTGATCTGAAATTCATTAACCTGAAGTTGCCATCGGCCCGACTAGTTAATAAACAAGTCTGCACTCTTGAGTCTGGTATTCCTGCTCCTTATTGCTCTTACCAGGAAATTTGCCATGGAAAACATGATCCTGGGAGTTTGCAGCATTTGTAGGTAAATAAGAGCAGGTCGGACCAGAATGAATCCCGCTTCCTTAAGTATAGGCACGAGAAACTGCCTCCTGGCATCATTATAATAGCTACAGAACATTATAAAGTGCATTGTGCTCTGATCTGAAAAAAGGTCACATGAACATGGCGGGGCCTTTTCAGGGGTACTCCACTCAGAATAAAAACCCAGGTTAAAATGAATTAGATTAAATCTAAAACGGGTTAAAATGAACCTATGATAAGGGTTAGTCACCACATTAAGGTAGTTGTCAGGACCACTAGGTATAGCCAGCAGGAGGCTGGCCCTAACACAGGGTTTCTGTAGCTCGACTTCCTCCCTCTCCAAGGAAAGAAGGTCTTTCATAGCAACCTTGATGAGGACAACGTCATTGGATGTTATGGAGTCAGTGGCTGTGTATAGTTCAGGCCTCCCCAGCCTACAAAAACTGTCCTTAATGTACTTTAACCATCCTATCTTGTGTGCGTTGTCCAGGGTCAGACAATCCCTTATTATGGAATGGTTTAGGGAAATTTCAGGATTAAGCCACAGCTTGAGCCATGCGATTAATGGGGCTATTCTAACCAAATCGCTAATGAAGCCTTCTCCTAGCTCCTGGTGGACAGTATAAGATGGGGTTGACTGCGGGACGCCCAAAACTGATCTGAAAAATCTGTTTTCCGCGGTCTGTATGGGGTCTACTCTTTTATACCCCCAAAGGGAGCTCCCATATGAAGCTACAGAAATACATTTGGCTTTGTATATTTTGCTAATAGCTTCAAAAGGCCTGCCCCCTAGTCTTTTTGAAAAGCCATGAAGGGCCGCGGAGGTTCTAGCCAGTGTAGCTACTCTACTTTTTACGTGAGGGCCCCAACTACCTTTCTCATCAAAGGTGATCCCCAGATAGGGGAAAGTAGTAACCCGAACAAGTTTTTCCCTTCCGCAGAAAAAGGTTTTGTGGACGGATTTCCTTGAAGCCTGACCCATAAACATGATCTGGGATTTTTTTGCATTAATTTTCAGGTCTAAGGAACCCATGAAGGATTCGAAAGCATCCAGCAGCCGTTGTAGCCCCACTCCTGTTCGCGCCAGAAGCACCGCGTCATCCGCGTACAGGAGAACTGGAATACCCTGTTCCCCAGCACGTGGAATATCGCAAGTGACCTCTCTTAGAGCGGGCTCTAAGGCATTCACATACAACGTGAACAGTAGGGGTGCCAAGATGCATCCCTGACGGACACCTCTTTCAGAAGCAAACACTTCAGTACATCTTCCATCAGTAGAGACTCTAACTTTAGCAGACAGGCCAGAATGCAGGTCGGACAGTAGGTTGACTATAGATCTGTCCAGACCCATCTCAACCAGTTTACCCCAGAGCTTAGATCTATTGACCATATCGAATGCAGAGGAGAGGTCCATGAACCCTAGGTACATGGACCCATCCTTAGCTCTGGTGTATTTCTCAATCAGTAGGTGGAGATTGAGGCACTGGTCCAGGGTGCTTCTCTTGGGTCTAAACCCGTATTGGACATTGCTCAGGATGTTGTTCTCGGTGGCCCATGTATTCAGTTTTGCTAATAGCACTCTCCCTAAGATTTTGACTGAGGAGTCTATCAGTGAAATGGGCCTATAGCATACAGGGTCCTGCCTATTGCCTTTTTTAAAAACCGGAATAATAGTTGAAGTTTTCCAGGACTTCGGGATGTTGTCACGGTTTAAGGCGTTAAAAACCCTGCAAAGCAATCTAGACCAGAAGTTGGGGAAACGTTTAAAGGCATCGGCCGGAACACCATCCGGTCCCGGCGCCTTTTTTGTCTGTGTGCGACTAATGGCATCTAAAATGTCTTCAACTTCAAAGTTCAGGTGATTACCCAGTGTGGTAGTAGACTCTTCATGAGCACTATTATTGGCTAGGGACTGGCCTGAATATATGTCTCTAAAGTGTTGAATCCAGTCCTGATCTGGAATATTTGCTTCCAGAGGGGAGTTATCCTCGCCTGTAAGAAGGGGTTGATTAACAATTCTCCAGAACTCCCCACTATTTTTTAATATGGCAGGATCTGTAAGTTGTGCCCAAGCTTCATCTTTAAGCTCTTTCTTTCTGGTTGCAATGGCTTTTTTATATAAGGCCCTACTAATCCTAATAAGGTCGCGATCCTTTGGATCGGATTTGAGGGCGTTAAGCAGCGCAGAATGTGCTAGGGAACAACTGTGATCAAACCATCTTTTAAGAGGTTTTGTCTTGGTCTTACTGATCACAGAGAGCCTACCATTTATCTTACAGCATATGTTAGTAAATGCGAGAATGACATCCCCATCATTAGCATCAGTCGATAAGCAGACCCCAACCTCTTCCTCAGCATCTAACAAAAGTTCCTTAATGAACGGTTCTGGGGTTATGCTGTCCCATTTGAGTCTGCGTTTTTGGTCCTTCACTTTGATTGGTCCATCCATAAAAGTTGAACCATGAATGCGTCCCAATAGTTCACCCTCTCCTATGTCCAGAGAAACTGGGTTGTGGTCACTGAAAGCAGATATCACGGTTCTATACATAAAAACATTGGATAAAAAGCATGCAGAGATAAAAATATAGTCAATGATAGAGCCATTGTCTGAGCCCTTAAAGGTAGGGGCCCTGACCTCCTCCCCACAACTAGATTCATAAAGGTTCCATCTAGCAAGAAAGTTTTCTAGACATTCCCCCTGCTTATTGTGCGCCAGATGGACCATTGCACTGTTCGGGGGGGAGTCAACGTCATCACAAACACATGATAGTGAACAAGGATGTATATTAAAATCCCCTAAGAAATAATTTCAAATACATTAACATCCTCACTATAGACTGACAGAAAATCATCCAATCTACCGAGACTATATGACGTACATTCGGCAGCATTGGAGTTATAAAAATTAATAAACAAAATATTAGGAGACTCAGCACGAGACAGTTCAACGATGAGGCAATGTTCTGAACCTGAGGCTAGTACCTTGAGACATCCCTTAATATCAAGTTTAAACAGGCTAATCAAGCCCCCCTTAGCCCTTCCTGCTGAGCTAGCCACAGCAGGAATACTAAAGTAGCTGAAGCCATCAAGAGAAAAGGTGTTGTTAGTGTCCCAGGTTTCCTGAAAGGCGATAACGTCATACTTGGATATAAAATCTAACCAGGTTGCGTTATCTGCCTTTGTCTTAATGCCAGCAATGTTCCAGGTAAGAATACTAAAAACAGGCACATTGGTCCTAGGCTTTACGAGTTGTTCTGACTGAAGTCAATCATTATGGTCTAAAAATGAAAGGGGTGCAAAGCGATTGGACAGTAAGAGGGGTTGAGCAAAAGGATTCTGAAACCCTTGGGGTACAGAATGATTCACTGTATTGCGAGTTTGTTCAAAACCCCATCTCTGGTGTGTATCAGGGTTAGAATCCCAGGCAAAAGCTGGTGTTTTAGGGTATGTGACATTCTGTTGTTCACCATAAAAGAATTTAAGTGTCAATGGTACAACAGAACCCTGCCTACGCTGTGGTGGGAGTAAGTTGATTAGGATGTTAGGTAACACCCCTGTGTGAGTAAAACTTACTGCCACACAGTCCCCCTTAAATTTTTTAGGGCGATTGCCCAGCCATGAGACCCTTTTGGCTGTTTTAATTTCCTGGGCCAGCTGCCGCCCACCCCCTGGAGCTAATCTCATATTTGTTGTTAGCCACTGTAGGGCTTTATTAGACAGGGAAGATGGAGATTCCTCAGTACCAGCTTCTAGTGGTGGAACGTTCGCCAGAACTAGGACGACCGGGGAGGCTTCAACTATAAATTGAAGTGGGTCAGTTGGTTGGTCTTGAGCAGGGGGTATCTCAACCGTTAAAGAGCCCTCCCCTCTGCTGGTACCTGAACTGCTAAATGGTTGGTCAGGAAGCTGGGGTGGTGTATTACTAGGGGCTACAACTGGAATCACCCTCTCTTGTTCGTCCTCCTGACTTCTGCTATTACCCATATTTACCACGGCTGTCATAACACAGTCAACCCCCTCAGTTAGTTTGTTCATCTGCCCTCCCAACTTTTTAATCTCGGATTGAAGTTTATCAATTTTAGAGAGCAAAGGCTTGACGATGGTTTTAATTTTCAAATCAATTAACTCAGTGAGTCTATCGAGTAAATCCTCATCAATGGTATTAGTAGACTTAGCACGCCCCCCTCGAGTCTCCTTAGGAGGAGCTTTTGGGGTATTAACCCTCTTCCTCCTGGTCCCAGATCTTAGACCACCCCGCCTAGGTGGATTTTTCTTTTTCCCGGAATCCGAGCGGGAAGGAAGTTCAGTGATAGAGGTGTCATCATCAGTGGGAGATGCAAGAATTTCCTGGTCCTCATCACTGACCACTTGATTCCCAAGATCCACTAAGAGAACCTCGGAGCCAGATCCGGATGGTACGTTGCTGGACGCGGGGCCGGATTCCAGTGTTGTGGGACATATGAAACTGGCATCAGGAAAGGTCTGTAAAGAGTCTATGTCCTCCGGTGATGGGGTTAGGGAGGGGGATAAACAACGTAGGTCAGGTGACTGACTAAGACCCAATGATTCTCTCCTTTGAGAGTTGATTTTTTCCACAGTCTGAACCAAATAGTTCTTCATATTATTAGCTTGTGGTACTTGGTTCTTTTTAGTCATTATAACTAATGTAGCGCAGAGCCTAGGCAGCAAAAAATGTACGTGGGCCTGTTAAAAACAATACTGTCTTACTTGGTCTGCTGATTGCCTCTTGTGCTTCTGACAGGGATTCTGGCCCTGCCCCTGCCTCCTCCTGCCGATGAGGGCCGTAGGGGGCCCGCCCTTTGCCCGGGCTTAGCCCCGGGCGTCCCGCTCGCGTCCCGCGACGCGGGGGTGCTCCTCCTTTTGTATGCCTCAGTTGGCGCTCTCTGAGCGCTACCGCGTCACTCTGACGCGCCGCCGCGGTACCTGCCGGGATTTGGAGTCTCCCGGAGCGGCGGCGCGGAGTCTATGGTCTCCTGACTCTCGGCGGCGGCTTGGGCAATGGCTTCTCCTTCCTCCTCGTTATCAGGTAAGGGTATGCGACTCTCGGCGGTGGCGGCGGTTTGATTATGGTCTACCCAATGGCCCTTACCCAAACTACCCCTACAATAAGCGCATGTCTTTTTTAGGGAAGTGCCAGGGATGACCAGGAGGCAGGATGAATAGAAGGAATCAGGTACAGTGATCCCCATACAAGAACAAACCGGGGAGACCACCTGGAGCATGACAAATGAAACACAACCAAGCTCGAGTAACCAATCAGGCTCAAGAAACGGACCAGCCTATTTGTCAACTTAACTGACGAAACCTCTCCACTGCAGAGGCGCAGGTTTTGGAGAAAGTCTTAGGTTTTCCACCTACGGCCACATTGGACAAATTCAAGCTCAGCTGTGAAATAAATGAATTCATCAGGAGGCTCAAACTGAGGGCTTTCTTTGAAGGCAAACCATTGAAAAATTACACCAAGGGGGAAAGAGGTTTCAGGGTGAAATCCATCTTCATCCCTCCCACTACGCCAATCCCAGTTGAGATTTTGGCCTTTGAGAAAGCTGTCCTGGAGGAAATTGGGGAAATGAACCTGAACACCATCAGGACCTTTCACAATGCAACCATGAAGGAAAGGTAGCCATCAAAGAACTGGCAAATAACAAAAACTTTGTGAAAAGGCAGCTGACAAAGGGGGGAGCCATTGTCTTACAAGCAACTGAAGCATATTGGAAAGAATGTCAGAGGCTCCACAATTATGAGAGAAATCATGAAGTTCTCCTCACAGATCCAACTGAGTTTCTAAAAACACAAATAGGTCACATGATGGAACAAACCTTAGCACATGACTGGATTTCAGAAAAAAGGGAGTGTTCCTTACCAATAAAACCCAGGTCACTCCATAATTCTGCACAATCCCAAAGATACACAAACATTTGGTGAACTCACCTGGGTGACCTATAGTGTTGGGATAGGTTCTATTTTAGAAACACTATCCAGATTTGGTGATGATATTTTTAGGTGGCTAGTTCAAAACATCAATACTTTTATCAAAGGTACCAAGGGTGTTATACGTCTTCTAAGAGATACCTTGTTTGACCCAGAAATCCACCTATTCATGGGGATTGACATTCAGAGCCTCTATATAAGCCTCCTTCACAATGAGACCCTGATTATAATCAGAGATGTGCTCTTTGAGGTAGACTGGGACTATCAAACACAAAGAAATGTGGGGATGGAGTGTTTCAAGTGGGCCATAACCCACAATGTTTTTTAATTTAAAGGGACATTTTACCTACAGAAACATGGGACAAGCATAGGCAACACCTTCACATCGAGCCTGTCCCCTTAAAGGAGAGTCAGATTGCATCGTGTATTTCAAACGCATCAAACATCATGCATAAATCAATGTTCTCATTGTTTTCCTCATTTTACATGTTATGTAATATTGCTTGAGGTCAGGTTTTTGGCTAGATGTTTCATTATGAATGCATGCAAATAATTTGCTCGCTTTTACGTATTGCTGCCTTTTACAGAATAAGCCTCATGAAGTGAAGATAAATATAAATAAATATATTTATAGATCCTACCTACTGGTGGTCGCCTGTAGGTAGTTATAGTTAGGACCTTGTTTCTATTCAAAAAGCATTTTTTCTTTGCCAATATCTTTGGCGCCATTTGACAAATCTTCACAAACTTTTCAAACCAAATGGTTCACTCAGGTCTGCTGCTGTCTTGAAAGCTTTGTGGTGATTTGTAAAGCGGGGCCAAGAAAAAAGGGGGGTCCCAAAACTTGACTTGACCATGTTAATTTCCATAGGACACGGCTACAGCCCGAATTGCTGAAAGAAAGTACACCAAATTTAACAAAAAAGGTAGGTCTTGGTTCAGAGAGCGATTTTTTTTAATGGTTTAAATCCGTTCATTTTTTTTATATATCTGAGCACCGAGGACGAGCTTCATTCTGATTGGCTGTCAGCACTCCAAACCAGAATGTCCTGGCAGCCATCTTGTGACTCAGTAACCGAGTCACAAGAAAAAAGTTTTAAAAATGATAAAAAACAAGAAAAAAGGGCAGTGTAGAAACACCATGACCCCCTAGGCTTGCTCAGAGGGTCTCATAAGGACCCCCAGGGCCCAAAAAAGCATTAAAAAAAACAAATCAACCAAATTTGAGCTAGGTGCAAGAATCTCGTTGAAAAAAAAAACAAAGTGCGGGCTCCAGCGCTTCTTTTTCCATAAGTGTAAATATGTAGCGAGGGCCCGTGGGGGTCCCCAGGGACTGCCACCTCCCCGTGGCTTAGATAATTATATGCAGGGGGGCACACTGCTCTAGCTTCCAGGAAGCAAAGAAGTATTGTTTTTTGGACAAGGGGAGCTACATGCAAGCAGCTCCCCTTGCCCAAAGGCAATGCCGGCTCCCACAGGAAGCGGGGAGCCGGCAGGGACTGTGGGGACATTGGGGCTCCCCCCCACAGTTCCCAACTTGAGGTCCGGCCCGGGGGATGGGGCCCCCGGGGCCAATGGTGGCCCAGGGAAGGCCCCTTCCTTATAAATATATATTTTTTTAAGGCTGGCCAGGCCCCAGGGGATGGGATACCAGGGGCCATAATTGGTCTCAGGAGGGAGGCCGCGAGGCCCCCAACCATAATAAAAAATATATATATATATCTGGCAGGCCCCAGGGGATGGGGTCCCCGGGGCAAATACAGGATAATGGAAGTGGGGTGTTTTTTTTTCTTTGTATTTTGGAGTCACGACCCCAACACAGCTCTCAGCCCAGCTCCGGTGTAACGTTGTGTTGGATTCGCGAATTCACCTCAAATAAATAATTTTGGAAGGTAGTGTTGTATTTGTTGTATTTGTGAAGTTGTTTTAAAGAGGTACTGTGAATGAAGTTAATGAAAAGTACAATTGATAGAGTTAGTAAAAATATATAAAATTAAAAATTAATAGTTAAACCTGAAAAGTGTACTGTGTTGTAGTACATTTAATTCATACTTTTGCAGATTTGAGACGGATTCGCAAATCCTTAAAAAATGTTAAAAAAAAGTATTTATGTTTAAATAAGAATAAGATTTACTGCTGTGTTATAGGGTGGCTCTAAAAACAGCCTGTGTTTTTATTATGAGTATGTTGTAGCTACATGTAAGTGCGGATGCACAGATTTAGGCTGTTGAGATAGACTTTGTTCCCATGATCCGTCAAGTGTACTCCATCACTTCTGTAGATGTCATCCATATCAAAACGTAGATTGTTGTTATAGATGGAGCCCATCCTAAGGTCTCTGAGGTAAGCAGAAACCGCTTTATTGACATTCTTTCTAGATTTCTCAATCTGTGGACAGAATTGATTTGACCACTTCCATTTCTGTCCTTGGCATATACTACAGTATACAAAGACAGTTTGGGGCGGAAAGCAACATCAATTGTGCAAAGGTATCTTTCATGAGCATTTCTAGTCCTACCCAGTCAATGTGCCCAGGTGATTGTTACCACAGTGCATAATCATGAGGTCAGGGTGTTGGAGATGCAAAAAGGTTTTAACCAAAGGCATTCATTGGTGCCACTTTAATCCTCGCTGTGCTTCCATTTATTACCCACATTCTGCAAAGCTAGGTCTTTGTTAATCCCTCTGCATTCAGCATACCTTTTGCACCAGAAAACATAGCTGCACCCAACAATCCATACTGTAAGCATCTTGAAGGGATGTCGGAAAGTAAAGAAAAGATGTCTGTAGCTGAGTTAGTCAGTTGGTAGAATGAAAGGTATCTAAAATGGTGGACAATATGCTATTTTTGAAAAGTAGAGAATTGATTGGCTGATTAATAACATTGTACACTCAAAAATAGGATGCATGTTATTTTCTTTTAAAAGCATGTTTGTTATTGGTTAGTAAAACATTTTGAAAGGTTTTACCTTGTTGAGAGTAGTGAATTACATTGATTGTGTGCATAAGAAAATCTTTTATGAGTTTGTGATATTTCATATTCTATAAATCTATTTGGAAGGTGAGTTATACATTTGCGAGGTGTATTATGTATTAGCTTTATTTTTAATCTCTAAAAATTATTCACAAAAACAATAGATTTAGGCCTAGATCTCTGTATGGGGGGTGAGTGTTTTAAATTATTCAGCATTCCATCCATTAATTGTTCATTTTGCACCTACATAGAATCTAAGGCAGTAATTGGCAATATGTATTGCTCTTTTAGCCCCCAGTGCTGCTAATTGCAGTGAAGATCTTAGTGTTTGGCTGATGTCCTTGGATGGACAGGTTCTAGTGGCTGTTAGATTCCTGATCCACACACTGGGATTGGAACACAGGGTGTCTTGTCCTTCACATTCTGCTTCTCACATTATTGACCTGGGCTTTGATTACATTAGTGTGGTTATTGATTATTTCTTAGCTATTTGGTGGCATTTTATGAGTAAATTTTGCAACACGTTGTTTTGCACAACATGTACTGCGTAAGTGATTTCCCTTTTCCTAGATGCTTATACCGTATGTGAGTGTAAACTACAAAGCAGCTAATTTGCAGACTTTGTGGTAACGCAGGCTAGAATATGCGCACAAGATTTTTGCAGCCCTATCTTAATCATAATGGATTACTTCTAAGCTACTTTGACACACTTGTCTCCTTTCTCTGCCGGAAAAACCAGAAATGAAATAAATGCACCTCCCTGTCAAAGCGATCAAGCCCATTCTAGATGAGCCTATCAAGCAGTAGGACACCTACTAAAAGAGCCTTTGACACATCCTACAGTGCCCGACCTTATCTCGCAATTTCCCTGCTGCCTTTCATTGCCAGGTTTGCTGGGAGGAAAGTAAATCATTATGAGGGCCAAACTGGCCTGTTATTCCATTGGGTATTTTCCCTGGAGGTTGAAGCCACTGGAGGCTGGTTTTGAGCACCCAGGGCCTGCTAGCACCTCTGTCACTTTCCCAGGCTCTTTAAGATTAATTGTAGCAGGTGAAGGGGACTTCAAGTGAAAGTGAGGAGAGCAAGAGAGAAGGATGGGGAAGGGTGGGCGATCAGAGAGGTGAAAGAAACAGAGGAAAGAAGGGAAGAGTCAAATAGAGTGAGGAGAAGAAAGGGCAGTACTGGTTTGTGCATTTTTGACCGGTGTGGTTTTGGTTTCCCAGTCTGGCAATGATCATTGCCTGTCCTCCTTTGTCAATTCAGTTTCTGCTGGAGCCTGGGAAGGAAGGGTTCTGACATTTCTATAGCACCAAAATGGTGCTATTAGTTGATTTGGCTCAGATCAGGATGAGCTTGACCAGGGTGGCACTACTGATCAAATCCTCACAAAACATTCAGCAGCCTTTGAATGCTATGTCTTGTGCAGTCCTTATTAACAGACAGTATTGCGTTTATATGGGTAAAGCCTATTGAGTGGTTTGCTTCCTTCTTGGATGGGTGTTTTCAGTGTTACTCTGTCAAATTATCAGTCTTCCTTCACTTTTTTGTTTTGCAGCTTATCACAAAGATCATCAGGCAAAGCCATCAAATTTAGGGACATATTTACTAAAGTTTCATGCAACGCAAGGCAGCAAGCAAAGTTGCTGCACCCCTTTGAGTGAAAGAGAGAGAGCATAAATGCTCCATATTTATAAAGATATGGAGCATTTCTGCTCTTTCTTTGCCCTGGCGCAGTTTGTGCTGCCTAGTGCCAATGCAGGCACCCTTCCACCATAGTGCAAGGGTGCCTACATTACATGTAGGATTGCTTTTGTGCAGGAAGGGATACCTCTCCTACAGAGTTATGTCTCATTGACAAAGGCATAGCATGTTAGATGCATTTCCGGATTTACTATCTTTAGTAAATCTGGGAATGTACCTAAATCCATGGGTGGATGCATGGGGAGGTTCATGCTCCACCCATAGAAACATCCCAGCTTGAAATTTAACACAACGCAGACTAAGCTGCTGTGTTGCGTTACAGTTGTAGGGGATCAGTTGTTGCTATGCTCTTGTCAATAAAATACATGTAATACTAAAAGCCCCCGCAAGGCAGTTCAAATCTCCCATCACAGGACTTTAAAAATATTACTGAAGCCTTTGTGTTGTCTTTGCGCCACCTTGAGTGACGCCAAATCAACAAAAACGCTTGATAAATCTTGGCCTTAATCTTTACGTGGCTCCCTTAAACATACTTATTCACCAGTTTGGCCTCTAATTCTTTAAATAATATGATGACAGCACGCTAATTGTTGGACTTGATGGCAATTCTAAAGTCTCCCAGTCACACTTCTGTAGCTGACTGTTGACATTGGCTGACTGGATTAAGGACAACTCCCTGAAACCTAGCTCTGAGGCAACTGGTGCCTTAACTGCTGCTGACCCGTCTTCCATCCTGTTCACCAAATGGGTTCACATCACCTCTGGTCACAAATCTATGACCAGTTTCAGCAGTATGCAATTTGGGGTATGGATTCAATCAAGATCTCTCTTTCTCCTCAATTTGCTGAAGTTTCTTCCACCGGTTTCTGTTTGAGAGTTCTAAAATGTTCTTCGTTTTCTTCCTGCTATTGCTCCTCACTGTGGGGTCAAGCCTAGATTAATGCAATTCACTTATCTTGCTCTACCCAGTTATCAGATTCATTGGCTCCACTCAGTACAAAACCTGCTGGCTGTCAAACTCAAGTCAGCACTACCGTCTAGATTAGGGATGGCTACTGCAGGAGTGCCGAAAATCCCACCAGCCTCCTTCCCCATTGACAAAACCTTGCAGATTCTAACAGTCCATAGTCCTAACAATGAAGAGGTGAAACTGGGAATTTGGGTCGTGAGAGAAGTCACGCAAGATACGTCATCATCTGTTAGGTACTCAATACCTCTTGTGACAAAAGATCCTTGTGGTATCCTACGTTGCAGAACCTGCAGGTCATGGGGTTCTGTAACCTACTGTTGTTCTGTTACTATGTGATCATGTGCTCCTCTGTTATCTAGCACTTCACCGGAATGTAAGGGTGGGAGTTCTGAGCGAGCACTTGGTGAGTCTAGATTGGAGATGGTCTAGTCCCTGGATGTGGATGGGGTCTCTGTTCCTTGAAACTTGATTAACGGAGTTCACACCATTTACAGAAGTTGTTGTGGCTGTTTTACCCAACTGAACATTGGCGATGAGCAACCTCCGCATTTACGACTGAGAGGAGTTGACAGATTTCTTTCATCTTGGATATTAGAAAATGTATTTAAAGGAGGAAAAAAGCAGGATACCTCAACACAGTGACTGTGTGGCATGGGGGGGCAGAGGTAACATGTTTCACGGTGGGACTGGACACTGTAATAAGGTATGCTTTGAGTACCTTATCAGCAACGATAGGAACGTTTCCTGCTCAAGGGTGTTCCTGTGCTACAAGCAGTCCCTCGTTCAGAAGCAGGTGCCTTTCGACTGTATTGATCAAGTGGTGGTAACACGAGCTCTGACACAAACCATTGATGGCATATGGAATTGCGAGCTCTCATGCGGGTTCTCCGATGGCATCTGTGGCTGGGCCTAAGTTACTAATCTTGCATCAACGTGCACACTGCATCAGCATCAGGGAGCCATATTGGATTGGGCAAACTGTCCCGTGGAACTGCCCTTGAGCTGTGCACTTTGGGGATATCCACACCTTTCTTTATGTCAATGCCACCTGCTTCTCCTCAACTCAATGTTATTACGAGGGCATCACTGCAACGTGTAAACTTAGTGACTGTCATGGCAAGGCTGTTTCGGCACATAGCGTATCTCGGTGACCCGCACACCATTTCAGCAGAACCCATGTCTCGGTGGCAAACCCACCATTTCAAAGCAAATACCTGGGTGAAGTATGAACATATATAAAGGCCATCTGCGCACAAGGAGACAATGTCATTCCAAAAACATACGATATATTCACGATGAACAACAGTCATCCTAGAGAGAGAAATTAAATGTACTGAACTCAAGTTTAGTTTATTGTATTCATTCCTTTGATACCATTTTTTGTTTGTATGTCGACTTACATGCTGTCTGTTGTAAACAGATACACTGTGCATGCTTCTGCTCATTGTGTCTGTTGATAGCATTTCAGCTCGTCTGTGAACTGCGGCTGGGACTCAGACACCTCCCTCGGCAAAAACGTCAGGCAGCCCCCCCCCCCCCCCCCCCCCTCCCCCCGCAACACACAGGACTGACTACTGGGACAGAGCCTCTCTAAATGCCTGGTAAGTTAAGTTTAAAATTGTATATATTTCCTTTTTCCCAATCTTCCTTTTCTTTTACCATTGCATATAAGTGCATTGCAGTCAAATACGCCCAGAATGCCAACAGTACAGAAATCCAATGTGCTTGATTTAATAGACTATAATGTTGTTGCTCTAACTGTGAAGTTTAGCCACAACATTCTTGATTCACATGACAACTGTTTAGATGCTCATGACGAGCTCAGCTCGTCATGAGGCACAGTGGAGCTCTGCTTATGACGAGCTCAGCTCGTCATGAACAATGGTATTCATAGAATGTCAGCACAGAAGGGGAAAAGTCACAGCAGCCAAGGTGTCAGACTCTTAATGCACTAATAGTACTGTCACCAGGGTGAGGGTAGGGGTAGAATGGTTCTAAGTTAGGAAATGTTCTTACTTCAGGACGAATCCTTACTGTATGAATTTTACCTACATATGAAATATTGTGTGTTGGAGTGCTGTGGTATTCCTTTCTTACAAAATTGGGGGATTGGGCCCGTGATCCTAAGTGCATTCACACCTTTGGTAGTAAGGTGTGGGACTACCCTTTAAGCACCATATGTTGAAATAACTAACTTCATTTATACTAAACTAGCAGCCCGTCCCGACGTTGTCCGGGTATAAATTGCTGCCGGCCAGTAGTATATTGTTTTGTAGGATTTCGTTTTGATAGCATTTCTTATCTGTGACAGGCCTGTGAAACGCTCCAATTCACAGTGCACTGCTGATGCACTTAAGAGTGTGCGTTCAGTAGTGTGCGAACTCGAGTTTCCCTACTTTATTTTTCCTTGCAGTATTATATGGCGCGAACTCGACAACATGGCATGAGCACAATTTACATTACAGAAGAACACATTTATTTATGGTAGGCACGGGGAGACAAAGCGATTTGCCTGGAATCACAGGATGTTGAGCTGATGCCGAGATTCGAACGTAGCTCCCCAGCTCTAAAGTTCGCAATTCTAGAACTTGTGGCGGGAGGTGTGTCTAAAAGTGTATGTCGGTGCTGGCCATCAATGAGAAAGACGTGTGCCTTTTTCAAATGGGTGGTGAAAAAATATGAGTATGTTGCTGGAGATGTGGGGAGCCGTGCCACCAATGTACTTACCGGGGGAGGGTAAACACCCATTATTCCGCAACTTTCTTTCCGCATACCATCACTCTGCATACTTTCATTACGAAAGTACCATGACTCCGCAATGCCATTATAAAGCATGGCATTACATTTCATATGCTTTTACCACGCATACATTTACAACGAAATTCGTTATAAATGCATGAATGGTAAAAGCATGTTTTTTTAAATGTTTGGATAAGGTAAGTATGGGTATAGGGGTATATGTTTTGGAGTACTGAGGTATATGTTTTGGGGTGTTTGGGTATTTTAAGGGTTCAGATATTGTTTTGGGTTATGGGGTACAGGGGTCGTTTTAGGGTTTAGGTATAGGTAGGGTTTTGGGGTGCAGGGGTATTATTAGGGTTCAGGGCTAGGTTAGGGTTTTGGGGTATTTTTAGGGTTCAGGGCTAGGTTTGGGTTTTGGGGTGCAGGGGTATTTTAAGGGTTTAGGGCTAGGTTTGGGTTTTGGGGTTCAGGGGTATTTTTAGGGTTCAAGGCTAGGTTTGGGTTTTGGGGTACAGGGGTATTTTAGGGTTCAGGGGTAGGTTTGTGTTTTGGGGTACAGGGTTATTTTTAGGATTCAGGGCTAGGTTTGGGTTTTGTAGTACAGGGGTATTTTTAGTGTTCCGGGGTAGGTTTGGGGTACTGGGGTATTTTAAGGGTTCAGGGCTAGGTTTGGGTTTTGGGGTTCAGGGGTATTTTAGGGTTCAGGGGTAGGTTTGGGGGTACAGTGGTATTTTTAGGGTTCAAGGCTAGGTTTGGGTTTTGGGGCGCAGGGGTTTTTTTAGGGTTCAGGGGTAGGTTTGGGTTTTGATGTACAGGGGTATTTATCGGGTTCAGGGCTAGGTTTGGGTTTTGGGGTACAGGGGTATTTTTAAGGTTTAGGGATAGGTTTGGGTTTTGGGGTACAGGGTATATTTATAGGGTTAAGATGGGTTAGTGTTTAAGGGTGTTGGGGTATTTTAAGGAGTAAGGGTGGGTTATGATTGTGGGGTGCAGGGGTATTTAAAGGGAGTAGGGTGGGATTAGCACACGATATGAGACATGGCATGAAGGGCGGAAAGTACCACACGCCCCCAGCGTTTGTCACGCCCCCAGCACACGCCCACAGCACAACGCAGACACGCCCACAAGGGACTAATTTGCTGGCACGGTTCTTTTACCTTTTAAATGTATATGGTGGGCGTCTGCATAGCCTATGTCCTTCTGCTGCAACTGCTCTTTCCAACGCTGTATTGGGTGTTGTGATTGGTGCTGTGGTTCCTGAGATTACGCGCCTCAAAGGTTTGGGCTCTCTCTTTATTATATTAGTATGGATTATTTACTAATATGCCCACTAAATAGGATATTGTTAGTACGAGATGTGATTAGTCTCCACAACTACCTGTTTGTTAGTTCTAAGTTAATGTTTAAATTAAACAGCACTTTTAATAAGTGCTTTCTAATGTGGTGCTATAATGTGACCTAATAATGTCAAAGCTGCCACGTGTTAAAGAAATGCGCTCTTTACACTTTTGTAAAATAGCGCCCTCAGCTACTAGTGAACTAAATCGAATCAAATCAATATAATTGTCATTTGATTATTATTATTATTATTATTATTATTATTAATATTATTATTATTAGGGTGTTGTAGAGCGCATAGTAACCCGTAAGCATCCCAGCGCTAAAACCAAGACAGTCGAGAGGGTGTGTAGACAGGGAGACAAGGAAGAAGGGGGATCAAGGAAAGAGGTGCGTTTTCAGAAGTTTCCTAAATCGAAGGTGATCTGATTCCATCCTAAGTTTCCAAGGGAGGGTGTTCCATGAACTGGCTGCGTTCACAGAGAATCGCCGTCCGCCTGTACGGGCCTTTTTCACTCTGTGAACTGTAATGAGGTGTTCGTGGTCCGAACGAAGGGATCTTGTGGCCTTGTAGGGCTTGATAAAGTTTTTGAGGATGGGGGGGCCTTTGCCATGTAAGATTTTATGGGCCAGACAGAGAGCCTTGAAAGTAACTCTTTCTCTTACTGGCAACCAGTGAAGGAGCTTCAAGGCTGGTTTAGCCGATGATCTGGCCGGGGTGTTAGTGAGAAGTCGGGCCGCGGCGTTCTAAATTCTTTGTAATTTGTTGAAAGTGGCTTCGGGGGCTACCAGATAGATGGCATTGCTATAATCCAGCCTAGATAGAATAAGGCCTTGGATCAGCAATTTCTGGGAGGTGGGAGGGAGCAGGGGGAGGATTTTCCTGACTGATCTTAGAAGCCCAAAACAAGTCCCAGCAGTTTTTTTGGCTTGGGTTTTGAAGGACAGGTCTTTCTCTAGCCAGAGTCCCAGGCTCTTGATCTCGGTTTTGGGGGCCGGGGGTTCACCCAGACAGGAGGGCCAGATGTTAGCGGGAAGGGAGAGCCTTTTTGACCAAGAAGCAAAATTTCTGTCTTGGACCCGTTGAGTTTCAACGCTGAGTTATTCATCCACCCCTGGATTTTGGAAAGGCAGCTGTGGAGATTAGATGGTTCTTGGGTGGGATGGGAAAGGGACACCACCAGCTGGGTGTCATCCGCGTAGCTGATGATTTTCACTCCAAACAGGGTGACCACCTCCTCCAGTGGGGACATGTAGACATTGAATAATGTCGGGCATAACGAAGAGCCCTGCGGCACTCCGCACTGGAGGGGAACTGCGGGGGAGTGGGTGTCGTTCTCCCAGACCTGGAAGGAACGGTGATTTATGAATGACGCGAGCCAAGCCAGGGCAGTGCCCTCCACCCCGATGTCTCTGAGGCGCCTCTGTGCCCTAACTATTCAGGCTTCTTTCTCCTCTCCTGCCTAGTTGTCCCAAAAAAATTCATTTAAGCTCAGCAGGGTCATAGCAAGGACCAGTCACATACATTTAAATGTGTGCAATAGTGCAGAACACACACTTCCATGCACCTGTTAATATGTACACACACACGTTTGTGCACATATTGTTTGGACATAACAACATTTTCCCAAAGACAACACACATATACATGAACCCACAATTTTATTTGCAAACACTTACAAAGCACACATACTCAAACATTACATACACAAATACACATTCGTTCTCATATACACGTTTACACATTTTCATGCACTTGTTTGCATAAACTTGCACCTCCACACAGAATTACACATATCATTTATGTGCAGGAAGGGGCACCTTCCTGCACATAAACAATCTATAAAAGGGATTTGCTATTTCTAAAAAGCAGGACTACTGGCTTTGTCAAGGTCTCCAAAAGATTCTTTAAACACAATGGGCCAGATGTAGGTAGCCAAATACCGGTTGGTAACGGACGATTTCGGCCGTTACCGACCGGTATTTGGCTTTTGAGATGTAGGTGGGTCAGAATTTACAGAATCAGTATATTTACCGATTTGGTAAATTTGCCACTTCGGTATTTTACTGAATCTGTAAATATACTGATTCTGTAAATCGATATGTAGGTGGCACAGTTTGCAGTGCCACAGGCCCTAAGGATTTCCTATTTTACCACCCAATCCTATTGGGTGGTAAAATACCGAATTCCAGTGTACATGCACATCTGTGCATGTACACCTATGCCATGTGACACACAGACATGCCCTTAGGGCATGTATGTGTGCCACATGGCACACAAGCCTGCATTTGGGGTGCTACAGGGTGTCAAAGTGACACCCCGTTCCCCCTGCCAGGATTCGGTATTTACCGATTCTGTAAATACCGAATCTGTATTTCACATTGATTCCTATGGGCTTCAAGGCCCATAGGAATCAATGGGAAATACAGATTCGGTATTTACAGAATCGGTAAATACCGACTCTTACAGAATCGGTAATTTTTTACCTACATCTGCCTCCTTCCAATTTACTGACTCTTAAATACCGATTCGGTATGAGTCGGTATTTAAGAGTCAGTAAATCAGAATTACCTACATCTGGCCCTAAGTGTTTAAATGCTGGGATGCACTGCTCAACTTGCCCTGTAAGGGGCTCTATGTCATATGCAAAAGTCTTTTTTTTATGAAACACTTTAAATCAACTTTTTCAAATTATAGCCATACGTACACAAATTCCAACATTTGCGTGCATCAAAAGTTATCACACCATAATCACGTGTCAATATTCTCCATTTTTTATGGCATTTAGATATCTGATATACAGTTGTTAATCAGTTCAAAAAATCAAATAATCAAATAACAGCGTTTCCAAATGAGTGCAATTTCGTTTTTTATGCAGTTTCCAGTATCAACACATTACTAAAAACAGATATATGCCATAATAAACCAATACACCATTTAAATTACTAAGTACTTACTGAGCAACTTTTTGATTGTCAATAACCTATTTCCCAAAAAAGGTTTTAATGACCTTCATCAAAATTAGCATGATTCACTGCTAAGTTGTCATTATCAATAATGATTTTCAATAATACAAATAATGTATGCAATAATTCACTGTATCTCTGTCAATAAAGCATTTCAATGTTTCAAAAAAATATGTGTGTGAATCTTTCTTGAACTCTTATCAAGCTGCTACCCATCCTTAAGACCCACAAACAGGGGTCCCTGCACTCCAGATCCTTTGGGTTGAAAGGCCCTACTTGAGGAGTGCCTAAAACTACCACACAGCCTCCAAAACACGTGTCTTCTGACCTGGGAGACCTGGGATGCCTTCCCCTAAAGAATGGAAATGTGATTCTTGATTCTAAGACGGCCACTCGTTGGCCCTCAACCACTTCTAAAATGGTATGGTGCTCCTGTCCTCTGGTGCACCATACCCTCCTGAATCAAATTAGACACCTTTGCCTTCTGCCAATTCTTTACATGTAGCCTTGCACCGCAGCAAAATATTTTTCTTGTTTCATTTGTAAATCATGGGCCTCACCGCAAGTCTGGAATTGTTTTTAATGGCCAGGTGCCCGTGCCCCTCCTTTGGGGCACCCAACATGTGCTGGTTTCAGGGGACTCATGGAGAGCCCACTCCTGCTCAGCCATGCTGACAATCACAGCCAACACAACTGTTGTTGTGTGCACCTGGCATCCTCTTTCCCCTGCTTGTGCTCCTTGACCTGCCAGCAAGGAGAGCATAAAGGGCCTTATTTACAAGCACGTTGCACCACCAGTACGTCACTTTTTCCCATATTAAAAGTGATGCAATGGCGGTGCAAGGGTTTGTCAATAAGTCCCAAACTCTCTTCTCTTCCTGCCAGCAGTCACAGGTATGGGTTCATGTATTGATTCACTCTTGCTCTTCCCAGCCCCATGTTCATGGAGTGGAGGTAGGCACCCAGTGAGGCTCCCAGTGGTTTGGCCTTTCAGAGCAGTTAGGGTTCTTTCGGTGCATAAGTCACCAAGAGGAAGGGAATCACCAGGAACAGTACAGAAATAAAGAGAGTCCCATGCATGCCCTACAGCCAATTGCGTTTCTCCAAGGCCTTGGCCCTTTCCAGGGAGCCTTCAAAAAACCTTCAGGGGATGCTATGTTCATCCCCTGTGGTCTTGGTGGTGATGCCACTTCAAGCTAAAGATCCACACATACAAAGCCCTGCACAACCATAGACCAGCATACCTCAACCGCTTCCACCAGCCCTCCAGACACCTGCCCTCTGACATCCCTCTACCACACCCACGCCCCTCCCATACGTCGAAGCAACAACAGAAAAATGCTCCTTCTCTTGGAATGGAAAACCTGGCTGTGCAACTGAGCCTCACCCCTGCAGCTGCATTCTCAGTGCCTGGATACCCTCACAGGGGTTTAGCCTTGCTCTACAAGTCTGGCTGATTGGTTGAATTCCCTTCTATTTCTCTTGTGCAGGGGGTTTTAAGTGGGCTGGAAAACTCCAGATGCAAGGTACCTCTGCCCAATCTAGGGCCATACATCCTGACACCACCCTTGCCCCAACACCCCTGCTCAGTATTTCGAAACTTTCCATGCTAATTTCTAAGCCTAACTATAGCAAGCAAAGTGTGTTTTGGTGCAGACCTCTCCCATAGTGTATAATACTGTAACTACTCTGTATACTTCAGTAAAACACTTAAGATGTACACATTCACATTATTATAGCCCACATGTAGTTTACATGCTTGTAGTTCAGCACGAATCCATGAAGGGTCTCTTCTGCAACAGAATACCTGTGTGCTGATACCAGGCATAGCTAGATGGTCATCTCACTTGCTCATCCCTCACACACATGCACAAGCTTGTACTCACATGTTCATGTGATACCAACTTAGAGTCTCTTACACTAACTGCAAAGCAGCATGCCTTGTCTTAAAAGGTGGACACTGTTTTTAGCACTCTTAGCCCATTATCACAGGGTTTACATTGAGTCAGGCACAGGAAGTGAAACTCACTCACAGCACAAGTCATAATCCAACTGGCATAAAAGGAGAAGCATCCAGGGGGATTTAAAGGGTTGAACAGATTTCTCATAATATTATCGAACCAGGGTTTCGCTATTTGTTGCTTGTTGTTCTCAGCAAATAAGAGGAACTCTGTCTTGTTTGAGTTGTGCTTCAGGTAGGTGCAGGCAGTGTTTGAGGCACTGGATGTCTGGATCAGAGAAGACTTTCAACAAGATTTGTGTATCATTGTCATATTTGTGAATCTTTATGCTGTCATCTTTTGGCAAAACCTCAAGGGGCTCCATGTAGATGTTGAAGATGACAGAAGACAGTCTCAAGGGTGATATACACAGAGTATAGTGATATTTTGGGAACTGGAGGTACCCACTGCCCACATGAGCAAACTAGTGTCAAATGTAAAGCAAAGAGGAGAACTAGAGAATGACATTGCCAGTGAAACCCATTCAGCACTCCTGTGTGTGGATAAGTGCTGAATGGTCGATCAGTGGTTTGTAATTGAATTGCATACCACTGAACAGACATCAACATCTCGAAGATGGTAACGGATTCACAAAAGAGAAGCTACCACTTGTTACACAAGCTTTCCCGTTTACCAGGGATTATGGTCTTCTCCCTTCCTCTAATGTGTTCCTAAATGGGAAACATTTTTTAAAGAAGCACCAGTTTATTTAAGGAACATAGGCTTCTGTTTCAAAAAAACAAGTTTTCTCATTGAGATTGTAATCCCAGGGATGGTGGTTGTAAGAAAATGGATTATTAGTTGAAGAGGATGTAAGCCCAAAATCTTGTCAAATGTAACACATAAGTTCAATAATTAAATCTGAATTCAACCCCTGGTAGCTATGGCATAGAGTAAACCAATCTAAATTAAGAAAAATGTGTTACGTGTTTAGCAGTAGCAAAGCAATTAAAAATTCAAAACACAACACAATAAACATCCCAAAAACGATTTTTGAAACATAGAGAATATTTTAATTAAAACAATGACACAACAATGTTGGAAAATCCTAAAGGAGAAACTGAGAAATATATATTTTTTAATTTCAAAGTAAAAAGTGCATATAAAAAGTAAAGCGCCAATCAGATGCCACAGTTTTTTGTTTGATCGCGACCTAGTAGCTAATTCCTGTTGACTGTGATGAAGCAGAAGTTAGATGCACCAAAATGGTCATCCTGATCAAAGATTTTACCTTCTGGCTTAGTCTCTGAAATGGTAGTCAAAATCCTCCAGCAGGGCAAGGTCGAAGGCAGTATCCAGCAAAGTCCTCTTGAAGTCTGATAGTAGACGAGTTCCTGCTAAAGCCATTGGTAATGCATAAAAAGCTTTAAGCAGGAAAATAACAATTTTGTGGGTAGGTCCGAAAAAGTTGATGCCCAATTTGCGATCACTTTACGAGGCCTGTCTGTACAATCTACCCTAGGTTATCTAAAGACATCCGTACGTCACTGTAGGATGCACATCCTAGGGATTTATGTTTGCAAACAAATGAATCTCGCTATTTCTATGCAACAGCTGGTCAAGCCATTTGTATGTAAATAAAGCTAAGGACAGAATATATTTATGTGACATTCAAAAATATCGCATCAGCAAAGGATGCTGATGGGAAAAATTGGCAATGCATACATTTAAATGGGAGAATATATTTACATATGTTATCCTACCTGAAATACAATAAATTGCCAAAAGCACAATGTAGCTCAATTGTATTCAAGATTGTACTCAGCCAGTCAGATAAGGTATATATATATTGCTTACTGACTGTGCAAAAGAGCATTTGAGATGCAGTTAGTAGTTGCATTTCGAATGGCACACTCATAGACAAAGACATCCGATTTGTTTAGTACTTGCTGTGACATGAAAAGTTTTTTTTTAATTTGGAAAGTAGTCACCAAAACCACATCCTGTGCACATTGGTGCATGGACACTCTGTCTGATTGGGACAGTACAGTGGTTGGTGATAAAAGGTAATGTGATCTTCAAATCCTAAAACGGCCATCTCTTCCTTTCATTCTTCAAAATTATTTGCCATTGCATTGGACCAACATATCACCCATAATTCGGTGTATTTCAAAGAACAACTCTGTGGAAATAATTACTGTCCATGAATATATTATTATCTGCCTGTAACGATAAAGGAAAGGTGAGCGGAAAGTTCTACAACTCCCCAAACTCCATTGAGGCAGCACCCAAAAGGCACCAAGAACTTGATCTTTTGAGAAACATAACATTGTTGTCCCCTGCTCCATGAATGGGTTTGGCCCAGGTCAGTTGCTGTTCTGATCAGCTTGTATAAGGACTTTAGACATTAAACTAACCTTAATGAGGCACACATAGAAGTTGCAAAACATCGTTTTTTTAAATGGATTGTTTATCTGCAGGAAGAATCGCCTTCCTGCACATAAACAATCCATGGCCTTTGGCTGTTTCTATGTGTTTTGCACCATGCCGCACATAAATAAAGAGTAAAAACGAGGAGAAGTGATACATTTCTACTTGCTACGCAAGTTTAAGACCAGGTTTTCCCTTGTCTTAATTTTGGTGCTGCTCTATATTTACACCGCCCTTGTAAATATGGTTCAGAAAAGGGGGTGGTGATGAACAGAGTGTCTGAGTTGAGCAGACCACTCTTACCCAGTCCAAAGATCAGGGCTTGATCCATCACCGTTATTTATCTCACTGCACCATCCCAGCTCAGAACCTGGCTATATGCAAATCAGTCTGTCCCTGGCCCAGTGCATCATGGGAACAGGGCAGACTAAACTACCAAGCCAATTCTTCACCAGAAAGGAGACAAGCTACCGGGGACTGGTTTCTGGCATTTCAGCCGTCTTCGGCCCGGCTTGCTTGGATCCTGATGGTGCAGTGAGAAAGGGACTCATGTCTGAGTATACCCTGCCACACCTATAGTGGCCAAAAACAATTCAGAAAAGGGGGTGGTGATGAACAGAGTGTCTGAATTAAGAAGACCACTCTTACCCAGTCCAAAGATCAGGGCTTGATCCATCACCGTTATTTATCTCACTGCACCATCCCAGCTCAGAACCTGGCTATATGCAAATCAGTCTGTCCCTGGCCCAGTGCATCATGGGAACAGGGCAGACTAAACTACCAAGCCAATTCTTCACCAGAAAGGAGACAAGCTTCCGGGGACCGCTTTCTGGCATTTCAGCCGTCTTCGGCCCGGCTTGCTTGGATCCTGATGGTGCAGTGAGAAAGGGACTCATGTCTGAGTATACCCTGCCACACCTATAGTGGCCAAAAACAATTCAGAAAAGGGGGTGGTGATGAACAGAGTGTCTGAATTAAGCAGACCACTCTTACCCAGTCCAAAGATCAGGGCTTGATCCATCACCGTTATTTATCTCACTGCACCATCCCAGCTCAGAACCTGGCTATATGCAAATCAGTCTGTCCCTGGCCCAGTGCACCATCAGGATTCAAGCAAGCCGGGCCGAAGACGGCTGAAATGCCAGAAACCGGTCCCCGGTAGCTTGTTTCCTTCCCAGTATAAGAATTGGCTTGGTAGTTTGGTCTGCCCTGTTCCCATGATGCACTGGGCCAGGGTCAGACTAATTTGCATATAGCCAAGTTCTGAGCTGGGATGGCGCAGTGAGCTAAAAAACGGTTATGGATCAAGCCCTGATCTTTGGACCGGGTAAGAGTGGTCTGCTTAATTCAGACACTCTGTTCATCACCACCCCCTTTTCTTGTAAATATGGGGCAGCGTCAAAATCAATTGGGTATTGGGGTGGAACACTCACCACAACACCCATTGCCCGCCCCTTTTACGCTAAGTATAGTTGAAGGAGGGCCTTATTTACAAGTCTGTGTTAAACCAAGTAAAATGGCTAAATGCTGCCTTGTAAATAAGGTGAAGCCCATATCGTCACAGGAACATCACTAAAAGTGACTTTCCTGTGGTGTTCGGGGCTTGTAAATATGCCCCATTGTTTTCCCCATTCTATCTCCTGTCTCCACATTTCCTAAAGAACAAACATGACATTCTGTAACCAAACTTAAAGGGTTCATATCATTATCCCAAGGAGAACCACTTGCTGCCCTATATTGACAAGTTGATTGTATTTACTTACCCCTAAAACAAAAATGCTAGACCAACTAATCTTATTACATTTTCCCAAATAGTGAAGAAACAATATTTCAGTTTGTTGAGCTTTAAGATCAATAACATAATTTGGCTAAGAGGATTGGTACAACAATAGATTTCAAACCCTACGTTGACATAATCAAACAAACAAGCATTATTGTATGCCTAGTGTTGATGATTGTTAGTTGTGAGGATCTGGGTGTAATATATGATATGGCAGTGGGCCTTCCCATGGACTACACTTGCAAATAACATCATAAGTCCAGTAAGGCTCATTTGTCAACCTTAGGCTCAACCCTGGGCAGCTATGGCTTCGAGCAGCAAGACTAAACAAAGGAACTCTGTGTAAACCATTTAACAGCACCAAACAACGGAAAAAGAAAGTGACACAAGAAAGAGACACAACAACAATTTATAAAAATAGAGCATATTGTTATGAATGTTTAGAGTCCTTGATCATCAAAATCCACCGGAGAGCTCTGAAGATACATATTTTTGAAGACATAAATATTTTAAATGCAACCACAAACAAGCATTGATCAACAAAAACTTTTAAAACTCTGGCCTGGCATGAGTGACCACATCTGACAGGGCGGAGGTCTAGGAGTCCAGTAAGGATACTTTGGACAGTTACCTGGCCACCAGAGTGTTTTTAAGGCAGGTTTCCAACTTTACAGGACAACCACCATAGACATCAATGGAGTGGTCCTGATGCTGAAGATTCAGGCAAAAGATGCTCAAAGGATGCTCCTGGTGCTGTGCCGTTGACAAGGGTGAAGTGCAGTTGATCCCAGAGTCCTTGGTTGGGTTGAGGCAGCATTGACCACAGCACTTGGAGCTCCATGACATCCTTTTTGTGACAGAAGAAGGCCAGGTGCAGAGGGGCTTCTGATTTAGCAACACAGTGGTCCCAGAGATTATCTTTAGTGGGGCTAGTGTCCCTCTTGGGTAATGACGTTGGTCTCTTTTAGCACTCCCAGTCCTGGCAGACACTGGTGCAACTTTTGGCTACCTCAGATTTGTCTCTTGCCATACCCGTCGGCAGTCAGTGGCGATCACTCAGGTGTGGCTACTGCTTTGCCGTTTTGGGCTTCCTCAGCTTTTATGCCCCTGGTGCTGTTCCACGGGGCCTGTCAACCGACTCCTAGAGTCACTGCTTTGATATGGGTCTGTGAATCAGTTTGTCCTAGAGCAGGAGTCACCAGCACAGTTCAATCTCACTATACCAAAGTGAAGCAGGTGCAGTCCTTCTGATGGTGCAGCCTCTCTTCGTGCAGCTTCAAAGGCAGCAGGGCACTCTCTTGTCTCTTGGGGGCATATTACCAACAAGTAGCAATATTTATCGCTAAATAGGCTTAGCGACGATTTTTTTATCGCTGAGCATCGCCGGAATTTATCGCTGAGATAACGTGCTATTAGCAACGTTTATCTCCAAAGCGAGACATTTTCCGGTGATAGAGGCGAAATGCGCGAATATCGATGAGAATACAACGATATTCATGCATTAGCAATGAAATGCTCTTAGCCATGTTATCCACCTCCCATTGGATAACATAGCTAAGAACTGGTCTGAGCAGGTGTTAGTTTTTGGAGATATTCGCGCTTAGCGCAAATATTTCCATCGTTATGCCTGCCTTGCTAATATGCGATAGCGACGTTAGCGACTGCTTTCAGTCGCTAACAGGTTGGGTACGTCCACTTTGCATGTCATTAGCGATAAATATCGCTGACATGCAAAGCGGGCCCCAAACCGCTCGCTATCGCCTACAAGCTGTCGCTAACTGCTGTTAGCGACAGCTTGCTAATAGGGCGATATAATTATCGCCGCTTAGCGGGTGAAAACGCCCTCTAAAGCGATGATAATTCACTATCACCTCCCTTGATAATATGCCCCTTGGTTCTCTCTTTAGATCCATGGTGTACTAAAGTTAAGGGTGCCAGGAGTGGCAGTTTTTACCCAGGTAAATGCCCTGGGGGCAACGCGGTCACTAGCCTATGGGCTAGTAGGTCCCCTCTTCTTTGGTGGCAAAGTTCTGTGTTGTGTGGCATTTGACTATCCCAGAATGCAATGTTCTTGCTACTTTTAAGATGTCTAAACTTTCTTTTGACTGTCAAGAACTTGGTAGCCCACCACAGAGGTGTGGCTACTTGAGGGCTACAAGCCCCCGGGAGAACCAGCTTCCACATGGGTTTTCCCTCTCTGGCCCTGTCTCCAACTTGTCTACCGGAAAGAAAGGCAGCCTGCTCGGAGTGATGTCCCATGCGGCCCTTCAAAGGCACTTCCCTTTGAAGCTCATCCTTTGGGCTAACACCCTTTGCAGCCTTCCTGGAAGAGGAGGTCACATCTCACTCTGAGGCAACTGCCTTTGTTCCTGAACCTGGGAGTCGTTCACACATCTCCCCAGGTGTGTCTTTGTGTTAGGGCCTTTGTGAGGCCCCTGGACTACTTGAGACACCGAGTGGCAACTTTCTAAAAGTTGCTTACCTTTAACAATGACATAAATCTCAACTTGGGCATCAAGTTGAATTTAATGCTGCAATTAATTTGATACCTTACAGTACCCAGTTAGGTAGAGCCATTCAGGAGTTAGCCAGGCTTTGATGCCAGCCAATAACCCTGTGTTAACCAATGGGGCCACTACCTTTCCTCAGCAAAACAAACTTCTTTAGGGATTTTGCTTCTAAGACAGATATAAACCTACATGTCTTGCTTAATATTATACAGCTCCTGCCATAGGGCTCGATAGGCCTTCCTTAGGGGAGTCTTACATATGTATATGGAAGGGTGGCTTTACCATTGGTTTTAATGGCAAAGTCGAACTAGCAGTGCACACACTGCTCTTCCAGTCTGCAGTGGCAGGCTGGTGACCATTTTGTCGTTTAGCAAACTCAGGATGACACAAACACCTGGGTGGACACTCTGCCTTACATACCCTGGGTACCCCGGGAACCATATACTAGGGTCTTATAAGTAAGTCAATACTTGCCAATTGGGGACAACCAATCTGACATACCTTTTGTAATGGGAGAGGTGAGAACACTGGCACAGAGGTCTGGTTAGAAGGCCTCATTTCACTCTCAGAGTGAAAACACTGCTGCTATTGGTTCAAATGGGACATAAAGTGTGTGTGGGGGGGGACATGCACAAAGGCCTGTTTCCTTACATTAGGGATGCAGGAATAGGTAAAATAATGTTCTTTTAGCTGCTATTGTTGCCATCTTTAATCTATTCAGTATTCACAAAAGGACTCTTTGCTCCAATATTCTTCTTTGGTAATAATCTTCTTGCATGCTGGTAGCTCTGACATATTGAAAAAGTCAGCTATGTATGGTCAATAGGTATGTATTATAAAATGGTTACATTACAGAAAGAAATACTTATAGAGTGCAAAAAAGCATTATAGATAAGATTAAAACATAGCAATAACAGTGAATATCAAACTGATCTGCTGACCTATGCTGTAGCCAGACCTGGAGCTTCGTTCCCACGGCATTTCCACTTTTCAAATTGTATGAATTAACCAATGAGGATGTGTTCTTATCCAGTAGCATAAAACAAAGACAATATAAATTCAATGTATGGAACAAGAGAAGTAGTTGTCTTTTTTATCACAAATGTTTAAAAGCTGGGTTTCACATTAGGATGAAGAGCAGTGTGAAGAGATCAAGCATTTTGAAAAAAGATAGTATTTTAGATTAAAGTAACTATGAGGCATATTTACGAGCCCCTTTGCATCGCTCTAAGGCCAAGCAATGTGGTGCAGGAGCTTCGCAAATTAAAAAGGAGATTTTTGTAGCCACGCAACCGCACCTTGTGTGGCCTTGAGTGGCTTCATAAATCTCGAGTAATGCAGCGCAGCGCAGTTCGCTGAGTTGCATTACTCTGCACCAGGGAGGCGTTTCCATGGGCATTGAGTGGGTGTTCCCAAGCAACATCCTTGGATTTTGATGCATTCCCAGATTTACCTGGAGAGGTAGACCTGGGAATGCACCAAAAACCTACGCCTCGCCAGGTGAGGCATAACGAAAAAGAAATATGCTTATTTCTCTTCGTTTTTTCCTCTTTCTATGTGTGCTGCATCCTGCAAGTCTCCGGGGATTATTTTTGTGCAGGAAGGGCAACTCTCCTGCACAAAAACAATCCTTATAATGCAGTCACCCAGTGCCTGCATTGAGGCTAGGCCGTCAAAAGGACGCCAACGCATGGGAAAAGGAAAAAATGAGCCTAATTGACTTAAATAGGGCGCAATACTGCCCTTTCTGTATCACGCAGTGCAGGCAAGCAAGGTGGCTTGCTACGCTGCATGACTTGGCCATAAATGGCCCTAAGTGTTGAATTAAATTGTTACCAGGAGTAAAGGATGTTTCAATTAGGGTCTTGCCAACCGCAGAGAGTTTGAGCAGTATTAGTGATAATTAACTTTTATCAAGTAAGTAAATTTCCTTTACGTATTCAATGGTACAATAATGCTAGTTTTTAGCATTTTCAGAACATTCTCTTTAAAATAAATGATAGGAATATAAATAACAGTAATCAAATATGACTTAATTGCGGATTTCATTATCATAAAAATTAATATTAATGAATGAAAATATAAATATTGTGCAGCAGAATAAATATCATCTATGAAAACATAATGTGCCTATTTAACAGATATAAAGAATAACCAGCATATATTGTAAATTAAAGATTGTTATAAAACAATGGACATGTACTTCAATGGTGGCTTCCTTATTTCTCCTCCTGTGAATAACAAGTTTAGTAATTTGTCACACCAGAACAGATGAAAGGACTCTTACCAAACTGGAATGAAGTGCTTTTATGGAATAGCCAAAATGCATGGCCAGTTTAATTTCCTGATTTAGGAAATTGTATATGTTTTACACAAAGTGAGCAATGTCAGTGATAAGTTAAGACTTAGGGGCCCATTAGGATGGCGGGGGCGATCCGCCGGCCATCCGTGCCGGAATGACCCCGCCATATTAGTATGGCTGGGGGTGTCCACGGCTGACGGAAAGACTGTCTGCCGCTTTTACGCCCCGGTCGCCTTGCGACCGGCACGGAAAAGGGTTCATATGGGCTTTGACAGATGCCTTTCCGTGGCGGCAATGCAGCCACGGAAAGGCAAGCGGAATATGCTTTGGGGGCCCGATGCGAGCCCCCATGGATGCCGGGGGGGTAGGGGGTGCATATGGGGGTACCATAGCCAGCAGTTCCATGCACAGCATGGCAGTCACCGCGCGGTGCCTGCCATGCTGTCCATGGAAGTGCACAGCATGCTTCCCTGCCATTGTGGTGGGCGGTGCTTAGTGCACCGC
The DNA here is from genome assembly GCF_964263255.1 of Lissotriton vulgaris. Lineage (NCBI taxonomy): Eukaryota > Metazoa > Chordata > Amphibia > Caudata > Salamandridae > Lissotriton > Lissotriton vulgaris. Next base: position 1,606,948,983 of record NC_141695.1, on the reverse strand, counting down.
CCGCCACAATGGTAGGAATGCTGGATGCGCCCGCCACTGTGGCGGGCACATCCTAATGCTGGCCACGGGACCCCCGCCCTTATGGCGGGCGGTCCCTTTCACCGGTAGGATGACACATCCTAATGGGCCCCTTCGTTGTTGCCACATTTTTAGGCTGATAGCTGTCTTAACTAGTTGAAGAACTGGAGCAGTGCCATTTTATCACCTAAGAGAGTTATAAGTTCTTGCTTGTCACAGGAACTTTAAAGGCATGTGCTTCTTTTGCCTGGAAATGTAGCTATATATGCGGCCGTATCTAAATAAAAACAGAACAAGGCAAAATAACTACATAAAGTAACATCACAGCACAAAACATAACAGGCTCTGGCACATCACAACAAAACAGGTAAAGAAAACACAACCACTAAGGTACAACACAATAAATTCACATTGCAATAATGCAGCACAAACTATAGCAACAAAAAAAACAGCAGAACACATTCAACATCCCAAAAAAGTGGCACCTGATGATTATATACACTACTACCACTACACCTATAGAAAATGCTCTTTTGCACCTGTCTGATTAGTGAAACTAGCTTTCTACGCATCACTCAAGAGTTATAACATTCACTTTTGACAACAATATCATATACTAAACCACTCCAATTTTACAGTTATGTCATTTTATTTATAATATTTATATTTGTTAAACACTTTTTTTATTTTTAAACCAGCTCATCATATAATGCGTATACTGAAGTCACATTGCGGCTATACAGGTACAGCACAGTTTGAGTGATTATCATATTTAGTATTAATTTTGAAGTTGATGAGCTTCTTCACAAGTACACCACTACAGAGACACCGCATGAGTTAATGATATCAGGGTTGTGTTAACTGAGGGTGATGAATTGTTTAGTGATGGTAGGTTCAATCCTGAAAATACCCCAATAAATGATTAATTAATGGGGAAATAACTATCTATGGGTCTGTTTCCCCTTTCCTAATTCTTGCTCTGTAATTTGTTCAAGAGATGTTGTCTGCTTTCTGCAGTCTTTTTGCTTGGAAGCATCATAGACCTTATAATTTCTGAATTACAGGTCCCTCATAATGAAGGCCCATATTTTGCACATTAAATTGGTGTTGCTGGTTAGGCATGTACATATGTAACATCTGTTTGTTAGGTTAATGGAAATTTAAATATCCTACATCACATCACATATAAATTACTACTATGCATTAGTCAGTTACAAGAGTAAATAATGCAAGGTGTAAAGTGATCTTGGAAATGTTAGAGACATATAAAACAAATTCAATTTGGTCATGTTCTTGCCAAACAGTGGCAGCTCCTCCACTTTGGCAGAGGGGAGTCGCCCCCGCCAGCACCTACAAAAACATGAAATTCAAAACTATGCCAAAAATAGGTTTTAAACCCGTTTTATTATTGTATAATTTTTCTTCTAAGAGGGCCGATTCGAGTCTTGAGGGCAGTGACAGGGGATAACAAGCACTTAGGGGGAGCCGTAGGTGTACTTCCTTCAGTGCGAATGTGGGTTTGGACGGCCAAACCCACATGCGCACTGAAGCTGTCTCCAACCCGAGCTGCGTTGCTGGGTTTGATACAGCCAGCACAGGCTCACAGTGTCCCTGAGAGCCCAAATCAAGGGTGCTCAGGCCAATCCTAAAACTGCTCTCATGCTGTGAGAGCTGCATCAGGATTGGCCACAGGAGATTCTGGGAGCTTGTCTGCAGAGGAGCAGAGTGGAGCGATGCGGATGAATGTAAGTTCTCATTTTTTAATATTTTTTTTGTCATCCTAGTCCCACCACACTGTCCTGCCGCAGCTGCCATTGTAGCTAAATAAGTATTTTTTGTTTTGAAAGAAAATACTTTCCCATTTTTCCAGTTGGAAAATGAAAATCGAATCGAAAATGTTTCACTGTGGTTAAAAAAGTATGTTTTCAAAAATGGCCGAAGAGTTCCTTCTCTGGAAAGATAAATTGCTGAATAAATAATTCAAAACAACAGTACAATCCATTACATTTTCCAACAAAGAAAATAACAAGAACATGTTGTGTTTAGGTTTGATGAGTCAAAAAACCTGTTATGGAACTCCGTCTCTTGTGGGAGTTAAAATGTGCACAGCTTGCTTTTGTCAACATCTAAGCTAATGTGTATATTTGTTATTTCCTAAAAAAGGTGACAGTTAATCATGAGAATTTTTCAGTTCTGCTTCCAATCCTAAATATTTAGGGGTTGATTGTGATGGCGGTCGGACCACCACCGGCAGGCCTTCAGTGGCAGTCCAACTGCCTACAGCGCCTCAGTCCCACCACCGAATTATGATGCTTGTGGTCGGACCACAGCGGTCAGATCTCAGATATTGATGGGCGGTGGTGAGAGTCACAGCCCTGAACTATGGCGGTGCTGAGCCAGGCACTGCCATCAAGATTACAATATCCCTTTCTGACAGCCTTTTCATGGTGGGAACAACGCCATGTAAAGGATGTCAGAACGGGATATTGGGAGCCCTACACAGGGTCTCTCCAGTCGTGGGTCACTGTAAAGTGGCCTTGGGCCACATGTAGTGCCCCCACTCACCTCCGTGCACCATGTGCCATGCAGCACATGGTGCATGGCACACAGTGCACGGACGTGCAGGATGTGTCTTTATGGTGTTGGCAGGTGCTTTGACCCTTTTCTATGGCCACAGCATGCCCCCACTGTGTTGCAGACTGCCAGCCTAGCAGGTGCATCCTTTTAGGGCAGTTGCACCACCTGCATACATGTTGGCAGTCTACTGACTGCTGCAATAGCGGTCGGCGGTCCCATCGTCCGGCATCAAAATGATGCCCTTTTTCTCTTTAGAAAGTGATCCAGACTGCTCTACAATGACTGCCGAAGAATACCTGTGAAAGTCTATTTCAGAATTGCTGGACAGACTCAAACATTGGGGATTTACACCGCATTTTAAAGCAAGTCTTCATAAGTTGTTGAAAAATGCCATTTTTTAAATTCGGCATTTGATTAAAAGTTAAATATTGCTATGTTGTGCTATAGTCATGTTTTATTTCAGTGTTATAGTCATGTTTTATTTCTGAATATTGTGTCTTGTTGTATAATCTAATACAGGGAACATCTGAATAAATTCAGTACATTTTTCTTTAGAATAAGCTGCCTCAGGTGAGCTTCACCCCCCACAGCTCTTTCCAGTTGAGCTTTTCTTTATTGTCTACAATGATTTTGCGGGGAATGAGATTTTAATATCTTTTATGATCAATTTGATAACTTATCTCATTCGTCAATTTTGGACCGCTTGATTTCTGTCATTGAGTAAAAGACAGCCCCTGCATAGGTTAGATAAACCCCATTAACTGACGCCACTCTGAAGAACCACTTACAACTGATAAAGTTTTAAAGGTTTAATATAAAATTTAGAAAAGTTGCATATACAATCCTCTCAGGATCAAATTCATCTACAAACGAATACAATTAAAGTCAGTTCCAAAATCAGCAAATTAAAAGCATCGATATGAAGTGGTTCTTCTGCGTTATCTACAGAAAGAGAAAAAAAAATCAAGTTAAATCTGTCCCTACTCTATACTAGGTGACATCCCTACTTCGCAAGTTTCTAGAACCCTAAAAAGGTGTCAGCAGTTTGACTCCCTAAGAAGTTCAAACTCTCTTAGCCTCTAAAGGTAACTTAAGTTTAAGAAGCAGTACCATCTCTGCCTACCCATCCGCTCTTCTAAGGGTCCTCGGCCTACTGCTCCCTTGCGCTCTGATCTCTCTCAGCGCATCTGCTCAAGTCATCTGCTCTCTTGCTTGCCTTCGCTCTCGCTTCGCCTTCGCTCTGAGCAATTCGCTATCTTCTCCCCGGGGTGCTGTCCCTAAAATACACAATCACAGTGTGGGTGGAACGCTCCTTCGACGCCCACCGCGGACTTTCCCCCATGAGGTCATTTTCTCGCTCTTTCCATGGCCTCGTCTCTTCGCGTCGTCCGTTAAGTTGACCTTTCTCCTTAGACGCCATCTTCGTCTTCTTGTCGGTGACTTCATTCAACTTTACCTTTGACACTTTCGAAACAAAATCTATCACCTTATCAGAACTTTTATTCTTTACGGCTGTACTTTTAACCTCATTTGGTCCTGTGAATGGTCATTTCAAAACAAGACTCAAATTCCAACCGTCTCCTCTCATGTTTAGGCGATAAACTTCGTCCGACATTTGTCACCTTAAATCTAACAAGAACTAGACTCTTTGGCTCGCACATTCAAGTGAAGGCTATTCACGACTCCTGTGAGCCCACTAAATTACCAACAGCGGACTACACTCCTGCGAACCCTTGGTCAGTCAGGTTATAATCACAAATGACCTAAACTCTTCTAACATTCCTACAAACTTCTTCTACACAGTATAACCTTTAACATACATTTATATATTATCGTATTTTAGCAAATCCCTGATTATACTTGAATACATTTTACATAGAATACAAATTACGTAGAATATAATTTTATATTCTTCATTTGTTACATCGTTATATATATATATATATATATGCTCTCTGCACATTTCTCCATGTTACATTTCTCGCCGTTTCTGCATTTAAAGTTACACACGTACATGAATTCTACTTCGCACGTTCTTCTGTTCGTAAGCATTTCTACACATTTCTACATTAGCCCACTACGTATTCGGCCTTCTAAATCTAATGCATTCTAAAGTGAATACAATTACATTTCCTATATTACTTTGGTTACGTCTGTTAACTTTATACTTATAAGCGTCAACTTCACGTTCAATATACATTTCATTCCTACGTTATATGATATGCTCCTAAATATGACTCGGATATACGTTTTATTCAAATTGCGCTCTCTCAGTTCCCCCCTTTGAGGACTTTTAAGAGTCATCACTAAATGCAATTTCAATAGCACCTTTAAACAGAACTAGTTACATCATTCCCTCTTTTCATCATTTCAAGTGCTCTCAAGCTTTTGTACTGTTGATCTTGTAAAGCAGCTAATCTCCTTTCTTGTTCTCTCATAGACCTTTGTAACTGGTTCGTCCTATACCATTTATATAGTTTCACAAATCCTAACAATGTGATTATACAAATTAATACTATTAATACAGGTTTTAATATGTACCATACTATACTTTTACCAAGGTTGGCAAACCAACTTCCAACCTTTCCTACTCCATGACCTACTTTTTCCCAAACATTTATTTTTGTCAAATCTTCGATTTCCTGATGTATCTGTGTAATGTTTCTTATGACCTTTTCAAGTGGTTTTGAATTATCAGGAATATAAGTACAACATTCCTGAACCTTCAAAGCCTTGCAAACTCCGCCTTCTTTTGCTAATAGCACATCAAGAGCAAGTCGATTCTGAAGAACCATTGCTCTAATCGATTGCATCTCTCCTTCTATTAGCATTAATGACCTTGCAGTACTTGCAGATAATCTATCTACGACTGTAGCTAGTCTCCTGATCTTAACATCGTTAAGTATTAAACCTAACATAGGAAACATCGCTCCTACTACTTCTGCATCTCCTACTTCCCTTTTCGTTCTTGTCGAAGCCTTTCCTTCTATAATCGCTAAATCCTTTGCATGATATATTTTGGGGAAGACAATTGCCAAGTAACACGAACCATACCAATTGTCAGGCAGTTTTACATAGGCATTTCTCCCGCATACAAAATATACATTAGGAATCACTTGCATCTCCTTCATGAAATCCTTCGTGTAGTACTCTAATCGAAAAGCATATTCGCAATTTACTTCACCTACAAATACACTCTCATAATATGTCTTGCTTCGAGTTAAACATAACTTTCCTTTCTGCGTTCTATCCAATGCTATTGGACCATTGCTACCTTTCTTTTTATGTGCCTTCTCTTCTTCGGTCCAATCAGTTTTCCACTGTCCTGACATTTTTAGAATCTTCTGCCTTCTGTATCGGTCATCTACTTGTCCTATAAACTTTTTCTCAATTTCCGACACTTTGCAAGTCAGATTATTTCTGCGTGCGTATGATGTATCTAATGTATCCCAAGGAAGGAAGAATTTGGCTAGTCTATCCTCCTTTTTATAATAGTCCCACTTATTCATTTGTTTATAATTCGGAACTTCAGGCAGTACCGAATCATAATTTGAAAAGTAGTACTCAAATCCTTCTCTACCATAAAATATACTAAGCAATAAACTACATGTTATCCCATAAGTCAATGGGAGATGATGATATCGGATGCCCTCATCTACAGAAGCCGGCAATTGCATACAAACGTAGCAATCTTTGGCCTCCATGGCATCGATGTATTCGTACAACAGTTTAGCATATGCATTTGACCTAAAGTTTCCCTGTGACTCGTCTACATGTAATCTACGAGCTTCATCTGCCAGTAACGCCTTTTCACGAATTACATTGCTCTCCTCCTTTTTCCCATCAAGAGCAGGTTTCAAAGTCGTTACAGGCTTTACATCTGCTATTTCTTTATCTGTTTCATGTCCTACTATGTATGATATTGTCACTACTGTAATTATGAGAAAAATTACTACTGCTATAAGTGTACCTATAATACATTTAGCTTTTCTGTTTGGGTTGCCGTTCTCCATGTTGTCAAACAGCGTAACTCCTTCTTTTGCGAAAAAGTTTTCTTTTCAGTCTCTGCTTGATTTATTTGCTTCTCAGTTTGTAAAGTGCTCTTTATCAACAAAGTCTCTTCTTCGCAACAATGTCTCTTTATCTTTATCAATAGACAACCCTAACCCTTCTCCGTCCTCTAAATGTAATCCCTAAATTTATTCTTCTTTCCACTCGGCGCTAGGTTATCTTCTTCTTTATAACTTATGTACAAAAGTCTTTATGCATCGACAATTATTCTCGTACCTGCAGCTCTCGCAACAAGTTCCAATAATTCAAAACGAATGACTTTTTCTTCTTCTTCCGGAATTTGATGACCAAATGTTGGAAATTGTAATCTGTTTAGCACTAAATCTTTAATCTGACTCAAGTATGGGGGTATGGGAAGTGTGAAAGTCAGCAATTCCTCAGTCTCGAGTCCAGGAGTCAACATCCATATCTCCACTGCCACAAATGGATCGAGATCGATTACTTTCACGTTCTTCACTCTCCCAGATTTCTGTCCCCAAGACATCTGCTAGATAAGTCCACTCTGGGGTGGCGTACCTTCTGCAGGGCACACGTACCCTTCTCGATCTTCTTGGACTCTCAGTGCCTGAGTCTGTAGTTTCTTCCTCTTCTTGATCTGATTCTTCAGAAATTGGGACAAGAGTTTTCTCCTGTTGTACTTTCAAGCTTGGCCTCCTTCTTCTCTCTGGCCAACTGGCTTCGTCACTCCTTGTCCTCCTGCTCCTTGTTCTGGGACTTGTCTCTTGGTCACTCTCAGCTTGTTCAGTATCAGATTCGATCTCCCAGTTACTTTCTTCTCCTGAGGCGACTTCGGTCTCACTAGTGTCTTGACCCTCATCGACCTGTTCTGACACAGTCTCAGCCTCTTCGATCACCTCTACAGCTTGGTTTTCCCCCTCTGTGGCTTCTCCGCTTTCCACTGGATTCTCATCCGAGAGAGGAGCTGTTTCTTCTAGAGGTGTTGGCACTCTTCGAGTGTGTGAAGCGTGTATCCAATTTGGCAGGCCTCCACACTTCACTGCAGTGTTCGTAACAAGTATGACTTGAAATGGTCCTCGCCAACGCACGTCTAAGCAGTTCTTCCTGACATGCTTTTTCACCAAGACCCAGTCCCCTGGACTCAGGTCATGGCACAAGTCTTGAGCTGATGGAACCTCTGCAGCCTGGACCTGGAGGGACACAGAATTAATGGCATCAGATAGTCCCTTGCAGTAGTCCAAGATCAAGTCGTCTGTGATGTTCAATAACGCTGCAGTCGGAACCGATGGCAATCTCATAGCTCTCCCCATTAGCACTTCATGTGGAGAGAGACCTGTTTTCCTATCTGGTGTGCTACGTATGCTCATAAGAACCACTGGTAGTGCGTCTGGCCAACTCAGGGAGGTTGATGAACAAACTTTGGCAAGTCTGGACTTAATTGTGCTGTTGATTTGCTCTACAATCCCTGAAGCTTCTGGTCGATAACTGCAATGGAGCTTCTGATCGATACTCAAAGCTGAGCACAGCATCTTCACTATTTCGCTGTTGAAATGAGTTCCTCTGTCCGATTCCAAAGAGGATGACACCCCAAACCTCGGTATTAACTCTCTAAGTAACAATTTTGCTACTGTAAGTGTATCGCATCTACGTGTAGGGTAAGCCTCAACCCATCTAGAAAATATACAAACAATCACTAAAACGTATCTGAGTCTATTGCATTTAGGCATTTCTATAAAATCAAGCTGCATCCTATTGAAAGGCCCCCCAGACCTCCCAATGTGACTCAATGTAACTGGTGTTCTCTTTCCCACGTTTAGTTGCTGACAGATCGCACATCGCTGACATACTGCTTCTGCCGCTACCCTAAACTTAGGATTAAACCACGTTTGTCTGAATACTCTCACCATGGCATCTCTACCTATGTGTGCTGATCCATGCAATTTCCTTGCCATTGGACTAACAAGTTCATTTGGTAAAACTGCTCTCCCATCGGCAGAGATCCAAAAATTCATTTCGCTTTTTATACACCCAGCTGTTTCCCAGCCCTTTTTCTCATCATCTGGTGCATTCTCCTGAACACTCCTTAGCTCATCCCACGTATCTACAGTGTCTAACAACATTGTCAATTCAGTTCTTTCTTGGATTCCCCCCACCTTCACATCAGTGTGAGAATATCCTTGTTCTGCGCAGTAACGCGCTACTTCATCCGCATAGCGGTTACCTTGTGACACAAAATCTTCGTTTTTTGTATGCGCAGTACATTTAACTACTGCAATAGCTGTCGGGCCTTGCAATGCCTCTAACAATAGTCTCACGAATTCTCCATTCCTAATGGGAGAACCCGAGGAGGTCATATAACCTCTTTGAGACCATAACTGCCCGTAATCGTGAACTACCCCGAAACCATACTGGCTATCGGTGTATATGGTGACTCGAATTTTGTTACCTGCTAAACAGGCACGTGTCAAAGCAATAATTTCAGCTACCTGAGCGGAATGTACTCCTTCCAGGCAAGCGGCTTCTACGACTCTGGTAATCGTACAAACTGCATAAGCTGCTCTCAGCTGACCAATATCGTCTCTTACGCATGAACCATCGACAAAGAAAATTTCATCGGGGTCAGTCAATGGCTCATCTACGATATCGGGTCTCGGTTTGGTGCATAGTTCAGTCACATCAAGGCAATCATGATCTGTACAAATTTCATCATCCACCTCATTTGGAAGTGGCATCAAAGTTGCAGGATTCAAGACGGAGCATCTCTTTAGGGTCACATTCTCGGCAGCCAGTATGACCTGCTCGTAGCGTGTGAGCCTGCTATTCGTCAGATGCTGAGTCTTAGTCCTGGTCATTAACAATTCCACAGAATGCGGTACATACACCACTAACTGATGTCCCATTACCACGCTTTCAGAACGCTCAATGCTGACACCCGTTGCAGCTACGGATTTGATACATCCGGGCAACGCTGCGGCTACTGGATCTAATGTAGCCGAAAAATACGCTACTGGCCTACGCGCATCTCCATGAATCTGGGCCAAAACTGCTAAAGCGCATCCCTCTCTTTCGCAGCAGTAAAGCAAAAATGGTTTTGTGTAATCAGGCATTCCTAAAGCCGGGGCGCGACATAAGTCCTCCCTCAGCTGCAAAAACGCCATCAAACAATCCTTGTCCCATGGTACCGGATCACTCACTCCTTTGTGCGTCAGTTGTAATAAAGGTTTTGCCTTCAGTGAAAAGTTAGCTATCCACTGCCGACAATAACCGACCATGCCTAGAAACATCCTGACTTCTCTCTGTGTTGTAGGCGCGTTCATTTTCATAATCGCCTCTATTCTGTCTGGAGACACCTTCCGTTTTCCCTTTTCAATCCTGTGGCCCAAGTATTGCACTTTGGTAAGACAATATTGCAATTTACTTGGAGACACCTTGTGCCCGTTCTCGGCCAAGTGATTTAACAAGGTGATGGTGTCTATTCTGCAAGCTTCCTCTGTTTCTGACGCAACTAGGAGGTCGTCTATGTACTGGACTAGAACTGAGTTCTTGGGCAGTACTAGACTTTCAAGATTTCTCTTTAATAGCTGGTTAAAAATCGATGGGCTTTCTGTATACCCCTGAGGGATACGACACCATGTTAAAACGCGATCTTCCAGCTTAAAAGCGAAAAGATACTGGCTCTCTTCGTCTAAAGGAATCGAAAAGAAAGCCTGGCACAAATCTATCACGGTGAACCATTCAGCTTGGAACGGTATCTGAAATAATATCACTGATGGATTCGGTACCACTGGACAACATGAGACAACAATATTATTAATCTTTCGAAGATCCTGCACTATCCTGTATTTTCCACTAGGCTTCTGCAAACCCATAATCGGTGAGTTACATGGACTACCCACGATCTCCTTCAGTATTCCCTGTTTGATCATGGATTCGATCACAGGTTTTATTCCTGCAATCGTCTCCGGTGTCAACTTGTATTGTGGTGTTCTTGGGTACTCGGCATTGGGTCTTACCATGATCTTTACTGGTTCTACCCCTTTAATCAGTCCTATTTCCTCTCCAGTAAAATCCCACACCTCAGCTGACACTTTCTCCCTCAAGTCCTGTGGAAGTTCCTCCACTGTTAAGGTAGGATATAGTTCCACGCATTCCTGCGAATTTACAACCTTGAAATCGGCATCTTCATCGTTGGTCTGCACTTCTACTCCTTCAGGTGTGCAATGTATTGTGCAATTCAGTTTACACAACAGATCTCTTCCTAGTAAACACACCGGGCTAGAATCACAGATCACAAACTGATGTTCGTCACTGTAATTCCCTATCTTTACTGACACTGGTTCCGTCAGAGGATTCGTCATCCTCTTGTTTGCGACTCCTACCACCTGAATCATTTCTCCTGATATTGGCAGACCTGGGACTACCGCTGATCTCAACGTGGATCTAGTGGCTCCCGTATCCACCAAAAAGGTTGTAGGACATCCAGCTACTTCAGCCTCTACGTATGGTCCTCTCTGATCTACTTCCAGGGCTGCTCCTAAAGTACAGTCTTCTTCCCTATTCACTCGTTGCCCTGTAAGAGGATCAACGTAGTAGCATTCTTCTCCTCCTACAAACAATGGCATCTGTCTATAGGTTTTCCCTCCATTCGTAATGCGAGGCGGTTGAGGAAACGGGGCTCGAGGAGTCTGAGTCCCCCCTTTGACAAACTTTCCCTTCGGGACTGTTGCTCCCTTAACCACGTTGTTCTGTACCTCTTCCTCCTCCTGTTCTAATTCCCCTGTCTCAATATTATAAGGACACTCGCGTCTCCAATGTCCCACCTCATTACACTGATGACACCTGGTTGTCCTTTTCAGTGTTGCGATATCTATTCTCGGTCTCGGTCTTTCTTCCTCATCTCTGCTCTGATTATTCTGTTTCTTTGCTGGCGTTCCTATTCCCTGTTGTCGCTGTCCACTCTTTCCAGCTGCTTGCATCTGTACTAACATCAGCTTTTCCTTGAGCTTCTTTGCCTTTGTATCTATCTCATCGCTACAGTACCTTGCATACCTCAGAATCTCATCTAAAGGTTTGTTCTGCCAGCAAATCAAATGCTGTTGAATCATCAGGCTTATGTCTGGTCTCAATCCGAGAACAAACTTCGACACAAACTGTCCTATGTCTTTAGGATCCATTACGTCCAACCCACTGTACTGCTTGAATGCTTTCAGTAACCTCTCATAGAACTCGTGAACTGTCTCTTTAGGCTCCTGAGTTGTTCGATCTATCTTAACCCAGTCTATATCCTGCACCGGCACTTTCTCTTTTAGCCATGTTATTACTCTCTCGTATTTTTCCATGACTCTGTCTGATGGACCACCTGTCTGGGTATCTCTCGGAGGCTCACAAGCGGGCCATTCAATACTAAGTTTGCATGCCGTCCACAAATCTCCGGGTACCACGATATCGAACAAAGTGTTCAAATCGATCCACAGTACCTTAGAGATCTTCACAAATCTCTCTACCTGCTTGTACCACTCCACGGGGTTTTCTCTAAGCTTCGGGAAGGAATTAGTGAATGCCGCTAAATCCCCCCTACTCCATGGTACATGCACGTAGTTTCCGTTCGCGATTTCTCGCAAAGGGAAAGCTTCCATTCGCATTAAGTCTGTATCCTGAGACTTCACTAGTGTACTCCGTCTGACAGATCCCTTCTTGGACCATCTTTCCTCCCATCTATCCAGATCTCTCCATATCCTAATACACATGACCAATTCCCTTATGTGTACTCTTAGCCCAATCGTTCTGCGCTCATCTAGATCTTGATCCGTGCAATTCAGCCTATGGTTGGCCTGTAAAGCCTTAGTCCGTGATATGTCTATCATGTACTTTTCTGCCAATTCAGATAACTTCTCATGAGCTGCTCTCGCTTTCCGAGTAACGTCTTTAGATAAAAACAGTATCTCATCTGGTGCGTACAGCTCTAACCTCTCAATTGCCACTGTGCCGTCAATTATTTCGTCTAAGTCTGATTTTAAACTCATTACATCTATGCGTCTTGCTTTTATTTCAGCTCTCAGTACGTCAGTCCTAGGTTGTTCTCTTGCATCCCTCTCACCTCCACTATGCGCCCTACGCCTGAGCACAGGTGAGTTATGAGGAATTTTTCTTCCATCTCTTTGTTCCCACCTCTCTAGATCCCAAGCCTTTCCATCTTCCCTTGGGGTGCGGTGGAGCAATGCTCCATCCCTCAACCCTACATTCCGTTTTTTTGACTCGGTTTCTCCAGATACGAGATAAGATCCTCCGTGCTGTTCTAAACCACTGTAACTTGTTTGCTGTCTGGTATCACTTAACAAACGATAAGGTCCTTCATGGCTCTCCATGCTCCCGCGATCTCGTTCGTGATCACCGGATGTATGGCGAGACGTTTCGCGACTCCCTGTATTCTCATGACTTCGTTCTTGATCACCGGACGCATGGCGAGACCCTTCGCGACTCTCCATGTACCCGTGATTCCGTCCGTAATCACCGGAGGCATGTCGAGACGTTTCACGACTCTCCATGTTCCCGTGATTCCAATGTTGCACATTTTCATCCGGAGTATGGTGTGTGCATCTGAAAGTGTTTCGGTACTCCTGCGTCCTTCGTTCTCCCTCACTAAAGGTGACGCGAGGCACTTCCCCACACCCTGCACTCCTGTCGTTACACATTTGCCGATTGCCACTAGTAGTAGGGCAAGTATCTCCCCTGCTTCCTTGACTCCCTCTCTCCCACTCCGGGCTGCTTTTGCCAGCTCCACAATGAGAGAGGATCTTGTTGTCCTGGTCTCTCCAATCTGCTCCTGTTTCTAAACTTTTATTCCGAGCCTCTTCAGCAGTATCCCATTCTTTCAGATATTCCCTTAATTCCTTATAGGATTTCGGTTTTGGTCCCTTCAAATCCATTGATCCTCTTTGACCCCCTTGTTCTATCCAGGGACCCGTTGCGGAATCTAATGGGGTACTCCGACTCACTGGTGCTAGTATCTGCCTCTGAGGATTCATCGTGTTATTCCTATTCTCCATCTCTGCCCTTTCCCTGTCCCATCGTGCCTGTTCCTCCTGCTGGACCCCCTCTGGGTTGTAGATTGACACTATAGGGCCTATGGTAACAGGTACTTGTAGAGCGTCTGGCATTTGGTACGACCTTGCACATTGCGTCTCTGGCACCTTCTGGACCACAAATCTTCCCACTACTCTCTGTTCGGAACTAGCTTGGGGTATTTCTTCACTCTTGTTGGAGTCCCACTCTGTTACTGGGATCGATTTATATTCCCCCCATCTAGCTCCGTCCCCTTGCTGTAGTATGGGACTTGCGGTTTCGCTGTTGTACGGAGGTGGTCTATCTGTTAATAGCCTATCTATCAGATCCTCCTCCGTCTCGCTTTCGTCATCTTCCTCCTCTAGAGGTTTCTTTTCTCCCGTAGCTTCTATCATGGTGAACAGTTTGTCTGCTTCTATCTTTTGCACTCTCCACTTCTCAGCTTCCTCATCCCATTTCGCATCCTGCACTGCCTTTACTGATCGTCTCACTCTTTCTTGGCGCCTCTTTACGCTCTTTTCGTGTGCCGCTCTAAACCATGCACTAAGTGCTTCGAACTGTGTTGGCCTCGGTAGAGGTCTCGTTGCAAGCATTACCGCTTTCAGTTGGTTCAACACGTCTAGCTTAAATGTTCCGAATCTCGGAAACGTCAGTTCCTTTTCCCCTTCTGTTAGCCTGTTCCACTCGGAGATCCATATTATCGAGTGTAAGCCTACATTTACTGCCATATGATAAGTTGGTGTGCCTTCTGGTGGAGCTTCTTCTCCAGCATATAAGTTTCTTCTATTCCTCCTAAAGATTTTTCTTAAACCCTTAAAGCACTTCATTTTTAATAATCTACGATTTTCTCTTATTAATTCTCTTCCTTGTTTATGTCCCGATGACAACCACCAATCCCTGTGCGACTCTCGCTAATCAGCCTATCCCAACTCGGTTCTATGCTAACCGACCAATCTCAGCGCGACTCTACGCTGACGTCACTTGTTCCCTCTGCAGCAGTTTTCTTCGTTTCTCAACTCGTCTCGCGGTCTTACATGCGTTTCATTCATACGCCGAAAAATGACTACTTCCGTCCAAGCGATCACTTTTCTCTGACTGTACGGCCACAGTCTAACTGTAATTGTCACCTCAACTAGCGAAACGTCTTCCTCTTACGGTCAGACGCTCACCTTAACTGATAGGTTACTTACACACAGTAAACGTATGACCAGCATGCGTTTACTCATACACTCACTCAAACGCTCCCCCTATCATCGGTCTGCGGGCGATCAATGGTACCTCATGACCCCCTTTAAATGGTAGACAAATTACTCTGGGTGTTCGATACACCCGAACCACTTAAGCCCTCTCTGGACATAAGATTTTATCCGGTTGCGCGCGCTCACAACCTTCCCTCAATCACACTACAGGCATTCAACTCCGCTTGACATTACAACACAGGAACAACATAAAACACCGCAATCTTACAACGCATGACCCTTATACTCACTCTCGACCGACTCTGCTGCTTTTCTCTCGATGCACCGTCAGCACCTTCTTCGGCAAGGATTCTTCTTCTGGTCGTCGATGACTAGGGACCTTGGGGTAAACTAAACCTGACCTAGGTTGTCTTCCTCAAGAAGAAAACCATCTTTCTCTGCTACCAACTGCGGGGAATGAGATTTTAATATCTTTTATGATCAATTTGATAACTTATCTCATTCGTCAATTTTGGACCGCTTGATTTCTGTCATTGAGTAAAAGACAGCCCCTGCATAGGTTAGATAAACCCCATTAACTGACGCCACTCTGAAGAACCACTTACAACTGATAAAGTTTAAAAGGTTTAATATAAAATTTAGAAAAGTTGCATATACAATCCTCTCAGGATCAAATTCATCTACAAACGAATACAATTAAAGTCAGTTCCAAAATCAGCAAATTAAAAGCATCGATATGAAGTGGTTCTTCTGCGTTATCTACAGAAAGAGAAAAAAAATCAAGTTAAATCTGTCCCTACTCTATACTAGGTGACATCCCTACTTCGCAAGTTTCTAGAACCCTAAAAAGGTGTCAGCAGTTTGACTCCCTAAGAAGTTCAAACTCTCTTAGCCTCTAAAGGTAACTTAAGTTTAAGAAGCAGTACCCTCTCTGCCTACCCATCCGCTCTTCTAAGGGTCCTCGGCCTACTGCTCCCTTGCGCTCTGATCTCTCTCAGCGCATCTGCTCAAGTCATCTGCTCTCTTGCTTGCCTTCGCTCTCGCTTCGCCTTCGCTCTGAGCAATTCGCTATCTTCTCCCCGGGGTGCTGTCCCTAAAATACACAATCACAGTGTGGGTGGAACGCCCCTTCGACGCCCACCGCGGACTTTCCCCCTGAGGTCATTTTCTCGCTCTTTCCATGGCCTCGTCTCTTCGCGTCGTCCGTTAATTTGACCTTTCTCCTTAGACGCCATCTTCGTCTTCTTGTCGGTGACTTCATTCAACTTTACCTTTGACACTTTCGAAACAAAATCTATCACCTTATCAGAACTTTTATTCTTTACGGCTGTACTTTTAACCTCATTTGGTCCTGTGAATGGTCATTTCAAAACAAGACTCAAATTCCAATTGTCTCCTCTCATGTTTAGGCGATAAACTTCGTCCGACATTTGTCACCTTAAATCTAACAAGAACTAGACTCTTTGGCTCGCACATTCAAGTGAAGGCTATTCACGACTCCTGTGAGCCCACTAAATTACCAACAGCGGACTACACTCCTGCGAACCCTTGGTCAGTCAGGTTATAATCACAAATGACCTAAACTCTTCTAACATTCCTACAAACTTCTTCTACACAGTATAACCTTTAACATACATTTATATATTATCGTATTTTAGCAAATCCCTGATTATACTTGAATACAATTTACATAGAATACAAATTACGTAGAATATAATTTTATATTCTTCATTTGTTACATCGTTATATATATATATATATATATGCTCTCTGCACATTTCTCCATGTTACATTTCTCGCCGTTTCTGCATTTAAAGTTACACACGTACATGAATTCTACTTCGCACGTTCTTCTGTTCGTAAGCATTTCTACACATTTCTACATTAGCCCACTACGTATTCGGCCTTCTAAATCTAATGCATTCTAAAGTGAATACAATTACATTTCCTATATTACTTTGGTTACGTCTGTTAACTTTATACTTATAAGCGTCAACTTCACGTTCAATATACATTTCATTCCTACGTTATATGATATGCTCCTAAATATGACTCGGATATGCGTTTTATTCAAATTGCGCTCTCTCAATTTATACTAAGAGATTTTTTTTAAAAAGACAGTTCACTGAATTTGAGTTCTCATATTCTTCAGCTCTTCCCTTTATTTATAAGAACATTTCTTTACCAAAAAATGAGAAATGTGATGATTTATTTGTACCCCGTGCTTCTGTAGCTTGGCTTATCGCCTTATATTTTACATAGCTATGTTTAAGGCTTTTTTTGGTGGACTTTATAATAGCATTACTGTAAATAGTTTTCAGTTCACCCGCCATAATTTTTAAGGAGTTTCTCACATAAACAGTTTCCTGTAGAATTTTCCGAAACTAAACTTGCTTGATTTCGCTCATAAATTTATTTTGTCACCGGTGGCACATAGTCCAGAACGTTAACACCATGTCAAAAATCTTATTTGTCTTTGTCTTCTTTCATAATAGGTGATTCATTTCCTTTTATGTTTTGGCATAGATGATCTTTGTTACAGGAGAAGATAAAGCAGAAGGTGTGCAAAAAGGTTATGCAAGGATCGTTAAATATATGCCTAAATCTCTACTAATCATACATTTTAGTAGCAAACATGGAAGGTTTTTGTAGGGATAAGGACTGTTGATACCCTTTTTAAGTGTGTTTGAATCCCAGTATGGCAGTTCCCAAAAATAATGTCAGGCAGACCAATGTACCTAGAGACTTTTTAGAATTCCCTTCCATATTGCTATGAATGTACAGCAGTATGAAGCCACGGTGGAGATTCCTGATAAGCCTCAAGCGTTTGCAGAAATGGATAATCCAAGGACGTCTCCTCCTCTTTGATACATATTCGCCTAGGATTACGGAAGCACTCTGGTGACGGGGCAACCTTTGTCCCGCCTTCGGTGTCATAGACACTAAGTTAAAAAATGCCAGCTTCAAGGAAAAAAAGTACCTCTTCGAAACAGGATATTCCCTTTTCAAATCAAACAAGTATCAAGAGGCAATTTACTTTATGGTGGGCATCTTGAAGCTAGGAATCACAGAGATTGTTTCTGAGACTGTGGCCCAGGAACTGGAATGCTCACCCAGCACAATTGGTTTGCATAAAGAGCAAGAATGTAGTAAAGTACCATTTTTTGTATCGTCTCCACATGCACATGGTTATGACTCTACTAGTGCACTGGAGTCTGCAGCTCAGACCCCAGTGACTGTACTCTCTCCTAAAATTGTTATGTTTGGCTTGGTAAACCCAAATTGGCAAAGACTTTACCCCCTTATAAGTCCCAGTATATGGTACTAGGGTTACAGAGGGCATAGTTGGTAAAGGGGTCCCCAGGGCTGCAGCATGGTTTTGTGCCACCCTGAGTGATCCAAGCAAAATACTGACAGCAGGTTTACCATTGTAGACCGCAGAAGCAGTGCAAACTACACAAACTCAACTGTGCCCTCACCATGTGCGGCACAATCAAATGCAAACCTGTAATATATGTCAGGGACCCCTAAGGAAGGCCTCATCAGTCCAGGAGGCAGGGTGCATTACATTAAAGGTGAGGACATATAAGTGCAAGCTTATATGTCTCTATATTGGCATTCCCCATTGGAAACTATTATAACTGTTAACAGTCCATAAGGTAACATGGGCTGCCACCGGGCGTGCTGGAGGTTGGCAGCTCCATTATGATACCATCAAAATATGTCATGTTTGGTATCAAACAATGTGCCTACTCACCCCTGACACAAATCTCATGCCCTGGGTGATTTGGCATGCACCAAGTGCATGACGTTAGAGGTTTCCCACCTGGTTGCCCCAGCTTCACTGTGTTCTGGCTGACCAGCCTGCACTTTCCCATGCCTGCTGCTGTCAAGATAGGATTCTGGCTCCTGCCAGGCAGTGTGGTCTCTCTCAGGAGTCAGAAACAAAGGCTTGGGCAGGAAGGATGTCACATCTCCTTCCTCCCAATCAGGGTAGTGAAGTGGCAAATCATGGCGGTGAGCCTCAAAGGCTGCACCGTCTCTGATATGCTTCAGGGCTGACTCCCAGTGGAGGAAACAGCCAGGCACAATTGCACTCGAGCAGGCAAGAAATTAGCTGTGCAGGGAGGTGCACACCACAGAAGGCTGCCCATACCTCCAGGGTAAGCAGCCTGGTCTGTACACCACAATTGGATTTCTGCCATCTTTAAGAGTGGCAGAATAGATGGTTCTGGGTAGAAAGGGCGACCTACACCCCTGGATCTGGTCACTTCAGGAGCAGACTAGCTCCAGGGACCAGATACCCATTGGTTGCTAGCTCCTCATCCCTAACTCCACTACATCTAGGATTTAAGGGGCCCCTGACACCATAACCTCAGATCTGAATAAGTTGCATCAAGGAAGGACCAAGAGGAGACCTGTGTTGTTGACAACAGGACTATGGCCACAGCACCAAAGCAAAAGAGTGATCCTTTATCCCTATGGGAACAGACTTGGACCTGAGTGAACGACCCTCGTCCTTGCCTAAAGCTCTGCACTCCTGTAGAGAGGGACCCCTGTGGAACCCAGACACACCCTCATACTCCCCTGGACTAGTGGCACCAGTCCCCTGCAAATTGCAGGTAAAAACACTCACCGGATCCAAAGATTCACTGGCCATCGGGCCCTCCATGGGAATCGCCCAAATCCAGGATGGCCAGACCATTGTGGGAGTTGTTGTCTCACCTGCCTCGAAGTTTCAGGCCGCTACCTCACAAACCCAGACCCAGTGAAGTTACAGGACCTTTTTACCATGTTTACTGCTGCCCCCTACTCTCAGCACTGCATCTACAAGGAACACTGTGCAACTTTCATCTGTTGTCAGCATCCGTGTTGTGCTATTGCATTGTGTTTCTTGCAGCATCCTGTAATTGGTAAAATCAGCACCACTGCGGCTTCCGTTCAGCATCTAAGATCAGCCAGGACAACTCTGAACCTGGACTCCATGGGCTGGGTAAAATTGATCCGACTGTTATGGCCTGGTCCAGGGGTCTATACGACCATAACCATGGAAGGGTCTCATGTAACTTGAACTGCAAGGGACCGATTGTCACTAGTGTTTTTTCCCAATGACCGCAATATTGTCTTTTTCATGTATTATTCTTCTTTGATTTAATATTGCTTCAATATTCTATCATTCCGGCTATGTGCATGCTATTCCATTCGTTTTGGTGTCCAAATTAAGATAAACACACACTCTATTTTTATAAATTGGTGTGAAATTTCTCTTGAGTCATGTCAATTACGTATTGTCCATGTTGGTACTCTAAAACGCTTAAAACATGTTCCTTTAGTAAAGCCTGACTGCTCTTTGCCACTCTTCCAGGACTGAACTAAGGATTTCGTCATGTGAATCCAAGGACCATCTTTGGGGTACTGTGATTGTATTACATAGTGAGGTCTAACCCTCACACCACATAATGCTCCACTTTCCTACAAAGGAACTACATTGAAATGCAGAACACTCAGTGCCCGATTACTACTTTTGGCGGTCCGGGGGACGGTGGCTCACCACCGCCGTGCCCCAGCATGGCCAAGAGTCACAGCCACCCGCCAGATTACAAACTTTTTGTAGTCAGGCAGGTGGGCGGTGTGACGGTCCTGATGTGGTGCTGTTTAAAAGGCTCATTGTGAGCCTGAAACAGCACCGCAGTGGGACCGCCAGTGCACGTTCCTGCACAGGAAGAAATGTACCATCCTGTACATTCTTCCTGTGAGGACCTGGAGGTGCAATAATACAGGGGGGGGGGCAAAACATGTGCCTCCCTGCATGCTGCCCCATACACAGGGGCAAGAAGGCCCCTATGGGCCCCCTTTCTCTCCTCACCGCCAGCCTTTTTATGGAGAATGAACCTCTATGACAGTGCTGGCAATGAGGAAAGTTGTGATATGCTTGGCGGTGACTCAGGGCACCACCAAACATATTGTGGCCCTCACACCACAGTGGGACTGCTAGGGAATGGCAGTTCCCTGGCGGCTGCAGCGGTGCAATGGCAGTCTGATTGCTGAAGTCCTAATAGAGCTTTCGGACCACAGGTGCAGCGGTGGCTGGACCGCGACTGCCACAAGTCTGATAGTTCTCGGCCGCCAAACTCCGAATCAGGGCCTCAGTCTCGAAGGCCTTGCAGTGTCATAAGGAGTCAAAAGGCTTTACAAGTTTTCTTATTCATGCATGTATTCACATTAGTCACACAAGGACATTTTTTTAAGGTTATTTTCTTATGGAAGTGGTTTAAAGTAAAATATGCAAAAGTTTAGAAAAAAATCAAAGTTGCTCTTTTGTGCTCTCAATTACCTTTTTGTTACACATTGTGTGATGCTAATACTTTCTGCTCTAGTGCAACTGTGTAATACAATATATTTCCGAGCAAACACAATTCTTATCCTGTAGGCACCACATTTTCCGTGTTTAGAAGACGGCTATTTAGGTCATTTATCATTAGATTAGTGCCCCATGCATCTTCCCCTAAAGGGAACATTTGCTATTCTGCATTGCAGTACTTGCCAGAAGGGAAAACACATTAACTTTACATATTTTTTTCTCGCAATAGCATCCTCAGCCCGATGATCTGATGCAGATAGATTAGACATTTAAGAAATCCGCTTAGAGGTATGAGAGTGTTAGATTATAGTGATCACCATTCAGAATATACATCCTCATGATGAATTCAGAAGAAAACCCAGAGAGGTCAAGTGTAAAATGTGGTCCCTGGATAATTGTTTTCCAATGTAGGATTTCTTTCTTTCACATCTTGTTGCTCAGAAAAACAAGTGACCTTGGAAACTCGAACATTTTAAAAGACGACCAAAAGATAATAATGGCATGTACTACACATTTCTAAAACAGTACAGAAATGTATTTTTAAGTTGAAAGTATTGAAATAAAAAACATGATAAGACTTGGGCAATTCTGTTATACTGTCATATTACGAATAGCCTTTAAAGTGAAGATATAGTTTTACTCGATAGTTTTTATATTTTTCTTTAACCAAGCATTAATGATCTGATAATATTTTTTTTGTTTAAATATGCTTTATTGAAAGACTGATCCAAAATATAAACACTACAACAAGTAAAAAAAAATCACATTAAGTTTAAACAATAAAATGTTGTATCAAATTGTAGGCATATAAAAAACGAAGAATATACAATGCTAAGGGATGGTAAGAAAGTTGATGCACTGGTGTACTATGCATTGAAATCAAGAACAAGTATTGAATACAGCATAGTAATTAAAGATAGAGGACGGAAGAGGGAGGAAGTTAAAATATAGTATAGTTTGGCATGCATTATTGTGGAAAGATAATTACCAAAGACCTTCCTATGGAACAATAAGTTTAACAGCAATCGAAGAATATAACAGAATAAAATTGTAAGCAACATTATCAAGATGTATAAATTCACACAATAATTATAGGAAACAAGTCAAAGAAAATAAGGAGTTTCTGCAACTTCTTCATCAGGTAAATCAGTGGGTTTACTACAGAAACTAGAATTAGGGAGGAAAGTTGTTAAAGGTACCCACTCTTTTCAAAGCTAATGATAGAGTGCATATATAAGCCATGCCCGGCCAATGATTAAAAAACTGCATACCTCTAATATTTTAAAGATATAGCAGCTCAATTTTTCTAGTTAGAGGTGATCTGATCAAATCCCACTTATATTAAAAGATATAATAATGGGGATTTATGAGCTTAAATGCCCCAAACTGGCGGATCTGAGAATATTTTTTACCAGATTTACCAGACCTATAGGTCATGTATTAAGTGTCTGATTTCCTGTTTTGCTACTGTCACATATTGTTATGGTTTCTCCGGTGAGCAGGTAATGCAATGGGGGGGTATTTCAGTGTGGTTTATACTTGGACATAAGAATAATTGTGTATTGATCTAAATTATCATTGAAATTGCTCCATAATTAAACAAATTAATATTTTATTAATATCTGTTTATAGTATAGTTAGAGGCAGTTTCAGTTTTAGGTAGCATGAACAAATACACCTATCTGCCTGTACATTTATCTTGTTCTAATACAGTTGATGTGTGGGGATGGCCATAACATTTTTGTTGTTAATATAAGTGCTACCTGTTTTACAGATAGATTACACCATCCATCATAAGAAAAATCTACACCTGAAAAACAAGAAGGTGAGCAAATTATTGAATTAACCTCAGCCAGTAGTACTTATTCTGAGTCACATTCCAGTCCACTTTTTCGCACTGTCCTGCTGCAGACAGGGACCAATGACAAGCACATCAAACAGCACATTTTGAGGACTGTCTTCCTTCTTATTATTCTTTTCTGTAAAAATGTGGGGCATATTACCAAGCATGAGCGAAAAATATCGCTCAGCTTGGTTAGCGGCCGAAATTATATCGCCGACCATCGCCGATTTTTATCCCTCAGGAGCCTTGATATTATCAAGGTTTATCTCCTAAGCGATAAAAATCTGCCGAAATGCATGAATATCGCTGTAAAGTCAGCGATATTCATGCATTATCGAGCAAATTATCTTAGCCATGTTATCCACCTACCATTGGATAACATGGCTAAGAACTGCTCAGGGCAGGCGCTTAGCGCGAATATTTCCAAAAGTTGGTAATAGGAGATAGCGATGTTAGTGACTGTTTCCAGTCGCTAACATCTTGGCACGCCCACTTTGCATGTCATTAGTGATAAATATCACTGACATGCAAAGCGGGTCCCAAGATGGTCGCTATCTCCTACTAGCTGTCGCTAACTGGTGTTAGCGACAGCTAGGTAATAGGGAGATAACATTATCTCCGCTTACTTGGCTTTTAAAGCCAATAAAGCGGAGATAAACCCCCTTGATAATATGCCCCTGTATTTTTAGCCCATGCTTTCCAATTAAAAGGATACAATACAGGGTCCCTTAAAAGCAGTAATGTTGCCAATCAGATCACAAGCTAGTGACAGCCTGTTGTAATGAACGCAAGCAATTCAGCAAGGGTGACAGGCTGTAAAACTCCACTTAGTGATGGCATGTGGTATTCCATCCCTGCTCATTCAGTGATGCTTATAAAAAATGATGGTAGATTTGCTAGGGTGATCGGCTTACCAGAATGCTCTTGGAAGTGCTCAAAGTGAAAAATGACTGTACTGGAGTTAATGGCTGGGGCAGCTAGGAGACAGTGAATAGTCAGTGGCCAGACGAGGAAGAATCTTGTATTGGCACATGCCATTGCATCTCTGGAAGTAATATAGCACTGTCTGGAAATTGAAAATCGGCAGACTGTAGGAAAGCCTAAGAGTGAAGTGCTGAGAAGCATGGTTAAAACTTCACATTGAATGTTGAACGTTAGTCCTTTTCTCTAGTTAACCTAATCTAATTTAACCCAAAAGAAACCTTCTTTTGCATTTTCATAGACACACATGAAAAGTACAGATACATCATAAAAGTACACCATACAATTAATCAATCACAGATTTGCAGCATCAAACAGTAGACCTTAAAAATAGACCAGCACTACAACAGCTAGATTTATCAGTGAGTATTTGTAAATAAGACAAGGATATACAACATTGAGGCAAATTTCTTTTATGTGAAAATTAGTAAAAATATCATAATACTTACAAAAAACATAAAAGGGAAGCAACTCTGCTGCGAAGCATTGTCACAGGGACACATTCACTAGCTCAGAATAGCCCTAGGGAAAACTTAACAAACTTTTTATAGAACCGGTTTGTGAGAAATGGGGTTGTTGGTGGGGGTGTGAGCCCTGGTCAAGCAGCAACCACAATCCTTGTCAGGGTGAGGCACAAGTGAACCCTAAATTAACTTGTGCTCAACCCTCTGGTAGCTTGGCACAGAGCAGTCAGGCTTAACTTGGAGGCAATGTGTAAAGTATTTGAGCAACACTTCAAACAATAATAAAAGGAAAACACCACACAAAATAGGATCCCACACCAAGTTAGAAAAATAGAACTTTCCTTTATAGATAATACAAGACCAAAATGACAAAAATCCAACCAGTAGAACCTGAGATTTGCAATTTGAAAGGTTTTACTGGAAGTAGCATAGGAAAGCACAAAGCTGCACTGTGGATATTTGGTCGCGCCAGACTGACACACAGTCACTAGTTCAGGCCAACCGCAATTGAACACAGGTGGGCTACAGGGACTAAGCCTGGCCCACTGAATAAAGTACCTTAAATCCTGGTTTACAAAACATTCTGCGTTGAAGATGCATCACTCAGCCAAAGTGATTAATCAGTTCTGATATGTGGTGAGGCTGCGATGTGAGTGCCTGTGTCTTCATCAAAGATTCCATTGGTGGGGGTTGCGATGCAAAGTCTTGCATCAAGGATGGGGCGTGCGGTCGGGGGATGTTTCAGTGTTATTGCTCAGGTTGCCGTCGAAGAGGGATGTGAGGGCCTGCACTGAGGATGCAGCCCAATGTAGCGGTTCTGAAGGCGTTGCAGGTTGCAGCAGTGATGTGTTTTTTTGTGACAGGTCCAATCCACGCTGCTGTGCCGTGTAGCAAAGGAGTTGTGTCAGTCCCACTAGACCCACAGGGGCTGGCAGAGCACCTTAAGCCCCCTTCCAATGGTCCAGAACTGGGATGGTACCACTTGGCAGGATAGACTCACAGATGGCAGAGTCCAGATGCAGGTGCAAGGTTGTTGGAAGCCTGTGTTGTCCCTGGGGCTTCAGATCAGGAGGCCATCCCTTGAGGGCACTTTAGGTTCAGGGTTCAAGTGATGCAAGTCCAGTTCTTCTCAACCAGGCAAGAGTGTAGCAGGCTGAAGGTCTGCACAGCAGGGCAACAGCCCAGCAGAGTGGCAGTCATTTCAGCAGCACAGCAGTCCTTCTTAGTGGCAGAGTATCCACAGGTCAGAAGTGTACTGAAGAGTTGTTGTCTGAGGTCAACTATTTATATTCAGTTGTGTCTTTGAAGTGGGAAGATGCTTCTAGAGGTACACCTTTGAAGTGTGCAGGTGCCCTGCCTTCCTGGCTCTGGCTCCAGACTAACCACAGGAGCTATGTAGTAGTGTGTGTGGAAACATTACACATCCTATAAAGTGTCAGTAGGGCAGGGTTCAGCTACTCCCTCCCATCCTGCCAGTGATGGACCAGCCTACACCTAAGCTCCCCATTGTGTGTGGCTGTCTAGAAGGAATACACAAAGCCCAACTGTGACCCACACCCAGTCATGTGACCTAGAGATAGACTGCAGGCACCAAATGGCTAAGGCAAGAAAATGACAACTTTCTAAAAGCAGCATTTTCAGAACTGTAATGTAAAATCCGACTTTACCATCAATTAGGATTTTAAATTCCCATACTAGAGACACCAAACATGAACTGCTGACCTATTCCAATTTGGAAATTACATTTATAAAATTTAATAAGGTAACTCCAATGTTATCCTATGGGAGAGGTAGGCTTTGCACTAGTGAAAAACAAATGTAAGAGTTTTCCTCTACCAGGCTATGAAAAATGTGAAAGTAGAGGTTCTCCTTTTCAAATACATTACCCCCTGCCCTGTGTGCTATCCAGGGCCTATCCTAGGTGTGAATTATCTGTATTAAAAATGATTTTAAAAGGGTTTACTTTGCCAGGTCGACATCACAGTTTAAAGCTGCGCATATATGCAGGCTTCAATTACAGGCCTGAAACAAGTTTAAAGCACTACTTGAGTGAATGCCCACTAATAGCATTTAATTTATAGGCCATGGGCACAGGTAGTGCCACTTTACTAGGAAATTACAAGTACTTTAAATATACCAATTGGGTATAGGTCAAACTAGCATGCTTTAAGAAGAGAACACAAATACATTTGCACTGGTTAGCTGTGGTAAAGTGTTCAGAGTCCTAAGGCCAGCAAATACAAAGTCAGCAAAGCAGGAGGTCTGAAGGCAAAAGGATAGGGAGAAAACCCCACACCAAGGATACCAGGTCTAAGACAGTTCTAAAAGCAAATAGCAACTCATGATACTTCTGGTTATTCCCATATATTAAGTATGGCTCTATGACATTATGACTTTTCAATATAGCCCATTGCCTCAAAGTAGGGTTTGAAAGTTCAATGGATCCTCTCCATAAAGCAAAATGGTTTAAAAATAAAAATTTTACTTGTGTTTTGTGTGCTTTAACTGCGGATCCCTGGTTGACAAATAAGTGCTGGCAACCAAGTAAAGTAAAATTCGCGTTTATATATTTAAGCCATGGATAGTCATTACTCCAACACATTTAAGGCAGTCTATTATAATCCTGCAGTTTAACAGAGCATGTGGATTCATCCAAATCACAATCCATATAAGAAGTGGGCTTTTTTGATGATGTCCTCGATATGTCTCAGCCCTACATCTTCTGTGCAGGGAATACCAGTAGCAGGATCGGAAGCTGGTACTGTTAAGTGGTGGGGCCGGAGAGGATAACACAAAAGATAAATAAAACGGCACTTACCTGCTCGGACAGCCGCCCCCTTCCTTCCAATCTTCGTGTCCATGTCAGGACCCGGGTGCACACTGCGCAGGCTCCCAGCTCCCAATCCCAGTGCTGCTCACATGTTAGGAATAGCTGAGATTTGTCTGAGCACCTCAGTTCGGGGCTCAGACTTGGACTGGGAGCCTGTGGTGGTTTCTCCACCCAGCTGTACAACAGAGCTAGGTGGAGAAAGGCTAAGTTTGCATGATGGTTTGGTCGGCCCTCTGGGGCCAGCTAAACCATCATGAGATTTAACAGTGTCTTCTACGCTCCCCCTCTTCCCTGGTGCTGCAGCTGCAGCGTCACTGTGGCTGTCCCCGCCCCTCCCTCGGGTTGGCTGGCAGGACGCCAAATAAAATCATAATAAAAACGTTTTATTTTCATTTTATTTGTGCTTGCCACTGCTGGCTTTCAGCTGGGGGGTGACGCTCCTCCGCCATAACAGCGGAGCCACCCCTGACTAGGAGTACTATGAGGTACTGAGAGCAGACAATGTCAAAAAAAGTTTTCCTCTATTTGCAATGCATCAGCATTAGAATATCCCCTTACCCCAGCCCCATATATCGCTGTTAAAAGACATTGTAATTGATAAATATCTAGTATAGGAACTATTGGTTTTCCTCCCAGTTTAGAAGAAAGGCTAAACAAGACCCCAATGGCCTGTGTGAATTTTTTATAAGGTGGCACAGAATCATATTTCAAGGATCAACTGCCATTAAATACCAGACCCAGATAGGAGTATGTCAGTACCTTAACTAAGCTCAGTTCTGGTAAATTAAAACAATGCATAGTTGAACTCCCCGCTTCACATGTCATTACTTGGGACTTTCGAGTAGTTGGTATTTAATTTCAGTCTTTTCATAAATTTGATGAAGTGTCAATTAATAGTCTCAGGGCTCTTGGGGTTTGGGCTATATTTACAGGGTCATCAGCATGTAGGAGAACTGGGATCCCCATTCTATCCACTATTGGAGCGTGAGTGTTGCAGCTTAATGAATGTGAATAAATATCACTTCTGTACAAAATTAAAAGCAAAGGAGCTAAAATGCAGCCTTGCGGACACCTCAAGCCAACTTAAATGGTTTGGTTTGTTTCGCAATACCAAAGAGGAGAAAAAGAGGGTCCTAGGGAACATTTTGAGACCTAGCGTGAATATATTCCCCAAATCAATTATATATCACTACTAAAGTATCCACGGATCTATTCAAATCCAGAACAACGCTAGGCTTTACTAAACGTGACTATATTCAGAATGACCAGTACACAGACCGGGCCAATCCTTTCAGGAGAACGGATTCCCAGCACTCACCAAGGTGACATGCTTCATCATCTGGGTCTACTCCTAGCGCCACGCTAGTGGCGCCAAGGGCTGTAACCCTTACAATAAGAAGGGGAGCTCATGGATGTTTTTCACTAACACTAATTGTGTGATAGCACACTCTTATTAGATCCACTAGATGTGAAGAGGTGTTTTGTTAAGGAGTGATGGACGCAGTTCACATAAGTGAAAAGAGTGAATTAATAATGAACAGAAGAGGAAAAAAAGCTTTAATAGGTATCTCCTAATGCCCAGATTAAAAACAGTGCAACAACAGTTTTAACATATTAACTGTTCATATTAAGATATAGGTCTACATGTTTCAGCCACTTGGATTAGATGAATCCTAGGCTTTCTTGAGGACCATACCAAAGTGTATTGCTACTGCGTAAAATGTGCCAAAAGTGAAAAGACAAATAGTAAGTAGTAAGAAAAGGGTTGGAACAAATACAACAATGTAACCTATATCAGTGGGTTTTCATGTCCTCCTCTGGATCACTGACAAAATATAGAATACAAAAATATAGAATACTAAAAATATGGAAGTAAAAATATAGAAAGCAAAAATATCGAAGTCCTATCTACAAACAGGTAAGTACAAAAATATTGAATCAAAAATATCGAAAAAAAATATATAGTTAGTCAAAATATCTAATTTTTTTAAATGTCTTAAAAGTAATTTAAAATTAATGAAATAATAACTATAATTAACTAAAACATATTTAAAAATACTTAAATAACTTTAAAAGTATTATATAATTAATTTAAGTAAAAAAAAATAAACATACAATTTAATTTTTTAACACATATATATATTAACATAATATTAATTAATAATATACAATATTTTTACTGTAGGATAGCAGGAGGGTAAAATGTACTATAACCACTCCAGCAACTGCAACAGTAGGGTAAACATTGGGTAGCTTTGGGGTAAAAATTACTATTCTCACTCCAGTTAGTGCAACAGTAGGGAAAGCATTGGATAGCGTAGGGGTAAAAATTACTATTCCCACTCCAGAGAGTGCAACAGTAGGGAAAGCGTTGGATAGCGTAGGGGTAAAAATTACTATTTTGACTCCAGACAGTTTACAGTAGGGAAATCATTGGATAACGTAGGGCTAAAAGTTACTATTTCCACTCCAGACAGTTTACAGTAGGGAAAGCATTGGATAGCGTAGGGGTAAATATTACTATTCCCACTCCAGAGAGTGCAACAGTAGGGAAAGCAATGGATAGCGTAGGGGTAACAATTACTATTCCCACTCCAGAGAGTGCAACAGTAGGGAAAGCGTTGGATAGCGTAAGGGTAAAAATTACTATTCCCACTCCTGAGAGTGCAACAGTAGGGAAAGCGTTGGATAACGGGAGGGTAAACATGACTATTCCCACTCCAGAGAGTGCAACAGTAGGGAAAGCGTTGGATAGCGTAGGGGTAAAAATTACTATTCCCACTCTAGAAAGTGCAACAGTAGGGAAAGCGTTGGATAGCGTAGGGGTAAAAATTACTATTCCCACTCCAGAGGTTGCAACAGTTGGGAAAGCATTGTATAGCGTAGGGGTAAAAATTACTATTCCCACTCCAGTGAGTGCAACAGTAGGGAAAGCGTTGGATAGCGTAGGGGGGGAAATTACAATTCCCACTCCAGAGAGTGCAACAGTAGGGAAAGCCGTGGATAGCGTAGGGGTACAAATTACTAATCCCACTCCAGAGAGTGCAACAGTAGGGAAAGCGTTGGATAGCATAGCGGTAAAAATTACTATTCCCACTCCAGTGAGTGCAAAAGTAGGGAAAGTAAATACTTCATATATTAATAAAAATTAATTAAATATTAATACCAATAAAACATTAATTAACAGTAATTACTAAATTAATATAATATAATCATTAATCAATTAAAAATGCAAATAAAAATGTATTATTAAAATTCATTACCTATTAATACAAATTAATTACCAATTAACAAATAATTAATTAGCAATTAAAAATGAATGAACAATTAATTCAAAATAAATACCAATACATAAATTAAAATATTTAATTAAGTACCATTAAATTACTTCCCACCCTATTCCCCTATAAACCCACAACCCGCTACGGGAAATACATTTATAAAATTAACATAATTATCAATTAATCAATTAAGTAAAATTAATTACCAATTAAAATGATATTAATTACCAATTAAAAATGATTTAACAATTAATTCAAGATAAATACCAATAAATAAATAAAATATTTAATTAATTATAATTAAATTACTTCCCACCCTATTCCCCTATAAACCCACAACCCGGTACGGAAAATAAATGAATAAAATTAACATAATTATCAATTAATCATTTAAGTAAAATTAATTGCCAATTAAAATTGTATTAATTACCAATTAAAAATTAATTAACAATGTATTCAAAATACCAATAAATAAATTTCAATATTTAATTAATTATAATTAAATTACTTCACACCCTATTCCCCCATAAACCCACAACCCGCTACCGAAATAAATTACGCAAAAATTAAATAACATAAAAGTCATTACTTAAAATAAAATATAAAATAAATATACACTTTTCACACATATACTAACATACAAAACACTTAAAAAAAATCGATATTATTAAAAATTCGATGTATTTAATACCTATATTATATACTTTGATATTTTGACTTTCTATATTTATGAAAATCGATATTAAATTACTTACCTTAAATTCGATATTTTTATTGACTATATTCTGTCCATTCCATATTTTGTCCATTCTATATTTTCACTTCGATATTAGTGCTATTCTATATTTTTGATTCGATATTTTGTCTGCATACCCTGGATATATCTCATATACTAGTGACAACCCAGTTATCATCTAGTTACTAGGAAAAATCTAGTGTGTATTACCCGTATACAGTGAAGTAGACACCTCACCTGGCAACGGCTCAGGAAAATTAGGCCCCACTCTGTAGAGAAAATAAAACAAAGAGCAAAAAATGCTCTAAGTCCCATCATACTTATATCCCCCTTCGGTTTGACCATACTAGGTTCTAAGTAGCATAACAGATTAAAAACCATGTCACAAATAAACATTGCTCCATACAAGTATAAAAACATCATCAAACGAAGCGCTGATTAGGAGATACCTATTAAATATTTTTTCTCCTTATGTTCATTTTTAATTCACTCTTTTCACATATGTGCATTGCGTCCATCACTCCTTAACAAAACACCTCTTCACATCTAGTGGATCTGGAAAGAGCCTGCTATCGCGCAATTAGTGTTAGGGAAAAACATCTGTGAGCTCCCCTTCTTATTGTAAGGTTTGAAGCCCTTGGCGCAACTAGTGTGTCGCTAGGAGGAGACCCAGATGATGAAGCATGTCACCTTGGTGAGTGATGGGAATCCGTCCTCCTGAAAGGATTGCCCAGGTCTGTGTACTGGTCATCATGAATATAGTCACGTTCCGTAAAACCAAGTGTTCTTCTGGATTTGAATAGACCTGTGGATACTTTAGTTGTGATATATAATTGATTTGTTTCTCCCCATCACCGAACCTTATCCCTGCAACAAGATCATTAGGCAAAGCAGACAGGAATAAAATAACTGTATCATTTAAACCCAATTTTGCTAATTTTTCCCACAGTTTTGATTAGATTACCAAGTGAAACGCACTGGACAAGTGCATAAAATCCAAATATATCAGACTTTTTTTTTACACAAAATATATTTAGCTATAATTGATGTTAAATTTAAACACTGTTTGATGGGGCCCAAATGTTCCCAGAAACCATATTGACAAATGTGAAAAATCCATCTGTCATACGCCCAATTTCTCAACCTATTAAATACAAATTTGCCTAAGATTTTAATTGAAGAATGAATGAGGGATATATTTCTACAGCAAGCCGGGTTAAGTCTATTTCCTTTTTTAAAAGCAGTAATAATAACTCAAGAAGACCCAGGAAGGAGGGTCCTTGTCCCCACTTGACTGGTTAAACACAGTCGCCAATAATGGTGCCCAGGGTAGCAGTTTGTAGTAGTGACACTCGTAAACATAGGTATGGCTGTTCCCACTTATACGATAAGATGAAACACTGGTGGGAAAGGGAACAATCACTGCTACAAGCAAGTGCACATTACAACACATGTCAGTAATTTCATGGGGACACCATCTGGGCCTGAAGCCTTGTTGATACAACTCTGATTAATACCTAACAATACTTCGATACTACTGGCAGTTAATAGCACATACCGTGACAGTAACAGAAGGTCATTTTGGAACAGTAATACAGCTTGGGTACAGAGGAGCTACAAGAATCAAGGTTAAAACGTCACAATTAATGTTGAATGTTTGTCCTTTTATCTAGTTCACCAATTATGCATCAAGCAGTAATGATGCAACAACATCTGTAAATAAAAAATACTCATGTTTGCTA
This sequence comes from Lissotriton vulgaris, assembly GCF_964263255.1. Classification (NCBI taxonomy): domain Eukaryota; kingdom Metazoa; phylum Chordata; class Amphibia; order Caudata; family Salamandridae; genus Lissotriton; species Lissotriton vulgaris. The sequence goes on along the minus strand of NC_141695.1, from coordinate 1,606,915,860 downwards.
AGAAACACTGCCACTGGAGTGCAACCCAGTAATGCAATAATCATGGCAGGCTACAGAGCACCACCCAGTGAGCGATTAGGGTACTCCATCTATTTTCATCAAGTGATGGTGCCAGAAACAAAAGATGCAAATCCTGTGAAAGCTGGCACACGATTGGCTATGCTTTTATTGGGCTGAAAGATTGGGGGAGGGGTATATCTTTTATCACATAAAACTCAGAAGAGAGTGACCATGACCTCAGAATATAAAACGAATATGGCCTTTTGATTTCTTTCCTGTTGGATAACATCCGGTATATTCTAGTCAGTGGTCAAAGTGTGAAAGACGCAGCTGCGGAGGTTTCGAAGGAAACTTTAATTAGGAAAAACAGTGGGTCGTTTCGTTCATCGCACAATTATTAATATTAAGCCATGCCCTTTTGACTCTGATAAAAAATATTTATCGTGAACTGGAAAATGTAGATTACGAGCTATATTTAAGTATTGATCTGTGCTGAATCAACTCAGCAACACAAGCACGCTGTGTGAATGCCAACAAGTAACCTTTCATCGGAACTTTCATTAATTTTAGATGTCTTGTGTGTGGTATGCGCTCTAGTCTACGCGCGTATACGCGATGACGCGCTGCGCCGTAGGCTAGAGCGGATAGGCGCGCATGCGCAAGAGAGTGAAAGGAAAGGCGCGAACGCCAGGAAACGGCAGTTGGCGACCGGAGCGCGATATAGTTAGACGCTCGGCGCCCTTGGCTCTGAACTTACTTGTATGATTTAATAAACGTGAGTTCCACACTCCTACCTGTCTCAGAGTGTCCTGTGGGGGAATAACAAACATTACAGTGGCGACGAGGCTGAGATCCGGACACCACCTGGTGCAGTGGACGACGGCAAGCACCCCCACAGCCCACACCCACGAGCCAGCAAGGCAGGTCACCTGCAAGGAAGAGCAAAGGGCGTGGCAGCAGCGCAGCAGCACGGCAAGGAACCAAACACCAGCCTTACAAGTCAGGTTAGTGTGGCCCAAGACTCCAGGAGCCCTCAGGCAGCAACCTGGCAACCAAGGGAGACACCCCCAAGCCAGAGGAAGGGGGGAAGATAGTACAGACTGCGCACAGTACGAGGGATAATACCCCAGGTAGCCCAAGGGGCCAAGGTGACACGGCAGAGAGCGCAGGAGCGTCCGGTGAGCCTACCCGAAGGGCCCAGGAAGGAGAACCTAGAGGCGAAGCCAGAATGGCGAATCAAGCGTCAGCCCTAATGGCACCCGTCCCGTTCCTACCCAGACCAGGTGAACCCCAACTAAAATGGTAAGACTGGAAAGAATATTTCCTCAATTACATTGAGGCTCTTGGAGATGAAAGTGAAGGTGAATACACGCCGGAAAGGAAAAAGAGACTGTTGCTCCACAACTTAGGCCCAGAAGGGGTAAGGGTGTTTAAGAACCTGGTGCCCAAAGAGAGGGGTGCAGCGGAGACGGATGTCTTTGTGAATGCATTGGACGACCTGGACAGCCATTACCGCCCAGCAGTTTGCGTCTCAATAGACCGCTATAACTTCCAACAGAGAAAACAAGAGGCGGGAGAATCCATTGATGACTATGTGGCAGCTCTCCGCCGGCTAGCAATCACGTGTCGGTATGGGAATCTGCAGGACGAATACATCAAAGACCAAATTGTAATGCACACCACCAGCAGAGCAGTCCAAGACAAGCTATGGGCGATGAATGAGACAACCCTGAAAGAAGTGGTGGTGATGGTCAAGAAGGCGGAAATGTCGAAGAGAGGCGCAGACGCGGCGAAAAGGGAAAGTGGGCCGAGACAGATGATCAACAAGATTGATGAGGCACCACAATCCAGCAAGCCCAAAAGCGCTTACGGAGACCCGAGGAAGGATACAAGAGGGTCTGGGAAGCAGATGGCTCGCTCCAGCCAGGGGACAAAATTCGCGTGCTACAGATGTGGCAGTGCAGCGCACGCGGCCCAGGACAGGCGTTGTCCCGCATTTCGCGCCAGGTGCTCATTCTGTGGGTTGACCGGTCACTTCGAAAAGGTCTGTCGAAAGAAAGGGATGAAGTCCACGGTCAAGTGCATCGACGCGGCCACGGCCAACGTAAGTGAGGAAGACGACCTGGAAGAGGATGATCTGGTGCTGTGCATAGAGGATCAAGTGCTGGACGTATCCGGGAAGCGAAGGGATAAGCCCCGCACCGACATGCTCATCGGGGGCGTCAAGGTACATGTGGCCGTGGATTCAGGGTCCCCCTGGACCATCGTGCAAAGGTCGATATGGGAAGAGGACTTCGCGCCAGTCATAGGACCCGACCTAATGCCGCCGGACATCAGACCCATCTCGTATACCGAGAATTCCATTCCCCTGGTAGGGTGCAGGGACCTGGAGTTCGAATTCAGAGGACGGTCGGCCACGTGCACCCTGTATGTAGCGGAGAAGGGCCCATCGGTACTGGGATGGAGAGACGCAGGTGACCTCGGCATCATACTCAATCCTGGAGGGAAAGAACAGATTTTGCTAACAGACGAATGGCCCCTCTCGAAGGAGGAAGACTGGAAGGCAGCATACCCTAAGGTCTTCGAGGGCACGGTTGGCAAACTGGACAAATTCGTGCACAAAATGGTCCTTAAGGAGGGAGCAGTACCAGTGGTGCATAAGGTCCGGAACATACCGATATCCACGAGTGAGGCGGTGCGCCAGGAACTACTGAAGTTGGAAGAGCAAGACATCATCGAGCCAGTGGACAGTGCGGAATGGCTATCGCCCTTGGTAGTAGTTAAGAAACCCAATGGCAAGGTCAGGCTCTGCGTGGACCTAAGGGAGCTCAACAAAAACCTCATAGTGGAGAGGTTCCCGCTCCCCAGAATAGAGGAGATGCTCGCAAGGACAAAAGGCATCACCCACTTTTCCACCATAGACCTCACGTCTGCATATTACCAGATAGAACTGCACCCGTCGAGCAGGAAGTACACAGCCTTCATAACGCCCTTTGGATGCTACCAATTCAGGAGAATGCCTTTCGGCCTAGCATCCGCTGCGGCCGTTTTCCAGAAGTTGATGCACAGGTTGTTTAAGGACATCTCGGGAGTGCAATATTTCCAAGACAACATCCTAGTGATGGGCTCCGACAAAGGTGAGCACGATAAGAAACTACATCAAGTGCTGGGAGTGCTGCAAGGCAAAGGGTTGATGGCGGAATGGAGCAAGTGCAGAATTGGGTCTCGCTCAGTGACCTACCTAGGGCACGAGATAGGAACGCATGGCATCTCGCCGAAGGAGCAAAATGTGAAGGCAATAAAGGACGCCAAAGCCCCAACAACCAAAGAGGAAGTGCGGTCATTCCTTGGAATGGCCGAGTATTACAGCAAGTTTGTCAGACATTTTGCCACGAGAACGTACAGGATGAGACAACTAATCAGGCACAATACAAAATTCGAATGGGACATGGAGGCCCAATCTGAATTTGAGTCCATTAAAGACTGTATCAGCCATGCCATCCCATTGCAGGGGTATGTCCCCACGGGCAAGACTATTGTAACAACAGACGCAAGCGACAAGGGCTTGGGGGCTGTCTTGGCGCAGGAAAGGGAGCACGGAACCAAAGAAACAATCAGTTTTGCATCCCGGGCGCTGTCCCCGACGGAACAAAGGTACAGCGTAATTGAAAAGGAGATGCTGGCGGTCACGTGGGCGTTGAACAAGTTTCGTCAGTTCATATGGGGCACGAGATTCAGGCTCCAAACGGATCACAAGCCACTCATCAAAGTGTTGACGTCATCGGGCCATGACACTGCCACCCCGAGAATAGCGAAAATGACCTTGAAGTTGCTAGATTATACATATGATGTAGAATATCTTCCAGGAACGCAGAACAAGGTAGCTGATTACCTCAGCCGGGCAGCAGCCAAGGAAGAGGCGCCGGGAGAGACCCCGGACACAGAGGAGATGGTCGCCGGCATGGAGGATCACGAGATGTCGATCAGTGCGCAGGAATGGCAGGCGGCTTACGAGCTCGATGAGGAAAAAATGGAAGTAAGGAAACACCTCACGTTGGGGTGGCCGGACAAGAAGAAGCTAACGGAGGGTGTGCGACGTTTCTACGAAATGAGAGAAGAATTGTCCCTGAGTGACTCGGGGATATTCTTGTACAGAGGAGAGAGAGTTGTGCCCCCAGTGACACTGATACCCCGGCTGCTGAAATTGCTCCACGAGGGGCATTTGGGCATAGTGAAAACCAAGGCGTTGGTCAAACAGATGTATTGGTGGCCAGGAATGGATGCCCACATCGAGAGACAAGTGCGGGAGTGCGGGCAGTGCCAAGGAGCGGACAAGGTGCTCCGCCCACTCCGACCAGCACTGGGGAAGTTCGACACCCCGCATGGCCCCTGGGAGGATGTGGCCATAGACATTCTGGGGCCCGTTTTGGACAGTAGAGGTGTGAATAAGTACATCTGTGTGATAATAGACAAGTATTCCAAGTGGCCAGAAGTGGACATACAAGAGTCGATGGACACGGACACGATCTTGAAGTTCCTAACCTTGGTGTTCCTCAGAGAGGGAATACCCAAAACCATTCTCAGCGACAATGGACCGCAATTTGTGTCGGACAAGTGGGAGAGATACATGAAGAGGAATGGGATCGAGGTGAAACACACTGCCGTGTACCATCCAGCTTGCAACGGCCAGGTCGAAAGGTTCAACAGGGTGCTCATGGGCTCCATCCAGGCAGCCATATCGCAAGGAAAAGACTGGGAGGTGGAAGTAATGAACATGCTATGGGCCTACCGGATAACGCCCTCTGTAGTGGGGTATAGTCCGTTCCAAGTGCTAAGAGGACGGCATCCCTTCACCCGGGACAACGTAGCATGGAGGGAGAAGACCATCACCAGCAAGTGGTCCCCAGCGGTGGTGCAGCACAATCTGGAGAAGGCCCAGAAGATCTATGCAGCACAATATGACAAGCGACGCAGCACGAAGGAAACGGCGCTGGAAGAAGGGGAGTGGGTTAGGATCAAACTCCCCACCCTACAAAAGAAGGGCGAAAGTAAATTCAGCCAGCCGCTACAAGTTAAGGAGGTGCGTGGCAGGGCGGCTCTCCTCAGTGACGGCAAGGTCTGGTCACAAGATCGCATGGCCAGAGTCAACAAAATATTAGTCTGGCCCAAGGCCGAGGAAATCGAAAGATGCATGGATCACCCGGAGGTTAGACCCCTTTCTGAGCACGGCATAGGCAACCAAGGGGAAGGTGCAAGCGATGACAGTGAAGCGGTTGTCCTGGGAGCCAGGCCGACCGACGGAGGGGGAGTACAGGCGAATGCAGAGCTGAGAACAGATGTGAGAGAAGCTGGGATGTCCCAAGGAGAGACAGAGGCGGGAGAGAACATGCCGGTAAGACACACCCGCAGCGGAAGGGCAGTTGTAGTGCCCTCTCGTTATAGTGACTTTGTGATGGATGGACACTAGCTTGGTGTCGCCTCCCAAGGTGCCCCACATAGACACTTTTCACAGCTGGAGGACACTTAACCGTTGGGGGGAATGTTATAACTTTGTTTTCATTAAAGGGGGGAGATATGTGGTATGCGCTCTAGTCTACGCGGGTATACGCGATGACGCGCTGCGCCGTAGGCTAGAGCGGATAGGCGCGCATGCGCAAGAGAGTGAAAGGAAAGGCGCGAACGCCAGGAAACGGCAGTTGGCGACCGGAGCGCGATATAGTTAGACGCTCGGCGCCCTTGGCTCTGAACTTACTTGTATGATTTAATAAACGTGAGTTCCACACTCCTACCTGTCTCAGAGTGTCCTGTGGGGGAATAACAAACATTACATTGTGTTTTCTACTTTTAATTTGGACCTTAAGTCATATGCAAACTCATAAACTAATTTTGACTATGTGAAAAAGTAAAATGTATCGCACATTTGTTGACTGAATTCCATTTATCACCCTTTTTACCTATTTGCAATGCTTTTCCTTTCCAAAAAATCCTAATCTGAAGCCAGTGTTACTAAAATATTATAACTGAACAATGACTCCAGGCTGCTAAAAGTTTCTTATTAATGACATTTAGTTATGCACCCTTAAAATTCAGCAACATTTCTATTCAAAACACACCTTAGTAGCAACCGTTTGTAATGCACACATGTATTTCAACAATGGTAGAAGGCTGCAAAATTCCACCTAGTAACAGCTTTCTGTACATTATCCATGTACATCCAGTGCTGGCCATTATGTTAAATTTAGATCTGCTTTGTTTCAGAACTGCAGTAGATTGATATCCAAGCAGATTTTAGGGATTCTCTCTCCTAGGCTAGTTTGACCTAGCCGGTTCTTTCTGGCTCACTTCGGTTAAAAAAAAATTCAGTCAGGCAGGGATGTGGCTGTGTGATCGGGTGTGAGCTACAAACAGTCCTGCTTCCTTACTGAGTCAGATGTTAACATCTGCACTGCCTGTCAGTAAACATAGGTATTGTCCTGCGGTAATTTGCTATGATCAAGGTATACCCACTCCCTGGTCTTGGAAGTGAGATCCCATTCTAGACCATACCAAATGACGTGACCTGGAGGTTCTATAATTAACCCACCATGCTCAACCTAATTACCACAACACAATTTTGGTGGATTCAGCTTTCAACAACTCTCCACCATTTCCAATCTATCCTCAGCTTTGGTAATTCCCTGCCTCGGCGGGTCTTGGGCTCAAAATTCCACGGACCTGATAATTCTCGCCTCGGTGCCTATTCCAATCATGGAGTCCCACTCTGCAACTCTGGGCAATAGCTTGCTTAATCTCCACAACGGCCCCCACAACGCTAAGGATGCCAGGCTTCACCTTGGGGGTGCCCAGGAGTGGACCCCTCACAGGGAAAGCCTGGATGGGTTCCACAGCGGTATTCGTACAAGCGCCTTGAGAACCTTGGAGGGTGAGTAGTGCGCTATACAAGTATCAATTTACTTACTTACATTATCAAGGACAGAATATTGATCAATTAAATATCAACAGCTATGTCTAGATTTTCTATGCCTAACTCCACATAAATGTGACTATGTGGTACATATATCTTCAAGGTACATATTTTTGGAGTTAGGAATAGTAAATCTAAACTTCTCTAGATAATCTATCCTTAGCTGCAGAGAGAGCTGAGGAGCAGAGTTAATTATACAACTTATCAGATAGGAAAATTGACTAACCTATACTCTAGTAAAACCATCAACACTTTGTTGTGATTTAAATACCTTAAAAAGTAGTGGTTCCTTATTCCTCACCTTTCCCCTGCACTTCCATTCCCTACCTCCCCCCTCTTCCTCCCTCACCCCCATTCTCTTTGGGTTTCATTGGGTGGGGGTTACTGAGTACTGCGATTTTCGTCCATATTCATGATTCTACATTATATGCACTTATAAAGTATGCACAATTATAATTCATAATGCTATCGCACTTAGTACTGAATGGATCAGTATAATAGATATTATAACTCAGAATATATATATATATGGCTAATACATCTTGTTATAGAAAATTGTAAACAAAATGTCTGATCTAGATTATGTATACATATATATCATCCGCCGTCCTCAATAAAAATTTGTGGGGAAAAAAAAGTAGTGGTTATCAGTGGCAACAAATTTGCGAGTGTTTAATACCAACAGAAACAGTGTTTATCGAGTGTTTATGGAACGTTTTTCTTTTATTATTGCATTCTGCACTGATAGTACATGGTATATAAACAGTGTACGTACAGTGTATATAAGGTCCACATTTATTTTTACAAATAAAACTAATTGTAGTACACCATACAATACTTCTCCAGTGAATGTTTGGTCATACGCGCTTGCTCTTTCCTTCTTATATAAACTTTTATCAGTGTAAAGGCCCTCTCAACATTGGCACTTGAGACGGGCAATGTCAAAAGAGGCAGTACACAATTTGCTAACTCTGGCCACTGACATATCTTTCCATGACAATACTGGTGCACATGAAGATTGTGACAGGTTTTGCATCAAATGCATTGAACGCAGCACTTATGCCATTAGAGTAATTGAAGCGGTCAAAAATAAAGCAGCCCTTTTAAAAGTTCAGAGAAAATTCCCCTTTATAGAATGGATATAGAACTTGTGCCGAGTACCACTGTGAGGCTTCATTGACTTCAAAAAGCATGGTTGGTGAAGGGACATTTCTATGAATTATTGCAAGCCATTTCTCATACATTGTAAAATAAAATATCCTGAATTGCCCCTCAACATTACATTGCTTACCAAGTGGCAAGCACTCTAACATGGAACATGTTGCAGGGTCAAAATCACTAAAAGTGTTGCCCAGGCTACTTTCAAGGAGAGGTTTCACATCTACACCAATTATGGTAGACAATGGTGTTTTCAGACTCTAGTTTAATATGTCCCCTACAGCAGTCATGTTTTCCTGTAATAATTTAAGAATGCCATAGAGTGTACTTTTTTCACATCACTATCATTATTCAACCAAAGATCCTCACTTCTCTTGCCTTTGGCATCATTTCTATTTTATTTCTATGTAGGGGGTTTTATAAAGCGCTTGGTGACGCACAGCGGCGTGTCCCCGCGCTGAGGAGCTGAATTTACTGGAACTTACACATGCGGAACACCTTACTGTGCGAATAATGCAGTTTTGAGCTTGCTCTAAAGAGTGGTTCTGATGATTCCAATCGCAACGCCGTGGGTAGCTTATTCCATCTAGCAGCTGCAAGGTGCCTAAAGGATCTTCCGCCCATCCGAGCTCTGGACACCTTAGGAACGACTAGGAGTCCTGAGCCGGAAGATCTCAGGGAGCGGGACGGCTCGTAGGATGTCAGCAGTCCTTTCAGCGGGAGAGGAGACCTCCCATAGATAATCCGGTGACACGTACATAGTGCCTTGAATTCTACCCTGCTTCTAATCGGGAGCCAGTGCAAAGACCGGAGGGCCGCTATGGATGCAGCTCTTCTGGGTAGTCTGAGCACTAGTCGGGCAGCGGCATTCTGTAAAACCTGTAGGCGGCTCAGATTCTTCTCCAGGGTCCCTAAGTAGAGAAGATTGCCGTAGTCCATCTTTGACGTGACTAGTGCATGTACCAGGGTTTGATGGGCTCTGATAGGTAAGAACTTCAATACCTTCCTAAGACTTTTGAGAGTCCCGAAGCATGATCCAACCACCTGATTGATCTGGGGGCCAAAGGTAAGGTCGGAATCAAACCAAATGCCCAAGTTCTTTGCTTTCTGGCAAGGGATGGGTGTTGGACCTAAGCAAGGCGGCCACCATGCCGACGTCCACGCCGATTGGCCTCCCCCCACTACCAGCACCTCGGTCTTGCCTCCGTTGAGCTTGAGGCAATTGGCAGACATCCAGGCAGCAAGATCTTGCATGCAAGCTCTGAAGATGTCCGCCGAAGGACCGGGCGCACGCGACAGGGAGATGACCAACTGCGTGTCGTCGGCATAAGACACCATTCGGAGGCCGTAACTCTCTACTAAGGTGGCAATCGGGGCAACATAAAGATTAAAAAGTGTCGGACTCAGGGACGAGCCCTGCGGCACCCCCTGATCCAAAGAGATTCGCTCTGAATAATGATCACCTTGCCTCACTTGGAAACCTCGGCCTGTGAGAAATGAATAGATCCATTTCAGCGCTGCCCCTCTCACCCCGCCTTTGTTCAGACACTGTAGCAAGATGGAGTGTGCAACAGTGTCGAACGCCGCGCTGAGGTCTAAGAGGATTATCACTCAGCAAAAATTCTGTAAACCGTTGCCACTTGGATAAGATAGCATCCAAGGCCTCTAGGATTGAGAACCACCAGCCAAATGACACAATTGGGATAACTCTGTCTTTGATGCCACACAAAGTACAAAATGAGTCAATTTTAGTTCCGGTGCACAACAAATCAGTGCACCAGAAAGGACGAAAAAGTCAATAGCATTCTTCAGCTCTAGTATTGATTTTGACAAGTCATCACACAACTTTTTTGCATACAAAACGGAATCACTGTAATACAAACAATATCTCCCTAATCTTTGTTGAACTTGGTAAGAACTTTTTGCAGCAGCATTCCAAGTGACATTGCTTTGCATGTGTTCCAAATCTCTGGTGGCATGTTTTCACCACTACCCCAGATGCTTGGTGACAGCACTCTTTTCACATGCACATGTTACTACACCTTACATTGAATGTTTAAAGCCTGGGGTGTTTGGCAATTCACCTACTATCAATATTGACTCGATAGAAAAGCGGTCTGATGTATCAAGGGATTTTACCCATTTTACCCATTCTCTGCGGACGTGCTTGTCATCAGGAATTGCACCGGGCTTAGATGAACGCCGAATTAGGGTGCCATTGTATTTTTTTAAAAACGGGAACTCTTTTGTTTTTAATTGTAAACCCTGCTATCACTGTCACTCTTACCTTGCTTTGTATTAATTGCGCATTTGCACTGCTACTATTGGCTCCACAGTCCCCGGTCAACCGCCAAGCATTTGGATTGTTGTGGAGGGACAAGGGAGAAGATTTCGGGCCCCGGAAGTGATTCACTACTTCTGGGCCCATCCACCAACCAGACACTCCTATCTGATACACCCACTGGCTGCTCAGCCACTATTAAACAGATGCTATACAAGTCTCACAGCGGGCGCGCCAAAGGCAAGCCCGTCTGCGCCCGTTCGTGGTCGACCGGGGCCTAGGGCCCAACCCCTGCTCATTTTGCCCCCGCCTATCGCCTATACCTCTGCAGAGCTAAGGACTCACCAGGGCACCTGGCCCATTAGCAGTGAACTTCGTAACAGACTAGGCATCACTGGGATTCTTTCCCTGCCCTCCGAGGCCCCTCCTGTTGTTCTCTTTGAGCCAACCCCCCCCCACTATCCCCGCACTTTTGAGTGCCCCTCAGACCCCCTCTACCGCTACTACCCACCTTAAAATTACTCCCGCCAAACTTTCCATCTGGTACCTAAACACCCACTCACTAGCCAGACACCAGATCGAGATTTTCCACTTGCTCGACACCCTCAGCCCTGATATACTGTTTCTTTCCGAAAGATGGCTCTCGTCTAAGACCATGCCAGACATTCTGGCTGCTCTCCCTGGCAATTACTACATTCTCCAGGCCAACTGGCCAGATGGGAAGACTGGGGGGGGGGGGGGGGGGGGGGAGTTGCTGCTATCATTGCCCACCTTCACATTTCCACCTCCATTACAATTCCCCTCACTCCCTTGGCTGATATCCTTGCAGTTACTTTACACTCTAAACATTTCCCACTGGCTACCGCCCACCTAACCCTTCCTCAAACTTTGTTCAATTCTTCAGCAACCTGGTTGCAGAGCTGGTGATCAACCACGCCAGGCTCCTTATCATAGGCGATTTTAATTACCGGCCACATGACCCACTTGAGAACCCCCACTCAAAACAATTTACGGATTTACTCTCTGGGCAAAACTTTTTAGAACACATCAAAGTAGCCACCCACATTAAAGGGCATACTTTGGAGTCTTAATCTGGACATCCTCAACCTCAGGGTATCCCCCTGCGCCTGGTCCGACCACTATCTTGTTTCCCTCTCCATCAGCCTACCGATCACCACCACTACATATACAGCAGTCCCCACCATGGTCAGAAACTGGAAGCATGTAGACATCCCCTCCATTTGTACGAACCTCATCTCCACCCTTCCCACTTTTCCTGACCTCTTGGACCCTCAATTTTCACCTCACACACAGGCTGAAGCTCTCTCCTACTGGATGACCCAGGCGAAAGACAATTTTGCCCCTCTCAAGGCTTTAAAAACTAAGAGACCCCACGATGCTCAAATCTGGTTTACTAAAGATCTTAGGGACAGGAAGCTCGCTTTGCGCCAATTGGAGCGCAAGTAGAGGCTTCACTACTGCCCCCTCAAAAAAAAACCTTGCTCTTGAAGGCCCTACATGAGTATAAAGTGGCTATCGTGACAGCTAAATCCGCACATTTTTCTGCAAAAATACTTAGCTCCAGCTGCAAATCAAAAACTATTTTTTCCATCGTGGTTGAGCTGGTCAAACCTGACTGTGTCACTGTTAAATCGCCGCCATCGCAATCCCTCTGCGACTCCCTCAATAGCTATTTTATTGAAAAAATCACAACAATCAAAACCACTATCCCCATTGCTGCTACTATATCGCATTCTACCATGGCCCCCCAACCCCGTCCATTATCTCATGTTCCCCACACTTACGGAAGACACCTTCTTGTCTCTCTTAGGGAAAGATAAGTCGGGCTCCCCTTAGGATAGTTGCCCTTCCCACATCAGTCGTGAAATCTACACTAATATTCCCACACCCCTCTCTCCCTGTTAAACAACTCCCTTTCCTCAGGGGTGGTTCCCCTCCCCTTCAAAACAGCGGTGGTCTCACCCATTCTGAAAAAACCTGGAGCAGACCCCTATACTCTTTCCAATCTCGTCCCAATTTCCCTCCTCCCCAATTTGGGCAAAATTCTGGAAGCCTATGTGGTCAACGGCCTGAGCACTTTCATTGAATCTACCCACTTCCTTGACCCTCATCAGGCTGGCTTTAGGCCTCAGCACTCCGACCAGAACATCTCCCAAGCTTTGGTGCTCCTGGATTTGTCAGCGGCGTTCAACACTGTAGACCACACCATCCTACTCGAACATGTCAAGCACGCCGGCACCCGGGGGCTACCCCTGAAGTGGATTACCTCCTTTCTTCAGGACCGTACTCAGGCAGTGTCCCTCCCACCTTTCTCCTCAGTGGGAAAACATCTTTCCTGTGGAGTCCCACAGGGCTCTTTACTTTCACCACTTCTCTTTAATCTTCACATCCGCCCCCTCATCTCGGAGCTCCAACAAAAATCTGTCACTATCTCCAGATACGCGGACGACCTTCAGCTTATCTTCAGCATCGACCCCTCCCCCTCCTCTATACAAAATGTCCACTCTGTCATGAACTTCATTAGCTCTTGGATGAACCTCAATCAGCTTAAACTTAATCCTAATAAAACTGAGTTAGTTCTCGCCGGTCCCCTTGGTAACCCCTGGAATTCTTCCTTTTGGCCACCCTCACTTGGCCCCTCTCCTTCCCCTGTTGACACTGTTAAGAGCCTAGGTATTACCATCCGCAAGGACCTCTCTATGAGGGCACAAATTAACTCAGTAATATCCACCTGTTTCTACCACCTGCGCCATATCCGTAAAATCAGTAGACTCTTCTCTCACGAAGCTCTTGTACAGGTCATCCTGGGGCTTGTCATTTCTGGCATTGATTATGCGAACTATGTGGGCATACCAGCATATCAATCCAAACGCCTTCAACTTATCCAGAATCAGGCAGCCAAGTTGGTCCATGGTCTGCCAAGATCTACCGACACCAAGCCCCTTTCAAAGAATCTTAATTGGCTCCCAGTTGCTCAGCGCAGCCTCTTCAAACTCTGCTGCCTGATTCACAAAGCTCTTTCCTCCCAGAGACCTTCTATTATTTCCTCTCTCTTTCACCACTATGTTCCCCAGCGTGATTTTTGCTCCTCCAACCACAATCTTCTCACCCCCTGTTCCTTCAGGCTTAAAAAACATGGAGGCCTGCAATTCTCCATTTAGGCCCCTCTCTTTTGGAACTCCCTCCCCCCCGCACTCCGCCTCCTCCCATCCTACGTCCATTTTGGAAAATCCTTGAAAACCTGGCTTTTTTCTTTAGCTTACAACTAGCTCACCCGATCTGTACTGGATAGCCTTCCCACCCCAAGAAACTGTAGGTGAACGTGCGCTTTACAAGTTCCATTTATCATATCATATCATATCATATTGGGAAAATTGCTTATGAAACCAGCTATTTTACTTATCAGTGAAAGAATCAAACATAGCTAAAATATCAAACACGATTTTGATATTTTCTGAGTCTCTACAGTTTCTAAAATAAATAAACAAGACCTGCATCTAAAACCTGCATCTTTAGACAAAAGAACACACAAATGAAAAAATAAAAAGGAAGAGGAAACAATATTTTAGTGACATCCCTAAACAGCAAAGCTAAAGCAGAAAAATATTAGCCCAGTCTTTCTTGCTGCTTCCTTGTATAAAAAAGTTACATGTATTGGCCCCTTCAGGAAGAAATAAAAATGGCTCTTTCACTCTCTTTTTCCTTTCTTTAAATGGTAGCACAGGTGTTTTTTCAGTGTTTAAATGTTTACACTGGTGAGGGCTATTTCCCTTTCTGTGAGATTTTATCAGTTATTATAGGTTTAAACCTAAAACAGGATAACCTAAAAATGTACCACTGACACCATAGTACACCTTTGTCAGTCTCTTGCTCATTTGCTACACTTCTTTGTGTGAGACTTGGATTGTTCATAATCCCTATGACTTCAATGTTGTAACATTGATGGCAGCTCCCCACTCTGAAAATTGTTCCTGCACCACTGCCCCTACCTTAGACTGGCACTGCTGTGAGGACTCTATTTGCCCACTGAGATGCTAATTTGCCACTGAAAACTCAATTAGCATTGGTCTCTAGAAATCGTTTACCTTCGAAAACTTCTAAGAGTATTGCCTTTGTTATCTTTCTCCCACTGGGTACCCAAATGCCTTTATTTAATCCAGACAAGACTTCTGTATTGGGGGTGATGTGTGATTACTTGTATTCTCTCTTCATAGGCATCAGACCAACCATTACAAAGTGCAAGGGCACAATCCCAATGCAATGTTCAGACTATCCAAATTAGTTTGGGGGGGGGGGGTACACGAGCAGCACACGTTTCATGTACAAACATTGCTACAACACCATAACATGTTTCAAATCTATTCTTCAGCAGTTGCAAATTCAAGTGGCGTCACTGATGTATTCTGCATTAAATGTTGCAATTTTTGATGTCATCTATCCTTAGGCAGGGCTTTACCTGCAGCTTAAGTCACAACCTTCTCTATAAGAAGAACACAGTCTATTTATGATTACACCGATTACCTTTAGTCCTGTTTCTAACTTCTGCAAAATCACCGATTTAAATTGGAACTTCTCCATATAAGGCCAGGAACCAGTGTAGGTAAACAAATGCCCATGATGAGAAAATACAGTATTTTTTTATTAACAGTATTGTACACTTTAGGCAAAGGGTCCAAAGAAGTATTTCCATTTCAGTTTAACAAATATCAACAAAAAAATAGCTTCATTTTGTTAAAAAAACCACTTCTTGCTTTTTGCGATGTTTCCGTAAGATTTTTTGAAAGAGATATTGAATCCGGGCCTCTTCTTGTTTCTCAAAAAAGGAAGCAGAGATTTTTCTGCATAGACGGTGAGCGTAAGTTTGTAAAAATGTCAGTGCGCACGCGAGGCAGTAGATGAGAACCACTGTGAAAATCGCAGAGCTTTGTGGGGCGCGTGGCTGCAGTACACAGTGACTCGAAACAAATGACAGCTCTGTTTGGTACTTCTTATCAAACAAGTGATTTGATATCTTGCCGGCTCCAAAAAATAATGGCATTATGGATATTTGTACCTGCAATAAAAAGTAAGTTATTGTAAAAAGATATATATTATGTTTCAAAATTGATTAGCATAACGCAAAAGTGTTTTTATAAGCCATATTCTAACCCAGTAAGTCATCTTGGCACTGAATAATAGATGCTGATTGCTACTCAATTTTTATCGACCTCTGAGGATGACAGGCTTAGTGGACCACAACATTTGAAACTGTGACCAGGAGGTTAACCACAAATTTGTGTAGTGGATGCATTAGTGCTTTTAGTCTCCGTAAGCAACCAATGCACAGCTCACTTGGAACAGTGGGGCTTAAGACAGTTTTGCAGCCCTCAGTCTTACATGCAATTAAGTATCCAGGTAATGAAGTGTGTCAGATTTAGAACCTTCTAGTGGTCTGCGGGCCAGGGACCGTGTTACACAAAGTGCCCTGAGGGCGCAATAGGTGTGTGCAACTGCGTTGTGCACCTTCAGGGCACTTTGGTATCACTGAAGGGGATGCAGACGCTTTTGCTGCACCTTCTGGTGTTCCCCAGGGTTCTATCCTCAGCCCCCTTTTCTTTAATCTTTATGTGAGACCTCTAGCTTTCCTGGCTGAGCAAGCAGGTCTCACGATTTAGTCTTATGCAGACGATACTCAAATCGTCTACTCTCTATCAACTAATAAGCATCTGCCCACGTCTTCCCTGCAGTCTGGTCTGGAACAAATCTCCAATTGGATGCATAGACATAAATTAAAACTAAACGGAGACAAAACGGAGTTGCTCCTATTTGGTCCAAATCCATCGCTCTGGGGCCCGCAACACTGGCCTCAGCAGATGGGCCCTATTCCTACCCCTTCAGCTACAGCTCGTAACCTTGGGGTCCTCTTTGACAACCAGTTGTCAATGAAGCAACATGTGGTAAAAGTCTCAGCCACCTGCATCACCATCGTAAGGTGGCTGAGAAAGATCACGTGGCTGCTTCCAGCTGACACCCTGAGGACTGTAGTCCAGGCCCTTGTTACTTCACGGATGGACTACGGGAACATTCTTCTTCTGGGTGCCTGTAAGGAGGTCACCAAGAAATTACAGGTGGTTCAGAACATGGCAGCTCGCCTCATCTGTAATCTGCCTGCCAGGTCCTCGGTCGCCGTCCATCTGCGCAAGCTGCACTGGCTGCACATTGAGAGCCGAGTGAAATTTAAAGCTCTCTGCATAATGCATCATATCAAAACTGGCAAAGCTCCAAAATACTTGTCCTCTCTGGTACAATATTATGTCCCTACCCGCACTTTGAGATCCTCTACGCAAAATAAGTTTCAGATCCGGCGCTTTAACAGAGCCAAAATGGGCGGTCGCTCGTTTGCGCTGCTAGCACCTACTCTATGGAACTCCATGCCTCAACCCCTGCGATCCGAAATCTGCTATCTTAAATTCCGCAAGGGAATTAAGACCTGGCTTTTTAATTCTTAAAAATGTGTGCGTAATCCCTCTCAGCTTACCTTACCTTTTGTTTGCTCACTAGCGCCGGGAAACCTCCGGGTAGCTGCGCGCTCAATAAATGCAATTATAATAATTATAATAATAATAATAATGATAGCACTGGGGCATATGTAGCGCCAACCCTCTCTCAAGAGAGCATTTTCTCATTTGCATGGGGGGCATGGCACATGCAAATGGGGAAATCTCTTTGCCTTTGTGCCCTTCCAAACAGCATATTGGTATGGAGATCACAATCCCATTTTAGAATTCGGCAAATGTTTTTTGACTCACAAAGTGAGCCTTATACATACTGAATATCCTATTTTGCTGTTGCGAATTCCAAATCAGAATGTTTGCATTACTGCCATAGGTACGTACTTCTTGTCCTATGTCTAAACATAACCTAAATATTTGCAAAACTATAATGGAGATTCTCTTCTTTTCACAGTAACAGTATTTAGCTAACATGTTCCGCAATTATAACATCCAAAAAGGTTAGAGGCAGCAGGAGCCTCATGGAGAACAGCCTCTTAATTCAAGAAGATACATCAAAGTAATGCTTCACTTCACTGTTTTTAGGTCAGACGTGAGTCCCTTGCTCACTTTGCCACTAGATTCAAGCAAACCGGGCTGAAGACGGCTGGAATGCCAGAAACCAGTCCTCGTAAGCTTGTTTCCGGTCCAGGGAAGACATGGCTTGGCAGTTCGGGCTGGACTGTTCCCATGAGGCACAGGGTCAGACTGATTTGCATATAGCCATGTCTGAACTGGGGTGGCAGAGTGGGCTAAAGAACGGTGATGGATTAAACCCAGATCTTTTGACTGGGTGTGATTGTTTGATTGATTCAGATACTCCGTCCATCACCACCCTCTTTTGTACCGCATATGTGCAGTAGCACAAACGCTGTTCAGGCGTCACAGGTAGTTGTTGCTACAGCTTCATATTGGTGGCCATCGTGGGCCATCACTGCTATAGTACAAAATGAAGATCTTGCATTGCCAGTTGTCGCTGGCAGTTGCTGTAGAGCAAAGAGTCGGGTTCACCAGAGCTTCACATTGGCGGTCATTACGGGCAGTAGAGTCTCAGCACAAACGGGCCAGTTCACAGAAGAGCCCACACCTTTAGAATGACTCCTTTTCTTGTAGAGGAGTGGACTCTGATGTCAGCCACTGGTCCAGGACCTGGGAAGGCACCTTATGGGGTTCAGGGCTCACCCTACAAGAGGCCAGCATGGCTCAGGTAGATCCAGTTACAGGTCCAAGCAGGTCCAGTTGCAGCAGGTCAGCTGGGCATTTGCAGGAAGGCCTCTGGAGTTTGTTGTGTCCCTGTAGCTCAGAACAGGAAGTCAGCCAGCTGGCCCTTGTAATCACTCAGTTTAGCCTGGGATGAAGGGAGCAGGTTCAGTGTTCCTTTTCAGAGAAAAGGTCAGCACTAAAGCAGAAGGGTAGTCCTCTGAGGGAAAAGGCTTTTTCTGTAATGTCCACAGGTCCAGGAGTGTATTGAGGACTGGTTCCGAAGGTCCACTATTTATACCTGGTGTCAGACTTCTATCCCTCCTCTGAATCATTCTCTCCTTGATCCCACTCCTTCAGAGAATTCACCTCTATGCCTCTATGCCAGGACAGTCACCTACTCCTGCTCACACTAATGTCTCTGCACCTTTAAGGTTTGCTCCAGCCTATCAAGTCTTAGCACACCGAGGATGCAGTGTAACATGTTTCAGAGGTGAGCTCACTCATTAAGTTTGTGTATGTGGTAAGAGAGGATAGACTTGTATGCCCAAGTAGACTCAAAACTTTGCTATTTGAATGAACAGATCACCAAAATGCAGTTAGCATCTCCTGCGCCTTGAGACCCTCACGGGTGACATTGCGAGCTTTATAAATCTCTGATTGATTGACAGTACCAAGTTACCTGGTTTGGGTGCTTTTTATTGCCTTTGAGAATCACCAGAATAGTATAACTACTATTGTGGAGGTAATGATAGATTCTATCAATCAGGACAATTGGGTGTTTCACCTTCTTTGTCTTATTCTATAACTTGGAATGTGGAATCGAAAAATCAGCAGCTACTATTTCACAAGAAGCGTGCACAAATTCCTATGCTGTAAATGTGGAATGCAGAAATTCATCTCTGGAAAATAGGTGGGGCTGCTAAAGAGAAATTCATAATAATTTACATTTTGTTGTGTGCCTGCAGTTCTCAGGAGCACTTCTGTAGTTAAAACCCACTGATGTGCTTCTGCAAACTAGTCATGAATATTTGGTGACACTAGGGGGCATATTCACAAGGAAGTGGTGGAGCGTGGCGTTAGCCTCCTTGGCTTAACGCCATGCTCCGCCACTTCTGAAATGCAGGGCTGCACCGTATTTACTAGAATGCAGTTAAGCCTTGCGTTTCTCCCGGCGCTGGCGCTAATTTAGCTGCCTATCGCCAACCCAGGCACCCTTGCAGCAAGGGTGCCTGCGTTGAGGGGATGTTTGTTTATGTGCAGGAAAGTGTCCCTTCCTGCACATAATCAATCTGAAATGGTGTTTTGAAACTTCTATGTGTGCTGCTTAATGCAGCTCACATAGAAGTTGCAAAACCTAATTTTCTTTTTAATGATTGTTTATGTTCAGGAAGGGACACCTTCCTGCACATAAACAATCAATGGAGTTTTCCTGTTTCTATGTGTGCTGGACACATGGAAACACATGGAAACAGCACAAACAAGGGGAAATTAAACATTTCTCCTCATTGCGCCAGAGTAAGAACAGGTTTTCCCTGGTCTTAATTTTGGCGCTGTCTCATATTTACGCCACCCTTGTAAATATGGGACAGTATCAACATCAATGGGTGTTGCGGTGGAACTCTCACCCCAACACCTATTGCCCACCCCTTTCACGCTAAGTATAGGGTGAAAGGGTGCCTTATTCACGAGGCTTCGTTCAGCCATGTTAAAGTGAATTAATGCCGCCTTGTGGATAAGGGGAAGCTCCTATCGCCACCACAATGTCTAGAAAAGAGACACTGTGGTGGCAATAGGGGCTTGTAAGTATGCCCCTTAAATTTTAATTAACTTTTTATAAATGTTGGGACCAAGTTGTAGCCTCTCTGGCTACATATGTATGGCCATTTCTGGGATGAGCATTTTGGTACAACATTTAAGATAACAGAGGAACTGCTAAACTACTTTATCTAACCTCCAAAGGTGAGTTTTGAACTAAAAGGTGAATGTTTCATTGAGATCACACATTTTCATTCCTGCAGGCCATCACAAGTCAACCACAAAGGGTGCCTAGGTCCTATTCTACATCTGTATAAGAGAATCATGTGTTATACAGAGAGAATTGGGACAAGGTAAGCACCGGTAAACTCTTTTCAGATAATTATCAATCAGAAGAATGAACCCAGATAAAAATGTAAATAGTCATGTTTCTAGTTCTACAAAGTACAACATGTCTGTCTTTCATAATCCACTCTGTGAGGGACCGTAAATTCCAAAGCTGCTATCACACACATTTTTAAGGTGGGAGATTGTTAGGCCTTTGTAAGTGGTCAAGCACAGCTCGCATAAAGACTGTGACTTCTCTCTCTCTCTCCTAAGAGGCTAGTAATCCTATTGAGCTCACTTTTGAAGAGTCTCGCTTTTAGTGCAAGGTGCTGACATGGAAAGTCCTATTAAAGAAGAATGCCATAATGCAGCAATACTGGACCACTCTTTTTAAATGTTAAGTGGCTTTGAACATTAACACAATGGATAGCTGCTAAAATTGTGTACCTCCCTTGCCCATTCAGTGGTGGTTGGATAGCTGGATGAGGGTCTCTAAGAAGCTTATTTGAGAACGAAGCCAGGTTTAGTGCTGGTGATTTTAAAATGCAGTGGTCTTGAAAGTACAAGGATCTGTACCACATGTCAGAACAGCAGGGTTTGAGATAAGTAGTAGTAGCATTAAAAGATAAGAAGAAGCCAAGCTAGGGAGAGCAAGAATCACAATACTATATCGAAAGAATCGATTTCCTGGAAACCCTGAAGTTGAGATTCATTCTAGTTGAGGATAAAAAGGGAAGGAAACAGTCTTAGGAAGAAGGTAAATGCATACAGTATGTACAGAGACATGCATATTAGACACAGTTGCTAAGTGGATATGTCAGATGTAATATTAGACTTACATTATACAGTATTTCAAGATTCAGCGGTACAGTGGGGAAGTTGTCAGCCCACTCCCTAATGGACACAGCAAGAAAAAATACAAGATGGTCCATCACGATGATCACAGCTATCATTGTAAAGTATAAGGATAGGCTCAAGATGCGAAATAGACAAGAAAAACATTCTTCTTTCGACAACTTCCATCCTGTTGATTTTATTAATTTTAGGGAACTGGTAGTAATGATATCCTTTTTGTTGTTCCTTTGTGCCAAATCCTCCAACTTCTTAGTGATGTATATATTGTTGAACTTAAGGTTGGTCAAGTAACTTTTCAAGTACCAAACAGACTGCGAAAGTAGACACACCACAAAAAAGCAGGCTATAATTCTGTTGCTCCCCACAATTGTTTCTGCCACAACAGATTCAATGTTGGAGAAATCGGTCTTTATCTTCTCACTGAAATTAAGCATTTGATTTCTGACTGTAGACTTATCAAAACTGGAAAAGAATGTCAAGCCCCCACCATTCTGCTCGAGAGTAACTTTTGTCACCTCTTGACCAAATTCCTTGGCTGATTGCTCCAATATGGTTGTTGAGTTTAAGAGACTTTCTGAAGAAGTCTGTGAGATACATTTTAAAAACTCCAACATCGTACAAATGTTTTCAGCAATATTTGGAAAGATGTGGAATGTTATAATAAGTGAACAGGTTGACAAAAGGAGTCGCCTACCCTGTTTGGTGCCCAATGTTGGGATGCTGATGGTCATAACGCAACGGACAGGATGAACAAAGACAAGCAGAAGAAGAAATAAGAAGCTGAATACTGTAGATGTTGCAAGTGACAGTCGAAAACTGTATCTCAATGAGGAACACATCCAGTTGTACAAAAGGCTGCCAGATAATATTGTGATGCACAGGCATATTGACAGCAACAAACATACATCTTTGTAGTTTTCAGGAACTGGCTTTGAATACACACTCCACATGTCCAGTAAATAGCCCTTTATTTTGGAGTGAACGGTTTGAAATTGGGTCCATGCTGTCAACCTGTAAAAATAAAAATCAGTTTTTGGATTACTATGCAACAAATAAAACATTTTGAAATATGTAAAATCATTTGATGCATTAACAATATCTGATGCAAAGTAAAAATCATAAAACTAGTAGAAGATGTACACAAATATAAGATGTCATTCTTCATTCATGAATGTATAAGTAGTAGAATGATACCCAACCAGAAGTATTACTATCTTTATTATGGATGGTGTCTTGTAGACATTCAATTTAATGCCATTCACTGCAATGTAACCTTAAACGTTATTCCATGTTTTTCAAAGTGAGTAAAGAATTTAAAGCTAATGGACAAAAAGGCAAGATCACTAGATTGTTTACTTTGTTTTGTACTACAAATGTTAACACATAATTGTAATATGTTATTGTATTATATTTATTTATTTATTTATTTTTGAGATTTTTATTGCGCAAACAAATACCCTGGGGTGTCTCGGCGCATGTGTGAGCTAGCAGGACCATAATAGCAGAGTTCACTGGTCAAACAGCCATGTCTTTACGAGCCTCCGGAAGCTCATCAGGTTGGGGGCATTTTTTATATTTAGAGGAAGAAGGTTCCAGAGTTTTGGTGTAGCCACTAAAAAGCGACGGTCTCCCCAAGTTGCCGTTCTAGTGCGAGGTACAGGAAGAAGGCAAGTGTTAGCAGATCTCAACAGTCTTTTGGGGGTGTACAGCTGAAGTGCCTCAGTCAGGAATTTGGGTCCTGTGCCATGCACTGCCTTGTAGGCAATGCAGAGAGCCTTGAACTTAATACGGCTCTCTACTCTGAGCCAGTGAAGCTGGCGGATGGCAAGGGTAGTGGGCTGGCGGCGAGGGATGTTTAAGAGAATTCTGGCAGCCGCGTTCTGTACCGACTGTAATTTTGACAGCACAGATTTCTGGGTGTTGAGGAAGAGGGCATTTCCATAATCTATTTTGGAGAATACCAGAGTGGTAACTAAAGTCTTCCCAGCAGAGGAGGGGAGGTAAGGCAGCAATTTCTTTATTTGCTTTAGCGTGAAGAAAGCAGAGGAGACAACCTTGTTAACATGAAGGTTGAAGGTTAGTTTGCTGTCGAAGATGACTCCAAGTTCCTCGCCTTTACCACTGGGACGGGTGGAGAGCCCAGTTGTTTGTGCCACCAGATTGAGGACCATTCTGGGGTGAGGTTATTATTTAAAAGAGCAATGTACATCAAAGACTCTTATCCCTGTAAACAAGTAAGCTAGATAAGATATCAGGTTTCTGAAGCATCCTATGGGGAAACAAAAATGACTTCCATCATTAAAAGCCATCACATCTGTATGTGGTCAACTCCCACTGCACATGGCATTTCAGTCATGCATAGGGGTGGGCTGCAACACTCAGCCTTCAGCAAGATCTGGCCAGGCACAATGAGGGTTAGCTGCAGGCAGCCAGTCCCATTGTCTTCTTGCAATATTTAGCCAATCTCAGCTGCACAAGGCCAAATGCTGTGTGTAGCAAGGGTTGTCCACGGGGCACATTGTACTCTGAGTGGCCAACTACTACTGAACATAGCCTTCAGCCATGTGCAGTGGGGTTGGCGGCAGGAACTGGACTTTATCCATGCCCTGCTCTCAACCAGCCACATGTGGAATTCTGTAAAAGCCAACATGGGTCTGGTGATGGGGTAGGTTCACCCTGACTTCTTATGCTCTTTTTCTTTTCCCTACACGGTGCTCGATGCACATTGTTAAGGAATGACAGCTGCAACAGAAATGTTCTCTATGATGGTAAGTCAATCCGAACATGGCAGATTTGCAACGAATGACAGTTGAAATAGTCTCTCGCAACAAATAGGGTGCCTTTAATTTTTCAAATTTTCAAATGGAGTTATGAAATTTCAGTAGATTCACAAATCCACAGAGGATGGATTATTGGAACTTTTATCTCTGAAATGTAACCACTTCATGCCAAGACCAGAACATATTTTAAATGCTAATTAAAAAAAAAAACATAGCAATGGATTTAAAAAAAAACAAGCATGGGCACTTTCTTAAGTGAAGTTTGGTTTATATACCAAGTTTGGCGTAATTCAGTGCAGCCATTTTTTCAGTATCAAGAGGCTAATAATCGTATGAGAGTTAAATTGTGCAACATCCTCTAAGGTATGCCCCCTATTTAGAGACCCATTGACCCCCCCCCAACGCATCACCTCAAAACTTGCCATGTGGTACATAGGGCAGATGTACTTTTTTGGAAAGTTATGAACTGCACAACAGAAAATGTCTTTTCAATTGAAAATATGACCCAGCCATAAATACAGAAGCGCTATTGCTGCCTCTGCTATAGATATCGAATGACCATTATATTCATATTTTATAAATGTTGGATAAATTCGTTGTGGTAGGAGGCCACAAACAGAAAAACAGTATTTATACAAGTATTATGATATGTCAAAAACAAGCGCATTATGTTGATCATATCTAATATTTATTAAGCACTTGTCACTTTAAAAGAGTTCATTAGAAAACATATCCTGGCTGGGAAGGATTTGTGAAAATGTAGTAAAAGTTTTCAGTTAGTGTAATTTGCAACTAAAGTTAGTGATATGTGAGCAAAACTAACAGCAACGAAATTGTACTGTGATATGTAGTAAAAAAACTCCAATGATTAATTGAGGGATCCATACTGCATAAACGTTAAAGACGAATGTGGGACCATCAATTTGGTATAGCAAAATGAGTATTAATATAAACAATATGTCTTAAATGCACAGTCCGAAAGGCTGCTGTATCTACTAATCACATGTTGAGCACTTGTCACTTTAAAAGAGCTGATCATTAATTGTAGCATCACGTGATAAAGGCCGGTAATGGCAGGAATGCTTAATGGCGGACGAAACTCATTAAAAAATGTTTGCACTTAATGGTGGACTGCACTCGTTCTCTCATGAAGAAGGCATATGCGATGAGAATTATGGATATCGATACCAGATTTACTTCCTCAGGTACTTGCAGACCACCTCTCCACAAGATGGCTCTGTGAACGACAAGACAAGATTTCAAGCACACACGGCATGTGGCGCCAGCATTTGCAGCTGCTGCTGCTGTTGTGAACCGGAAGAGAAATTCAGTATTCCGGGCAACAGAAAATCACAGAATTCTCTGAAGGCACGAATAACAGCGTACCTTGGTTAATCTTTGTGGCGCACAACGAGACCTGTGTGGCTGATTGTGTTGGCTGACCAGAGATCGCGTTTGCAACGTCGATTTACGCAGTGCTTTAAATGGGAAAAAATAAGTGCAGGTACTCATTAAAATGCGCAAGAGGTGTAGTGAGTGGGCGGGGCTAGGGGCGGGGCTCAAGGCAGGACATGATGATACTTAACTTCTTCTATAATAGTTGCAGCACACACCAACACACATGAGAAATGTGTTTATAGAAACAAAGCAGTTTAACTCATTACACAAAATGAAAGAGAAATGCAATAATATGTTATTTCCTTTTTTTTGCAATAGTTGCACCTTCTTAATGCCATACTGTTAAGTTGCTGTTGTTTAGCACAATACTATATATTTTTGAGCAAGTGAGTAGGAAGAAACTGAAAATATCCCCACTTCGAACCAAAGCTCTTATGGCACCAAGCAAATCATCATGACCCTCCCCAGAAGATATCTCTTGTCTCTTCCATCGATCTATCCATTCATCCTTTCATCCAACCATTTACCTGCTGATGTTCACCATTTACCATTTACATTCTGTTGTCTATTCAGTTTTTCATCTATCATTCAGTTGATTTTCACCATTCCGTCTGTTCACCCTCCATATCCAAACCTTTCCACCCCTCCTTAAACCTGTCCATTAATCTTTTCACTCATCCATCTCTTTATCCACCTTTTCACTCATCCATCAATCCTTTCGCTCATCTATCCATCAACCCTTTCACTCCTTAATACCATCCGCCCTTTCATTCCATCCACCCTTTCACTTAATCCCTCCTTTCACTCATCCATCATCCACCCTTTCATCCATCCTCTCTACCATTCATTCATCCACCCACCATCAGCCCTTATATCCAATCATCCACCCTCTTTCACCCATCCATTCACTCATCCATTCACTCATTCATCCATTCATCCATCCATTCATCTGCACATCCACCCTTGCTCACTCATCCACCCATCCACTCACTCACTCACTCACCAACCCCCCTACCACGTTATTTATGAACCTTTGTCGCTGAGCAGTCATGTACACACAAAGGACCACCCATTTTCTTTCAAATACCTCCTGAGAGTTTCTTGATTCTTTCTCTTTCACTTTTTTCTTTAAAAAAACAGGCTTACAAATGCAGGCAAACAGACAAACATAAGCAGACACACAAAAGATTTCGGTATGTTAAAAGACATGTTATACTCTTCAGTATGGCTTTTTTAATTGACACTACATCAGCAAAACTGCTAGTTTAGGCAAAACGTAGCGCATATTCAGCCCAGACAGACAACTCTAGTGTGCCCATTTGCAAGGCCCCTTGCCGTGCTGGAGCCCCATAATCATTTTCATAACAAACATTTTAAATGTCAGCAGCAGGAGAATATTAAATTATCTCTTTACAGCTGTCAGAACGATCCACCGAGAGGAGCTGCTGGCCTGGCACCGCGTGGATCTCTAGCCTGTCTCTTCTTCAGGGAGTCAGACAGCGAGCCCTGCTGCAGTGTCTCTGCCTGTGCCCTCTGCTGCCACCATGAGACTCACAATGGCGTGGTGAGCCTGGGGCAGCGGTCAGGAGGAGGTGTGCAGGTGATGGATTCTCGAACACCGGCTCCATGCAGCAGGGGAATTTCATGGGTGCACTGGGGCCGGCTGGCAGGCAGGAAAGGCAACATCCTGCCACAGCCTGGGCATATAAAAAACAGACCTTGAGGCATTTGTTAGGAAGGTGGGCGCCTCAGTGCAGAAAACACGCTCCAGGGGCCTCTTCGATCGCATTGTCTGGGCATTAACCCTCAGATCAAGAGAAAGGACGTGTGAAATTCCGCCGCCCTTTTGTCTGATAACATTTCTATGTTCAAAGTGTAACCCTGCACTTACTTTTCACTTTTCACTACCTGAAGTGCTGCGCTTTGAAAATCACACGTGCGCACACTAGCAGGTAAAATGAATCTCCACCCAGCTCTGTCAAGCACAGCATGACGGCGAGCACCGGACATTATCTAAAAGAGCCCTGCTGAATAGCTCAGCTGGGGCTCTGATGGGCGGGAGGGGGCTGCAGAAGCGGCGACTCGGATGCCAGTGACATGTCCCACTCCGGCTCACAAGCACAGCCACGAGCAGACCTTTTCATGAGTACCGGTACTCTCCTCGGGCAGTAGAGAAGTGCCGGTACTCAAAGTGATAAATTTAGGAAGTGCCGGTACTCAGTACCGGTGAGTACCGGCCCATTTAAAGCACTGGATTTACGGAAACGAAGTAGGTGAACAACTGTGCATTTAACATCTGGTGGGGAGGTGTGCTTCCACGGAACACAACACAGATTTTATTCATTATCCGCAGGCTTCCCTGGATCAAACAAACATATATTTATAGAGTTACAATGTCTGCTGGCATGCTGCCTGATCGGGAGGCAGCTGCAGAGGAGATGTTTTCAGATACTCCTACAGATCAAACAGAACAGGGCAGACAAGCAACAGGAGGAACTGGTGGGGCGCCAGTAATACTAAGGAAATATTTCGAAAATTGGAAAAAGCCTTGAAGCAGGAACAGTCAAAATGGTAGGAGTTTAAGTCTCTCCAAAGATACCCTGATATTGGTAGGATCCCCAGGCGGGTGAGAATAATGATAGCCCCCAGCTACGAAATGCCAAACCCCCAAATGATGGCAGAATGGGCAGTGTGCAATTGGGAGTCATCACGCAAACTAGTACAAATACTAGTTAAGTATGCTGAGAGTGATAGACGGGAATTACAAATGAAAATAGATGCCATAAATGATGAAATCAAGGCATTAGGAGATACCCAGCAACTGTAAAAACGGAATGAAGAGACGATGATGAGACTGCACAAAGAGGAGGACAAGATTAAGGGTCCGTTTAGGATCGCGGACGGACCCCAGAGTAGGAGGGAACCTCCGCATGGCATGTGGCGGTCACATCCTCTATTTTTAACATTGCAACGGGTGCGGCTTCAAGCTGCACCCGCAGCAATGTTAAAAATGCACGCATTGCATTTGCATGTAGAAAGCGGCAGGCACCACGCGGTGCCTGCCGCTTTCTGCATACAAATGCAGGGGGTACCATAGGTACCCCCCATGTGCACCCCCCAGACCCCCTTCACCTAGGGGGCCCGCAACGGGCCCCCGCAGTGAAGTTACACATGATTTTCCACGGCGGAAAAGCCGCCGCGGAAAAGCATGTATCAGAGCCCATCCTAATCTGGCTGACGGTGTCTGAGAGACACCGTCACCATATTAGTGCTTTTCCGACGCGGTTGTAAGCCAACCGCGGCGGAAAAGCTGCGGACGGAAACCAGGACCCACCACCCATCCTGATGTGGCGGTGGGTCTTTGGTGGGTCCGCTGCGGATTTTCCGCATCCTCCGGGCCGGCGGTGGCTTCCGCCGGCCCAGAGGATGCGGAAAATCCTAATAAGCCCCTTAGTCAAGGAAATCCTATAAATTCAAACGAGACCAAGAAGATTATGAAAATGGCCACATCTTTACGTTTTCATGAAAAAATGACTCACTGAGGAATGCCAGGACCAACAAATACATACAAATGGCACATCAAACAGACCATAATCATGGTCAAGCCGATATTACATCAGCCTCTGATCTTAGTTGGATGCTGGAAAGCGAATTGGAACCTGAAACTAATGCTACAAGATCAGGTCAGAGCTCTATTAAATTATCCTTGGGAGAGGAACTAGTTTTTTAAAGCAAAGCAGAAGAGAGACCCTACGCCCGAGAAATAGAAGGGCCGCAAAAAATGGAAAAACAAAAGAAGACAGAAACAAAGGAAAGCCTGTCGAAAGCGTAGGAAACAGGAAGCCAGCTCGTGGGCAGAAAACGCAAGTACTGGAAGGTCAACAACACTCCAGTAGCAATCCTAGCACTAACACCATAAACAATTTAGCTCATGTGGACCTCAATGCAGCCGAACGCCAACTACTCGCATTAGGATTGTCGTATTGTCCTGAAAGCAACTTCAATTACATGCAAAAAAGAACGGACGTTCAAAAATTCATTAAAAAAATGTAAGTTAAAGAAATATTATCTACTCCAAAGGACTCCACAAAAGGATGATACCAATACAACCAAGACATCATCCATGTGTTTATCTAACTTAACAGTTGTGCACAAAGCCCTACTTCAAGATCTTCAAGACCTGCAAAAGGATATTGCAGTCTCACTTAGTGGGGAAGTTGCGTGTGAACAACAACCAAGATCTGATAATTCTAATATACCAACATATAAAATATCTGCTAATCCCGATACCTCCTTTAAAACTAAATACAAATGTACTCCATTTATGCCTCGGGACTCCTTGGACATTTTTTATGAACAGGTGGTAGCACAAATCAAAAAACTGAACACCAATCTTCACAAGACATAGAAGAAACTTAAAAATCCTGAAAGAAAGAATTATCAATTAATTGAGAAACTCCAAAAGGAAAAACAAGTGGTCGTCAGAAACTCTTATAAAGGAGGTAATATCGTCCTGTGGCCACTTGATGATTACGTGGAGGAAGCACTATCACAGCTCAGTGACGTTGAATGCTACAATAAAAGCTCATTTAAAAAATGAAAAGTAACCAAGATGATTTTTACGCCCAACTTCTAACATGGAAAAGTGTGGGCTAATTTAGGGGCTCATTAGGATTGCGGTTAATCCGCATCCTCCGGGCCGGCGGAAGCCACCGCCGGCCCGGAGGATGCGGATTAACCGCTGCGGACTGAAAAAAGACCCCCTGTCAGAATAGGATGGCTGCGTGATCTATTTTCCGTCCGCCGCTTTTCCGCCGCGGTCGCCTTCCGACCACGACGGAAAAGCTCTAACATGGCTGGCGGTGTCTATCAGACACCGCCAGCCATATTAGGATGTTGGCGGTCCAATGCCTTTCGACTGTAGCATTTCCGCCGTGGAAAGGCATACAGACTTTTCTTTGGGGGCCCGTTGCGGGCCCCCAGGGGTGAAGGGGGGGTGGGGGGTGCACATGGGCGGTACCTATGGTACCCCCCTGCCTTTGCGTGCATAAAGCGGCAGGCACCACGCGGTGCCTGGAGCTTTGTGCACGCAAAGGAAAACATCGTTTTTTAACATTGCGGCGGGTACTGCTTCAAGCAGCACCCGCCGCAATGTTAAATATACAGGATGTGACCGCCAGGGTGGCGGTCAAATCCTAATCAGCACGGAGGTACCGCCCCTGCCCCTGCGGACGGTCCATCCTCCTCTGGGGTGGCATTTTGCGATGCAGGGCGCGCTACGAAATTCGTTTTATTAATTAAATTGTTTACTTACCTTCAATTATCCATACTCCAGTTTTTAGCACCCCCCACCCTGCCCCTCCCCCGCACAGCCTCTCTGTCCCACCGAAACTCCCTCCACAGGCCGTGGCTGTTGGTGAATGAGTGGATGTGTATGTAGATTTCGGAATTACTGAATAGTTTCTTCTAACTCGTATTGGTATCTCCATTTTTTTGAAAATTTTCGTTTCTATTTTTGAATGTGTGTATCAAAGGTTATATTACACTGAGAGGAGGTCTGCCACTCTTTCACAAGGATGATGTCATCAGTGATGTCATTTGAGATATCATCAGTGATGTCATGAGTGATGTCACTGACCATGTCATGAGTGATGTAATATGTGACGTCATCAGCAGTGTATTGCGGGCACGCGAGTTATAGTTAGCTGAACTAACTATAACGGGGGAATTTCAATGGTTTTGTATGAGTGAAATGTCCAGCTAACCATAACATGTGTGAAACCTATGGTTTTTTCAGTGAATTTCTAAGGTTTTTTAAATGCTAATTCCTAACTATAACGTGTGTGAAACCTATGTTTTTTAGGTGAATTTCAAAGGTTTTTTAAATGCTAATTCCGAACCATCTATATTTTTCCATATTTTTTTTAAATAATTGTATATCTATTTACACATATATATTTCGGATTTTGTAAAACAAATCTGAAATTAGTATATTTCCACATATATTTTACTGATAAATATGCACTCCTGGCTGAAAGACTGACCGTTTTCATTCATGTAAACACTCTTGGATGATAAACTACACAATCATCATATTAAAATGTGCAACTTTTATTATACGAGGATATATATTGCTCTTTAAGGGTCTTTTCTAAAAGTCTTTTATTGTTTTGACCCTTTTACTTTTAGAACAACAGACCTATTGCACTACTACTCATCATTGACAGCATTAAAACGCCTAAAAAATAACCCAATTTCAGTGTTCATGCACAGTTTAAAATAAATACAAAGAGGAAAATAAATACTTGTCTGTTTGTATTTATCTGTAAACATCAGTAAAAACATAAATCAAGCAGCCCTACTTATAATTTAAGAATATTTTCAACTTAATTAGCAGTAATTAACATATAAGTGTGGTAAAAGTATGACACAGCACCTATAATACCTGACTTTCAACAACACCGTTCACAGTTCAATTCCATAGTCCATCAACATCTTAGCCCACCACTATCCCAGTAATAGCTTGCTTAATCATCCCAATGCCCCAAGCACCACCACACCTTTTCGAGGGTAGGTTTACTATTTACAAATGCTAGCTTTTTTTCAATTAAGAAGCATAATAATAACAAATATTAATCAGTTTATTTCTTCTAATGTTAACAATATATTTTTTATGTCCTCTATTTAGATGTTTTTAATCATGAAAATGCTAAGAATATAGTTTACGAGTAACACTTTTTAAACTCTCCAAAGTATGTAGATAATAATGACCTTATACGTGTTACTATGGAAATCGAAACCTTTACAGCTTCACAGTTTGTAAATTTTCCCAACACGTGCAGAAGTAAAGCAGTTAAAACGTGAGCACGTGTTAACTGTAAAACGTGACCTCTAAATAGGCGGACTCACATCTTCCTTCCATAGACTACCAAACAACCAAAAACTATATAAACCACACCTTCTGTGCAATTAGTTTTCGCGAATTATTTCTGAGTCGCCAATCTGAGATGCAGGTTCCTTTTTCTAGCACCGGATTCATTTTTTTGCATCAACAAACATATCCCGGAGATGTAAGTTGTTTCAATATGGCATAGGCATAGTACTTAGTTATAATTTGTGGCTTTTTATCAATATTTAAACATTTATATGTAGAAAAAAATGTTATTGCATGTTTTTTGCTTTTTCTCTGTAACGTCAGCAGCTTGTTTTTAGAAACGGATAGATTATAACAAACATTGCTCCTTTTCTGGCTCCTTTCACCCTATTATATAGTGAGTTTTTATATTATAATATTGACACTATACTTAGCTTGAGAGGTGTTGGCGACCCGTCGACGCAAACCCTAAACGTTTACAATAAACGTCACCATCTTCCACTTCCTATTGTGTTTTCCCCTAGAGATCACATACTGTTAATATGTATATTATAACATTACCAGTCTTGGTGATAATAGTGGACTTAATGATCCGTTGTCACAAAGAGTAACGATAAGTAAGCAACGATACCGGCTTGCGGTTTTCTGTATATTTTCCTCTTGTGATCATGTGCTGTGAGAATATATACATATTATTATTCTCACTGTCATGATCTCAGAGAAGTTTAGGACCCGTCACCACGAAGATCAAACTTTTTCACCTCCCGGAGAAAAGAAGTTCGGTAAATAATTACCGCTCGAAAGTATTTCATTATTTATGTTCTTTTAAATACATAATTTTATTTTCCTTTTCTTTTTACTGTAACAATGGTATCAATCGTTATATTATAATAGATTGTCCTATTGCTACAGAAGAGGAATGGGAGATTTTTCAGTGCCATCTATAATATACCTTTCAAATATTAAAAAGTACTTGATCAGATATTTTTTTCAAGAAACATATTTTAAGAAACAGCAGAACAAAAAAATATAGCTATCATGCATACTTTGTTACTTTAAATATTTACTAAACCCTACATTTCTGAATGTTATTTTCTAATTTCTATTCTTATTTGCGGTTCCTATTCATCTTCTCCCTAAAGAATATATAGGACCTGTACTTTATATTATGAGTACCATCCTATATATTCTTTAATGAGTATGTGATTTATTAGCGGGCAGTCTGCAACCTCTAAGCACTACGACAGCACATTCCTGAATTGTACAGAATACAAATTTGAAAAATAATAATGCATGCATTTCTATGTAATATGAAATAATTTGTATATAACAGTTTTTTACTTGTTCTCTTGATCTTAGATAATGTAGTATAGGCGTGTTTGTTGTAGCACTTCTATTCTACTTTATCTAAAAGTAACTGATGCCCTCTTACATCATCAAGAATGTGGGGCAACACTTTAACAAACTGTAGCACAAAAAAGAAGTATATAGCCACGCTTAACTGATATTTTATGAAATTCCATTTTTAATTGCCCCCCCTTTCAGATATACAGGAACAGTTTCTGAAGAAAGTTATTTGTATTTGCTTAATAAAAACTGTTTCAAACCTAGACTGATTTTTTTGCAGCGCAACCACCTCTCCACATCAAGAAAGAAAACACCACATTATAAGTAAATAGTACTCCTAAGAAGTATGTCACCTACAAACTTGATAAAAAAAACAGTGCAAGACACTGTCATTTTTCTGCCGTGATTTATACACCACATGGCAATTATATAAATGGCCCTTGAAACATATAAAAAAAATTGTTTCCCTCATAATCCCTCTCCACCACCTTATGGGCACTGTACAGAGTTAATAGTGTTCCTAACCTGCCCTCTACTACTTTCTTTCCCCATACTCCTTTGGAAAATGCATCACAATATCACTGACAACAGTGAACCATTCCCACCCAATAAGGAGCAAACTTGTGCTCAGAACACTTTAGCCAATAAAATGTCCATGTTGTTCCACAGACAAGCAAGGAATGACTGCCAAACCTTTTACTTTTATTACTTCACAGCCAATGAACATTAAGCTTTGTTAAGTCCCGCTAGGAGCACGTTACCCTAATACTCCTGGAACAGGAAGGAATCGCTTACAAAACGTTTCCACTGACTTCTTCTACGATTAACGGTTCCTATGAAAAAAATAAATATAAATCTCCAGCACAGTAACAATTTTAATTAGCAACATATTGTGGTGAACTTCTAACCTCTGTACTCACGCAAGTGATCTACGAACTGTTACTATGGTAACAGGCAGAAAGGTACTGGCTGTACAAAAAAACGGTATATTTACCCTGGATCCTCTACAAGACCGAAAGGAAAGCAAAATACCACATTTACAACCCCCTGGCACAGTTTATTTTAACAAAAAGAGGCCCCGGGGAACTCCGGGGGGCCCGTACGCATACGGCGCGTAAGTTTCTAATTGTTCGAAAACAATTATTTAATGTACGTATTAAGGAAGACATTATCTGGGATAATCATGAAAATCGTTTTTTAAAACTTTAAATAAGCGTATATTACTTTTAAAAGCAATTACGGAAATTGCAGCTGTACGTCGTAAGAGCAAAGATGGTTTGAAGAGTTATACATTTTAGGAAAACAATATAGTACTGCACGTTAAAGGAGAAAAGTCAGCACAATTATTGACCCCTCTCCCAACATTTAAAAGCCCCTGGGGGAGGTGGTAAATTAATTGAGACTGAATACGTTAGTACAGCCTACTGTGCTTACGCTACCAGGAAAACACAACAACAGTACAAGGCCCAGATTTCCATCGTAGTGATTTCTTAGTTGCAGATCTAGTTGTCAGATCGACACACACACTCCCTCATGGCTAGTATACACCCACACCACACCCATCCAGCACATTCGTCACTACACACGTGACCCTATGTATAAAAAGGACAGAGCGCACGTGTTGTATGCCATTTTAGAGTAAAGTACCTGCGATGATGATAATGGGAGCACGAGTATGTCGTTAGCCATAGAGATAGCAAGACTCTGCACCATATATGAGACTTCTTTGTTGAAGATTGGGACTACATCATGCAGAAGGTGTCTTATCCACGAAAAGGTGAGCAGTGAGGCTTGAGTACACATAGGAGGGAGTCAGGGTTGTAGCAGACTAGATACAAAAACGCGACTTAGTATTTCAGACAAACTCACTCCTATATAGTGTATTAATTTACATGTATACATTTTTTTCCCAATAGCAGGAACGTTTTTATAATCGCGGAAATGTCCGGAATATTACCAATACAAACAGTTCGTAGAAATGTGATTAGAATGTGGTTTGGACGCCGAGAGAGATGGCGGCTCTGTGAGTCTCTCTGCCCGTGCTGAGGCCGTAATACAGATCTGGAGCGTGTAAAACCTCTCCAGCGCCGACAAAAACGGAAGAATCGGACGCCGGAATGTGAGAGGAACACATAGAGGGCTCGATCGGCGAGTTCTGCGAGGGAGAAGTCGGGTTTTGGCTACTCCGTAGTTCCGCTCCGGTTGCTGCCGGGCTGCAGTGAACTACGGCGGGCGAAGGACCGCGTGACCGCCCAGGATGCCGGCGGACGAAAGGCGAGGATCCCGCTCGATGTAAGGGCGGACAGCTGAGGACTCCGGTGGTGAACCGGACTTTGAAAATAAGTGCGAAGGAAACCGTGAGTAATACCAGCGCTTTGGGGCACAACAAGAGCTGCTCAGGGGGTGATCACCGCTCGCGCTCACACAAGATGGCGGCCTAACGTACTTTTAAGGATCTACACATCGGATCAGGCTCTGCTGTTACCAACATGTACCACGGGGAAAAGGAGTGAAGACGTTCTTCCATAAAATTAGTAACAAGCGGAAATGTGAATTTTGGCGATTTTCGAATTCTGAGGCTTTATTACGAACTTACATGAGAAGGCAGGTCATGGTCTCAAATTAAACAAGGTATTGCTAAGGCTCTAGAATTACTGCAACTCGCATATTGTGATGTCTGAGTGCTGGCTAAATGCGAGGAAAGCGATGTTTGGTGACTTATGATGGGCAAATAAGCTATGTGCCAGACCAGGAGGCTGGTAAAGGAATTTATGTGAATGCTTGGATGTAGGTTTCTGGAGCTTGCGCCTACTACACGCTGTGCTTAATCATTGCAATGCTAAATGACTGTGACTTCCACACCTCGCATATTACAAAGTCTGTGTGCTGGATAAATGTGAAGAAAGCAATTTTCTGAACCGCAACTGATCCATGTATTACACCAGTAAACAAGAAAAGAGAAAAAAAGAATTTCAGTGAATGCTTGGATGCAGGTTTCTGGGACTGGCTCCTACTAAACGCTACTATTGAGGTTGAAGCAAAAGTTAGGCTGACAAGGTGGCCCTACTGATGCAGGATTTACGTGCGAATGGTGCACGTGGTGGCTTTCAAAATGGCGACGCAGGCTTCCACCCTAAGGTGAGGAACGCACATTTCATCACGGTGCCCGATCTCAGTCAGGAAACGGACAGATAGGTTGATTATCGCTCCGGCTCCTAGGTGGCCCTGATTTACCATTGGTCATTTGCTGGCGTCAGGCCAGGAACAGAGTACCGGAGGCCGGCGAAGAAGAGTGCACCATAACGATCAGGCACAAAGACAGGAGGACCACTGTCAACGATCAGTCAGTCTACGCCACGAGCAGTCATGGCAGATAAAGAGCTGGCAAAAAGCCTAAAGAGACTTAAGTCTGATCTGCCCTCACCTGGCAAAGGAAGGAAAGATAACCCGGATCCGATAGACTTAATACTTAATAGACTTGATGAAGTCAGAGATCTGGCGAAAGCGACCAAAGAAGAGGTAGCAGCGATCAGACAAGATAACCGCGACACCAATGCAAAATTACTAGAGGCAGAAACGAGGATTAGCAGACTAGAGGATATGGAAGTCAAGACCTGCAACACTGTAAAACGCGTATGCATAGCGGCAGATCAAACGACACGGAAACTCGCTGATTTGGAAGACAGGAATAGAAGGGGGAATCTACGCATTTTTGGTATTCCGGAAGGTTCAGAGGATCAACTAGGGAGCTGGGTGGCCTTTCTTGAGTCCTGGTTTACCCAAGCTACTAACATGACTTTTCTACACCCACTGGAATTTGATAGAGCCCATAGAGTCCCGGCCAGGATATCTAAGGATCAAAAAGGTCCCAGAGCTATTGTTTGTAAACCGCTACGGTACCAGCATGTAGAACAGATTCTTACCTTCATGCGAAAAAACGATCACATTTTGTGGAAATCTGCTAAGGTCTATATCTCGCAGGACTATAGTAAAGAGACGGTTGACGTCAGGAAGGCATTCTTGGCGCTCCGACCGCTGTTGAAGAAAAGGGGCTTCCAATATGGATTTGCTGGTCCGGCAAAGTATTGAGTGATTATTCATGGCTCTCCGCACATTTTTTCCGATCCCCTGAAATTGAAACGTATGCTAGATGGCCCTGAGGACTTGGACATGGAGACAAACAATCCCGAAAGTTCATCTGGCCAAGCTTCAGCCTCAGGTTATAAATGAAGGTCATCATGCTTCACACATCTTCCAATGGTTTTCTCTTCTTTGTTGTGGAAGGATGCAGTAAGCACAAGAATCTGCTCAAACTCTTGTGTTGCTCAAACTATTGTACTTTTGAATGTCCAGGTTAAGGCCCAGGTTAAGAGCGCACTGGCGCTCCTATCGGTCTTTTGGTTACGGAGTCCATGTCTCCACTTTTGTATCCTTGTATCTCGAGTTAATACGTTTTAGCATGCCTCGTTACATAAGCCTATACCAGTTGGTAATGCTGTTGGTTCTGTAACTCACACACACTGAAGAAATGCCATGTTTCATTTATCTTTTCTCTTGCAGTCTTTGAATTCCATCATATGCACTAGGTTAAGGTATGGTTTAACGTAGTTACATTAGTTAGCAACAAATCACGAGAATGCAGAGACTGTCCATAGGTTCGTATGTTCCAAACTCCTATGGATATGTTTAAGCACGGGGAGGTTGCATCGCACTCTCTCTCCAATCACCATGCCTACTAAATACAGGTGGGGTGGGGAGGTTGGGGGGTTGAGGGGATTGGGGGTTCAGGTATGTGTTACATGTCTTTTAGTTTTGATTATTCTTCTTCTTCTTGCTTGCATTTTCGTTATTGCACTAGCACTTGATGGTGGTGAGGGTCATAGACTCTATGTTCGCTCATATGTCCTTTCTGAGTCTCGGGGGGTTGATAGATTATCATACTGTTGTTGGTCCCTTGTGACGAATGTCTTTCTCCGGATGAAGCATCCCTTAACTGTTCACACATAACACGGTGAATACTCCAATGGGAGTATGGATTATGGACAAAATGAAGATATTATCTCTCAATGTTAAAGGGTTGAACCAACCAATCAAAAGACAAAATTTTTTAGACTATGTACGAAGATTAAAAGGCGATATTGTATTGTTACAGGAGACAAAGCTGGAAGCTAAGCAGTTTTATCACCTGAGGAATAAGTTTTACAGTGAGGTTGTGGGAGCCGAGTCTGTACATAAAAAGAATGGTGTTTTAATACTTGTTGCGAAGAAATCAAAGGTGGAGGTTTTGTCTTCCGAGGCGAGTGTGGACGGGAGGTGGGTTACGGCCAAGCTAAGTAAGGACAATACAGAGTTTTATGTTACAAACATATATGCCCCTAACGCCAATGGCATCAAGTTTTGGGAGGATCTAAATAAGCATATGGAAAATGTCCCAGATAGTGCTATTCACATAGTGGGTGGTGATTTCAATCTTCCGATGGACGCAACGTTAGATAGGGACTCCCACTGTCCTTTCAAATCAAGCAAATCTCATAGAGCCTTCATCAATCTGTGTCAACGCTTTCATTTAGTGGATGCATGGAGGCTTCAGAACCCTACAGAGAGGGATTATACTTTTTATTCTACACCACACGACTCGTACTCCCGGATCGACTACATCCTCATAACACAGAACGGGGTTCCCAGAATAGAGTCTACCACCATAGAGCCTCGTGTGATGTCTGATCACTCTTGCATCTCCTTATCCATCGCAAATGCCAAATCCTCCCCTCGTCAGACGTCTTGGCGCCTGAACGACGAGATACTAAGCGATGCTCAACACAGATCCACAATACAAGCTGCGATTGCTTCTTACTTGCAGATTTTTAAAGAAGGGGACACATCTGATCTTATTAGATGGGATGCCATGAAAAGTACCATACGGGGGGTATGTATCAAGATTAGGTCAGCCATGAATAAAAATTATAATGCGAAGTTGGAATCCCTGGAGTGTGAAATTTTAGATCTTGAAAGTAAGCATCTAAGGCTTAGAGATGATATGACTCATTATGCTTTGGCAAATAAAAAATATGAACACAATAAAATTAATAAGTGAAAGGGCGGGAGTTTGGCTTGACAAAGGACGGAGATTTAAAATTTGTGAATCCAATAAAGCTGGTAAAAGCCTTGCTTCATATTTGAAATTTAAGGTTCAAAAGAATTCTATTAGCATCCTTAAGGACGCCTTTGGGAACTCACACTCTGAGCCAGATAAGATAGCTGAGGTGTTCAGGGTATTCTATGAAGACCTTTATGCAAAAAATGCAAAGGTGGAGGAGGATAAGATTAAGAATTATTTGGGTGAGTGTGATCTTCCACGGTTGTCTGCCGAGGATCAGGTTGGTCTAAATGGCCCGATTAGTGCTCTAGAAGTGGAAAGCGCAATTAAAAAATTGAAATCAGGGAAGGCACCAGGCCCGGATGGCTTTACAGCAAAATTCTACAAAACATTCCCCACTATATTAACTGGACCCTTACTAAATCTATTCCAGGAGATAAATAGCTCTGGTGAAGTCAGAGGTACTCTAGCAGAGGCAACAATCGCAGTACTTCCTAAGGAAGGGAAAGACCCGTCGCTCCCAAAAAATTACAGGCCTATTTCGCTAATTAATATTGACTGTAAGATCCTGGCTATGATACTTTCCGCCCGTCTTCAGAAGGTACTCCCGCAGCTAGTCCATCCATCTCAAGCGGGCTTTCTTAAGAATAGGTTGTCCAGTGATAACACAAGGATTTTGGCACATGTGCTAGAAAAAGCTAAACTTCTAGATACCCCTACAGTGGCAATAACTTTAGATGCCGAAAAGGCCTTCGGCAAGGTCGATTGGTCCTTCCTTGAAGCAGTCCTTAACAAATTTAACTTGGGGGAAACCTTTACACGGCTGGTAATGTCCCTATATTGCTGCCCCTCGGCAAGAGTTAGGGCGGGTGGATCGTTTTCGTCCTCATTTTGCTTAAAGCAAGGTACGAGGCAGGGGTGCCCTCTATCGCCCTCGTTATTTTTATTGGCAATTGAACCGTTCTTATACCATATAAGGAAAGACCCTAAAATCGCAGGCATACCATTTGGAGACTGCACGGTCAAATTAACAGCATATGCAGATGATGTGCTTGTTCTTTCTGAACGAGCAGAGGAGGCAATATCTGCACTCATGTCGGACATTGAAGATTTCTCTACGGTCTAGGGCTACAAGCTCAATAAAGACAAAACGGAGGTCAAACTCCTAAACAATATAGGTGATAAGGGGATCTTAGGGGACTCTGGTCTTACATGGCAGCCCAAATGCTTTAAGTACCTGGGGTTGGACTTCGATAAAGATTTAGTCTCCACTCAGAAAATAAATGAAGAATTGACTTTGAAAAAAATATCTACTCTACTAGAAAGTTGGTCCCCAAAATTCCTCTCTTGGTGGGGCAGGGCTGAAACTCTCAAAATGATGTCGACTCCCTTAGTTAACTACCTGGCCAGTATGCTCCCTATGACGTTCTCGAATAATTTTGTTTCTAAAATAGACCAGCTGTTTGGTAACTTCCTGTGGCGGGGCAAGAAAGCCAGGATATCTCTAAAGAAGCTACAATTGGCAAAAGATAAAGGCGGCCTGGGTCTGCCTTCGTTCAGGAACTATCAGACAGCCTTTCTTTGTAAGCAAGGTGCTCAATGGTTAATAAAATCACCAAGCTATACTCCTGTGTGGATTGACATTGAAAGATCAATAGTGGGCCACGCTCCTCTTGAGTCCTTACTCACCATGGATCTGTCGCACCTGCCACACTCCAGATATATAATGCTAAATACCAGAAGGGCCCTACTTAGACTTGACCAAACGCACAAAACCAAATTGACGTTTTCTAAATCATCATGTATGTCACTATGGAGAAATCCCTACCTTAAACATGCGGGTATGGAACTCTTCTGGGAGTCATCGTCCGAAAAGGGTATTAACCTGGCGGGAGATTTGTATGACAATAGAGACCCGATCCCGTTCTCAAGCTTACAGCAGAAGTTTGATCTACCTCCAATAGATTTCTATAATTTCCTAAAAATCAAAGCGACACTAACTAGCCGCAACTTCTCACCCTACACTCCATGGCTGACAACGCATCTCCCACGCATTATGTACGCAGGTCACTTCGTTTCGAAGGTGTATAAACTGTTGCTACCGTTGCCCAGGAAATCTCACAAAACTGTAGAAGCGAGATGGGAAGCGGAACCGAATTCCACAGGAATAGATTTTGACTGGGACTTGATTCATAAGTCAGCACTTGCCCACAAAGTATCACCCATCCTATTCCAGACGAAGTATATGCTCATAAATAGGTCGTTCTGGACTCCGGAAAAGCTATTTAAATGTAAATTACGTGACTCTCCGGCGTGCTGGAATTGCCAATCGGGGTCTGGTGATCTTGCTCACATGTTATTCAGCTGTCCCTTACTAAGAGAATACTGGGAGAAAATATTTGTGTGCATTCATCACGTATTTAAGATAAAACCTGTACAGGACTTTGTGTATGTCATTCTAGGGGGGCTGGAACCACGATTATCAAATGAGCAAGATCGCCAGCTTTTGGATTTAATGTTAACATTGGCTTGTAAGGTAGTTTTATGCAAGTGGAAATGTGCCAATGAGGTAAATTTCAAGATCTGGCAGGAATGGCTGTCTTTCCTAAGAGGTGCTACTAATCAGGCATTACAGTCTTCTACGTGGTGTCCATCCAATAAGAAGTTGTGGAAATCGTTAGACATGTCTTCCTTCCATTTTGATCCACCTTGATGCAGTGCGTTCTTGTTCTTGTTATAGTAACTTGTGATATATGAGTGTACATCTGCGTCCATATGTTAGAGTCATACCCGCTACATCCACACGTTGAGTGTTCGGCATGTTAATCTATATCAATGAGACAAGCAAGAATGGATTTTTCTCTTTCTTTCTTATTATTTGTAGTTCCTGTACTTGTCTGACAATTCCTGTATCGAATCACTTGTAACGGAAGATTTACTGTACTGTCTTTTACTTTTGGTTTCTTACCTCAATAAAAACGATTTGAAATAAATAAAAAAAAGAAATGTGAGAAAGTACGTGTATAAAAGGGCGATGTTATCTAACTCCAAATTAATATAGTAACAATTACCAATCATAACATCTTTCTTTTAATATCTTTTAGATGTGGAGCTTCAGGATGGATTATGTAACAAGGACGACGGCAATGGCACAAGGTGAGCAAAGAAGCTTGTTTCCGAAAGAACGACAAGTTATCTATGAAAGGAGAGAATGTGTAGTATGCAGCAGTTGCGCAAAACACACATTGGGCTAACGGGGCTTCAGCTAGGATGAGATAGCTTCCTGGGCCCACACACAGTCGCACCTGAGCACTTCACAGGTCTTTTAAAGACATTTTGCTTGTTAATGAGTTAAAGAGGCTTTGATGTCCCCCCAAACTTACAGCCCCTGCAGCTCCACTCTTCTTTTTGCTTGAAGTTAAGCCCCCCCCCCCCCCCGAAAAAAAATTGTAGCTTCCCCGATATTTTTGACTGTGGTTGCGCCTCTGGCTTAGGGCACCCCCCCCCGTTGTGTGTGTCTCTCCCATGTTTTAATTTCCTTTTTTCTCTCTTTCTCTTTTTTACTCTCTCACATCGTTTCTCTTTCTTTTTTAAAGTTTTGGACCCTGCTATCTCCAGTCTGCAGTATATAACCTTATCTGAGTTGAAGTGGTAAACTCTCTTGGTTACACTGAAGGCTTCTTCGACATGTAATGCACCCTCTTTCAATAACGCCAATGGCACTAGGTGAGCAGAGAATTTTGTTTCCAAAACAGCAACAAACAATTTGTGAAAGGAGAGAGTAGGTAGTGTGCAGCAGCTTGACTGTGTAGAAATGTATAATTACCTCTGAGCAGTGACAACAGATAGGTTACAACATTCTGAAAAACAGATCTACAAGCTTATTGCACCACTTTTGTGTCACTTTTAACATGGGAAAAGTGGCGCAAGGAGCTTGTAAATCTGCGTCTGACTTTTCAAGAAAAAAATCTCAACTCCAGACCCTGCGAGACAGTTTTAATGTTGTTTTCTCTCTTTTTCTCTCTTTCACTCTCTGTGACATCATTTCTCTTTCTCTTTTAAAGTTATAGACACTGCTGTCTATTTTGGCGTGTAGAAGCAGAGTTGAATTGAAGGTGTGAACTCTGGTGGCCGCAATGTTTATAGAAGGTAAGCACAGCGGCCTAGATATACAAAGCCTCCATTGCAATGCATTAGAAATAAATTGGAGTATTTATAATCCCGTTGTGCCACTTTTGTATCAGTAACGCAGTAGGCACTTCCATATAGACACCACTTGAATGCGGGACTATAACAGAAGTGAAATGTACTAGGCACACTGCACACGTAAAATCGTAGTGTTACCTTCACTTGTAATGCTTCACCTTATTTAGTCACATCTACATAACTTTAAACTCTTTTTTTCTTTTTTGTTTTGCAGATTACCTACCCAACGTCTTTTGGAGTCCACATCACAATTTGTTTATAATACTGTTTTATTAAAGTTATTTTTCTAGTAGTTTATTATATTATCTTTAAGTTACGTTTACAGTTGTTGTTTTAATAAAAGTTAATAAAAAAACTATATACTTGTTTTTTTGGGGGGGGAGGGGGAACGGTCCACAACAAAAATAATATTTATAATTTGAAGTACTATAGTAAGATGTTTGACAGTAGGATTGAAAAGTTCTGGCTGTACAACAAGTTATATTTTCTCTGGATGGACTACAGCATAGAAAGGAAATCAAAGTAAAACAAAACAATGTGTACCACATTTACAAACCTCTTGCGACATTTTCGCTTGCAAACCTACCCCCTTACAAAATTGACTGTGTGGGCCTCAATGAAGCCCCTCAAGCCACGAAAACGACCACCCCCCGGAGATTTCTATATTGTGTGAGGGAGGCTGCGTGGCCCACCGCCTGATGCCCTGGAGTCTGCCACGCCCAGACCCGGTTCCTGCAGTGTCCTGGGGGAAACAGCCATTACAACGCGGTCATAACCACGCGTGACCCTCGCCACAAATTTATTAGCACGCATATGGCTTTACCATGCATGCTGTTACAACTACTATTCATTTACCAAGCATGATAAAGGCATAAGCACGGTAATGGCTTTGTGGTGACGGTCACGCGTTGTAATGGCTGTGCCTTACGTGCTTCAAATGAGTTTTTAGGTATTCGTGTGACCAAGTCTGATAAGATCGGAGGCCAAGGACAAATACTGTGGT
Organism: Lissotriton vulgaris; assembly: GCF_964263255.1. Lineage (NCBI taxonomy): Eukaryota > Metazoa > Chordata > Amphibia > Caudata > Salamandridae > Lissotriton > Lissotriton vulgaris. Next base: position 1,606,871,061 of record NC_141695.1, on the reverse strand, counting down.
GTCTGTGGCAAGAAATCTCATGGATCATAGAGAAGATAGGCGGAGGGTAAATTGAAAGTAGCAGGTATAATAAAAATAACAGAGGAAAACTACTAAAATGGCGGAGGACAGAGAATGCAATTAACGTTTGGCGCCTCGTCAAAACGTTTCAAATAAATATAGATAGAATATGACAATTAATATATTACAAAAGTATAGCAGCGGATGAGGCCCACGACCCAGCAGAAGAAAGCAGAAAATGTAATACCTGAATTGAGGAGAAGTGTGCTTGGCGAACTTAAAGAAAAACAAAAAAGCGTGGGCTTGGAAACGAGGCTGCGCATGCGTAGAGAGTACAACTGGTGCAGAAAAAAACCCGGAAAGTTTTACATACTACCATAGAAATATAGCTCTTTTTTTGACCAGTAAAGTTAGTTCTGAAAATAACTGTTTTTTATGAGCCCCAAAGCCCCCATGGTCCCAGCCGGCTCCCAGCGTCCTTTGGGAGCCGGCATTGCTTTTCGTCACCCCGGGCACTGTAGAAGTCGGCACTGTAGGCACCCCGGGACACTGCAGAAGCCGGCCCTGAAAGGTGGTGGTCCCCAAGGCGATCAAAGGTTCCAGGTAGGGGGCAGCAGGTCCCCCCTCCCAACATTCAAAAGCCCAGAGGGGTGGTAGTCCCAGTGGCTGGGTGGTCCGTCCCCCCTATTTTCTATATTAGAGCCCCGGGGAGGTGACGGTCCCTGGGGCATGTGTGGGGGGCTTGAAACCTCTCCCACACAGTTTTTTAAATAAAAAGAGGCTCCAGGGACTGGCCGTACCCGGGGCTCCGAGGGGGCCATGAGCCCCCCGCATACATATAGTTAAAGCCCCAGGGGATGGCGATCCCCGGGACAGAGGGACCCCTCTGGCCCCCCTTATGAAAAAAAAATTGCCCCTGATATTTGCCCCCCTAATTAACAATAAAGCGGTCTTTTTAAAAAAAATGTTATGCCTAAAGATCCATGTTGGACCCCCTGAGCAGGTCTAGAGGGTCAGGATGTTTCTACCCTGTCCCCTTTCCTTATCTTTCAACTTTGTTTTACTGTTTTCTTGTGACTCGGTTCTACTGAGGCACAAGATGACTGCCAACACTTCCTGGTTTGGAGTGTTGACAGACAGTTTTTAGCCAATTAGCATGCAGCTCGTGCTTGTACGGATTTCCGTACACGTACAGTACTTCGTCTCTAGATATCACTATGATTTTACTTTTGATTTTCTCAGGAACTACTGAACATATTTACACCATTTAACTAAAAGCACAATCTGCGAACCGAACTCTACCTCTCTGCCAAATTTGGTGTAATTCCGTTCAGCCGTTCGGGCTGTAGCCCTGGCTAAAGGTCCCTATGGAAAATTGCATGGGGAAAACACGTTTTGGGACCCCCTTTTTTTCTCGCCCCCCACTTGACGAATCACCCCCCAACTTTCAGGGAAGGAGCAGAGCAGGCCATTTTCTTGGAGAGATTCGTCCACCGGCGCCAAAATTATTCCAAATAGAATGCAATGGATTTCCTATGGATACTAGGTCCTAACTATAACTACCTACTGGCGACCGTCAGTAGGTAATATAAAAATATATATATATAGCCTACTGGTGGTCGCCAGTAGACAGTTATAGTTAGGATGTACTTTTCACAGGTAGACCATTTTTTCATTTGGCGATAACTTTGGTGTCATTTGATGAACCTGTGAGAAAATTTACCAACTAGCTTGCCAATCACTTCCGCTGCTGTCTCGGAAGTTTCAAGGTGATCCATCAAGTGGAGGCTGAGAAAAAGGTGGGGTCCAAAAACATGTCTTTCCCATGTTAATTTCCAATTGTTTGGCAGATTCAGAGCACTTTAAACTGGTGCTTAACTACTCCCTGAAGATCACTTTTTTCCTGGCTTTTACTTGTTTACAAGGCCTGCAGTGGAAAATACCTCCACCAAAAAAAACTTCCACAGATCTTAGTATAACATTAGACTAATGCCATTGTTTGAAATTTTTATTTTCTGTGTAATCTTTAGATTTGGATTACATGAGGCAATGGGACCTGACTGCTCTCCCTTTGTTGGACACGAGGTGACGATGTGTTATTTATAAAGCTGGTAGGAGGCCACAGTGAGTTAAAAGTTCACTGCTAAAATATGCACTGATCTGTAGGCTAGTAGTCCAAATCTTGGCAACGCTGAATCAGCCTTCCATATTTCAAAGTTCTGTCACATCATTATCCTTCAATTAAGAAAGTGTGTGTTATCTACAGCACTTAGAGGCAATGTGGTATGAACTGCTATATAAAAATAATGCTACTTGTTTTGATTGTCAGAGCACTACTAATGTCGCATAGTGAGGTGAAAGAAAGCAACACCCCATTATTCTGACATTCTGCTGGCTGTATGCAGCCCTCTTAGTTTATGTGTGTCATATTGGGCAGAGAGGATGTATTCAGAGTAAGTTGGAGAAGCCATCAGCAATGCTGGTGTTACATAAGTAATTAACAGCATCTCATTTGATTCAGGCTGGACCAGGCCCCACTCTTTAGTGTTAAAGATAAACAGGTCATAAGTGGGAAATGCTGGTCACATGCAGGCATGCTCCTCAGCCTGTGCACCTAGCAATCCCCAGCCCTGGCAGCTGTCTGTATTATCACTTTCAATGATATACTGGAGATGGAAACTGTCACTACTAGCTTCTGAGAAAGAGACATGGACACTATGTCAGTGTCCGGTAAAGTACCAACTCATCACACCTACCAAACATATTCTGCAGCTCCGAAGCAGGTTTTTATATGAGCATCCTTTTGCACATTGGACTAGTACACGTAAACTATTAATTGCAGTTAGAAGTCCTAGAAGTGGACTCCAGAGGGCCCAGATGCATCTGGTGGAGGGAACATCTTCCTAGCTGATTGCGGGACAAACAGGCTCTGCACAGACCACCAGGGATCACAGGATATCTTGCCAGATTCCTGGTGGGTACAATGCTGCCTGCAATGATAGATATTGGGTGCTGCAGTTCAGTACCCAGGAGCACAGTGAACCAGTCCTGCTTAGCTGCTGCTGCAGGGTCTGGGTGCCAGGGTGCAGTGCCCTGCGGGCTGCGGGCATATTTCTGGGATACTGGACACTGTCTATTACCATGTTCATGGCAGGGGTGAGGCTCTGGAAAAGAGACAGGTTCCAGGGGCCTCATTTATGAAAAGTGACGCATCGCTGCGTGAAAACAGCGATGCGTCACTTTTCACTGCACACTCCTTACAACATTCCTGATGCGTCATATTTAATGTATGACGCATCATGTCGCAAGGAGTTACAGATACGTTAGTATTTCTGACGTATCTGTAAGCGCAAAAGTGACGCATTGCTCGAGTGTGTCACAAAAGTGACGCAACTCCAGCAATGCGTCCTTTCACATGGGGAAAGCCCCATGTGAAAGGGCTTGCGTCAGTCTTACGCCTGCTGTGAGGCAGGCGCAAGATTTTGACGCAACAGCGTCCTAAAAGGGACGCAGTGAAATCTCATAGATTTCACTGCGTCACTATTACGAGGCTTTTTGCGGGGGAACGCCCCCTCTGTATACATTATACCTGACGCAGGTATAATGTGGCGCAGGGGTTTAAAAAGTGACGCATCTACCTAGATGCGTAACTTTTTAAATATGGCGCAACGAGGCGCATTTTTTACACCGCTGGTGCGTCACAAAAAGTGACGCACCGGCGGCGCAAAACTGACGCAAGGCCTTCATAAATAAGGCCCCAGGTCCCGGAGCATAGATTGAAGGTGCTGCAGGTGCACTAGTGCCGCTGGCAGGCTGTGGCTGAACAAGGCTGCTGTGTGGCGCAGTGTGCATGGAGTCCGGGTCGGGTGATGGCCCATGCTGGTGGCTCCCTTGGTGGCGGGGCTGGATGTGCTCACATAGCCGGCTCACTTCCCTTCAGCCCGAGGTGTCTGCGTTCAGCGCCGCTAAACATGTTCCAGCAGCCTCGTATATATCTGCCTCCATGAATGGAGTACTCACATCCACACTGGCAGAGGAACTCCTACACTGGTGTATGCCATGAAAACTCAACATGTGCCCATTGCTGGGGAGTAAGTTGCATGGTGAAGGGGCGGCGGTGTGCTGGTACATGCGCATGGTGAGCGGGAGGTAATTCCTTTACGAAAAGCGAAGGCTTCACATAGGAAAACACAGTGATCCCTTACACAAGGAAACTGGGGAAAGAATCCTCTACAAGGTGGATCAGTTGATCCCTTATAATGTATGGATATGAGGTCCTCACAAGTGACCGTGGAAGGCAATCCCATACAGGACGAGAGGACATCAATATATTATAAAAGCTCCTGGGAGGTAGTGGGCCCAGGGATCAAAAGAGCCTTTGGAGGGGGGCCCTGTGCACCCCACTCCTTTTTTTTTTTTTGCATATATAAAAAAAAATATTCTATTTATTCAAGGGACATTCAAATATAGAAAAAGTATCAAGAACTTGACATCAGCCATATTTGCCAGATTCCAAAAATATTCAAATTTGACAATAATAAACGTTTAGGTTACGAATACTGTTCTGCAGGTATTTTTTTTTGTCAAAGATGTTTTTATTCGTTTTTCAGAATAGCCTCAAGGCACAATTCGCCCATTTTCCTACGCAGGGGAGAGTTTAGTTGATATTAAAAACAATGATACATAGAAAGAAGAACACTATTATGCACAATATTGTACCCATTCTCATCTCGTAGCTCAATTAAAGGACAAAGAATCTGAAAACGTAGGGGTACAAGATGCAACCAGTTCGAGCGGGAGCGTCAGTAAGAGCCCGTGGCACCTCTGTATCCATCTCTGCCGGAAAAGGTGTTCTTCATGGATCCATTTGCAAGGAAAAGTCCCAGTGGATGTGAATGAGCGAGTGTTAAGAATCACCAAAACATTTAAGAGTTCTTAACTTCTTTATTTTCAAGCCAACACGCAGTGCTCCTACAGGCATGGAGCGAAACAGCAGTCAGCTCGGCGATCAGCTGGTAACTGTCACTTCTGACAGTTATCAGCTGGTGACCTCACTGCTGGTACGGTGTCCTCACAGGGACACTGGCAAGCGCACAGGGTAAGGTGTCCCATGAGGGACACACGCATATAAACACAACACATCCCCCTCCTTAGGGGAGAACTGGAACCAAAAGACTGGAAGGAGCATAGGACTCCGCTATCTACATATATAGTCCTTAAGTTTAACTGGCGGTCCCAACAATCTACCAGCCCTGCTTCTGTCCACAGGTTGCGCCAGGTCACAGTCCGGAATGGTGGGTAGCCTGCGCCTTGCGCCAGCAGGTCTGGACGAAAAGGTTGAACGATCCTCTGGTTGATTGTCTTTGTGCACACCATCATCACTTCTCCACCCTGGGGTTGCAGGGAGTTCAATGTCAGATTCAGTGTCAGAGAAATGTAGTTTTGCCGTACTTCTCCTCAGTGTACTGGATGGCTCCACAGTTGCATCAAACGGTGTGTTGTCCACTGCATTGTTCCCGGGATGTTTGTGAGCTGACAGTGCAGAGAAATGCCAGACCTTCCCGTCACTAAGGCGTGCAGAATTGCAGTACACTTCACGAACGGTAAGAGGTTTGGTGTATCTCTCTTGACCCTTGCCGACGTGTCCGCTTCTTCTTGTCTTCACCACGTATGCTGCCTTAGTATCCACCTCCTTGCACCCATGTTTTTTGTCGTAGTAACTCTTGCTCCTAGATTGTGCTTGAGCCAGTCCTTCTTTCACCACCTCTGAAGATCAGGGTACTCTGCGGGCAGCCTTAACCCAGCCCACATTGTCCTTCGTAAGTGGAGTTCGTCCGTGCATGAGTTCGAATGGGCTGTGGCCTAAAGACTCAACCGGCATTATTCTGTAAGCCCACATTGTCTTCATCATTTCTTTCTTCCAGTCCAGTTGGTTTGAGGTGGCTATCTGAATGATACCTTCAAGTATTTTTTTAAATCTCTCTACGGCTTCGTTGGCTGCTTGGCGGTATATAGACGTTGTTATGTGTTCAATGTGGTGCTTCTTCATGTATTCTTTGAATAGATCTGAGGTGAATTGTACACCGTTGTCACTTACAACTCTTTTTGGTAATCCCTCACGCGTAAAAGTGTCTTCCAAGAATTGGACTATGTGTTGAGAGTCAGCTTTACTGGTGACCCTTACTTCTGGCCATTTCGTGTAGTGGTCAAATATGACAATTATGTATTGTAGTTCCTTTCGATCAGACATCTGTCCTATCATGTCAATGCTAATAATTTCCCAAGGCATGGATGGGCACTGTATTGGCTGCAGGGGAGGTCTGTAAGTCACTTGAGTTTTGTCTGTTTCCAAACATAACTTACAGTTTCTCACCTTACTTTCAACGTCTCGGCTAATGCCTGGCCACCAATACATGTTTTCCACCTTGTTTTTACTTTTGGCGATGCCGAGATGTCCTTCGTGGTATTCTTCCATTATTTTCTTCCGGAGATCCATCGGCGGTACGTATCTTCCGCTTCTCATAAGTAGTCCATTTTCTGTGGATAATTCATCCTTCACTTCCCAGAAGAGTTCCATTCCATCTTTTAGTTCATTCTCGCTAGACCAACCTTCTTTGACCAATAGGATTACCAATCCTATGTCTTTGTCCTTCATTTGTTCCTCCATCCATTCATCCCTTGTTATTCTGCTGGGACATTCCCATTTATTTCCCATGCATAACTCACCCACTTCTTCAGTTTCAGTATCATTGTCGGTCTTGATAGGCATTCCGCTTTGTAATTTTGCGTAGTCGCCGGTGTCCGACATGCTAAGCGCGGGCTCACGGCTGTTAGGATCCAGCTTGATTCCTAGACTTCCTTGGTCCTTCCATCCAAGTACAGATAGTCCAACTTTTGATACATAAAGTTTACATTGAGCCTCTCTACTCTTGAACATGAACCCGAGACTTCTGTACCCTAATATTTCAATAGGTTTCTCATTGAATGATTTAATAAATATATCTGGTTCATAGAGTTTCTCACCGATCTCCTCCTTGAATTTTGCTTCCCATACCTTCTCGTTCACGATGGTGTAAGGCGAGCCTAAATCTGCTGCTATGCCTATTACCACCCCACCAATAGTCATAGTGCACATCGGTTTCCTTGACTTAGCTCCCTTTCCTGTTTCTTTTACCTCTTCTTGTTCATCGTCTATGTTGAGGATATACATGTTGATGTCTTCATCTGTGTCATCATCCAACTCATCTTCATTGTCTGCCACTGCTTTTACATGTTGTGTTTTTTTCCTATTACATGCCTTGTTGAATTGTCCAATTAGGCCACAGAATGTGCACTTTGCTTCAAGGCCGGGGCATCTAAAATCATATGCCATGTGTGCAGTGCTTAGGCATCGGTAACAATATCCTTTCCCTCGTTTCTCTTGTCTTCTTTCAGGTTGGATAGTGTCTTCCTTTCTTACAGTGTGCTTGCTAACTTTCCAACTCTTTTGATCGGACACTTTGCTGACCTGGTCACATTCTTTCTTTACCTTATCGTCTTTTAACGCAGCTTTGGCACATCGTGCAGTGAGTTCAGCTTTCCTAGCTATATCTATTATATTCTGCAGAGGGTACTCCCCCTTCGCCCAAAGATTATCTTGAATGTTTTCATTTGAGCCTTGCATAACTATTTGATCCCTTATTAGTTCATCGTGCAGTCCTCCAAATTGACAGTTTATTGCTAGGTCTTTAAGAGCAGATACATAGTCGTCTATTGTCTCCTCCTTCCCTTGTTTCCTATGGAAAAATTTGTATCTGTCTACCCCAACACAAACTGTAGGTTTATAGTACGCATTCAGGTCATCTATAGCATTGGAGAACACATCACCATCATTTACACCTCTTGCTTTCTTGTTTATGTAATTGTAAACTTTTATTCCTCCTGCACCTAGATTGTGTATTAACATCTTGTACTTCTTTTCTGGTTTCAACTCTGCATCTTCTTCAATTGTGGAAATGTAGTTGAGGAAAAAGTCCCTCCACTCTTCCCACTTTAAAGCTGGTACACTGCCAGCACGTAGAAATGACTCTGGAGGTGATAGATTCCATATGCAACCGGTTTCTAAATCACTCATTCTAATTATTATTTGAAATGCCTTCTGAGGATTATAACTGCTTAGTTTAATGTCACTTCTGCACAAGTATTTCCCTTCTTTTACTTTAGCTAGATCGATTTAAAAGAGGTCCTTATGCTTTTCCTAACCGCTAATTATAAAGTCACTTTGTGCAATTTCAATTTTTTATTTTTTTTAGGATTTACCGTTATACTTCTAGTTCCTTTTGCTTTACCGATGCACTTGTGCTCTTCTCATTACTGCAGAGATGCGCGTTGGTCGCGTCGTGTTTCCTTTCTTCCGATCGTTTTCTTTTTACGATAGTCTAGATAGCTGCCTTCAATGTTTTCTACCTTCACCAAAATGGCCGCCAACGTCAATTATGTATCGACGCGATGACGTTGCAGCCGGCTCCGATTCTCCTCAGCTGCTCGTTGACAGTTCACTGCTAACGGCCGTTTGTTTTTTCTGTCAGCTTGGCAGTTGAACGTTTACCTCTCACACGCTTGGTTCTAACGCTCAGTTATTTTACATTCACAGTACCAGTCTTATTTCTGTTTCCCATTCATTTTCGCCGCTAGTTGCCGCATATAAATTTATCTTCTGCGAGTTTTTCCACACACTCTGCCGACGCGTCAGTTAACTCACAGTATATTTCAGCTCCTTTTACCTTTGTTTTCTTCATATATTTTATTCTTCAGCTTGTCGCTCTACATACGCGTGCTTGAGTTAGCCTTCTTCTTTATTTATCAACGGAGTTGTTTTTCTTCTTTAGACTGCTTTTTTTTTCCTCGTGGGTTCGTACGTGTTGGCCCCTCGTCGCCAGTATTGTTAAGAATCACCAAAACATTTAAGAGTTCTTAACTTCTTTATTTTCAAGCCAACACGCAGTGCTCCTACAGGCATGGAGCGAAACAGCAGTCAGCTCGGCGATCAGCTGGTAACTGTCACTTCTGACAGTTATCAGCTGGTGACCTCACTGCTGGTACGGTGTCCTCGCAGGGACACTGACAAGCGCACAGGGTAAGGTGTCCCATGAGGGACACGCGCATATAAACACAACAGCGAGACTCTCCCCCAGAGCACAGTTTGAGATTAAACTAATAATCATACCAAGAGGCAAACAACCAAACAATAAACCTCCCCCCTCCCCTCCCTCCGCCCCCCCCTACTCTGGTGATGGCCGCAATAGTCCTGGCATGTACCTGAAGTTGCGGGGTTTACTTAGAGTTGGAAAAGATGGAGAGCCCGAACTGTAGCGGGACAGACTGCTGAAGGGAGTCCCCGGGAAAGGAAGGAGACCAGAGGGCCCCACCTAAGCTCGAAGTTCTTGAAGTCCTCTTTAAAAATATCAGACATACGTTCTAAGCTCAACAGTTTCCAGAGTCGGGAATTCCACAGGGATATCGCTGGAGCTTCCCTCTTCTTCCAGGCCGCTGCGATAGTAACCTCGGCGGCCCCTCAATACACAGCCACATGATTCTTTTGTCCGCCCTGGTCTGGTGCTCTAACATGTGATCACGGAGGCCCAGAAGTGTTTCGGCCATAGTTGTCGGGATGGGGTATCCCAGCATATCTTTTACCAGTGCCAAAATTTCCTTCCAGAAGGGCCGGATAGTCGGGCAGTCCCACCAAATGTGTCGGAAATCCCAAAGTAAGCCACATCCTCGCCAGCATCTATCTGACGTGCCCGGGAAAATTCGGCTAGTTTGGATGGATATAAGTACCAGTCCATCATTGTCTTGAGGTGGGCTTCTCGGAGGTCCGTACATTGATTAAATTTAAAAATGTCAGACCACAAGTGAGCCCATTCTTCATCAGGTATTTCCCGTTGGGCTAGCCACTCCTACATTGAGATGTACCTTGGCGGGGGGATAGTGTAGTGGACAGCAAGAGTTTGTATAGCCATGATATGGCCCACTTCATGGAGGAAGACTTAACCAGAGGGGTCTCAAATTTAGTAAGGGGACGGGTAGCCCCTCCTTGGATCTGGGGACCATAGGCCCAATGCATCAACTGAGTATAGTGATAGCGCTCAGAGTCTCCTATCCTATAATCTCTCTTACAGTTCTCAAATGTGAGGGGGTCATAGTTGTGGAACAGGTGGGTCATCACCAGGCATCCCCCCTCCCGCCAGACGTCAAAGGGTCGCCGCATGAAAGTGTAGTGGTGTAAGGGCGAGGGAAATGTAGTCCAGCTTTCATCTTTCGACACAGAGTCCCATACTTGTAAGGTGGAACGCGTGGGGGTGCTAAGATAGGCAGTTCTGGGCCTGTCTGGTTTTGCCCGCCAGTTGAGATCCCATATCGTCCTGCCTGCCACACTGCGGTCCATATGGAGCGAGTGCTTCTCCGATTCTTTTTGCGACCATTCAACCAGGATCCTGAGTTACGCATCTTTATAGTAGAGGTGGATATCAGGAATGCCTACCCCTCCCATTGTGCATGGCGCAGCAGAAAGAATGGGAAGCGGGCGCGCCCCCCTTGCCAGATGAAGCGTAGGATCAACGCCTTTACCCGTCTAAAGAAGTCCCCTTCTAGTTCTATTGGAAGCGCCTGGAATAGGTACAATAGCTTGGGGAGAAGGGTCATTTTGATCGCGTGGACTCGCCCCAGCCAAGATAGAAAGAGAGGCTTCCATCTCGTCTGCTCTGCTTGAATACGAGTGATAATGGGTGGAAAGTTGGCTGCATATAGTTTCTCTACAGTTGACGTCAGGTAGACCCTCAAATATTGGATAGAAGAAGCAGCCCACGGTAAGGGTGTGAGGGATCGAAGTTGGTGGACCTCCTTCTGTGAGAGGGTAAGATTGAGTATGTAAGATTTATCTAAATTAATTATGAAGCCCGCTGCTTTCTCAAAGCGATCAAGGGCCAGATGTAGGTAATTCTGTTTTACCGATTCATAAATACCGAATTTTACCGATTCGGTATTTATGAATCGGTAAAATAGAAGGGGGGAGATGTAGGTAGAATCGGTAATTGAATTACCGATTCTGTAAGAATCGGTATTTACCGAATCGGTAAATACCGATTCGGTAATGCCCATTGACTCCTATGGGAATGTTGCAAGGGTGCAGGGGGTGCCACTTTGACACCCTCTAGCACCCCGAATTCAGGCACGTGTGCCATGTGGCACACAGACATGCCCTAAGGGCATGTCTGTCTGTCACATGGCATAGGTGTGCATGCACACATGTGCATGCACACCTGGATTCGGTATTTTACCACCCAATTGGATTGGGTGGTAAAATACCGATTCTGTAAGGCCTGTGGGACTCAGAAGAGTCCCACCTTCATCTGCAAGTTACCGAATCGGTAAAAATACCGATTCTGTATTTTACCGATTCGGTAAATTTACCGAATCGGTAAATTTACCGAATCAGTAAAATAGGGCCCCTACATAAGAAATGACCATTTACCGGTCGGTAAATGGCCACCTACATCTGGCCCCAAGTTCCTTCTGCAGGTGTGGAAGGGAAACCGTCGGATTCGCAAGTGACAGGAGGACGTCGTCAGCAAAGAGAGAGATCTTATGGGATTCCCCCGTGAAGAGGAGACCTTCTATTCCAGTATTGTCCCTAACAGCGATAGCTAGCGGCTCTATACTAAGGGCGAATAACAGAGAGGATAAAGGGCACCCCTGTCGAGTCCCTCTGGAGTGCGTAAAGGGGGAGGACCGCACGCCATTTATTGCGACTGTAGACCTTGGGTTTCGATAGTTAGCCCGAATCATGTTTATAAATTGTGGGGAGAAGCCGAACGCCGAAAGCGTAGAGAATAGGAAGTTCCAGTCGACACGATTGAACGCTTTTTCGGCGTCCACTCCGACCAGGACTGCTGGGATATTGAATTTGTGAGCTTTTTCTATTAAGTGGACGATGTGTCGGTATTGTCATGTGTTTGGCGACCCGCAATAAAACCAGATTGGTCTGGGTGAATAAGTAGCTGTATGAGGGCATTCAGTCTCTTAGCCAAAATTGAGGAGTACAGTTCAGCGTCTATATTCAAGAGGGCGATAGCCTGTAGGAGGCGCAACACGAGGGGTCTTACCCTGGTTTGGGGATTACTGATATCACAGCTTTGGACATGAAGCAAGTTGTGTCTCCATCCGTAGCCATTCTATTAAAAAGTCTAACTTGGTGAGGACCGATGTCAGGAGAGAACATCTTATTGAAAATCGCTGTGTGTCCGTCAGTGCCCGGTGCCTTATGGGATTGCAATGCTTTGGTAACTGAGGTGACCTCATCTAGAGTGATCGGTGCTATAAGCTCCTCATTCCAAATGGAGGGGACCTGAGGGATAGTCAGCTTTTCAAGAAATGCTTGCTGGTTGTCAGCTGCCAGAGCATTTGCAGAGTATAAGGACCTGTAAAATTCCCCAAACAGCTCCGTCTTGTCATTGTATCTATGGACTATGTACCCCGTGGGATCTTGAATACCCCCTATATACTCCCTCTCCCGTTTATCCTTGCGTTGCCGAGCAAGGTGTTTCCCTACTTTATTGCCTTGTGTGTAAGAAAGATTATGCAGCCTAAGCAGGGTGAATTCCGCCCTATTATTGTAGATGGCCCGGAGTTTGCCTCTGATTGCTGTGAGTTTGCGCAGCATCTGCCTAGTTGGTGAGAGTTTATGTGATTGCTCAATGACCGATAGTTCTGCCTCAAGCATTTTCCTTTCAGCGGCTCGTTGCTTATTCAGGGCTGAGTTGGGTGCAATGCATTTGCCCTGCATCACAGCCTTAAAGGAGTCCCACATGTTGTATTCTGACGTGTCCTCTGGCCTGTTGAGAGTGAAGAATTCTTTAATGGTGTCGCGAAGTTGGGTGCAAGCTTCCTTGTCTCTTGCTAATGACGCTGGGAAATGCCATTGAGGGGAAGATGAGGCATTACCCAAACAAGATAGACATATAGAGTATAAACTATGATCCGAAACTGACAGAGGGAATATCTTTGCCTCCTGGAGATTGCCCTGTAAGGACTGGCTGGTGAAGATATAGTCCAGTCGGTAGTAGGAATGATGGACGTGGGAGAAGAAAGTGTAGTCTCTGGTTTGGGGATAAAGGGCACGCCAGGTGTTCAGAAGACCTAGGACCAGCGAGGCACTCTTACACCGATTGGGGCCACGGGAGCTCCGAGTTGCGGAATCCGGGAGTGGCGAGCGACCCCGGATCCAAGATGTGCTAGCTCAGGTCTTCCGCCACCCGGGGACGTTGGTTGGGCGTGATTCCATGTAGATATGGCGCCCGTAGGATTCGCCAAACAATGCGCGGACCGGGAGCCGAAGCAGGTCACATCTGCTCGCCCATCTTGCCCGGCCATGCCCCCGGCCACGCCCCCTGCCCCCACTCCTTTCTTTAAACATATTCTCACATGCCCTGAGGACGTGGCCTACCCGGAGGCTATACAGTAAACAAGAGCAGGAGACCATGCTTTTTTTTGCTGCAAATTTGTTATTCTGTTGTGATTTTTGCCCCGAAAATGTACAAAAAATACTTTTTGGGCCAGACGAGGTCCCTTGGGAACCCTGGTACCAGGCCTGTGGGGGTGAGGATATTCCTACCCTTCCCCCTTCTCTTTCTTTCTTATGTTTTTGGTTTTTGGCTGAGTCTGAGTCCCAAGACGACTGCCAACACTTCCTGGAGTGGTTTGCGAGTATCTCCACGAGTGTGTGTCAGTCTGTGAGTGAGCACATGCGTCTCTGAGTGTCCGAGAAGAGTAAGTAATATGAAAGGCAAGAAAGAGACAAGTCTTCTATTGCTCAAAATAAACATTACTCTGTCACACGAGAACAAAAACCGCAAAGAAAGGAATGCACAACCACAGAAAAACGAACAGCCTGCCAAAGCTAACGATGCATTAAGACAGACACAAAAGAATCAGCCAGGTTGAAGTAAGGAAGGGTGCAGGCTGTATTCATTCACCCTGGGGTGCTGGTAGGCCTGTTGTTGAGCGGGGGAGGCTGAACAGGAGCGCCGACAGCAGAGGGATAGCTGGCCCGGGGGCTATCACCCCTGAGAGGGTGGCACCGGGGAAGTCAAGAGAGGCAGCGTGCTCAGGAGCCAACAGGGCTGCGTCGCTACAGCGGTCTGCTCAGGTAGCGGGCACAAGAGCTGGCAGGGCTGGGTCCTCTGCTGTAGTCTGTCCAGGCAGGCAGGCACAGGAGCTGGCGGGGCTGGGTCCACTGCAGCTGTCTATCTGAGAGGCGGGTCTTCTCATGCCTGTTGGCGAGAGCTGGGTCCTCTCATGGTTTGCTCACGGCTGCAGGGTACTGCTTATGGCTGAGGGCAGGGTTCAGACTGAGCTGCGGGTGGTGCCGTGAAGAGCATACCGGCTGCCCTGGGAGAGGCACAGCAGACATTGGTGCTCCTCCGGGGACGGGAGCTGTGTAGGGCCTGCCTACGCTCTGGGATCTGGCCAGAGGTGCTGGACGGGCAGAACAGTTGGACCTAACCAATGGCAAGTGACAACACAAAGAAAAACAAAATGGGTGGAGTTTCACTTCTAATACAGATTACTTGATGCCTCCTAGAGGCAGCATGCGCTGCCTATGTGAGACCTAAAAAGGATTCTGACCTGCAACATTGCTATGGTAAAGTGCTCTTTCCTTTTTTTTAGTCTCAAGTATTTTCATTTTGTGTGTTCTGGTGAAATATTTCCATTCCAGCCGCAAACTAGTGCAATAAATCATTGTAATGATGCCATCTAGTCCAGTGCTTTCCATCTATCAAGAAAGCATAGCTCTAAGGAGACACGTTTCTCATCTGACACATCTACAAACATCAAGCAACCTGCTGAGAGGGAGTGCTGAGCTGAATTGGGCGTTTGGATAAAATATTGAGTTGTAAATATCTGGAGACAGAAATGTCAAAAATAAAATATGATGATACTTATACCTCATGATGCAAGAATATCATTGACAAGAATATAGGGGCCGATTACGAATCTGGCGGTCTTTGACTGCCAGACTTGTGATGGCGCAGCAGTGGCGGCAGCAACGGTCCTGCTGCTGCCCTATTCTGAGGGGGCCATCTGTACTGCCACCACTGCGCCAGCTTCACCAGAGAACCGCTGTTCCCTGACAGTGGCACATTGGACAGGGGTATCTAACATGCAAGGCCAGACTGCTGCGGTCCACCGAGCATATATTTTGAATTTCCCCAATGCCAGCCTTTTCATGGCAGTGATCCTGCCATGAAAAAACTGAAAGTGGGGAAACAAAAAGGGCCCTACAGGGCCCCTATGCTGCCTTGGGTATGCATTCAGGAGGGCACAACATGTGCTCTCCTGTTTGCATGTAGCTCAAGTTCCAGCACGGCATGGACTGAACTTCTGTTGCTTTCCCATTGCGGTGCCGATTAAGAGGGCACCGCTGTGGGAAAGGCAAAAGGAAAGCCCACCAGACACGACTTGTACTCATAAATCTAGTGGGCGGACCATGCACGATTTTGGCAGAGGTGTGCCGGCGCAAAGCTGGCGTAGCACCATCAAAGTCTTAATCAGGCCCAGAGTTTTTTGACGTTAGTATTGTTGTTTTAAATAATGTAGATGTATTTGATATCGTGTTCAGTAATATTATTATAGTGTGTTTCAGTTGATACAATAATTTTATGAGTTACTATAGTTTACATAAACATTATTTCTTTTCAAATATAGCATGTCATTTTCGGTGATTTCGAATTTCTTAATTCATTTTTAATACTCATTTATAGAGTCATAGTGTGTTATTAGGTTTCTAGAGAGATTGTGTGGGAAGCTAATTAAGTAATAACTAATTGTGAATTATTTAATAAATGTATTTAACTACATGATTGATATTTATGATGTAAATAATTAAATACTTGTTTCTTTTATTTATATGTTATTTGTGAGCTATTAGGTTTGTAGGGGTAGTGGGAAGTTAATTAGGTAATAATTAATTAACTATTAATCATGTGTAAATTAACTATTTAATTGAATTTTAAATATGTAAATGATAGAATACCTATTTATTTTAATTATATATTAGTTGTGGCTGCTGGGTTTGTAGGGGTCTAGGGTGGGAAGTTAATTAAGGAATATTCTTAACAAATAATTATTAATTAATAATTGAATCAATGTTAAATATGTAAATTATTGAACACTAATGGGGTCATTAGGATGGTGGGCCGCCATCCTATCGTGAAATGGGACCGCCTGCCATAAAGGTGGGGGTTCTGTTGGGGCCATTAGGATGCGCCTACCACAGTGGCGGGCGCATCCTCCATTCCTGACATTGTGGTGGGCGGTTCACTCAGCACCGCCCGCCACAATGCCAGGAAGGCATGTTTTGCATTTCCATGCACAACACGGCAGGCACCGTACGGTGCCTGCCATGTTGTGCATGGCACTGCAGAGGGGTACCATAGGTACCCCCCATGTGCACCCCCACCCCCAGAGTCCCTGGGGGCCCGCAAGCAATTCCTGCATGCCTTTCCGTGGCAAGGCATGTTTCCGCCCCCATAGTAATATAGCTGGTGGTGTCTAACAGACACCGCCACCATATTAAACTCTTTTCCGCTCGGTCAAAAGCGGAAAAGCGGCGGACGGTCTTTCTGTCCGCCGCGGTCCTCCCCCACCATAATAATATGGCGGGGGAAATTGGTGGCGGGCGGGGACGGATCTCCTTCGGATCGCCACGCCATGCGGGCGGTGGCAATCCCGAGATCCTAATGGGCCCCCATATGTTTTTTCGTTATATTTTAGGTGCAGGAAGCTAGGTTTGTAGGAGTATAGAGTGGGAAGTTAATTATTATTAATTAGATCACAATTATTTATAAATAGTTAGTTATTGTTTAGCAATTATGTAGAGTGATTCATTATTTTTATTTTTTTAATACATATAGATTTTTTTCTTGATAAATAAGCATTTTTTTATTAAGTGTTTTCTTTTATCTATGTTTAAGTGGTTACTCATGTATGACCGTGTAGTGCCGGGAGACTCTTGAGTAGCCGAGCGCTCTACAAAACCCTTCACTATCACTATTTTATGCTTTTAAATTTAAGTACTTTCCCTACTCTAGCTTAGACGGCAGTGGGAATAGTAAAATTAACCCTGACAAATTTCAATACTTTACCTACTGCAGACCGGTTTGGAGTGGGAATAATAAATGTAACCTATCCAAAGTCTAATCCGTTAAAGTAAATTGTACCCCTCCTCTAATTTCCCTACTGTTGTGCAGTTTGTCGTGGAAATAGTAAATTTAACCTATCCAAAGTCAAATGTTTTCCCTACTGTTGCTTGACTGGAGTGGGAATAGTACATTTTACTCCTCCTGAGTCCAGCACTTTCCCTACTGTTGTGCTGTTTGGATTGGAATTAGTAAATGTAACCCCTCTGAAGTCCACTAATCCCTACTATTGTTTAGACTAGAGTAGGATTAGTAAATGTCACATATCCAAAGTCCAACACTTTCCCTACTATTTCTTAGACTGGAGTGGAAAAAGTAAATGTAACCCCTCAGAAGTCCAAAAGTTTCCTTGATTCAACAATTATGGTGCATTCTGGGGCTGGTAGCTGCAATGGGGTATCATAATTGTTGAATCAAGGAGTAATAAAAACCAACGAGGGAAAATGCTGGTTGTTGACCGCCATTCTATTGCTTCACAGGCTGCCCATGAGGAAGGGTGTAATGCTTGAAACGCGTTGGCAGCAAATTATAAGGGGCTGTGTACATGAGACCTGAGCGACGATCCTGAGTGTGCCTCCACCGCAAGGGGAACATTGTTTGTATATTTGAGTGACCGCCATGGGTCACATATGGCACCACCACATGAACGCTGTGGGTTTGCTGCCGCTGGAGCACGAGCGGCGAGGCGAAGCGGTACATGCCTGGTATTGCAATTGCATTTCTCATGTGAGATTTTTGTTACACGATTATTGATTGTTTTTAAAAGCTTGAAATGGTTTGGCGATACCCCATTGCAGCTACCAGCCCCAGAATGCACCATCATTGTTGAATCAAGGAGTAATAAAAACCAACGAGGGAAAACGCTGGTTGTTGACCGCCATTCTTTTGGTTAACAGGCTGCCCATGAGGAAGGATGTAATGCTTGAAGCGCGCTGGCAGCAAATTATAAGGGGCTATGTACATGAGACCTGAGATACGATCCTGAGTGTGCCTCCACCACAAGGGGAACTTTGTTTGTATATATATATATGTTTGTGTGTTTATATAAGTGTATATTTATATATAGTATTAAATATTAGTGGAATGTACTTATTTTACAATATATTACATTTATATAAGAAAATATTAATCATTTACTACTTTAAACTCGGATTATATTAGTGTCAAAAATATTTTTTTCCTATATTTTCTAGCTTACCATTCTAAGTATAGAAGCAAGATATTGTGGTAAACGATATTTTTGACACTGTATTTTTGTCAATGATACTGTTTACCACGATATTGTGACAGTATTTTCTGGTCAAAAGCCCGTGCTATAAAACCAATTCAATTAATAAGGAAATAATGAGGCATGTGAAAGTTAACACATGTTATTAAGTTGACTTTGTTACTGCCTTGCTCAAATAATTTCTTTGATGACCAAGAGAGTCGTCTAAAGTTTGGCCGAGGGGGAGCACCATCATAAATCATCGGTGCTCCCACTCAACCAAATTTGTGGTTTCCCTGCCCCATTTTAGAAGTGCTGGAAATCTGTCAGCGGAACCTCAGTCATCTCTGATGATGGAAACCCTTGACATAGCAGCCCATGTTTCACTGGGCCATCAAATCATTTTGACTGTTACCCGGCCCTATATTAGTCACAGCAACTATTACTAGAATTGACTGTAAGGGACTACCATATGAGGAATGGCAGACCTAGGTGGTTACCTCAATTAATGGTCTTGACATACAGGGAAAAAACTTGAAAGATCATTGGTCTATTGATTTGCAGCAACAAACCCCTAATTTAGGGGTTTGGTTCTAGAAAACAAAAAACCTGGTCAAGCTGGCACAACAAGCATAAAACCTATTGACAAACTTCACCACCTTCGCCTCAACCAAGGCTTGACATTTAAAGGGCTGGTAGGCTGCCTGCAGGCTTTAAATGAGCCAGCAAATGTATTTGCCACCTGCATCGACTCAATGCAACAACTTATGCTGTTAAAAGACTATTGTAAAGAAAAGAAAATCCGTTCCTGAAGTCGAAAGCTATCTCCTCCAATCAAAAAACTGCAATACTACTCCTCACACTAGCGCCAAAACCAGATATCATGATGTTATAGCTTTAATTGCTGCTCCATGAAAGTCATTGAGTTAAAACTTAAAAAGAACCAGTGTTTTCCTGAAATGCTCTAAATGCCTGGTAGTGCTGGTACTGTAATCACATCAGCAAATTATAGATACTTTAGATTAATTGCTTTATGTGAAAACCTTACCGTAATCAAAGGAATACATAATTTATGAAGCTGTGTGACATAAATTACATGTAACATGAGCCTTGTTGAAAGTTTCCTTGGTTAAGCCAAGTAATATGTTATAACTTTCTGGGAATTGTATTTTTAGTCAAGCAAATCATTTTATACTTTAATTAGCATGACTTTCAGCAGGCACAATTTAATGGCAGCTAGTTGTCTGATGTGATCATTGTTTTCTGAAACCAATTTCCCTTTTAGTATTGTTGTCATCTCTTTGGGTTCGGCAACAATTCAGTTCTATTTTCTGTGACAGAATACAGCAAAAGAATCAATTTCTTTGCACACCTACTTGTCTGCAACCTGGTTTTCAAATTGCAATGCAAGCGACGTACATTTCAAAATGTACATTAGCCTAGGGTACAAATCATCCGGCCTCATTAAAATTGATGAGGTATGAGGCATTTGGAAGCCCCCTGTTTTTAAAATAAAATTCAGATTGAGGAAATGACTTAAGCGAAGCATGTGGTGGTCCACTGGACCACTGTCTGCTTTCATCAAGACTCCATGCCATCACTGACAAAGTGGAAGGTTTCCAAAGCTGTTGGGTATCACCCTAAGTTGGTGTCAGTATCTCTTCAGTGGCTTCCGATACCAGTTACCTAACATTCTTCACCACAAAGAGCCGGGGCAAAGGCACATTTTTCACTCTACCTTGATTTTGTCATTCAGATTGAGTCGCAAAAGGTATTCTCTGACTCAGAAAGACTTTTCCAAAACACTAAGGGGCAGATTTATGTTGCCTGACGCATCTCTGCAAATCGCCAGAGATGAGCCAGGAAAGATACGGCACGCAAGTTTATCCTTGTGCCACCCATGATGCGGCGCATTTACAATGCGGCGCACCATGGCGCAGGAATAAACAGATGCGTGTCGCATTTAGGGCATAAAGTTGGCGCAGTGCTGAAGTTGTGTTGCGTGCGGCACGCAACTCCAGCACTATTCCAACTTGCCCTATCTCTAACGTGGTGCGTCAAACCTTACGCCTGCTTCAAGCAGGCGCAGGGTTTTGACGCATCGTTTATTTTCTAATACTCGCCTATGTGGTAGCAAAATCAGTTCACACACCTGTCCTTGGTTTCATTTTTAAGAAGTGATATTCATATGGTTGAGTTTATCAACCATGGGTTGGAAAAATGCTCCAAACATATTACTGCTTATCCCTTTACTTTATCAACATCATTATTATGTGATGAGGGTCCACCCCAGACCAAGTGAAGGGCACATCCTCTGCTATTGATTTCCCACATGTTTGATTCTGATTTTGTGTTTCCTCTGACACATAATCCTGGCTCAGTGAGAACTGAGCAGCACAGGAGCAAGGAGTAAGATGCTGCTCTGTAGTGTAGACGTTACATAGAGGGTAGACCCAATGGTACTGGGACCTGGGTAATATACAGTACAATAAGGAGTTGTCCCAGTAGGCATAATTTCAGCAAGGAAATATAATACAAATACTTATAATACGTAAGAAAAAATAAATAGAATAAACAATCAAAGGACTGATCAGTGTTATTTAATCACACCATCACAATTACACATGTATGCATAATAAAGCTAGAATATCTACACATTGCTACATACAAGTCAACATAATCCGTTTTTCTGCTCTCTAGAAATCCGGAGCCTGCGCGCCCGATCTTCTCATGCTCCAGCCTACCCTGTAGGGCTTTTTACGGTGCCCTTCCCCTTCACAGTCCTGAGGAAGACCCCTTTGAAGGTGGGCAATTACCTACAAGTCCCTGTGGTCGAAACGTCAACACTTCTTTTCAAGCGATCTTGTAAACAACGGAGATTTTTGACTGTGTCTGAATTTAGAGCTTGGCTATCTCTGATTATGTTGACTTGTATGTAGCAGTTGCTAAATAATATGCCTTACTTTGTTGTTTACTGCAAACCTGTTTAATTCACCAATTTCTTTGCCTATCCATAACACCTTACCCTCACAAACAATCACCACTCTTTTCCAATACCCCCTTCTTCTCTTCTGGGCACAATGTGTAGATATTCTAGATTTATTATGCATACATGTATAATTGTGACGGTGTGATAAAATAACACTGATCAGTCCTTTGGTTGTTTATTCTATTTATTTTTTCTTACTCATTATAAGTATTTGTATTATATTTCTTTGCTGAAATATTGTCTACTGGGACCACTCCTTATTGTACTGCTCTGTCGTGTAGAAGCGGTTGCTAACGGATGGGGGTGGTGGAGTAGGGGGAGGACACGGGTTAATTAACAAAAACAAAAACACACTTACCTTGGAACTGCCAGTCGCCACCTCCCCTGCGTCCACTTCCTTCTTCCTTTCTGCATGCGGGCCGGCAGCAGGAAGCACCCGACACACAGGTCCCCTGAGCCAATCACAACTCTGTAATGGATCAGCGCTCAGACTGAAACAGGGAGCCTGTGCATGTTCCTCACCAGGCTGTGCGATGCAGCCAGGTAGAAGCATGCAAAGTGCGATGAACTGTTTGGTCTGCCCAAGAGGGCCGGCCAAACAGTTCAGGCTCACTTTGTGAGTGCAAAGCACTCCTCGCCTGCTCTGGACAGCCCCCACCGCTGCACATTGCACACAGGCCACTGACTGCATGCAATCGGAAAAATAAAATGACAATAACAATAGGTCATTGTCATTTTATTTTTTCTCTTTGCGCAGTGGGGCAACGCTTCTCCGCCTTAGTAGAGGATTCGCCACTGCTGTAGTGTGCTCTTCCATTTATTAAATGCCCAGTGTGTTCTCCAGAGCTGGAGGGGCTTAATTGCCTGCGAGTTACAGCACATGAAAAAAGTTCCATTAGGTAAAAAAAAATGTTTAAGCAGGATCAGCACTTTCTCCTGAGAGCAGTGTGTGTGTTTGCAACACAGTTGATATTACCGACAAGCACGTTATATGGAGGCATTATAAAGTCTTCTGGGTATTTTCCTCTTGCAAGCTGATGACTCCAGATCCAAGGACTGTGTTATTGTATTGCTGTTAGCCTCTGCACTAAAGGGGCAGGGTAAAGTTGCAAAGGTTGTGGTTACTTTGTTGAATAAGCGTGTAGAGGCGGGTATCCTAACTCCATTTGGAAGAGTGCCAAGTGCTGCTGGGAGTGATTGCCTGATACTACCAGGATGTTAGAATGAGGTGCCAGATTGCAGTGGAAACTACAAACATAGGGAAGCCATAGAAGCGATCATTTTCCATATGTGCCCGAATTTGGTCTTCGGTGAACCAAGACCCATTCCACTTTTGATGGGGTGATGTTTTAGCATATCAAATAACTTTTGTTTGTGCCTGGTTGCATCATTCTTATTGGGAAGCCTTACTGTGAGAGTGCCTGGAACTGAATAAAGTTGGATTCTCTGATTGTTGATAAGGATGTATTCAATCGAACAATTAGAATTTACAGACAGGGTTATTGCTCCAAACTCTGTAATTGAACAAATATTAGATTTTGGACACCTGCTAGTGGCTACAGAGGAGCAAGTTCAACCCGTCTTAGATGATCTATTTGTGAGGCTGAGAGTACATACAACCATTGCCTGTATGAGACATATATGGAGCTAACTCTGGTGTCCAGACATCAACGGAAAGCACAGCTTTTCTGCTGGACAACAGCTCTTGCAGAAAATTGCAGTCATTACTACTTCTCAAAAAGGCAAGCATTCTATCCTATACTAGGCCTGATTTAGAGCTCAGCGGATATCCGTTACAACGGTGACGGATATCCTGTCCGCTGAAATCTAAAAGCCATTATTTCCTATAGGATTCCGATTTTGGTGCACAGGATATCTGTCACCATTGTGATGATGCTGATCATTGCTGCATTAGCGCAGGTCGCACTGCCAGTGCGCTGCACTTTTTACTCTGCCTTTATTGTATTTTGGTTCTTTTAGTTTGCTGTATCCCCTGTTTTTAACTCACCGCTTTTGTGTGGGCTCAAGTCCCCTTACTTGCACATAATTTCTGGAACGCTCACCGCTATTTGGCGGGTCCGGGTCCCGGGGTGGATTTCAGTGGGCGCCATTTTAGATTGGGTGAGTATTACTTCCTGCGGGCGCCATCTTGGAGCGTCCCCACGCTCGAGATGCCCTTTGAGACGCCTATTTAAGGCGGACTCGTGCGCTTCCTTTTGTGATCATTGCTGCATTAGCGCAGGTCGCGCTGCCAGTGCGCTGCACTTTTTACTCTGCCTTTATTGTATTTTGGTTCTTTTAGTTTGCTGTATCCCCTGTTTTTAACTCACCGCTTTTGTGTGGGCTCAAGTCCCCTTACTTGCACATAATTTCTGGAACGCTCACCGCTATTTGGCGGGTCCGGGTCCCGGGGTGAATTTCAGTGGGCGCCATTTTAGATTGGGTGAGTATTACTTCCTGCGGGCGCCATCTTGGAGCGTCCCCACGCTCGAGATGCCCTTTGAGACGCCTATTTAAGGCAGACTCGTGCGCTTCCTTTTGTGATCATTGCTGCATTAGCGCAGGTCGCGCTGCCAGTGCGCTGCACTTTTTACTCTGCCTTTATTGTATTTTGGTTCTTTTAGTTTGCTGTATCCCCTGTTTTTAACTCACCGCTTTTGTGTGGGCTCAAGTCCCCTTACTTGCATATAATTTCTGGAACGCTCACCGCTATTTGGCGGGTCCGGGTCCCGGGGTGGATTTCAGTGGGCCCCATTTTAGATTGGGTGAGTATTACTTCCTGCGGGCGCCATCTTGGAGCGTCCCCACGCTCGAGATGCCCTTTGAGACGCCCATTTAAAGTCGTCCTCTCCCGCGCAGCGGGAACGCGCAGTGGGACGCCGTCGCTAAGCCGGAGTCGTGCCAGAGTCCTGCCCGTCTGCGCTCGTCCGCGTCGAGGTAGCGGGTGTGGGCTCTGGACTCTGGCTTCCTGCCTTCATACCACCATGTATAATAACGCGCAGATCAGGTACAACCGCGCCGATCTCCTCTCCATTAGGGACGGTCTTTTGGCATGTACTCATGATCCGATGTTCCCACTTTCGGGACCTTATGACTGTCTTTGTGGCAGTTTCTCTCTGGATTCCCCCACCGGGGTGCGCTCTATTGAAAGGACTACCCTAGGTACTCGTATTGACAACACTGAGCGAGCACTTAGTATATGGAGCCTCAATGTGAGATCATTGGTCAAGCACCATCAGTCCCTTCGTGACATGATAGATAGGGACTCACCTGACCTCATCTTTCTCACTGAGAGCAACCTGCCGAATGTGGATCAGGGATACGAACAGTTTTGTAACTGGGTCCTTACTGCCCTTGATTCTCTTATACCAATGCGCTGGTCGAAATGTCACGCTAAAACGCGCAGCCCTTGGTATAATGAGACCCTTGCCGAGCTCAAGAGAACATGCTGGCAAGCTGAGAGGGCGTGGAGGAAATCCTTTGATCCCACATTAATATCGCTGTATTTCACCCAGCTTAAGATCTATCACAGAGCTATCTGTCAAACCCGGGCTGCATATTATGCCTCTGAGTTTTCAAACAGCCCTAACCCATCTAAATTAATATTTAAGGTGCTCAAAGATCTGATGGGAAAACGGGCCACCTCGCTAGAAATCTGCACGGACTCTCACTGTGAAAGCTTGGCATCCTTTTTCGTGGAGAAGGTGCAGGCAATCTACCGAGGGTTTATGCCATCTGTGCCCGGAGCTGAGCCCAGTGTTGAGAGGGCTTTGGTCTGCGAAACTCTGTCCTCCCTGCCTGCTTTGTCGGTTGAGGCTTTTGATACTCTGAGCCTTAAAATTAAATCTGGCTCTCCCCTAGATCCGTTGAAGCCAGAGCTAATTACACTTCTCCCGCCCCTATGTCGTGAGCCCATATTGGACTTGATAAATCTCTCACTCACTGAGGGCGTGGTTCCTGCCTCCTGGAAGCAGGCAGTGGTCAGCCCCATTTTGAAGAAGCCTAATCTTGACCCTCTGCTACCTGAGAACTACCGCCCCATCTCCCTCCTGCCCTGGACCGCCAAGGTCACTGAGGCACACGTGAACTCCATCTTGTCTGCCCATCTTTCCCGCAATAATATTCTTGACGAGAGCCAGAATGGTTTTCGCGCACAACACAGCACCGAAACTGCTCTGCTCTTTATGAGCGAACACTTACGTTCGGTGCTGGATGCGGGGCAGACAGCGGCGCTCCTCTTGTTAGACATGAGCGCCGCGTTCGACACGGTGTCTCATGACATTTTGGTGCAGCGGCTGGAGGAAGTGGGTATTGAGGGGAAGGCTCTTCAATGGTTCCGCTCCTTTCTCTCGGACCGGTTTTTTAAAGTGGCCATGCCACCTGGTCAGTCCTCTCTCCATCCTTTGGGACTGGGAGTCCCTCAGGGCTCTGCGCTGAGCCCCACTTTGTTCAACTTGTATGTGAAACCGCTGGCTGCTGTCGTCAGACAAAGTGACTTAACCATGACATCGTATGCCGACGACACACAGCTGGCGGTGACACTCAGTGGGGACCCTGAGGTGACTGCTCCCAGGTTCCGCGCTGGACTTATAGCCGTGGCGAACTGGATGCGTATTAACTGCTTACAGTTAAACGCCAAGAAAACCGAAGTCCTGATCCTAGGGAAGCAGGCGTAACTTTGGGGAGATCAGTGGTGGCCTCCTGAATTGGGGGTGACCCCCATCCCAGCGGCCGAAGTGAAGAACTTGGGAGTTTGGCTGGATTCCAACCTCTCCTTTACCAGCCACACAAAGAAGATTGCAGCTACCTGCTATGGTATTCTGCGAGGACTGAGACCAGTCCTCAAATTCTTCGACCCCCCTACTCGGCAACTGGTGGTCCAAGCCTCTATTCTTTCTCGGCTGGACTATGGGAGTGCTCTGCTGCTTGGTGTAAATCAGGCCGAGGCCACCAGACTACAGAGGGTACAGAATGCCGCTGCGCGGGCCATTGTTGGCCTCCCGAGACGTTGTTCTGTCTCTGCAGTTTTGACCTCCCTTCACTGGCTGCCGATCAGACAGAGAATCAAATTCAAGGCTCTCTGTCTGACATTTAAGATTCTGAAACTCTCTTCTCCTCCTGCCCTTGTGGGTCTTGTTTCCCCTTATGTCCCCACGCGGTCTCTCAGGTCGGAATCTCTTCATCTGGCGATTACGCCTAGGTTCAGACTGAGTAGGATAGGAGGTCGTTCGTTTCGAGTTTTGGCGGCTGGATTATGGAACTCCCTTCCTGTCCATATTTATGCCATTAACAGCCTGACTCTCTTCAGACGTGCTATAAAAACTCATTTGTTCACCTCTGTTGACTGATCTCTTCTCTTCCCAGCGGCAATTTGTTGTGTTGTGGTACTTGATCTGGCGCCAGGACGCCCCTTCGCTGGGGCAGCTGTGCGCTGAATAAAAGTTATTAACATAACATAACATAACATGAAGTAATCCATCCGCCCAAATCTAAATGAGGCCCACTGTTCTTGAACATTATTGTACGCAAATATTTCCACCCATTCCTGAAACTAAGGAAGGTTACAAGTTTTGTGAAGTTTATACTCTTCAATATGGAGTTGGTACAATAATCCACCTTCTGGTGCTGTAAAAATATGTAACCATTGAGGTACAGAATGTTTTCCTACACATTTCAATTTGGAAACATCATGTACACTTCAAAATGTATAAAAGGTTGTAAAATGCTCTATTAAGCTGTTCAGTTCAAAAGCCAGTATATATACTTGTGGCCACAACTGACCAGGACTAT
Source organism: Lissotriton vulgaris (assembly GCF_964263255.1). NCBI lineage: Eukaryota > Metazoa > Chordata > Amphibia > Caudata > Salamandridae > Lissotriton > Lissotriton vulgaris. The sequence goes on along the minus strand of NC_141695.1, from coordinate 1,606,843,838 downwards.
CCCTATCCCTTACCATTACCGGGGAAAATATAATTTGAATTTACCATCACCCTATCAATCGTGAGCCATAAAGGTGTGCCTTAGGAAGTAGGGATGCCTACTTGCAGCAAGGAAAATAACAACAAAAGAGTGTTACTTGGTTGAAGAACGCACAAGTAATGGAGCACAAGAGAGAAACAACACCAATTAGGTTTGTTTAGAAAGCTCTCACTCACCGACCTGGTCGGTGACATGCTTCATCATCGGGCCCCACTGGGTGTGACCGAATGTCACCCCAGTGTGCTTCAACGCCAGATTTACTGTGGAGCGGGTAATGTGAAGATGCGAAGGCTAAGTGATAGGTTACGTGAAAAGAGTGATGTGGTGAATTTAAAAATGCCTTGAATGTATCAAAAATTAATTTAATGACTGATCAACAAGGACATATTAAAAAATGTGTTGGTAAACAAGGCCAACTAAATTGAATGGTCTGTTTCCAATATCATTATGTGATGGTCAACATGTTTCTGCCAATGTTGGTGTAATTAACCTGGCATTCGTCAGGACCTATGGTGAATAAACCCCGGCGGTATGGACACGCTAAGGCCCACCCTACCAAGGGACGTGAAAGTAAAAATGTGTCTGTGAAAATGCAATGATGAGGGGGCTTCACCGAACAAAAAACCGGGAGGCACACACCCTACTTGTCTCTGGATTAGAGACTTCAAAAATTAAATGCACCTATGGAAGCAAATGGTACAGACAAACACAGAAAGACAAACAAACAATTAGTTCTTGTCTGGAGTTTACAATTGTAAATACTGTGACTTGTGCTCATGTGGACTGGCAAGTGCACAACACTGAACTAGTTGTAAAGTTAAGTGACACCGCCTGTAGGTGTATATTGAACTGTAATACACAATAGCATTATCAGTGTACTGCTGATCTCTCACGTAGTGTCCGTGACAAAGGACACACACAATTGTTGCCCACCGGTGCGCGTGTATGAGTCCATGCGCCGAGAGGGAAATACGTGACACTATACGTGACACATCTTTGAGCGTTCTAGCGCTCTTGCAGCTCGTGATCCGCCTACTTAAGGCGTCTCTAACCTGGGGGCTAGCCTGGACAAGGTACCCTCGCCACGCAGAACTTTTAGTTCTTGCCGCGCATATTTAGAGCGCCTTACGCTTTTTAATTCCCCGTTTTGTATTTGAGTTGGAATTATTTTGTTTCTCCCCTGTTTTTATGGTTGCTGCCTCCTGCCCACTTACTCGCACCATAATACTGTAAAAGCACCGCTGTTTTAGAGGGTCCGGTCCCGGGGATCTGCTACTACGCCCGCCATCTTGGGAGCGAAGGGGGCATTTCAGGGCGCCCTCTTTGAGCGTTCTAGCGCTCTTGCAGCTCGTGATCCGCCTACTTAAGGCGTCTGTAACCTGGGGGCTAGCCTGAACAAGGTACCCTCGCCACGGAGAACTTTAGCGCTTGCCACGCATATTTAGAGCGCCTTACGCTTTTTAATTCCCCGTTTTGTATTTGAGTTGGAATTATTTTGTTTCTCCCCTGTTTTTATGGTTGCTGCCTCCTGCCCACTTACTCGCACCATAATACTGTAAAAGCACCGCTGTTTTAGCGGGTCCGGTCCCGGGATCTGCTACTACTCCCGCCATCTTGGGAGCGAAGGAGACATTTCAGGGCGCCATCTTTGAGCGTTCTAGCACTCTTGCAGCTCTTGATACGCCTACTTAAGGCGCTCTTCTCAGCGCGCAGCGGGCGTGCCCTCCCTGCGCCTGAGTCGTGCCAGAGTCCTGCCCGTCTGCGCTCGTCAGCGCTAAGGAGGGGTTAGGCGTGGCGGGACTCTGTTGTTTTAATCAGATGGCTTTCCAGTATTCCAGGAAGGATCTTCTTAGGATTCGGAATTTGACCACCTCTTGTACGCACGCCCCTTTATACCCACTTTGTGGCCCTTATGTTTGTTCTTGCGGTAAGTTGTCTCTCCCTTCCCCTACCCCTATTTTAGCTTATATGACGCCTCATTGCTTAGTGGATTCTCTGTCGGCCACTCCCGCTATAAATACTCGGTCATCTTCACATTTAAAAATCTGGCATCTTAATGTCAGGTCCTTGCCCAAACATTATCAGGATATCCATGACTTGTTATCTCAGGAATCTCCTGATATATTTTGTATGACTCAAACTTGGTTGCAGGACGAGGCCACGGCCATACCTAATTTAGCACTTCCTTCGGAATATACTATTTTTACGCTTAATCGCAACTCCAGAGGAGGAGGTATTGCCATGGCTATTAAGTCCTGCTATCCCTGTATTTGGAAATCTATGGACATAGCTGGTTGTGAATGTGCGTTTTTTGCTGTTACAATCAACCATCATTTCACCCTATCCGGACTGTTGATATATAGACCGCCAGGCAGTGATGTACTATTTAGGAAAGCGCTCCCTGAACTTGTCAGTTCTCTTGCGGTAGCCTCAGCCAATTTTAGCATCATTGGGGATTTAAATCTTCATTTTGATGCCCCTGATACTCCAGCGATAGGTGGCATTCTTGCAGACCTAGAGGCTCTTCAGCTCTCGCAGTTGATCCTCCATCCCACGCATGAGTGTGGCCATATTCTGGACCCATTGTTTACCAACTTGAGTGCGGTCAAGGTCAGTTTGCCCAGACCTATAGCTTGGAGTGATCATCATCTGATCGAGTTTCAGGTTACCACTAAGGACCATCCTTTTAAAACATCTGACAGAACAATCTTTAGACGTCCTTGGAAAAAATCTAAACTTGCGGATTTTCACCACCTCCTGGAGTCCTCTCCTTTGGGCCCGTTTGAGGATGTTGAGTCCGGTTATACCGTTTTCTGATTGGGTCACTAAAGCCCTTGACGCCATGATCCCTGCGGACAGGGAGTCCCGCAGGGATCAGCATTGAGCCCCACGCTTTTCAATCTTTATGTGCGGACGCTGGCTGCTGTCGCCAAGCGTTGGTACCTTACGATGGTGTCCTACGCTGACGACACGCAGCTTGCGGTTGCACTTATGGAGACTCTGACCCTGAGGCCTCCAACTTCCGAGAGGTCCTCAGTGCGATGGCAGGATGTATGACGGCTAATTGCCTGCAGCTCAATGTGAAAAAAACCGAGGTATGGATTGTGGGCAAACGGAGTAATCTTTGGGGTGATAAGTGGTGGCCAGCTCATCTGGGCCCTACCCCTACTTCGGCTGTCGAGGTGAAAAATCTGGTCGTTTGGCTGGACTCTACGCTTAGTTTTTCCTGCCATACAAAAAAAGTAGCTGCGACCTGTTTTGGTATCTTACGTGGGCTTAGACTAGTGTTGACATTTTTTGATGCTCCGACTCGACAACTAATAATTCAGGCAGTTATACTGTCTAGGCTCGACTATGCGAGCTCGCTGTTGCTTGGAGACAATCAGGCCGAAATTGCGAGATTGCAGCGCGTCCAGAACGCTGCAGCTAGGGCTCTAGTCGGTCTCCCCAGATTCTGTTCTGCTAGAAGTACTATTTTCAAGCTCCACTGGCTGCCTGTGCTTCAGAGGATAGAATTTAAGACCTTATGTCTTTCTTTTAAGATATTGAAACTTGCTTCACCTCAGATACTAGAGCATCTCATTATCCCTTACATTGCTTCCCGTCAGTTGAGATCCTGTGGACAAAATTTAGCCGTGGTTCCTCGCTTTTTGAGAAGTAGGTCCGGCGGTCGCTCTTTTAGAGTGCTTGCCCCCAAACTTTGGAACTCTCTTCCTGCCCATGTTCGTGCCCTTGATGATCATCTGACATTTAGGAAAAGCTGTTAAAACGTATATCTTCCCAAATAGCTGCTAATTTTCTTCTATCTGATCCCTTCTGTTGCTTTGTTCGTGTTGTGTTCCTTTCCACGCTCAGCGCCGGGACGCCCCTTAGCTGGGGCAGCTGTGCGCTTAAAAATGGAGTTAACTATGGGAAATGGAAGCTTCGATAGTAAGCCTATTAGGAACACAAAGCGCGTTCACTGTGTAGAACTAACGGATCAATGGGCCAAGGGCCAGTGACCACTATCCCCAAAGATTACGGAATACCGATGCAATGGTTCTCACTTAAAAGGTGAGAAAATGTAACCACATAGACCGCGGGAGGGGGGTGACAGGTGGGCACTTAAACCACTAATTACTAATTATGTGGCCTTCCATTTAAATTAGAAGAGGGGTTGAATAAAGACAGTTGGGCTACTTACTAACAGATATCTCAGCCTTCTTGTTAGGTCGCGCCTAGAGCAGCGCATGCGCTACTCTGCAAGACTTTTTGTAAGGGGCTTCAGAAAGCTCACCACACGTTGTCCGTGTGTTTTGTTTTTGGTTACAGGCTATTGGGCTTTGCGTGCGTCTTTCTAAGAAAGATAGCACGCAATTGGGCAAAGGCGGGTGCATGTCCCGCCTTTGCTTCGCCCACTGCCTATTGCTTGCGGTTACCCGCATGGGCTACATCTGTTATGAATTATCGTGCCCAGATGCGGGCGTGATAATTGAAAGCAGATCACTCGCTGTGGCGCGCGCACCACTCATGTGCTTGTTTAGTACTTTTGCTCTGCGAACGACGTAACTTCAGTCACTTGAGGCAATACATGCCGACTAAGCTACGAATCACTCACACGAAAGAAGTAAATCATATTTGTCAACATCAGCCCATACATCAACAATCCCTTTTTCCCTGGTTTCCTCACCATAATCACTGACAGCATTCCGGTCGTGGCTGACCGTCGCCAGCACTCCCATCACCAGGATACACTCGCCAGTCTTTCCACTGCTTTGGAAACAGCGAACCAAAAGCAAGAAGAGGTGACGGGTCTACTTTTTACCTCCGTGTTGAAGGATCCCGGTTTTGACAGTGGGCTTGCTCACCCAAGATTGGCACCAGTGACAAAAGCCGTACCTGCTACTTCGGGCTGGGAGTGATGGGGCGTGGAATCTGGTTTCAGCGGTCGCAGAAATCACCTACGGCTACGGATAACACTAAATGCAAGGGTAGAAACCACTCAAGACAGTACATACTCCTCTGCCCAGGGAAAGCGTCAGCTGTCTCTTTCGCCTGATAGCCACACAAAATGTACCACATAAGCTAGCGCAGGGTAGCAGGGGCTGTACATACCGTGGCGCATGCGAGTGTAGGGCTCTCCGTTCACGGTCGGCTCCCCTATCTGTCGATAATATGGACCCCTGCAGGTAAAATCCCTGATGCTCGTATTCCACCTCCGGGGACTTTTCGGTGGCTGTGCTTTTTTAACATTTATTTTCCACCCCTCCAACCTCCGTCACAACACTGCGGCGCCCCCTTGAGTGAGCAACGAATCCCATTGGACAACAGACCAGTAGGTTGCCGGCTGGCATTCGTCAGCTTCGCAGTCACTCAGAAGAGAATATACGGCGAACACACCCTCCCTGCGTAGAAAGGTTGGGTAAAACTGTTAAAACAAGAGCAGGTTGGTTGATAGTATGAGGCAGAATGGTTCAGAAGAAGCAAGGAAGTGTTGGTAGATGGGACAATGGAGATCAGTTATATTAGAGCAAGAAGAAAGGAGGAGTCGAGTATACTGGGTTGCTTAGCAGTAGAGTGAATGAATGTAGAGGGGTTAAAGAACAATGCTCATTTTCTTTCAAAATGTGATACGATGTCAATGATGGTAAGAATGGACATGATGGCACTAAGACATGAGTAGGACACAGAGCTTATCTGCTGTAAAGTTGAGGAGAGTGAGAGCTGAAGTGAAAAGATGGGATTCTTTTGGTAAGTATATTTAACGAAGAGTGAAGAAGCAGGGCTATGCTGTCCTCATTACCACTGATTGGACGTGTAAACTGTCTGTCCCCGCCTTTCAGAGAGTGTATTCACCGCCGTGAGGGTTTTCTGTCAAGAAGCAAGTGTTGGTGATGCCTTCTCCCAAACTAGAGAAGGAAGGACATTCCCGCCAATGGACTGCACCGTGTGCAAAGTTGTTGGTCAATGACGTCACTGGGATACAGGCAAATGGGTCTTCAGAGATGCGGATCATGCCTCGTTCTCAGGACCGAACCCTTTTCCTCAAAGCTACGTGACCACCAACGTCTTGTGCTGGATAGCCCTTTCTCAACATAGAGAAACAAGACCAGCATTGGCATAGCCAATAGGTCTCACCTTTGGGACCTTATAAGTGTTTAGCCATGCAACAGTTGATGTTGTTGCACCAAGGCTACTGTACTGCATAACTAAATACTTATAAGGTTCCAAAGGCGAGACCTATTGGCTATGCCAGTAGTGATTTTCCTTATTTAATGCCAAGCTGAACCCAACTGATTTTCAAGCAGCTTTGGAATGACCATGAGAAGTTGGCAACAATCTTGCAACATACATCAGTGGTTTAGATCTATATGTTAAAGTCCATAATTTGAAAGTTTTTGTTAATCCATGCGCTTTATTTCTGAGGTGACCTGGAAAATCGCTGTGACTTTTAAAAACCCACACAGCATGTAATCTTCACATTTGGGAAATGTTGGAACTTCACAAATAAAAAAAGACCCAAGGTAGCTTTGTTCACTGGAGCAAACATTTAAGCCAAATTAAACAGCCGGCATTCACAAATCAGTTAACCTTTGGTGTGGTAAAACCTATTTTTATAAACTACACTTGTAAGGTCTGAAAACTATCACAACACAATGCCAACTGGTACAAGACATTTGGGTTTTAGTGCCTATAAAGGGCAGGCACCTTTATAACAAATGGTCTGGATGCTACACCGTGCTGGAAAAAATCAGGTTGCATATTTATCAAGGGTTTGTGTTGCCCTTGTGCCATGTAATGGGGTGCTAGGGAAACATAAAACCTAAGTAAGATTTATCAAGTCATGCAAGGAGACCTCCTTGCGTGGCCCTGCACGGCTTGATAAATCTGGAATGACGCAAGCCAAGCAAATTGCTGCCTTGCATTACTCTGCCCCAGGAAGGCATTCCATGGGTGGAGTGTAGATGTTACCAAGCATCCACCCATGTGTTTTGGTGCATTTTCAGATTTATCATTAGTGGCAGACCTGGAAATGTGTCAAAATGCTACATCACCCCAGGTGAGGAGCAATGAAGAGAAATATCTTTATTGTTCCCCTTTTTTCTCTTTCTATGCCTTCTGCATTCTGAAATACACATAGAAAGCGGAAAATGCCTCTCGGTATTGTTTTTGTGCACGAAAGTGTTCCTTCCTGCCAAAAAAAAAATCTTTTCTACAATCTGCACTCCTCACAGGGTTGATTCCATCTTCAAGAGTCTCATGCAAACCATCATTGACAGAGGACCCTTCTGAGTGAGTTACATGGTGGATCAAGCTCAAATTCCCTACATCTTTCTTTGGGACTATCGTTAGTGGGGACACCACAAAGGGCTTGGTGGGTAGATTCAGAAATGAGCCGCAACTCGGGCCAGACAAAGTTTGTTGGCTTCCTTTTGTCTTGCCATCTTGCTATGGCCTGCTAACGATTTATGGTTTCTACTGGGGCACATACCCCATGAGCGGCTGTAAGGTATCACAAAGCCTTGCTATTGCCTACTAACTATTTAAGGTTTCTACTGGGGCACATACCCCACGAGCGGCTGTAAGGTATCACAAAGCCTTCCTCAAGTCCTTTTGCTAATAGCGGTGCATCTTCCCTCTTGTAATAGCCAAAAAGTAGCTGCCCTAATCTAGTCGTACCAATGGGTGAGTGTGCCCTGTACATCCTTTTTACCTTCCCAGCACCCTCCTCAAGTACCACCACTGCTACTGTTTTTTTGCCAGTTCATCTCCTTATTGGGGCCCTTCCCTTTCTGGCCTTCCCTTGCGGGGGATGTCCTCCCCCCCTGCAGTCACTACAGGTATGCTTGAACTAACACACTGGCCACTTTGCAGTCACCCTTATCATATATCCACCAGATGGCTGCAATCGCTTTGCCAGGATTACTCCCCAGGTAGGACCTCCACTTCATGCTTTGATGGAAGCAGTCTTGTTTTGTTTTACCTCCAGAGGAGCAAAAGGGATATTCCACTTTACTTTCACCCTCTCTAACCGTGACCATTGCATACGTATACCCGCAACGTCCTAGTGGTCCTATACTATAGTAAAACAAATTAGCATTTTTTCTTAAAGCCTATATCGTATTACAACCATGCATCACCTTAGTGCATGTGCTGTGCCGCGTGAATTTTTGGCTTGTAAAGTGATAGCGGTGCTGCACTCTGCATGAAATTCTACACTTTGACGCAAACAATGGTCCTGAATGCATGCAGGCAGTTTTATATTGATCGCTCTGATTTGATTTGGGCGCCTGTCTTAATTGTCCTTCTCTTTTTTTATAAAGGGTCACAAGGTCGAGGCCATCCTGCCTAAGTTCCAGGAGGGAGACAATGTCAATGAATCCCTTTCTCCATATTCTTTCTTTAACTGCTAAGAGAACTAGACATCCCAGTCCTGTCTCCCTGGCTGTAATGGGAGGGTCATCCGGTGATGTCCATGTGTATTCAGTGGCTGATTTACCATTTGCTCTGTGCTGTGTCGGTCCACTCAGCCATGCTGCGGTTGGGTGTATGCAGTTTCGCTTGACTGCCTGCCTGCCTCTACCCAGTAGTTTGCTCAGTTAGTACTTGCTGCTGTGTGGTCGCCAAACCTGCGTTTTACCCTGTCGTATCTATCCTGCCGTACTGCTGCTGCCTTTGGCTACCTAGTCTCAGGACCTTTTCAGGGCAGATGCTCACCTGGCTCTGTTCCCAAGCTGTCTGCCCTTGTTCTGCTAGGTTTCTGGTTACCCCTAACTGGCCCTGTCGTGGGTGCCCAGTTCGGGCCTGTGCAGCTGGATTCACCCATAAACCAGCCCAGTAGCTTGAAGCCAGTGGCAGGTATGCTGTCAGGTATACAGGCAGGTTAGGAGGATAAGCTATCTGCCATTGCATTGGTCTGAGGGGATTTTGCACCATCAGGTGTGCTTGAGGGGGTGTGATTCCTTGGTGCCCTCCCAGTATACCAGTCCCTGCTATGTCACTGCATTACCCTTGTTACGGGCCCCAGCTATGGTTCTCATGTGGGTGCCTATAGGCAATCAAATCATCTTGAGTGCATGAAAGAGTGGGTACTGAGGTCAAGGCTGGTTGGCAGCGGTCATGTTGACTACCCCTATCTTTCTGCTATAATTGTGAATACTATGATACACTTCCCCGGCTGCCCAGTGTAGCACTGTCGGTTGTGAGCCCTGCCTTTCCATCCACTTCAAGGTGCTGAGGACCCTCTACATGGCTGCTCAACGGCTGTTTGTTGAGGTTCTTGTGTGCTGGGTGGGGTGTTCCCAGTCTGCACTAGCTTGTTGGCTACATGCCCCTCTCGAGTGTTTTCTTTCAGGTCCTCTTCTTCGCTCGTCTTGCTACTGCAGTCTGCTGCAGGTTGTATATAGGCTGCCTGATGATATGCGATTTAAATATTATCAGATATGGGATTATTTCTTAAGAGACATAAAATTGCTGAATACAACAGATTCGGAGGTATGGGGCTTTTTAATTACAGGAGAGATAAAGCAATTGATTAGTAGGGTTTACAAGTGGCTAAATAGCCATAGAATAGAGGAAGCTGGTAGACTAGCGGAACAATAGAGCAATGTGTTAGGGGAGCCAATAGCGGCCAGGCTTATTTCAAAAGCTTTTAGCATAATAGATAAGGCGGTTCATTCTACAAATCTACGACTGCAACAACATCGTACGTTGTGTCTCCTGTATTATACTCCGGAAAGAATAGCTAGATGTTCTAAAGATAATGCTAAAACCAGCGAACGTTTAAAATGCCCCAAGTGTAAATTACATGCTGCCGATATAACACACATGTTTGTAACCTGCCCAGAATTGGATATTTTTTGGTTAGATGTTCGGAGGGTTTTATCTCAGAACTTGGGGATAGGGGCATCTTTACCACTGAGGGAGGCCATGTTGGGTTACAGCTCCGAGCATCCTAAAAATAATAGCTTATTTTCTATACCGTTAGTTTCGGCTAGACTAACCATAGCCAGAGAATGGATTTCTCCACCATCGGTTATGGAATGGTGGCGGTTGGTAAGACAAATTTATGATATGGAGCAGGCGCTGGCTAAAGTAAGAGGCCATAAGTCAATGGTAAAGTTAATGACAATTTGGGGGTCATTTTTTTTGAAGGACTAAAGTACTGTGTTGAATTGATTTAGGTTGGAAGGATGTAAATATAGTCGATATGACATTTGTTACTTTTTCTTTTCTGATATCTTTTGTACACACTGTTGAATGATTTTCTACTAATTTCCAGTTGACCAATAAAAATATTTTTTTTAAAAAGAAATCATTTAGGGAGACAGTGGGCCCCTTCCACCTCCGATGCTCCTGCCATCACTACCTTGCAACTTTTTACTTTCTCTGGCTATTTCCTACATAACGGGTAGGTTTCCTGCATTTTTTCCTCAGACACAGTCTTTGTGCTAAACGATGGCTCTCACAAAAGGTAACAGTGATCCCTACTCCAACCAGGTGTTTTCAAAGCAACGGCACAATGAAGTGTGAAATCTCTGCACTTGTTTGTTATCAGTCTTACAGAAGCTCTGATCAGAGACGGACAAAAGGATGGCCCTGTCTAGAAACCTAATCACCTTTAAGAAGATGAACTGCTGTCCCACTCCACACTCCTACCATCTACCAAATGGCAGTGCCCTGGAAGAATTAATCAGAAGACCTTTACTAACAAGATCCTCATTGAATTTCCAAGGCGATTCTTGTCTCCACCCTCCTTCACTTCAGTGTTTTGCTCTCCACCCTCCAGTCACAGGAATGCAGTCCATATACTTCTACTGTCTGTGGGACCTGTGTCTATCCAATGTCTTATGCAACACTAAAACAAGGACATTCCACTATGGATTCCTCTGGACCCAGTTCTCAGAGTGTGACTGCATAGAGTCCTACTACTGTATATGTTCTTCACACTTACTGCACATATAAACACTCAATGTGCTTAATGCCAGCATAAGGATTTGTGGTTCACAAAGAGTTGAACTTTATATGAGAATGTTCAGTTAAATACCATCTGTCTGACAGACGGAAAAAGGTTTGTTGACACTACTGCTTCACACTATATAAAAAAAAATTAAGAATACAATATATAAAAAAAAATGTTTTATAAATATTCCACTAGACTTTGAGAGTTAACTTTTTTCTTGTTTGCAATCTCAGTCCTCTTCTTGGAAATGTATTTTCTGGACTTATTTAGAGGCGTTTTTCGTGCCTATTTAATTTTAGGCAGGTGCTATCTTTTCCCTCCTTGTGCAGGGTTTTGTTAGTTCTACTGCTTCACAAAACCTACTACGCTGCCACCACCACCACTTTATGTGCCTCTCCATAGGCATGGACAGTAGTCCTATGCCAATTAAAAGGGAATTTGCTTTGCACTTCTCAAGAGAATATTAAAGAGGAACAAGTTTACATTTCTGAGTATATACTACATTAGATCATGCTACGGACAAATAAAAAATGAAGACACTACTTTCACAATCAGTCCGGCACTCTGGGAAGAGGACATGCGGATGTATGTCGTTACAACGCATGCTTTTTCCACGCATGCCTTTACAACGCAGGTTTTACAACGCAAGTCGTTACAACGACTTGCGTTGGGGTGCGCTGGATAGTGAATAGTTTAATTTACTATTCCAACTCCAGTCCCCGTGGATAGTAGGGAAGGTTTTGGATAGTAAATTAAACTATTCCCTATCCTCCAGCGCCCTCCAGCGCAAGTCGTTGTAACAACTTGCGTTGTAAATCCTGCTTTGTAAAGGTACTGGGTGGAAAAGGTTTTGTTGTAAAGGATGTTTCCCGGACATGCCATCCAACATGGAAGAGACATTCCCATCAAAACACCTTGTGTAGCAGGAACACAACAAAGGTTAAATAAAGCTCTGAATAAGAGTATCATTGCTGACAGGCACACACAATAAAACTGTATAGTTTGAATCCAGACATTTTTCTGTCTGTTGTCATCATGTTTGAAGCACCTGTCCAGTTGCTGATAATTAATTATTTATTTATGACATTTAAAGAATGACAAATGAAAAGATAAAGCATTTTGAACCAATTGCATTAATAATTGAGTATTCCTTTGTGAAATAAATGCCCCTTTTTGCATTTGATTGCTGTTTTTTAGACTGCACACTGGGGCACTGCTGTCCAGCCCCAGTGTATGTGCTCTGACTGCTAAACCATGTAAACATTGGTTAATCCATGATTGACATATTTAACTCTCATATAAGGCCATAATATATGGTTTAGAAACTACATCCACGGTATGGAAAGTTAAATGTCCCCTCTGGACTGCAAGAAATATTGTGCCATCCACTAGTGTGACACGGGAAAACATTTCTTCAGACCTACAATTGTAGCCTGACAGCTGCAGATCTACCTCTCTAAAGGGGAAAAATCTCAATGTAATACATGTGTAGTCACCTCTATGCAGGCCCTGCAGCCTACAAGGTAGGGTGCATTGTATTCAAAAGTGGGACATATAGAAATGTATTATTATAATATCCCAGCAGGGTTAAGCCCCTAAACGCTGTTTTACTATGAAAAACCTAGAGTAAAGATGAAAATAATAATTCCATTAGCTCGGTTTTGGGACAAGCACAAGCTAGAGAGATAGTTCAACCTCTATTTTTATCATTTATTCAAAGCCCAGTTATGGTGTAAAGTTAGATGTTTTATAAATACTTAGTAAAAGTAACATTTAGAAAGTTATATTTTCCCTGCCTGAAGCTCCTGGAGGATAATTTGCATTAGCTTGCCATCAGCTGCCGAGGTGTGTGAAAACATCCCTAGAGCTGAGACAATGGCAGTGGTATGGGGAGATGTTTTTCTTCCCCTTGCAGAAAGTCCAGGTAGATTGGCCCCAGGAACTTCATTAACTTGTTAAAAGGTCTAAACTTTTATCAGTAAATGTAAGGTGAGACCTGGAGAAGGAAAACCATTGTTGTCCCAGCCAGGCTGGCTCCACAGCTAGTGGGAGGGGAGCTACCCCCAGAAACAGTAAGAAGAAACTATTAATTTTCCTGGCCACACCTCTGGGTGGTACCCAAGCTCTGCACAAGAGAGGAAGGATTTCCCCATTTCAGACTGTGGGAGTAAGGTGCTCTGTGGGATTGTTTACAGTAGGGCAAACAGAAACTGCTGCAGAAGTGGGAGAGTTGCCTCTGAAAACTATAACCCTTTGATTAGGGAGGAGCCGGGAGTCACTCCCACTCACTAGCTAGTGTAAACCATAAATGTGGCAGGCGAAGGCACCATACTCGGAGCACTTTTTAGACCTGTGGACTGCACCTTCTGTGTGAGTTAGCTTGCTCCCACTTGTACCAAAGACATAGAAGTGGACTCCAAGGGTCAATTGGATGACCTATGTGGCTACAGGGACACAGCAAGCTGCAGGTGGCCTTTTTTGTGAAGAGTCCAACTGAGCAATTGCAACTTGTCCTGGACTGTCCCTGTTGTCCCTGAAGTCCTGATCCCTTGGCTGTCTCTAACTGGACTTCTGTTACAAACTATGAAAAGTTGGGACTTTGAAAACGTTTAGACATTCAGCCTTCGGCCAACAGGGAACAATCACTCAAGCCTACCCTGCCAAGGCACAACTTTGCTGGGAAAGTATCAGACCTTGTGGAACTCATTGTCAGATAGAGCCTATAGCCTTGTCCTGTTAGAGGATTCAGAGCTCCAAAAAAAGAGATGAATGTAGACATCTTGAAATTGACAAAATCAACAACTTCAGTGGGATCTGGCTCAATGGCTATCCAGATTTGAGAGGACGTCCTCTGCAACCCTGCCTGACTGAATGATTTTGACTTCCTGAAGACACCCATCCTGAGTTGAGAGGAGGGCCAAGCTGGTATAATAGGGGTTGGAAACCAGGTGCCACCTATCAGAGTCATCTATTACTGCAGTCACTGGGGCAAATTCTGCGGGCGTGATTGGATAAGAGGGGATCTGTGCATGCAATGCACTATGCACATGCTGCAGAACAAAATGGTCCATACTGATGGGTGCCACACAAAAAGTACATCATCGTATGGGAAAATATGTGGACACCTGGAAAGAGATCCCTGAATATACTCAGTGCATGTCGCTCCAATGTGTTTTTAACAAAGGTTTCCAACACAGGAGGCAAGTATGGGTTATCCACAAAGGGTAAAGGGGGAGAGTATAGCAGATCACCACCCAAGTCTCTAAGGTGCTTACTCTACGCATAGCAAGTAGTAGTAAGCATCTGGATATCGTTGGGATCCCAAGGGATCCCTTATGGGAGGATGGCATGCAATGGTGCACCCTCTGCTTAGTCACACTCAGGTCTATCGTAGGGTAGCCGAGCATTGCTGTGTTACCAGTAATGGGAACACTAACACTGCGCCACTAGATAGTAGAGCTGCAGATATAGCACACCGAACCCTCTCCACTCATAGGGGAGTTCCAAAGTATCCCACCCCACTCTGGGCCTACAGCCCATCAGATCAATCATAGGAGCAGACTCCACATGGTGGCAAAGTAGGCATTGATGAGGAAGATAGGGATATTGAGAAAAAGATATAAAAACAGGGGAGAACCACCATTTTTATTATGGTGACAGAACCCTCTAGCGATAGCAGGAGGCGTATCCAGCCCTTAATATGTGTTGTCAATCTGTCCATTGCTGGCACATAGTTTGATCGGAGAACTTTCTCCTTATTGTGATGAATGTGAATGGCCAAATATTTGACAGAATCCACAGACCACACCACTGCAGTGGAAATTTGCACGTCACAGGTGACATCACCTGCGTGAGTGGGAATAGTTCTCACTTTTGGAGTGGTGGGGAACCAAGCTTGATTGCAAGGGCGATAGAATTGTCTCAAGTAACAGTGACATCCAGGTTGCAATAATCTTGGCCAATATTTTATTGTTGAAATAGAGGGGAGATAGTGGTGTGTAGGAGGTACAGTTAACAGGGTCTTTGCCTGGCTTCAGAAGAAGTTTAATCCCATCCTCTCACAGTGAGGGGGCAGTACCCCGGCATCTAGCGATTCAGCATACATGGCAAGTAGGTGTGGTGCCAGGAGATGCTTATAGGCCTTATAGAAAACTCCTATTTGATCATCTAAACCCAGGGCCTTAGAGCCGTCTAGAGAGTCAATGGCGGCTATGATTTCCTCAGTAGAGACGGGTACGCTTAGGAACAGCTGTTGCACATTTGTGAGCCAGACCATAGTGATCTCTGAGAGGTATTCAGTGACACCCCTCTCATTGCCCGTATAGCGGGAGGAGTATAAATAGGCATAATAATGCAGGAGCTCAGTGATCACTGCACTGTTATCGATCGTATGCATCCCATTGTCAAGCAGCAGTTCAGGGATGTATCACCCGCCCACTCCACGGGCGAAGCAGTCATGCCAGTATCCGGCCTGGGTATTCCCCCATCCCATAATGCCAGGCCCTAGCTTGTTTCCCCAAGTGTGCCACCTCCCGATCAGCCAGCTCCCGAAACTCATCAATGAGGGACTTGTGGCACACTAGTTGCAAACGATCAGGCCTCCGCACCGCTGAATCATCTAAGTCGTACAAGGCAGTTTAAATTTGGGACAAGGCTTGTTAGATATCGCGTAGTACACCTGGATGTTTTGAGATACAAATCCACTTATATAGACCTTAAAAGCCTCCCAAAGGGTGGCCTGCTTTGCAACAGATCCCACATTCAGTTCAAAGTAATTTAATATGGCAGTACCCAACTCCTCAAGGAAAACGTTATCATGGAGAGCATTGCAGGGAAAACACCAATTGTGTTCATACCAAATAATATAGCCAGTACCATGTGAAGTGGGAAGTGGTCCGATAATGTGTGTGAAAGAAGAGGAATGTCAACCACCAGGGAAGCACATTGGATGACAGCAGCCAATAATCAATACTGGACCATGTGCTATGGGATTGCTGAGCAAAATGTGTAACCTGGGAGTGCAGTGTGATGAAAGCGCCACGTGTCTCCAAGAACTTTGAAGGATTGCAGTTTGCCACTGGGTGCTGTAACTGTGGATCCCAGCAAAGAACATGTTAAGATAACTCCCCAATATCACATGATCAGCATTGTTTCACCCCAGAAGGGAGAGCAGTTCATGAAAGAATTCTGGATGGTTGACAATATAGGTATATACATTTAGAAACAATACACTGTGGCCCACCAGCAGCCCGGCCACGTAGCGGCTGCCGGCTTCAGTAAAATGTGCTCTAGGGGTGAAGGGGATTGAGTGGTGTATTAAAATGCAAACCCTGTGTGAATATGTAGGTGGAGAAAAAGCTATGTGGGCCCCATGATGATGCAAAAGTGTGTGACGTGCCTGGGGGAATGTGTCTCCTGTAAAAATGCTATTTAAATACCATGACGGGTCAAAAATTGAAACACCAGTTTTTCTTTACAAGGGTTGTTGAAGCCGTTGATGTTTCAGGATAGGAAATATCGACCCTTGGGTCAATAGGGTGCGTGACATTCATTGGTAAGATGTGAATGATATACAGGAAATGTAGTGTGTGGTGTAGGGATATAGTACTTCCAATCAGAGGTCAAATAGATAACAATAACCAACAAATAAAGCATAGCCACCCCCACCCACCTCCCACACTAGGCCCCTAGCTGCTCAGTGAAAACCCATAACACAAAATGCGAACACTGCAATACCAGTCAAATTACAGTGCAGTGTACACGAATGGGGGTGGCAACATTGTGGCAACTGGGTCCCTATCATGACAGGGGATTGTAATGATTAAAAACAAATTAAGGCCAACAGTCACCAAAAAGTAAGAAGAAACAGCAGTTGGAGATGAGAAATGAGAGGAAAGGAAAGGGCTGAAAGTTAAGAAGGGGATATATGAAGGCATATTTCAGAATGTGAGTTCCAGTATCAGGATGATGCTGCAGCCTCCTACGATTGGTCTGTCACCTCTCCTTCCTCTAGGGGTGTAAGGTGTTTGCCTGCACCGTCTAAGTGGGTGTGGTGTCGATCCAGGCCCTAACTCATGCCATCCAGCCCACTGGTCAGGGTGTCGAACTGGGCATCCATGGCTCGGAAGCCAGAGAGGATCTCTGCTAACAGGGCGTCAGTACTGTTCGACCGATCGGGACCAGGGGCCTTGGTCGATCCATCGGCCAAGTCTTCTTTGTTCTTGGATCTGTCCAGATTCCTGGCATGTTTAAATTGTAGCTTTCTCTGCTTCAGGTCTCTGTGACCTATTATGTATCAGCCCAAGAGGTAGGCCCGGGAGGTCGAAAGGGGGATATGTGAGGCCTATGTGTTGGGCAAATTTTCAGATGAAATACAGCCCTGAGTGATCGCTTCACCAAGGTTTCTGCTAAGTAGTCTGTAGTACCTGACAGGAAAGCACTCCCAGGTGTCGAACAAAAGGGTGAACCGTTGCGAGGTGTGGGCAGCCGATGGGGAGCCCGCACTCCGGTACCCCTCCAAGGGCAGTTGCCCGGCATCTAGCCCAAGACAGCAGTACTGCAGTGTAGCAGCCTCCTCAGCACGGCATGTTGATTTGAATACGGAAGTCCATGATCCCAATCCAAGCCACAGGTGGGCCCCTGAATGCGCCACCAGGCCTCTGCGCTGGTCTCAAGTCAGGCAATGGGGCAATGTAGGGAGGGCAAGGGGTCTGTTTGATCTGGGATAGCTGCAGTGTAGAGGTGTTAGCAGGGACACTCACCGCATCTTCACATGACCGTTGCTGTTTGATCACCTTGGTCCCAGAAAGCCTTTATTCTTCATGTAGTCTCCGTATGACTGCGCCCAGGAGCCACACAAGCAGCCGTGAGGAGGCTCCGACTGCCACACACTCGCTGGGCCTCATCTCCACGTTGCAGGGGCTGGTGGTGTTCCTAACCTCATGGGATCCAGTAGCACAGCTCTGTTGAGGCCATTTTGCCCCGCAGCCAGCCAAAGCCGACCAAAGCAGGCAGGGCCAAGTCAGTCTCTGCTGGTTTCAAGAACGAAGGAGGGCAGGAGCCAGCTGCCGGAGAGCCGGTGCGGTGCCCAGCAGGCCCCCGAGACCCTGGTCAGGTGCTACTCCAAGTGTCATGTATCATAACCTCACCATGCATGCGGGAAGTGATATTCAGCATATATGTGCTTCTTTCAATGTTGTAAAACGTGCCAAGTCTCCTTCGGCTTTAGATGGGTAATTGCGGCTGAAATGATTGATTTAGAGGCATCCAGGAGCCGGAGATTCAGATGAGAGCAGCCATCTTGGATGCTGGTGCGGCCACGCCCCCGGGCAGAGCTTAGGTTCTAATTACAGTGGAGACTACTCTTTCTCTGCCTTGATTACAACCCTCTGACTGCCCTCAGGAGTAAGGGCCGTTGGAGGCAGACCTAATTATGATGGGTAGAATAAGAGGTCAGTTTTCACTGCCTGGCACCGCCAGGAAAACCCTGGTGGTAAGGGGCAGTGAAAAGTGCTAAAAGCTACCCTCACCATGTGAGAAGACTCCCATGGCTTGGAAAGCATTTTCTTGTCTTTTTCAAAATGAAAATCCCGGTTCGAGAATTACTTTTTGAAAAAAAATGAAAACAGTTTGGTTTACGGCTCCATCATATTAATGGAGCCGTGTACCACACTGCAAACAGCATTGACAGGAGTTCCTGCCAATGCTTTGGACATAAGTGCCCGCTTGGTTGTCATTTCTAAATTTGTGGGTGGAACTTATGGCAAAAAATAAATCAGGCACTAAGTCTTAAGGTGACATTTTGGCCATCCTGAAATTGCACCTAGGTCCCTATCACTGAATAAAAAACTGACTACCGAATGGTGTTTTTAATATAAATCTTTTAAAATTAACAAATCATGTTCCCATTTTTTGGATTTTTGTTGTTTTGGTGTCATTTTGTTTATTACTTTGTAGTCTGTTTTTTTATAAATTGGAATGTGTTTTTATTGTGCTGTGTTTTTAGCTTTTTAACAGTCTCAGTATTTCTAAATACTTTACACATTTTCTGTAAGATAAGCCTTTTCAGATATGTGCCACAGCTACCAGGGATTGAGCTAAGGTTTAAATTACTGAAACCTTAGCCATAACCCAACAGTTTCATGATTTTATTACTTTGGTGGACTACCATCCACCCCAATAATAAATTCGCTTTCTTAGATCCATCAATACACCAGCAGTGAACATATGGTGTTTCCTAAGACTAGCATAAATCACCAGAAATTGAGATGTTAATATGATAAGAAAACAATTTCTCTTCTGAGGATGAAAAGAGACATTTTGGGATATAGTAATAAAAGGAAAGATAGATACACAAGACAGGCAGGCAACGGGAAAAGTGGACAAGTCCTATACCAAGAATGAAGTTAAGTTATTATGGACATTCCATAAAATCAAAAACAATTTATAGGTATATTTGTTTCAAAGTGTCCCAGAGCATGTTAGGTCTCCCTACTTTTCCATTCATATGTTTACATGCATCTGAGGTCCATTCCTCTCTTGGGATAATATACTTATCACTTTCTATGCGCTGAGCCTACACAGAAGAGTTCCTTGTGTTCCTTTTTCTATGTAAGGTACATTTATAAACTCAAAAAATTTCAGAGTTAGTTCTTGGGCTGCAGAAAGAAAAGCTTGGAAATACAGGTCTGTAAATGCTTCTTTGTGTTTCTGAGCTCTGCTGTCAGCAGCACATGCACTAACTGGAGATTTTCAGGAGTTCATGTGTGCACTGTAGAAGGAAAAAATAAACTTGCAGACCCGTTATACGATGGCTCAGCAGCGCAAACAAGGAATCGTGGTTCAAGCCCGGGTGGGCTATGCAGATTCTTCCAATGTCTAGGTAGGACACTATTACCTATTAATGTACCACCGAGGATGAAGTTTTTAATGTGTTGTGGGAGGATGACCAGAAAAGGTGCAAATGACAGGTGTTTTGAACCATGCTGGCAGAGCACCTTCGGGACACTTCAGACAAATGTCACAGATTGTACAGTTACTGTGATAACAGTGTGTTCCCTATTTAGAGATCACTATAAGAGGTGTAGCACATATTACCTTTTCAAACTCATCATTCAGCATTACAAAGGTGGCATAGTAGATCAACGTCTGCCCTACAATGATCAGTGTAAATCCGCATGCACACGTGGCTTACTCAGGACAATGCAAGTCTAGCTAATGCTGCTACTCACCAGGTAAACACATGCTGTAACTCTGTCAGAGATGTTGGTTCCATGAAGATAACATAATAAGGAGTTGATTTAGAGTGATAGAGTGCTCACCTGGCTAATTCATCCATAGGGTTACTTGCACAAGTAGATGTACTTCTTAAGTGACACCACTAACCAAATGCTTTGCTCAGGGCCGGACCAGAAACAGCAATCAGCCCTGACGATTGCTGCCCGACTGGCCCTGGGAGCGTGGGGGAGGGTGGGGTTGCTAGCGTAACACAACTCTTCTGTTTTTGTTAAAAGAGGCCGATATTGCAATACTGCTGCACAGCCGGCCCCCACAGACACAAAACCGACCCCCACTCCTCTGGCCCAACTGGGAAATGCCCGGTGCCTCCTACGGCCAGTCCGGCCATGGCTATCCTTTGTGCATAGTAGTCTTTCACATTGTTAATCTGCTGCCCAGGTATATGGTTAAAGGAGTGGGGGTTAGATGAGTAAGTTTGGTGAGTTTCTTTGAGGCACATATCTCAGAGAGGGCCCACTGATTTATCTGCGCCTGACACACCTATAACTGGGTGTGCTTGGCACAGACCGGGACAGTGTACCCTATCACAATGAATGCACTGCCCCCAGCGCAGCACCAAACTAGAGGGCAGAACATTAGTGAAATGTAGATGGGCTGTTTAATATCTTTAAGGTAGCATTCAGCCTGCATTTAAAAGTGGCACAGAAATACTATTGCAGGCCTGTGAAGTGAGTGATTGCACCCTATGCATGCATAGGGATGTCTAAGGGTCTATAGAACCCCATTTCCCCCCTTCCAAGCAGTGCCTTCGAGGAATGGGGAACTTACTGTACACCACCTCCTTGGAGTGCATAATATGGGGCATATTTATGAGGAATTGAAGGAGTGTGGTGTTAGACTCTTTGGCTTAACGCCGCGCTCCGCCACTTCTGAAAAGCAGGGCTGCACCGTATTCACAAAGACACAGTGCAGCCCTGCGTTTCCCCCTAATTTAACTGCCTAGCGCAAAAAAACAGACACCCTGGCATGATGGTGCAAGGGTATTTGCTTTGCAGGGGGAGATTGTGCATGTGCAGGAAGGTGGTCCTTCCTGCACGGATGTATGACGGTACAACGCGGTATAAAACACCGCAGACCATCACAACGCAGGTTTTTCAATGCAAGTCGTTACCACTACTTGTGCTGTAGGGTGCTCGACTTAGGAATAGTAAGATTTACTATTCCAACACCAGCCTACGTACAGTAGGGAAGGTGTTGGAATTGTAAATCTACTATTCCTTAGCTTAGATCGCCCTTCAGGGCAAGTTGTGGTAACGACTTGCGTTGTGAAACACGCATTGTAATGGCACTGCGGTTTCATTACTGCGTTGTAAAGAATGTTCCCCTTCCTGCACATAAACAATCTGAAATGGAGTTTTGTAACTTCAATGTGTGCTGCTTAATGCAACACACAGAGATGTTACAAAACGTTATTTTTTAAAATTATTCTTTCTGTGCAGGGACGGACACCTTCCTGTGCATAAACAATCGCTGGCCATTTGCTATTTGTATGTGTGCTGCACAATGCAGCACACATGGAAACATCAAAAACTAGGAGAAATTAAACATTTCTCCTCATTGCGCCAAGGTAACACCAGGTTTTCCCTGGTCGTGAATTTGCCGCTGCCTCATATGTACGCTACCCTTGTAAATATGGGGGAACGTCAAAATCAATGGGTGTTGCGGTAGAACACCCATCTGAACACCCATCGCCCTCCCCTTTCACGCTAAGCATAGTGTGAAAGTATGCCTTATTTACAAGATGGCGTTAAGCAACATTAGGTGACTTAACGCTGCCTTGTTAATAAGGTGAAGCCGCTGTCGCCACCACAACGTCAGAAAAAGTGATGGTGTGGTGGCGATAGGGGCTTTTAAATATGCCCCTCAGTGTGCTCCCTGACAGCTCCTTTGCCTCTGTGCCTGCATCTATAATTTGTTGAGTAAAGAGGCAGAGCATTACAAGGAAAGCCCCCTTGAGATTACTCTTGCACTAAATGTGCTCTGATGCAATCTGTATCACTGAACGGGCTGCACTAGGGCCTTAGGGCCATATGTATCATCAAACTATTTTGCATTTCCAAAATAGCGAATTTTAAGGAATCGCTATTTAGGAAATGCAAAATGGTATGTATGAACAAAATTGCTTTTTATTTGCGATTCCTTAAGCTTCCTTATTTGCGAATTCGCATTTTGCGAATTTGCAATTAAGGAATAATTTCCAATGCGTTCCTATGGGCCAGGAGGCCCATAGGAATAAATGCAAAATAATTCTCAAATTGCGAATTCGCAATTTGCTAATA
The DNA here is from genome assembly GCF_964263255.1 of Lissotriton vulgaris. Classification (NCBI taxonomy): domain Eukaryota; kingdom Metazoa; phylum Chordata; class Amphibia; order Caudata; family Salamandridae; genus Lissotriton; species Lissotriton vulgaris. Next base: position 1,606,821,281 of record NC_141695.1, on the reverse strand, counting down.
GCAATTTGAGAATTATTGCAAGGGTGCAGAGGTGTCTCAAAGACACCCTGCTGCACCCCTGAAAAGAAACATGTGTGTGCATATGGCGCACATACATGCCCTATGGGCATGTGTGTGCATCATATGCCAACTTTAAAAATGCCAATTTGTGCATTTCTGGAAGAATTTGCAAGTTACCATCAACTGAAAGTTGGTGGTAATAGGCGAATTCTTAAACAAAATTTGCAAGCTAAAATTGCTACAAACATAGCATTTAAGGAATTGCAAATTTGCGATTCCCTAAATGCTATGGAAAAATAAGGAATCGCACAAGTTTGCAATTCCTTATTTTGGGAATGTTTCATACATTCCAAAACGTGCAAAACGGCCGTTTGCGAGTCGCAAAGGCCGAAATTCAGCAAATTTCGGCCTTTGCGATTCAAAAACGGCTTGATACATATGGCCCGCAGTTGCTTTCTATAAAACGATAGTGTCCCAGGGGCGCAAGATTCGGGTGCACACTTCTGTTGTGCCCATGGTGCACTTTTTATGTTTTTTGGCCCTAGATGCCTCTGCACAGTTCCTTGTGCTTCCCTAATCTATGAGATAGGCAACGTTTTCAACAATACTCCCTAAAGTATTTGAAATAAGACATGCCACCAGGTTAGTAAGAGAAATATTGATGGAATAGACTATTTACAAAATACTGCGGGGAAATAAATTCATTTAGTGCAAGAATTTGCAGGAGGTAAACAATATTGGGCTTATTTTTTTATTTCGACCATTAATTTTAAAATATAGAAAATTATTTTCAATGCAAACTATTATATTTTGCTCAACTTACTAAACGAGCTGCAGTTAACAATTCTGTTTTCTGAAATACAGAATACCACCAGAAAGTTATCAGTGTGTCAAATCCTTCTGTAATCTTCTAATGCCCCCTAAATCTTAGCGTGAATTAAGTGACCCTGCCAATAGCATCTTTTTTAAAGCAAATATATTTCTTAATTGAAGTGTGCAATGAGAGTCTTACAGCAGAATAATGCAATCGAGCACTCTATTGATTGGCTTGCAACACACTGTAAACTAATCCCATTTTTAGGTCATAAGGGATTGGGTATTCAATCTCTGTTTCTTTAGTTTAACGAGAGGGGCCATGTGGTGAATCAAGGGCCATATTCATGAACACATTTTCCCATAGACACAGAATTGGCAAAACCCTTTCATGAATCAGGCCCCAAGTGCCTTATCTGGTTTGCAGGCAGTTATTGTACATACAAATAACATTGCCCATTGGTAAGTGACAATAATAGTAGTTTGTAAGACATCTACGAATACAAAATGTAGCTATTTCACCTACAAGAGCAAAGAAAGAAATTGTAATAAGAAATTGGCTAAAACAAATGCAGTAATTGGTCAAAATGTCCTAAATGTATTGTGTCCAGTGAAAGCGCTTTACTTTCTACAATGTCAAACTTTATATTCTTGTTATATTTTGAAGTTGCTTGTGATGGCCTGTTGAATGTTCTGAGAGGTATTATTGTGTATATTGTGGATCTAAACTAAGGTCCTTGACCAAACTAACAGCCTCTCAAGGAAGTTTACTGTCAGTAGGTTAAATCATTAAAGAAAAAATAGTAAAATAAACATACCGTTACTGAAATTTGCCCTTCTTAAATCTTACCTAAACGTCTACAACTTTGAAATATCAGTTTTCTTAAATAATGTGAAATTCGCATATAGTATGCATATAGTTCTTTGATGCAATCAGCCACCAGAAATCGAGCTTCATATTAATTGCTCATATAAAGTACAAAATATAGCTCTATAAAGAGAAAAACATACAACACAGTACATGTATGCTTAATGGAGAGATATGAAACCTATGACTGCACACTGTTGAACCAGGAAACATAGACTGAAATAGTTTTCGATCGAACTATGTGATTCTAAGGAAATCATTGTACCTATCTGTCCATCACTGATCTTAATTGACAAAGGGGGACGAAATGTACTTAGTTAACAGAATAAGCTCTACAAGAAATCCTTTTAATAGGTTCAATTAAGTATCATTCCAACCCACATATACGAATAATGAATATTTGTATATTATACACAACAAAACTGAGGGGCTTATTTACAAGCCCCTTGTGTCGCCAGTACGTCACATTTATTATGGGAAAAGTAAAGTACCAGCGGCGCAAGGGGCTTGTAAATAAGCCCCCTAAATTTACTCTAGGGTGACTCATTTACTCATCACTTGTGGGGCATAGATATCAAGCCCTCTTCCCATTTGCAAACGGGTCGATTCTCAGAATCTGTTCTAGAATCTCAGAATCTGTTTCAGATCCTGATTCTCAGAATCTGTTTCAGATCCTGGTGTGCCCTGGGTCAGATTCTTAGAATCTGACCCAAGATACAAACCGCAGGCACCAAATATTTGGGACAAGAAAATCCCAATGTTTTAAAAGTAGCATTTTAAGAAGTGTGACCTAAAATATAACTTTACCATTAAATAGGGCTAATAATTATAATTCTTTAGACACCAAACTCGAAATGTGTACCTGCTCCCAAATGTACTTTACAGCTTATTAAATGGAATGAGGTAACTCCAATATTATTCTATGAGATAGGTAGGCCTTGCAGTAGTAAAAAAAACTAATTTAGGAGTTTTTCACTGCCAGAACATGTAAAATGTAAAAGTACATCCCCAACTTTTGAACTGCACCCTGCCCTTTGGGCTGTGAAGGGCATCCCAGAGGGGTGACGTATATGTATTAAAAGAAACGAATGTTTGGGCCTGGCAAAGGGTTTATTTTGCATGGTAATAATAGCAATTTAAAAACTAAAAACTGCACACACAGGCTGCAAGGCTAGGCTTGAGACATGTTTTTTAAAAAGTGTTAGAAATGGGATTTCTGGTTGGCTAGGGCAAGCACCTAAGCCAGGCAGAAACCACCACTCTAGTCAGGGCAAGGGAGTTACGCACTGAAGATAACCCCTACTCACCCAATTGGTAGTTTGGCACGAGCAGGCAGGCTTATCCCAGAGGCAATGTGTAAAGCATTTGCACAACCCAATCACACAGCAGCGACACACTAGGCACACCACAAAAGAGACTCCACACAAGGTTATATAAAAATAGCCTTTGTATTACTTATAAAACACATTAGAATTCAATCACATATATACACTGTGCCACCTGGCACCAGGTATTACTTTACAGGGGATTATATACATTACAGGGCCAATCAGGTCACTGTTATAACCAACATATCTCAAAGTTAGAGGAAACAACCAGTAACTACTGCTAACATTGCACTTAGCATAGACCCTCATGTAAACACATTATCCCTGGTGCACTAGAGTAAAACACTTGTAGCACACCCATATTAGGGAAATCCCATGCCATCAAGTATGTCTCCCACCATTACAGAAAACGTGGATGCAGCTTTCTGAGGTGTGCAGACCAACCCACCTCATAACATCAGGGTATAACACATCATGACTAAACATCACCGCTCATTGTTATGGAAAACCACCAGTAACTACTTGTAAAGGTACACTTTGCGTATTAGGCAAACATCCTAATTAGCAACAGTTTTCCAAATCATTAACACAACGCAGTCACTTCTGATAAAGACTGTTCCTAACAGCACACATTATACCCTGATCATGAGCAGCAGTGTACCTTAACATCGCTCTAATAGTTCGCATAAATTCTGAAATGATATTACGTCATTGAGCAGTCCCAGACGGTGACACTCATTAACCTGATCAGTTCAAGGTCTCATAATCACCCGATACTTGGAAGCATGTCACCATCATGAAATCACTGCACTCCCACGTGTATCGTAAAAGGCTTCATGATAACTTCAGGAACGGGACCTCAGTCGAGGGTCGCCACCCCGTCCTGCTCTCCAAACCCTGATTGCCCCCAAGGTATGTATGCAGTAAGAGGAGGGAGGGCGTCACACTCTGCCCCGCTATTAAGGATGGCTCCTTAATTCCATCCACCCACACGTCCAGTGCACCACCAACACAGAAAGAGAGGCTGCTCGATCTGGCCTGTGTCTTACCCGACCAGGCTTCTCGTGGGGATTGTGGCTGCTTTCTCTCCTTGGTGGCTACACCATGTCTCTGCTTCCCCTCTGGAAGGCGGCAGCGGCCCCGCCCACAGACAGGCAACCTCCGCCTGACTTCCGGCTGCAACGAACACGGAGCGGAGTTTCCGTCAACAAGGCTTCTTCTCTGGGGAACTCACCTCCCAGCCAGGCTCACTCTCAGAGGGTGTTGCTCCTCCGCACTGGAACCTATCCACTTTCTCCGGTCTCCTTGCCACGTTCACAACCAGTCTTGGTCATGCAGCCTGTTACTGCCTGGCTTCCGGCTTCTACCTTCATGGCGTGGCGGCACCTGCTGCACCAGGTTTCAGTCCCCTTCTCGGGCTCTCGGTGATCAGCTGGGAAGTGCCCACTGTACGCTTCCCTGGCCCCAGGGCTCCTGCAGCTGGTCTCCTCACAGCGCGAGGATACCTTGTGCTCGCCGCACCCTTGCAGGTTGAGACCACTTCAGGGGGCTCAAAATAAATCAAGTTGAAAGCGCCCACCACACTCTATCACAATACAAGCCCACGCCAGGGGCTCAAGTACACAGGATTCCTGCAGCACTTCCAAGCCCAGGTCCAGGGCTAAGCACCCCCAAGCAACCAAGGACATGAGTCTGCCCAGTCCAGGGGTACCACAGCACTCCTAGAAGAGTGCTAGGGGGACACAGAGGCAGGGAGCAGACAGGCAGGCCAGCAACAGGGGCATCAGAACACGGGGGCAGCCCTCCTCCCAGCCCCCCATAATAGTCCAGTCCCTAGGCGGTTCCTCCTGGCACACATAGCAGTCCTCTGCATCAGTTCCAGCAGCCTGCCAGCCGCAGAATTCCAGTAAGCACTCAACTGGCCCATTTTCATGGGGTCACAGACCCAATACTTATACCCCTTAGTGTCTTTGTTCTCTCCCTGCCACAGGGTTCTGCACCCGGTCCAAACCAGTTCTAGGGGCACTCACACCTTTCTCTAAAGGTGTACCACCACCCCCTTTTTCAGTGTAGGCTCTGGCCCCAGACACACCACAGGGGAGCAGAGCCAGCATTGTGGAAGGCAGGCACAGTCCCCTTCAGTCCCAGGGGCTACTCCTCCCACCACTCAAAGCAGATTGGCCTATTCAGCCTAGTGCTGACTCACCCAGCCCCTGTCACTCCAGAGTCAGACATGCAATACACATCAGGCAGGCACAAAGACACATAACATACAGAAATGCCCACTTCTAAAAGTTGCATTTCTTAAATCTAAATCTGCGAACGCCATTGTGCAGCATTTATTACCACTATTCCAAACATACCAAACTTGACCACTCTACTCCATTCAGATCAGGAATTATCACGGAAACATTAATCAGGAAATTCCCAATACATTCCTATGAGAGGGCAGCCTCACAGTAGTGAGAAACCAAAATGGATGTTTGTCACTACCAGGACATGCCACACAGTTAAGGAACATGTCCTACCTTTTACCTACAATGCACCCTGCCCAGAGGGCTAGCTAGGGCCTATCTTAGGGGTGACTGATATGTAGTAAAGGGGAGTCACAGACATGGTACCTATTTTATGTGCCATGTCACAGCGGCAGTAAACTGCATGCGCAGGCCCTGCAATGGCAGAGGCCTGAGACAGGTTTGAAAGGCTACTTCGGTGGGTGGGGCAATCAGCGCTGCAAGCCCACTAGTAGCATTTAATTTACTGGCCCCGGGTGTATGACATTCTGCATTACTGTGGACTGATAGGTAAATTAAAATAGCCAAACAGGTGAAGACCATTCTTACCATGCATTACCATAGAGAGCACATGCCCTTTGCACTGGACAGCAGTGATAAAGTGCCCAGAATCCAAAAACCACCAACACATGTCAGAAAAAATACCAGGAGGAAGGTGAAAAGTTCAGGGATGACCCTGCAAAAGGGGCCAAGTCCAAGGGCTGTGCTGAAGGTCCACCAGTAGCATTTAATCTACAGACCCTGGGTTCATGTGGTACCCCTCTAGTAGGGATTTACAAGTATATTAAATGTGCCATAGGGTTAGCCATTGGTGGCATGCATCATTATAGGGTTCTTCTTATTCCGCTGCAGAACGGTACTTGCTGCTACCTGTTAGATACATGGGAACACTGAATGGTATGCACCAAATGACAGTAAATAAGAGTTGGAGGGGTTTTATTGTGAATTAAAAATGCCTACCAGGTGGAATGCTGTGCTTTATTCCATCCTCCAGACGGTGTGATTAAAAAGGCAACCTGGCCCTATGTATCCTAGGATACCCACGCATGCCACTTGCAGAGGAAGTCAATAGGAACACCACTTAAACACAAATAATGTGCTCCAGAATACCTTTTGCTTGAGAGGTTTTATTTTATTGCATGGATTGATCGCCAGGGACTTTTGGGCATTGCCAGAGCTGAAAAGACATGGGGCCTTATGTAGAGTTTGGCGGATGGGATACCCCGTCGAACATGCGGTGCATGTCCGGACGCTCCGGCACAAAAGTGGTGGAGGTCCTATTAACTATATAACAAGTGCATTGTAGCCTATGACATTTGTTATATGGCAGACGGATTCTCTGTCCTGTTTTGACAGAGTATTCCATCTGTCTAACTCTTAATAAGCCTCAAATTCTTCCAATCAGCATACTGGCTGGTGACGCTTCTAACACTGTGCCGGACATAATCCCTTACTCAGTGGACTGTCCTTCAGCACTGGACTTTACCGGTGGAGGTAGAGATTGCCTTTACTTCACTGTCTGCAAACAGCTGTTCCAAAGGTGCTGCTGAACCTCTCACATCTCACCACAACCTCCCTTGACAGGGAGCAAATCGGGTTCTAGTCAATATCTGTATGTGAGTTGCAAACTCATGTCATTCTGACATAAGGAAAGACTTAAGCTTTTGTAAATTTACAGCTAACTTGGGGGATTTCTTAATACCAGTATTTAAATATTTTTCTGTTTCTAATATTTTCCGTTGTTGGACATTTCGAAGCTGCATGAAGCACTACCCCAGAAATGATTTAATAATTCGACTGCTTGTTTGACCTTTTCCCTTCTGTGAAGGATGCAATACTCTGATCTGCATACAATCTTTTTCTAAGCACCTCCAAAAATATTGTTGTACTTTCAGAAAATTTACCTCTTCTGAACAAGATTGCAAGTTTCCTTTTCTTACTATAGACAAAGCCTTTTGTTTGCTTGGAAAACCGAATTCACAGCAGCGTGCTTCCTGCATTCTATAGCCTATCTAGAAAGGAAATATATTTCTATCTATATGTAAATCTGAAGTTGCTGTTGTTGCCAAAGTATCAAGCTATTATAATTTGATTCTCTTCAAAGGCCTGAAATAAACTTAGTAGGAATTGAACTTGGCAGGATAAAGTATCATATTTTACATCTGTCACAAATATTGTATTCTGATTTTGGTGCGTTACATAAATTATCAGGAAGGTATGTAATAGCAGAGGGGCAGGGATTAGCCAGCAATTAAGATGTTCGCGCGGCACTGAAGCTCCGGAAGACTCAGCCCGAAATTAGTGCTAGCAAGGCCCCCAGCCCACATCCACTTTAAATTGGGCATAATACTGGATTACCCCGGCATCCATGTGGAGCAGCGGGCATCGGTGGGGAGAAAACCACAGTGCCCCGCCCACAAGAATTGCGGAGTAACAGGCGGCCTGGCCTAACCTGTGCTCATTTGGGGCTGCCATGGCCCACGTGGCTGACTGCACCTCTCCTGAGAATGTTATTGCCCGGGGGCCTCAGGGGCTGCTGTGCTAGTCCCTGCCTCGTGCTGCCATTACGGGCACTGTGCGGAGCCCTGGTGGGCTGCAGCGGCACAATTGGGGTGCCCCATCCCTCTGAACCAGCTGCTTCCCCTTAACTTAGTGCATGTGGAGGGCCTCGCTCTGCCTACCTGATTGCTGATTCATCAGCGGCCTCTGGCGGGGGCCATTGCTTCTGCCCTTGCTGCTGGATGCCCTGCCAGTTCTGGGCAGCAGCTCACACAACTAGGATGATGCGCACATCTCTACCTCCTGCATGAGGAGTTCCATCACGTCATAGGCCCCCATCTTCGACATGACCTGTGTTGGACTTGGCCCTTATGGCAGGTTCACCCCTAGACTTTTTGCTTGTAATAGTGACCTGGTGATGGTGATTTTTGGGTTCTGCGCACTTTCACTGTGTCCCAGTGGAAAGTGCGTGCGCACTCTGAGTGCATGTGATGAGATAGGCCTGCCCTCCCATAGGAATGCATGGACAATGTATGTGTCCCTGGTAGTTCCTGATGCGTGGGGTGTACAGGTTCGAATCTGATATGTGCGAACTCGTGAGAGTGAATGCTTCGCAATGGTGTGTGTTGCATGAGTGTGTCATATGTAGAAGTGCCACTTCTAGGACTTGGCATATTAGAGTAAAATATGTCTGTCGTGTGATTGGCTGGAGCAGGCTGGTGAGCCTGGCTCCAGGAAGGCTGGGTGGGTCTGCCCGGTGGTGAGTGTGAGATTAGCATGAGTGATGTGTGGGAGGAGTGTACCTGTGTCCTGGATGGGCTGGGTTTTCCCCACACAATGCTGGCTCCGCCCCCCTGTGGTGTGACTGATGACCCTAGCCCTGCCAGTGAAAGAAAGGGGTGGTTGGGCCATTAAGGGTACTCCCAAACCAGCTGCGACTGGTTTCTATCCCACCGCTGCCACCAATGTTAGAAATGGGATCCCTGGCTGGCCAGGGCTTGCGCCAAAGTCAGTCAGAGACCACCACTCCTAAGTCAGGGCAAGGGAGTTACACGCCAAGATAACCCCTGCTCACCCTCTAGGTAACGTGGCGCGAGCAGCAAGGCTAAACTTGGAGGTGATATGAGTTAAGTATTTGCGCACGCACCCCAGCAACAACACCCAAGGCTCACCACAAAGGAAACTCCACACAAGGTTATATATAAAAATAGCCTTTGTATTACACCAAAACACATTAGATAAAAACACACTTTACAATGTGCCAGAGGCACGGGCAGAATTTACAGGGGATATTTGCAAGACAGGGCCACCTGGACCACTGTCAGGAAGCAGCACTTTTAGAAGTTAGCACTTTTAGCACATAGAATTAAAACTGTAGTACAAAAATAACATATAGCACACAACCAGTCACTACTGGTACCAGGTGAGCACCACCTATGCAATCCTCACTATCCTAGGAGATCACACAAGGAACCTGGGCCTCGCTAGTACCACCTGTACTAGCAAGAAGGAAACCACCTAAGTATCGCTATCCCTGTAGGGGTCTAAGGAAGGAAACACATGATGCATCACAATGCATTCAGCGGTGTAAAAGGACAAAGCACATGACGCATAAAAATACCTTCAGAGGTGCAAGGAACAGCAAACACAATAGCGCAAAATCCACATTAGCCACCACCTGTGGCAGTCCCTGTGTCCCAATGTCAGGGCCTAAACGTGGCAGCTGCCCACGAAGTGCTGGGCAGCTGTGTGAAGGTGCTCCTAAAGGTATCATTGTGCAATTGTGTCAAGTACATTTATTCCCCTGCCCCGCGCCCAGAGTTTGGTACCTGTGTCACATGTGGTCAGGTTGAGGAATCAGGGGTGGTAGAAACTGCCTTACCAGTCCGAGGGGGGGGTTGTGTGTGAATGAATGGTGTGTGGCACTAGGCAAGTGAGTGTGAGTTCTCTGGGAGAGGGAACTTGCTGAACCTTTGTGAATTGTGTACTCCTGTGTTAAGCTCAGACCCCTAGGTTCCCTGTGTAATCTCTTCTCTAGAACGTCCGCCAGAATGGAGCCTGCTTTTGATTTCTGTGATCTGTTTGGATACAGTATGGAAGAGTTGGTAAGGTTCTGTGAAGAGAGAGACATAGGGGTGGATGAGTCAGACACTCAGTCCGAACTTAGGAGCAGCCTGATCCTATGGCAAAAGGGTCAGTGGGATCTTGAGCGCAGTGAGGAAAGGGCCCGGGTCTCACACCATGAGGGTGGTGGGTCTGTGGGGAGCCCTGAAGAGAGGAGGAGGAAGAAAATGATAGCACAGGGACGCCAGCAGATAGTGAGGACCCCATAGATAGGGAGTCCCTTGCTGGGTCCAGCGTAGGAGGCAGCTCCTCATCCCTTTCCCTGTCTCCAGAGGAGCTGGAAGATAGGAGGAGAGAAAGGGAGCACCAGCTGGCTTTAGAGAAGCTCAAGTTAGAGCATGCCCAGGCTATGGCACAGCTGGGCGTTAGAAAGCAACAGCTGGAGGTTAAGAAGCAACAGCTAGAGACTGAGAGGGTCTTAGCGCAGGAAAGGATAGAGGAGGCTGAGAGGGCCTCCACCAGAGGCAAAGTAGCTCTGGAGGGTAGACTATCCCCTGCGCGCAGTGTTGATTGTCTGGATTCCCCGGGGAGGGTTGAGTCCAGTGGTGGCAGCTATTTAAATCTCAGTGTAGGAAATCCCAGTCCCAGTTCCCCCAGTCTGGTACCTGTTTCCCCAGAGGAGGAGTTAAGGGTGAAGTTCAGGGACAGTAGGAAACTGTCTCACCAGTCTTGGGTGGAGTTTGAGGATGAATGTTGTGATACACTGTTTGATTGGATAAAGGTTCACACGAAAGATGATTTTGATGTCTTGTTTGATCTGATTGTCAAAGAGCACCTGCTCAGTTGTTGTTCTCCAGGGTTGCGCACACACCTGGTGGGGTGTGGATTGTCTGACGCATGTGAGCTTGCAGATGAAGCAGACCGCTGGGAGAGTGCTAGAGGTTCTTTAGAGTCCCTAGTGAGTGAGTCCAACAGTAGTGGTATAGGTATCTTCCAGCCCAGCGTGGTGGAAGAGGCTCAGTGTAGCCCAGCTAGGTCCCAGTATAGTGAGAGAGGTGGAGGGGCTGACTACCTGGCTCAGTGGAGCAGGAGTCAGTGGGAGACCGAGGGTCCCCAGACGCCCGAAGCCCTGCCTCAGGACTTGGATGGTTTCTTGAGGGAACACCAGGTTAGGGACCTATGCTGTCCGGTTAGTACACTTGAGGAGGATCTCCTAGTGTCTAGGGAACCTGGAGCGTCTGTAACTAGAGCTCCAGGGGTTCCAGTGTCCGGCAGTGCTACTCCAGGAGGGAGTGCACAGAGGTCCGAAGTGAGGAGTGATTGGGGGATGAGTTTCCCAGTGGATGCACCAGTGGACCAGGGACTAGCCAGTTGGGCTAGATCTTCTTGGGGGGACCCGGGTGGCGCCACTTCTGTGCTGGGGGATCTCTGCACACTGTCAGGTGGACAGGGGACGGGAGATCTGCGCCAGACAGACAGTCACACGACACATGGGTCATGTGTCAGCCTCAGGGGGATTGCGTGTGAGTCCCCAGAAGTCCTGGAGTGCCAGGCAATTGTTCCACCAAAGGTTTTAGACCGGAGGTTGGGAGGCCAGGTTCAGGTTCAGCCTGACCTGAAGGGTAGGACAACTGTAACCAGTGTCCTGACCGGTTCTTCTTCCAGAGGAACCTCTCCAGTTGGGAGAGGGCAGACCTCTGGAAGGGGGTGCAGAGGGTGGGAGAGCCCACCTCTGACCCCGGTACAACCTGAGTGGATAAGCCCTGGGTTGGAGTGGTGTTGTAAGGGTACCCCTCGCAGGAGTAGGAGGAACCCTAGAAGAAGAGGTAGGGGGAGGAGAGCCTTCCCCGAGACTCCTGGTCCACCTGAGGTTGTAGGCCCTAGGCTGGAGAACCAGTGGCAGTCTAGTCCTGTCTTGCAGACAGGAAGAGTGGAGAATGGCTACTATGTACCAGGGGTTACTACCCCCCACTCTGTGAATAGGCAAGGACCGGTGGCACCTGGGTGGCCCAGGGCCTGGTCCTGGCCGCGGACAGCTTGGGAGTACCAGTGGGGTAGCCCAGTTGGTCCAGACAGTGGTTTGAGAAGGAGTCCCATGGGTTCACCGTGGCATAGAACAGGAGGGTGTCCCTGCAGTTGCGGGCCCGCGTCCGTGTTCTATCGCCCGAAGCAGGGAAGTCCATCACGGTGGTGATTGTTCTCCCCTGCGTTTTGGCTGGAAGGGGGTTGTGTTGGACTTGGCCCTTATGGCAGGTTCACCCCTAGACTTTTTGCTTGTAATAGTGACCTGGTGATGGTGTTTTTTGGGTTATGCGCACTTTCACTGTGTCCCAGTGGAAAGTGCGTGCGCACTCTGAGTGCATGTGATGAGATAGGCCTGCCCTCCCATAGGAATGCATGGGCAATGTATGTGTCCCTGGTAGTTCCTGATGCGTGGGGTGTACAGGTTCGAATCTGATATGTGTGAACTCGTGAGAGTGAATGCTTCGCAATGGTGTGTGTTGCATGAGTGTGTCATATGTAGAAGTGCCACTTCTAGGACTTGGCATATTAGAGTAAAATATGTCTGTCGTGTGATTGGCTGGAGCAGGCTGGTGAGCCTGGCTCCAGGAAGGCTGGGTGGGTCTGCCCGGTGGTGAGTGTGAGATTAGCATGAGTGATGTGTGGGAGGAGTGTAGCTGTGTCCTGGATGGGCTGGGTTTTCCCCACACAATGCTGGCTCCGCCCCCCTGTGGTGTGACTGATGACCCTAGCCTTGCCAGTGAAAGAAAGGGGTGGTTGGGCCATTAAGGGTACTCCCAAATCAGCTGCGACTGGTTTCTCCCCCACCCTGCACCTCCAAACAAAGGATTTAGGTGTATGAAAATGGGGCTGTGTCCCCACAGATGTTGTTCTCTTCCAGGATCCTGAGGGGGCTGTTGCTGCTGTCGCTGGGCCAGAGGACCGCCACTTGGATTGTCTCCCTGCCTGTAGACCCAGTGAGCTGGCTCTGGGCCCAGCCTTGCCCCCCTACCTGCCTAGAAGGACTTTTGCTGGGCTTGTTGGCCCCTAGCGCCTGGGAGCGCTTTGGATTGCCTTTTGGCGCTTGAGAGCGCTTTGTTGTGACCCAGCGCTTAATAGCGCTTTATTTGCCATTTTAGCGCAGGGAGCGCTTTAAATTTCATTTAGCTCTTGGGAGCGCTCTGGGTGCTTTTGCCGGTGCCCACCCGGCATCTTTTGCCTGCGTGCTGTGTTGCTGCCCTGGCGAGTGCCCACCTCGCTTATTGTCGAGTGACCTTGCCGCTATTTACGGATTTGCCTCGAGGGAGCCCACCCCTCGGTAAGTTGATCCCCCGCCTGCAGTGCCTGAAACGGGCCGCCGCGCTGCCCGCGACGACCCGGAAGTGCTAGCGCCCGTCGGCCAATCACTGCGCGGCGCCAGGAAGAAGGAGCGGAAGTCCCGCCCCCACAGCAAGAAGCAGGAAGTGGCCGTCTCCTCCGGGGCTCCTGAGGGAGAGAGAGAGAGCCCCGGGGTGTCCCGCCGAGGAGCCTGGACGTGTGCCCCGGGCGGAGCACGAAAGGGAGGAGTTCCCCACCCGACGGGAGCAGAGCCAGAGGAACCGAGGAGCCTCCGCCTGAGAGCACGGTGAGTGTCACGGGCAAGGGGAGGCTCAGGGGGCATTTCCTTTCCGAGTCCCAGGGAAGGACTCCGACGGCAGGGGCACTACTTCAGAGCCGGAGAGGCTCAGGCTGCATTCTGTTCGAGCCCAGAGGCTCTTGGGGGCCAGAGCTGCTTCGAGTCCCCAGGAGGGGGGCTCCATCGAAGAGGCAGCATTTGTTTGATGAACGAGCCCAGAGAGGCTCAGGGGGCAGTTGTTTAGAGCCGGAGAGGCTCTACCTTGTCGGGGCACATTGTCGGTGCCCGCGCCCCCCCCCCCTCCGGTGTTCAGAGGCTGCGAGGCTCAGGGGCATTTTCTGGTTGCGAGCCATGAGGCTCGAGGGGGCGATTCTTAATTCCAGAGCCCAGCGAGGCTCAAAGGTGCCACATTCATGCTTAGAGCCCAGAGAGGCTCAGGGGGACATTTTGTTTATTCAGAGCCTGCGAGGCTCCAACGTTGGCCCCAGCACCTTAACACAGCTGCCCAGCACTTCGTGGGCAGCTGCCACGTTTAGGCCCTGACATTGGGACACAGGGACTGCCACAGGTGGTGGCTAATGTGGATTTTGCGCTATTGTGTTTGCTGTTCCTTGCACCTCTGAAGGTATTTTTATGCGTCATGTGCTTTGTCCTTTTACACCGCTGAATGTATTGTGATGCATCATGTGTTTCCTTCCTTAGACCCCTACAGGTATAGCGATACTTGGGTGGTTTCCTTCTTGCTAGTACAGGTGGTACTAGCGAGGCCCAGGTTCCTTGTGTGATCTCCTAGGATAGTGAGGATTGCATAGGTGGTGCTCACCTGGTACTAGTAGTGACTGGTTGTGTGCTATATGTTATTTTTGTACTACAGTTTTAATTCTATGTGCTAAAAGTGCTAACTTCTAAAAGTGCTGATTCCTGACAGTGGTCCAGGTGGCCCTGTCTTGTAAATATCCCCTGCAAATTCTGCCCTTGCCTCTGGCACATTGTAAAGTGTGTGTTTTATCTAATGTGTTTTGGTGTAATACAAAGGCTATTTTTATATATAACCTTGTGTGGAGTTTCCTTTGTGGTGGGCCTTGGGTGTTGTTGCTGGGGTGCGTGCGCAAATACTTAACTCATATCGCCTCCAAGTTTAGCCTTGCTGCTCGCGCCACGTTACCTAGAGGGTGAGCAGGGGTTATCTTGGCGTGTAACTCCCTTGCCCTGACTTAGGAGTGGTGGTCTCTGACTGACTTTGGCGCAAGCCCTGGCCAGCCAGGGATCCCATTTCTAACAACCTGGCATTGGAGCCAGGGGCCTGGACCCGGTGCTTCCAGACTGCTGTGAAATTAGCAAAGCAGTGAAGATAGGCAGGGTCGGATTGGGATCACAATTTGGCCCGGGCACTGACGAAAAAAGTGTTGCTGCCTTTAAGTCTTGGCCATGGGGAGACTGAGGATTACTCAAGAATCTTGCCCTAATGACCATGCATACTCCTTAAACAGATTGTTTTAAATACCATTTTTTCAAATGTATTTTTAAAATGGGCGATGAGTAAGAACCTATTACAGAGATTTTGCAGAACAATGTGTTTGTTTTATGCAACATCCATAAAAAAAATGTCTTTGAGATCAAACAGGCCATCACATATGAGAAATGGGAGGATGTCACTGAGATTATTTTCAGTAATTTTAGTGAGCTTTTACTGTGTTGTAATATTGAAAATACATGTCAATGTCCTTGGATATTAGATGTAAATACATTAAGAATTTGGACAAGTATGGTAGTGCACTGTCCATTGACCATCTGAAAGAGGCCATCAAAGAGCAGAAATTGGATTATAAATTCAAATCTGTTCCGAACAGGGGCCCAAAAATATGTTTGGCCCAGGGCCCCCAAAATACTTAAGATGTTTGGCTCAGACAAGGAATGAAAGTGAGAGGATACTGTTCTTGCGCAGGACTCAGGGCCAATGTGACAATGGCCTACATGCTGAGCAACTAAAAAAACAGCAAGGCCCCTTTCTGTCACAAAATTATTCGAGCCCTCCAGGGAAGGAGCACCTAATAAGCAGCAGAGCCCCTGCTATTACTAACCTACTCAGCCCTCCCCAGACCTTCAGCTCAGGAGCACATGAATAGCAGTAAGGCCCCTGCAATTAGTAAATTAATCAGCCCTCCCCAGACCTCCAGGCCTCAGGGCAATGTCCTGGCAGGGGAGCACAAAACACAGCTGCTGGGTCATCCATGGTAGCCAATGGGAGGTTGAGGTGAAGATGGTGCAAGTTGCAAAGATCACCTGGCCCCCACAGCGAGACCCATTCTTCCTCGCCCACTATGCCCTGAATGTGAAGGGCTGTGGGTGAGGTGTTAAAACTAACACTGTTCATGTGCTGCGTGGGCCCCAGGGGGGCCGAGGTGAAAATGGCTCAAAGGCCTGAGCAACACCTAGCCCCCAGGGAGACCGATTTTTGCAAACAATCACCCCCTCCCCAGCAAACCTCAGCATGATTGCTTTGCAGGGCAGGGGGTGAAGGAGAGGCAACAGCAGATAATCGCTGCGGCCGCATAGTGAAGCTGCATTCATTTATCTGTCTCTGTCTCCGTGCCCTCCGTGGGCCGTTTTTTTTCCCTCCCCTTTCCTAGTCCACAGAGGGCACGAAGACAGAGACATAGAAATGAATGCAGCTTCACTGTGTTCCTGGGAAAGGGGAGAAAAAAAACGGCCCACAGAGGGCACAGAGACACCGGCCCTTCGGCCGTTGCCCGAATGCCTGCATTGCCAATACGCCCCTGAAGATAGGACCATGTCTACCACACTGGGATAATCCGACACATCCTATTCTGTTCCATGCTACTGCATGTCATACCTTCGCCCCAATCAGCATAGCCAGAGGCCCTTCTGGCCCATACCTCCCTGCCCTGCATCGGACACAAACTACATTTGAGTCTTGAGGGACCAGTGCAGATTACACATCAGCAGCAATCACTTACACCTGGCTGGAACCTGGGATACCTATGTGTTCTTGCTGCATGCAACACCTGCTGGACTCTATTGCTCTATTCTACCCCTGTGCTTGCCAAACCCGGGGTGTGAACCCCCATATGCAACCTACCTTTTCATACCCAACATCAACACCTTACACCCTAGCTCCTACACTGACAACTTGAGAAGGCTGTCCGCAATGGTCTGCTGGGGTGATGCGCTCCTGTGTGGCACTTCCCCCTACACCTCTCCCCAGAAATGGAACGTGGGGACCCGAAACAAAGAAAACTAACCTTCGACAAGCCTAAACAAACAGACTCTTCTGACTCAGCACTCATGGCTGAAAAGGGGGCTGTGTACGGTCCGTAACCTGACCAGCTAACTGGCGCAGATGCCATAATGGCAGACCTCGGGGGAGGCTTTTGGGTCAGTTTGATGCACTCACTGGGCACCTGACACCAAGGGCGGACAACTTGAAAGCTGAAAACACCAGGCTAAATGGAGTGGAGAAGCGGTCTCTGGTCTCGAGGACGGAGATGCACAAACCATCAAGCAGTTGGAGAGACTAGAAAAAATATTGAAATCTTTGACCATTAAGAACGAAGACCTGGAGGTGTGGGGTCGAAGCAATAATCTGAGCATTATGGGGGAAGCCCCATCTGCCAAAACCAGTCTTCTGGATCTGTTTGTTGAGAAATTGCTGACCGATATGCTTCACTTCACATCCACATCTGTTGTCAAATGTGCCAACTGCTCCCTGGGTACCCGTCCCACCCCAGGCCACCCTCCGAGACCGATCATTGCCAGACTGCTTAACTTTCGGGACCACGATGTGGCCCTGTGCTTGCCCCATGAAAATGGTCCACTGCAGAGGCAGGGCTCCACGATTTCTCTGTATTCTAACTTCACCATGGTGGTGCATGACGCCTGCCAGAAATTCGCCGATGTCAAGTCTTCCCTGCAGAAAATGGGCCCCCAATACGGGATGCTATTTCCTGCATGTATCAGGGTGGATGTGCATGGAATGGTTTACTTCTTTAATACCCCAGCAGCAGCGCAAAACGTTTGCAAACAATACCCAAAAGACCATACATCCTCACTGAGGTCCACTCCTGACAGGTCCCCCCCAGATACGCACTCAAATTTCAAGTGCAGACCTTTTTCCCTCAAGGTAATCTCCTCCCCCCACTGATTGACTCTGATGTGCCCCCTACCAATGGTCCTGTGGACAATTCCTTCCGGTCCCTGCACCCAGATTAACCGCATGCCCTATACTTTACTACACATTCCATTTCCAGGGTGTCAGTCTACTAAATGTCTACATGGATCTGACTACAACTGGGCTACTGCTGTGGCGTTGCCACCCCCATTGGTATACATTGTTATGATCATTGATTTCCTTTTGCATATTCATGGAAATGATTGTTGGGGATTCGCCGGGCTAGTTGTGGCCGGGTGTGTGGGGGAAAAGGTCCGTTTTGAACTTTTCCTTGTTGTTTCTTCACAGTTGCTAATTTTTATTAGTATTCTCTACACACACTTTTACACTGAAACACTCAAGCTGTCCAATGGTAACCACAAGATCGTTTGAGCTGCGACCAGTTGAAATCACTTGGAACATCAGAGGCCTGAATACCCCGCAGAAAGATAAACAAGCTTTGCAGTATTTAACATGCCACGGCATGCAGATTGCCTTGCTACAAGAAACGCCCCTTCCTCCTGGGAGTTCACATACATTTGCATAAACATTGGGCCCACATCGCTCCTACTCCTGTTACAGTACATATTCCCGGGATGTATACATTCAAATTAACAAGAATCTGCTGCTTTGTTCCTCAGGTTCTATCCTAGACGAACACAGCAGATACGCCCCAGTCACAGGGGCTCTGTCAGGACATTCCATATTGTTGGGAAATATATATGGCCCTTATGTAGACTCACTGGGGTTTTTCCAGACATTACACACCCAGATTGGGTGACTGGATTCTGACCATATACTTCTTGGTGGAGATGTCAACCTGTTGATGGATGCATCTCTAGATTCCATAGCCCTCTCCCTGGCTGGCAAACCACAATCACTTTTTATAGTGCACAACATGTGTGACACATGCACTTAGGCATGCCCTGCATCTGATAGGTGCATTGCCACTTGAATATACCCACAAATCCTCCCTCACAGTACATGGTTCCACAATGATTATTGTATCGTGTCTGTGACTTTGTGCCTGTGGCTGGCACAGTCGAACATTTAACTCGCACCCACTCAGATCATGCGCCATTGCGTGTCACCGTGGAGGCCCCATTTGGCAGTGGTTGGAGAGGCAGTGGCATTTTCCCTACATTGGCGCTACAGGATGTGCTCTTCCACACTGAACTGCAGATGGCGGTGGTGCCTTAATTTCCAACTTAATGACGGCTTGGTGGACATGCAAGCCACCCTATTGGAAGGCATTTAAAGCTTACATTAGGGGTATCTGCTTCTGTAAGCATTCTGGAGTGCTACACAACACGTGTGAGGGTCTGGCATGCATTGAGAGGGAACTGACTGAGCTGGACTCAGTAACCAACCAGCGACACGATGATCCATAGTTGCTTAAATGTGCTAGCTAAATGCGACATTCTCCTTCTGGGGAGATATGCCAGAGCCCACATGTATGGGGAGGGTGAGCTCCCAGGATGAATGTTGGCTAATCTTTTGCACCCCTGAGGGGCTCCTCGTACATTACCGAGCTATACTCTGATGGTGGATTGAAAGTGACCCCTAATGAGGCTGTTCTGTTGTCTATATTTTACTACTACACATGCCTCTATGCCACTCGACTCTCTGGGGATTTGACAGCCCAGATGACTTATTTGAAGGAGGTGGCCATAGTGTGGCTGCCTACCAGTCAGCAACAATTCCTCATTGAGCCTATCTCCAGCGAGGAAATCGTTCAAGCCATAGACTCCCTGGATGGCTCCCAGGCACCTGGCCTGGATGGATTCGCCTGGGAATTCTATAAACAATTGAAAATCTCCTGGTACCAAGACTATTGTCCGTGTATGCTGAGTCCCTAGAGACCAGCATTCGCTCTCCAGCCATGCAGGAAGCTGCAATAACATTGCTTCTCAAACTTGGTAAAGATCTGCAATACTGCAGACCACATAGACCCTTATTGTTCCTAAACTTTGACAAAAAGATACTGGCCAAGGTGCTCTCCAATTGTCTATCCCTCCTAATGGAACAAATATTACCACCCACACAATCAGATTTCATTCCACTCTGACCCACATCTTCAAATCTGCGTGCCAGCTCTGTGCTTAATAAGATTTCCCCCGATATCCCGGCCAGGATATGCTTACTGGACGCTGAGAAGTCATTTGATTCCCTGGATTGGCCATTTCTTCATGCTACCCATCATAAATTATGTATTCCCTGCGGGTTCTACTCACTGAGTAATCTCTTACACACTAGCCGTAAAGGCAATGGCTCCCTGACCCTCCCCTTACCTGCCAGGCATGGAAAGAAGCAGGGTTGTCCCCGGTCTCCATTGCTTTTTATAATAGCTTTGGACCCTCTAGTCTGACACCTCCTACAAGATCATATTCACTGCAACTTGCAGTTTAACCCCTTGCATGCTGATGACGTCCCCCATCCGTCATGCACTACGGTGCTCGTGTGCTGATGACGGCTGGGGGCCTTCATGAACCCGCCCACTCGTGATTTTGCCGCACAGGCGCGGAATCGCGGCAGCATGCAAGGGGTTAAAGTGGGCCCCCTTCTCATATCACTCTATGCCGATGATGTGCTGCTGTTTGTACAGCTCCCAGCAGACAACTTAGCCCCGGTTCTTCGAGAAGTGGTCCGCTTTGGAGGCCACTCTGGCCTGCAGATCAATTGGTCAAAATGCAAAATATTACAGTTACTGAAATCACCACGCCTTCTCGCTGTGAATTCCCTCTGAACTGGTGCGATGGCCCGGTTAAGTATTAAGGGCCTGATGTAGGTAATCTCAGATTACCGATTCTTAAATACCGAATAATACCGATTCGGTATTTAAGAACTGGCAATCGGGATGTAGGTAATTTTACCAAATTAATTACCGAATCGGTATGAGTCGGTAATTAATGAATCGGTATTTACCGATTCTGTAATTGCCATTGATTCCTATGGGCCTTGAGGCCCATAGGAATCAATGTCAATTACCGAATCGGTAAATACCGATTCGGTAATAATACAGAATTTGCAAGGGGGACAGGGTGTCACTTTGACACCCTGTTGCACCCCTGATTCTGGCTTGTGTGCCATGTGGCACACATACATGCCCTTAGGGCATGTATGTGTGCCACATGGCACAGGTGTACATGCACAGATGTGCATGTACACAGGAATTCGCTATTTACCATGACATAGTATGTCATGGTAAATGACGAATTCTTAAGGACCGGTGGCACTGTTTTCAGTGCCACCTACATCACAAATTTGAGATTCGGTAAATTTACAGATTCCGTAATTTACAGAATCGGTAAATTTACAGATTCTGTAAATATACCGAATCGGTAAATTTAAGGCCCCCTACATCTCAATCACAAAATACCGGTCGGTAACGGCCGGAATCGCCCATTACCGACCAGTATTTGGTGACCTACATCTGGCCCTTAGACATTTTTCCGCATCAGAATAAGGAGCAGGTGGTGCGCCTCAACTATGGCCCAGCAATTGACACAATAAATATGCAGGTGGCATGATGGATTCCCCTACTACTATCAATGGCTGGACAAATTGCGATCATAAAAATGGTGGTGCTCCTCCGATTTCTTTACCTCTTTCGGAATATCTTCATCCCACTCACAAACTCATTCTTTTTTGTGCTATATGGCTATATGGCCTACTCCTTCGGCTCGTTTGGGCTGGTAGGCGACACTGCGCCAGATGGGATACACTGGTACTCCTATATGAGCCAGGTGAATTTGGAGTGCCATATTTGCACCTCTTCTATCTGGTAGCGCAGTGCCAGTATGCACACCATTGGTATCATGAGAATGCCAGGCTTCCTTATACCAAACCTGAAATAGTGCAGGCTGCACTGACACCTTTGGCCTCTATCCTCCCGGTGAGATCCCTCTAGATCCTAATGACATCCAAACCCTGCCCATCACATGCTGACCATTGATGAAAGCTCCAGCGAATATTGTGAGACTCCATGGTCTACTCACCCTCACTAATATTGTCAGACAACCCCTGGACCCTCATCACCTGTGAAACCCTGGGTAAAATCACCATGTCACGCTATGGTCTTCACACTTTAGGGATCTCTTCCTGTATGGCCACACTCTTATGCATGCTACAGATGCCCGCTTCAACACGGCCACCATTATCATCTGTTATTTAAAATGCACCGAGTGCACAGTGCACTGCGAGCAAATATTCCAACATAACCACTAGCACAGGACAAATTCCCTTCCTTGACTCTGGTGATAAACGACAGTGGCAGGAGGCAACTGGTATCGAAATTAAATCACGAAAGCATAGCCATGCTCCCTTCTCAGGATGTTAGGCTCAGGGGTTCCTTGGAGGAAGAACTGGGACACCCACGGATGGGCAAGATGTGGGCTGCCTGCTGTGCACAAACTCGATTGGTGTCAGCCAATCATCGTCATAAACGAATACACTTCAAATTTCTATGGCAAGCTTATATTACTCACAATGATTAACATAGATTTAATTACAGGATACAGCCCGACTGCCTGAAATGCCACGTCACAGGAGCAGTCTTTATACACATGTGATGGACATGCAGGTACATTGCACATTACTGGAGTGGGGTCTTTCCCAGTCGGCCATGATGACTCCATATTGACCCAAACCTGAATTTGCTCTTGACCCTGCTGGGCTACGTGCTGGATATCCCGAAAAGCATCCGACGCTTCATTGCAATGTCCCTCCTCTTAGCCAAGCATGACATTGCATTACACTGTGGGTAAAGGATGCCCACCTATGGCCAAAGACTGGCCTAACAACTAAGTATACTGTGATTCTACCAGCGAGCTGTATGCCTTCCTTCAGCCCCAACGTTCAGAACTGAGGGCATATTGCAACTTCTATATGACTATTTGTTGTCAATAACCGAGGAGTCCCAGATCTCCCATGCCTCGGATGCAACAGCTCTCTGCCATACCCAGCATTCCACTTCCGCATCACCTCACATGGGCTCCACTCCCCCCATGAGTCGTTCCTGCTGACCCTAATGTCATAAATGCACCATACATGTTAGGCGTGAGTCACCCCAGTGGCATAAGAATATCTCTCGCAGCCTCCACGGTGCGGGGGGCCCGAGCTCCAGGGGGGCCTCTCCAGCACTGTGCATAGGTGGGCCTGAGAGCTCCTGACTGGTTCCAGAGCACGGGGAGCCCCCTCTATGCAGTTTTGTCATGCTTCATGCAATTTCGTTATGCCACTGAGGGCCAGATGTATCAAAGGGTTTTACCCATTCTGTGTCTATGGGAAAATGTGTTCATACATATGGCCCTTAGTCACCCCGCCTTGCACAGCTCGTCAGCTCTTACACACTCTTATGTTCATTGCACGGTTACTGGTAATATGCACTACCTCTGGTTTAAGGTGGAGAAACACTGTTCTGTATTGTTCTTTCCTTTTGTTGTTTGATCACACATACACACTGGATCTGCTCACAGTGTACTCTTCAGCACCCAGTGTCCAGCGGGTGGTTGCATCGCTTAAACGAGCAGTGTAATATCCTCCTTTTTATGGGCCCTAGCCACATCCGCAGTTGAACCTCCATTTAGCGGTCCTGACTCTACATATTCAACAGCATGGCCATGTACACCGATATTTACTCAATGTTCTTCTACGTGACATTGTACTACTGTTGTGATTTACTATGCGCCTCTTTCTCTTGAAATCAATTAAAACATTATGAAAAAAAGAAACGTATGTAATAGCAGTCACCATTCAGGCCAAACATTATACACCCCAGAAATGTTGATCAGGTGGTGCTAGGTTTCTGTGTAGCTTAATTATGCTACATGAGACATTTCTGCCTTCGGGGAATACTATACAGTTCCAAAGCCAAATATCACAACACGTATGTAACTGGTATCAACTACAACAGATAATTTATGATGTGCAGTGTCAGTCTGGTGGCTGGGCAAAGTGTCAAAACTGTCTGTTGTGACAGGGGTACTGAAAGTGAATGGAGACAGCATTTTCCATATGCAGAGAATGGATGAAGCAAGATTACCAGACATCAAAAGTCATCATAGGTCACAGGTTTAGAGATACAAAAAACAAAGAACCTGGGGGAACTTTATGGCCATGGCTGAACACTATGGACATGGCTTCCCCAGATTCCCTGACCTGAACATGGGCGAACCTTTTTATTATTGTTCTTATCACCATTCCTAACCACTGCTCACTTCTTCATGCCCCATGAAACCTAAATGTGCGGAAGGCAGCTCTCACCTGGCAACACAAACATCCTGCTTCTCATATTCATATGGGTATATAAGAAGTTCTAGCTACGGATAGCCTCAGTATATGGTATTCCAGGTATACTCTTTTTAAAAGAAATGTGATGAGTGATGGCATTTGTGGGTTAGAACCATGGGGTGATAATGTTAGATGGCCACACTTTTGTTTGGCCTGTGCAAACAGGAAGTTGCCAAAGTCTCTATAATAAGCATGCAGTGGCACCATGAGTACCTGAGGATCTGTTTGTCCCAGAGAGAGAGAACTTTGTAGTAGTGTATAAACCATAGTGAGACTCAGTGGAGGCTGCTCCACTGCAGTAGTGGTGTTGCGGGGAGAGGGAGGATTAAAAAAAGAAAACAAAATATCACTTACCTACCAGCCGGCCGGCCGCCACCTCTGTGAACCAGAAGCACACAGGCTCCGAGACTCCCAGTGGCAGCCGGTAAGTTTTGGATGGAGGAGGGTGGACGGGGCACACACATGCACCCATAACACTCACAGCCATGCATTAACACACATGCGTGCACACACACAAAAACATCCATTCACTACACTCTTTACCAAACGTTCATACATATATGTACTCATGCACCAAACGTTAAATTAAAAGAAACAAAATTGTAAATTGATACTTGTATAGCGCACTACTCACCCGCAAGGGTCTCAAGGCGCTTTTATGAATACCGCTGTGGAACCCATCCTGGCTTTCCCTGTGAGGCATCCACTCCTGGGCACCCCCAAGGTGGAGGCTAGGCATCCTTAGCGTTGTGGGGGCCATTGTGGAGATTAAGTAAGCTATTGCCCAGAGTTGCAGAGTGGGACTCCATGATTGGAATAGGCACTGAGGCAAGAATTATCAGGTCCGTGGAATTTGGAGCCCATAACCCGCCGAGGCGGGGAATTGAAACCTGGTCCCGGGCTAGATCTCTGCATCAGGGTCTGTCGCTCTAATCACTAAGCCACACTTACCTGCAGCCAGCTCTGCCTCTGAGGTTCCGGGAGGCTTGGGACTAAGATCAGTCAATGAGGGAAGGCAGCAGTCCGAACGTCACGACAGAGTGGGATGGGGTCAGTGAGACTGCTGATCCTACCGCCCTCTGGGATGAAGTGTCACTGATTGACACTCGACCCTGGGCGCTTCAGGGCTTAAAACGAAAGTGCCCTTTGTGTGAGGCAACCAGTAACACTACCCCTCAGGGACCTTTGCTAAGCTGAGGAAGTCACACCCACAAGATCTATGACTTCCTCCGCCCAGCAAAGTTCAGCTCAGGCAGCCAGGAGCCTACACATTTAGAGCATGTCTGTCTCCTAGCTGCCTCAACTGAAAGTGAACAGTGTCTGTCAAACTGACCCTAGTTCAGCCTCACAACACTGTTCCTGAGGGGCAAAAGGGGGAGAGGCGTGGCCCCTCAGCCCCAATGGACCGGTTGATTGTTCTGAGCAGCCTGGTTTGGCGCTCGGATATGGAATGGGAGCCTGGGAATGTTCTCCACCCAGGCTGTGCAATACAGCTGGATATAGAACATGCTAAGTGTGCATGACAGTTTAACCTGCCCAAGACAGCCGGCCAAACCGTCATGCGCACTTAACTGCACCAACCACTCCTTCCCTGCTGGCTGTAATACAGTGGTATAGCAAGGGTGGGGCCACAGGGGTGGTTGCCCCAGGCACAAAATTCTTCAGGCGCAAAATTGGGGGCACAAATTACGCTTCGCTATGGCCATACTACACCTACGCTATGCCGCTGCTGTGACAACTGTCAAGCCCCAACCCAAAACTGGCTGAAGCATGGAAAAATACAATTATAATAACATTGTTATTATCATTTTTCCTTTTTTGCACTGCTGAAAAGCCTGCAGAGCTTTCGCAAAGCAGTGACTAGCCTTCCTGTTGGATTTTAATAGCATATTGATCTGCAGGGAGACATTGGTTGACAACAGCACACTTACATCTGATCACAGACGCTAGTGGGGGCGAAGGGTTTGGAGTGATAATGGGTCAGGCAAGGTGCACAGCACAGTGGCTTGTAAAATGGCAAAAGAAAGAGGTCACAAAGAACATAACACTAATGCAGCTGTTCTCCAAAGTAGTCACATTCTCATTGTGGCAAGACAGGCTAGCAAACAAGCAAGTGGCTCATGGTTGAATAACCACACGTTGTTGCAACTGGTTAACTATGGGTCTGTGTTCTGCCTCAGGGTCCTTGGCCTGCTGTGGCATCTAGTAACTGCCAGCTAAGCACAAATGTAGCCATGAGTGCTAGGCATGCACCAGGCATAACACCATTGTTGATGCCTTCTCTTGAATACAGTGCTCTAGGTTTTGACATTTGGCCTAAGCATGGGCGAATTTTGCGAATCTGGCGTTCACGAATTCTGCGAATTTGCGAACTCGCAATCCGCAAAATCCGCGAATTCTCGCGAATTTGCAGATTTTTTTTTGTGTTCGCAAGGATTTCTGCCAGTTCGCAAGGATTTCTGCCAGTTCGCGAGGGTTTTGTACCAGTTCGCAATTGCGAACTTACATGTCGGCTCACAACGGTCACGATTATGTTGTTTCTACGTCTAGTTCATCATCACAGGTTCCCAGCACCCTCTGTTTCACCCCTGCCACCCTCTGTTTCACCCATGCCACCCTCTGGTACATCAATGCCACCCTCTGGTTCATCATCACTGTAGATTATGGGGGGAAAAAGCAAGCACACCTGCCTGCTTCAACTGACATGAATTAATTTGCGGTTGATTTATTAATGTGTCACTGCTTTAAAATCCAGTCTGGCACCTGCTTCCTTATCTGTAATTTGCTTTCTGTTGCAGTGCAATTTTTTTTCCAGGACCTTTGTGGCCTACTTGTAGCTATTCTATGAGCCTGCTGTGAGGGTCAGAGCAGGGTCATACAATTGTTGCAACTAGCAACTGAACTCTGGAGGGGCCCTTGTCAGGAAGCACTACAGGGAATGGTTACTAATGATGAGTTTGAACTTTTGAACCTGCTGAATGCTTTCACTATTGCAAAACTCGTTTTTCTGCAGAACAGCATTACAGCAACTGTAATGTCCCAAACAAGCTTATATGAGAAAGTTGATTTCTAATCCAAAAGTTATCCAAAGAAAATCAAAAGGCCTCAAATCCAAAAAAGTGCAGGCAAATGTCAACCTGAGGAGTTATTCTGATAAAAATCATCATTTTCAGAAGGTCTATGCTGCTTGCTAGTAGATTTCTTGTGAAGAATTGCAATTTTTGTAATTTCGCGAGTGCGAGATTGTTGCTGCCCGCCGCACCTACATGTTCGCAATTGCGAACTTACACCGCACGCCGCAAAATTGTATCACCAAGAAAAAAAAATCCGCTGCGTGCGAATTTGCGGATTTTCGGTAAATTCGCGAGCGTTCGCGGATTGCGAATTTACCGAAAATCCTCAAAATCCGCGAGCGGAACCGATTTTCCGCCCATGCTTAATTTGGCCCCACAGTTGGACCAGAAGATGACACCGCTTTCCAAGTGAGCTGTGGGGCCTTGAAGATCTGACCTAGAAATACTGGTGGACAGGGCACTGGCACCCAAGACAAGCAGCAAATATTGTTAAGTACATGGAGGTTTTCCAGAGGGTAATGTGCGAAATGATACTCGGAGACAAGTGGGTAACTGTCGCTGCAGAGGAGTTTATCCTGTAAACCTTTACTGAAGGGAAGGGTAAAGCATGGGCACCGGCGCACTTGGCAGCTGTAGCATACATCACGTAACTCCAAACAGGGAACGACCTGACCAGCACCTCTACTAAAGGGTAGCCACGAAAGGGTGGGGGTGCTTGCAGGCTACCACTAGGGATGACAGGCTTCCCATTGACTTTGACAAACTAATAGCTCTGCAGCAGACTCTCCATGCTGTATGCAGCAACACATCCAAAACAGTGTTCCTCAAGGATGCCTTCACAGTAGAATTCTTTGTTGTTTACAGGCTCAGCCAGGTAGTAGCTCCCTCAACAATGGAGGTGGATCCATCCTGTCCATGCCTGCATAACTAAGCTATAGGGAGGGTCACATGAAACTAAGGCTCAAACGAACAAAAAGAGACTAAGGCTAGACAGAGGCAACACACATTGATTGCATACCAGCAACAGAGCATTACCCAGAATGCCTGATTCGGGAGTATGTTCAACTAAGACCTCCGAGCGGGTTTCCCCCTTGTTCATACACCATGGCAGAACTTTCCTAAAGAGGTACATAGCAATTTACAGCACTAAACCCTTATATTAGGCCTGAAATGATTTATTATTATTATTATTATAAGAGATGTGTAACGCGCATGGCTGCCCCAGTAACAGGGCGTCCCAGCGCAACCCAAGAACATATAGAAGCTGAAGAGGAATTACGCAGGAAAAAGCCAGGACTTTATGGCTTTGCGAAAAGCTAGGTGATTCTGGAACCCTCTGATGGAGACTGGGGGAGAGTTCCAGAGTCTGGCCGCAAGAGTTCTAAAGGAGCGGCCTCCAGCTCTGGCTCTTAAGGCTCGGGGAGTACAGCCAAACCTTGGTCACCTGAACATAGGGTGCGCAGAGGGACATAGAAAGCTAGCAGATCTGCCAACACCGGCGGGGCTTGTTGAGTCAGAATTTTATGAGCAACACCCACCGTTTTAAACTGAATTTTTTTTTCTACTGGCAGCCAATGTAGTTTAGGTAGAAGCTTGGACACTGAGCAAGATTTCGGGAGCGCCAGAAGATCACAGGCTGCTGCATTCTGTATTCTCTGCAGACGCCGGATACTGGACTCATTGGCGCCTAAGTAGAGAGAGTTGCCAAAGTCTAGTCTAGATAAAATCGTGGCCAAGGTCCATCAAGCGTCATTCTCTTTCCAAAGGGGTCACAGAACATAAGCAGATGTTTGGACTGCTGGGTCACATGTAGATGTCGAGGGACCAATGCTGGTAAGGGTCGCAGAAGCATTAGAAAGGGATGTAGCTGAGGAAACACAAGAATTATATGGCTGAGAAAGTCTTGGATGAAATGAGCACAGCTGCTGCCAAGATTGAATAAGGCTCTGAAACAAGAGAGAGGCTAAACTCCACAAGTATTCATTTGGGGGGAATGACCTTATAACATTAGGTAGGCGGAGGCTATGAAAAGGCACATAACTGAGGCTGCTAGGCTTTCGCGACCCGCGGACATTCTGTGTTCTGAGATCATAGCCTGTTTCTAATGGAGAGGCTGAGAAAACCACAGGGCAATTGAAAGATCCAGAAGGAAGCTCAACATCTCCATGAGCCTATTCTGCAGGGGCGTGGGTTGGGAATTTGTATGACATGGGTTCATCAACCTGAAGGTACGGGCTATTACTTAAAGGATGGGGTGCACCTTTTGCTGGTAGGCATTGACAAGCTCCTTCTGAACATTTCAGGTGCTCTTAAGCTAGTGGAATGCTCCTAATGAGAGACCAGCAGTTATGGGGATGCTGCCAATGGATCAAAAACCACCAGCAGCGTGGCAGATGCAGCACCATTAACTTCTGTCACCAGCACATGAGGGCAGCTGGTAGGCAGCCGGATGTTAAAGAGTTGCCATATGCCGGTCCTAGGGGTGCTTGCTGGCAGAAACACTGAGGGGCAAAGGTAAGAACCACAAAAGATAGTTGCAAGGTGGACACAGTAGGAAGCAGCTTCCGGTGTAGAAGGGGGAAGTCTAGTAGGTGTGGTGAGTAACCCGATGGGCCTTCACATCCAGTGTACGGACTTGAACTTGTACCAGATAGTACTGTCAAATCTTAGCACAGCAGACACGCCCTCCCTATCCTCCTGTCCCTCTTTCTGCCTGAGCCTGGGATGGATAGCAGCACAGCAGCATGGAAAAAAGTGCATATGGCATTGGTAGATTTTTTTAAAGGAGCCAACATCCAGGAGGATAGGGTAACCTCCTGTGAGGTCAAAAGAGAGGGTGTCAGGTCAAATGTCAATCGCTGACCAAAGGTTCTGCCCCACCCACACGAGCAGAACAGCGAGAATCAGTTCCAAAACATGCGAGAGGGCAGAATGGTAGAAGCAGCGCTGTTAACATGCATCACCAACACAGGCGGCGTTAGGAAGCTGGATGTTCAAGATTTGCCAGAATGGTGTCCTTGGGATGCTGTCAGCAAGGAAACTGAGGAGCAATGGTCAAAAGTTATAGTTGCAAAGCAGACACAGCAGTTGCAGCCCAGGCATCTGTGGTGTCTCAAAGGAGCCTACAAGTTACAACCCCTACAGTGTAGGGGGAGCGAGCTCCTGGGGGCCCCCTCAGCACAATACACTGGCCTGAGAGCTCCTGAGTAAATCTGGAAGGGAGCCACTCTATGCACTATGCAGGGTGGCCACTTCAAGTTTTGTTACGCCACTGCCGGGCATGGTCGGTAAGCGGTCTTGGATGTCACAAAACGGTAGCAAGGGAATCCTAGAAGTTGCAGCATTCAACCCGAAGGGCCTTCATATCCAGTGCACAGACCTGAACTTGTGCCGGGTGGTACAGTGGAATATGAGTTATGGTATGGCAAATTAGCTTAGGACTGGAATTTCTGCTTTATGACTTATGATTGAATTACGGCTGTCTTAATGCAGGATGTATAGCACATATTAATGACTGATTTCTCTTGTGATGATTTAAGATAATAGGGGCATATATACAAGCCCCTCACACCACCGGAACAATACTTTTTTTGGCGCTCTGGTGGCGTTGGGCCATTACCTATATTTACAAGGTGGTGCTAAGCCACTTAACTCTACCTTGTAAATGTGCCCTTTCCGCTGCAGCCGGCGGTAGCAAAGGGGTGGGCATTGGGAATTGCTGTGGGTATGCCACCACAACACCCACTGCTTTTTGACCCTGCCCCTGATTTACAAAGCAGGGACAGCATCAGAAAATAAGGCCAGGTAATACCTGGTCTTAGGATGGCGATACGAGTAGAAATGATTAATTTCTCTTTGATTTTTGCCCTTTCTATGTGTTCTCCATTCTGCAACACACATAAAAAGAGCAAATCACCAATATTGATTGTTTATGTGCAGGAAGGTGTCTCTTCCTGCACATAAACGTTCACATCTGCAGTGCAGATACATTTGCAGCATGGTGGCAGGGTACCTGCTCTGGAGCTTGGCAGCCTTTATAGCACTAGGGGAAACACAGGGGTGTGTCGTATTTTTGTGAATATGGCGCATCCCTGCGTTTTTATAACTGTTGGAGTGCCGCGTTTCAAAATTTGTCATAACACCGTGCTCTGGCATTTTCTTGTAAATGTCCCCCAAAATCTTGTGTTTGTCAAATGTTAATAAAGTGTGCCCTTTTCACCTCCGTTTCTGGGTTTATTGAGGAACTGGTGGGTTGAGGTGCATTGCAGCATTGTGATTGGTCAGGGGAGCCAGGCTGTGCTGCCTGTTCCTAGCATTGTGATTGGTCATGGGAGTCTGGCTGTGCTCCCTGTTCCTCGAGTCCGACGGAGTCAGTCAGTCAGTCAGTCAGTCAAAAATGTACTTTATGACTGAGTCCGACGGGGGAGAGCAAGAGCAGAGACGCGGGCCTGGAGACAAGGTGAGTGTTCATTTTTTTAAAAAACATTTTACATTGTGCTCCCCCCACGCCACCACCCGTGAGCCATGCCGGCCGCCACTGGGGGAGAAGGCGGAGACGGGTAGGAAGTGAAGGAAGGGCTGGGAGCAGTAACATAGCACAGAGGCCATTGGCTCTTGTGCAAACAAGGAAAACGACTCCTTGGACAGCTTTGGGGGAAGTAAATACAGCAATTATCAGGGTTCAATTGGCCCCTCAGGACTCTGAGCCCTGGTGTCTCTGCACCTGCTGCACCAACGGTTGCCACACCCCTGGCTGGGAGAGTGACAGAGGGAGAAGGGCTAATGACAGATTGAGAAGGGTGAGGAAGAGGCATATGGCTGCATGGAACAACTATCTAAAATAATCACTGATTGAAGTGCTTATGCAGTTCAGTGGCACAATAACGACGGCCGCAGGAGGTGCTGTAGCACCAAAATAAACCTTGAAGGAGTTCAGATGTTAAATGAGCAATAAAGGAGCCATTATTCTGGCAGCAGCAATGAATGTGTTGTTACGCTACGCGTCAGTACCCCGTCTCCAAAAATAGGTTCAGCACCATTGAATCAATTCAGGTTTCTTTCTTTTCATTCTGGTGTTTGAAGGTTTGCTCTGAGAGGTTATTAGTCCAATATACACAAATCATACTACACAGAAAAAGACAAGCAATGATGGGTTTTATCCAGCTGATGCATCACAAGTTAAAATCTTCGAGGGGAGAGAGGAAAGGGAAGGAAAGGAGGAAGGAAGGGAGAGAGAGAGGGAAGGAAGAGAGGAAAGGAGAGATGGAAGAAAGGGGGAAGGGTGAGGGAAGGAAGGGAGAGGGAAGGAAGGCAGAGAGAGAAGGAAGGGAGAGAGGGAGGAATGGAGGGAGAGAGGGAGAGAGGGAAAGAAGGAAGGAAGAGAGGCAGGGAAGGAAGGAAGGAAGGGAGAGGGGCAAAAAGGGAGTGAGAGGGAAGGAGGGAGGAAAGGAAGGAACGGAGGAAGCGAGAGAGGGAAGGAAGGAAGGAAGGGAGAGGGGCAAAAAGGGAGGGAGAGGGAAGGAGGGAGGAAAGGAAGGAAGGAAGGAAGGAAGGAAGGAAGGAAGGAAGGAAGGAAGGAAGGAAGGAAGGAAGGAAGGAAGGAAGGAAGGAAGGAAGGAAGGAAGGAAGGAAGGAAGGAAGGGAGGGAGGGAGGGAGGGAGGGAGGAAAGGAAGGAAGGAAGGAAGGAAGGAAGGAAGGAAGGAAGGAAGGAAGGAAGGAAGGAAGGAAGGAAGGAAGGAAGGAAGGAAGGAAGGAAGGAAGGAAGGAAGGAAGGAAGGAAGGAAGGAACTTTCACAGTCGTGTATCCACCTCACCTAGTAACAAAACCCTTTGAGAGCATCAGGCCATCCTTCCACAATACTCATTCACCCCATGACCAGCCTACATACAACAAGATCCATCGTTTGGCTCCTCCCCAGTACCCAGTCGAGCTGCCACTTTCCATGCATCGACACCTGCTCCAGCTCATTCACTCTTTGCACACAAGCCTACTGAATTTAGCCTGTTCCCATACTCCCACTTACATCTATCCAAAAATTCCTCATTGTGCCGTATATCACGCAATGTCACTTCCTGTGACATCAACACCCCAAGTGGAATTCTTACACCACAGCTCTACTTACATGTGCTACAGGCGCACCACTCTTCTGTTTTGTGCCTGCCTTTGTACTCCTGTGTCCTGCGACTGACTAATGTATATAGATGAATATCAGTTAGGACCTGGTGGTTATGCAAAAAAAGTAAACAATTTTTGCACCTTTACAGTAAAACCATATTTTTTGACTTGGGTACAAATTGTACCCGCTCTTCTTTTCAAATCACATTTACCACCAGTGCTCAGCTGATGGGAAAAAGAAAAAGCACACAAAAACTTGCGCAAAATGGGTGTAAATGCCATTTTCCAGCAGCATTGTCTACTTTGGCAATTTTAACACTTTTTTGGTGGGGGGGATGCACTAGCTGGTACTAGGGGACTGGGTGTATGTACTTTTACACATTTTTCTATATGACACTATGGGCCCGATTCACAGAATGAATTTAAGACTCAATCCTAAACTTACTACTGTTTTGGTATTCACAGATTGCACTTACTACTTTTGGTATTCACAGAATGAACTTACTACTTTTGGCATTCACAGAATGCACTTACTACTTTTGGTATTCACAGAATGAACTTACTCATTTTGGTATTCACAGAAGTTAGGACTCCTAACTTTAGGACTCCTAAATGCCTTCTGAGAATACCGAAAGTCTTAAAATTAGGATTTTTCTCAATTTAGTAGTAGTAAAGTTAGGACTCCTAACTTTAGGACTCCTAAATGCCTTCTGTGAATACCGAAAGTCCTAAAATTACGATTTTTCTCAATTTAGTAGTAGTAAAGTTAGGAGTCCTAACTTCTGTGAATACCGAAATGAGTAAGTTCATTCTGTGAATACCAAAAGTAGTAAGTGCCTTCTGTGAATGCCAAAAGTAGTAAGTTCATTCTGTGAATACCAAAAGTAGTAAGTTCATTCTGTGAATACCAAAAGTAGTAAGTGCAATCCGTGAATACCAAAACAGTAGTAAGTTTAGGATTGAGTCTTAAGTTCATTCTGTAAATCGGGCCCTACGCCTGGGGTTCAACAAGGAGTTTCAAGTCCTGTTGTATGGCTAGTTCAAGAGTCCTCTAGTACATAGGTGCAACTGTCAATCCTCAATATTTTCCCACCAAGTCCAAAGTTGCACCCTTCCTAATATCCCGAAAATAAGTACGGAATTATAATGAACACAGTTAGAAAACACATTACGCTGGTTCTGTCTCTGACTGAGATGTATTTTAGCGTGTTTAATGAAGTGTTTTTTAAAGGTATTTTTAACAAGTATGTATTGTATGTGGACCAATGGTCCAAATAAACGTGATTTGAAACTGAACTGAAACTGACTGTATTTAAAGTTCTTCTGATTTCAGAAACAATGCACTCTACTGTAATAGAGAGTAAATGTTACATTTTGTACACAGTC
The DNA here is from genome assembly GCF_964263255.1 of Lissotriton vulgaris. NCBI lineage: Eukaryota > Metazoa > Chordata > Amphibia > Caudata > Salamandridae > Lissotriton > Lissotriton vulgaris. The sequence goes on along the minus strand of NC_141695.1, from coordinate 1,606,786,764 downwards.
CCATGGTGATTTTGCATCGACAGTCACCTTACTCTCGTTCCACAACGAACTGAGAAACATGCGAATAATCGATTTTCAGAGGATTACTCAATTTGATGAGGTGAGAAAACCAAGATTAAATCTCCGATTTTCTGGCATTTTAAGACAAAAGCATGACTTGTAACCTCAAAGGCAATTTGTAGAACAGAAGTTCCAGGTGTAGTTCAAAAAGTAAATTACAAGTTGCATATATATTTCAAATATTACGTACCAGTTGGTCTTTGTTGGAGAGCCATTTCTAGAGCGACAGACCTTCATTCTCGAAGTAAGGAATACTTTTGTGTAAAACCGTCAGGCAGTGCATAGCAAAATGACGAGCTCAGACGATTAACAGAACATAAGCTCCCCCTCAAAAAAAATGCTTCCCATTTTCAATTGGTCTTGGCGCTTGCTCCACCCTGTCATAGTTTTACGAGAGTGGGCGGAACTGAAAAGGAGAAGCTGAGGTTACTATTGTCAGTGTCAGGGTTCATTGGTCATTTTTAGATGACAGAAAAGGAAGAAGTCAATATTTTCCAGTTCCATATTTGGTCCTTGTCGGCAGCAGCTGCTAATTTAGACTAAATCACAAAACTTCAAATCAGACTGTGAGTAACATTTACCATCAGTGTAGTTTTTAAGTCTAGACCCAGAGATAGCTTCAGCTGGCTGTTGATGAAGATCTATTTTTTACAATACATAGTGAGGTTTGGGTCAGCCACTTGCTTATGATTGGATGGCTTTTTATTAATTTCATGCCCTTCATAAATACTTTGTGGCTTTCCTCCCTATTCTTGTGTTTTTCCAACTCCAGAAGCATATTTTCTTTGTAACTATTCAGATCGGACGGTTTCTATCCTTCCACTGCTGATGTAAGGGGATATGTTGTTCATTTTGTTTCAGCGCTCAATGGGGTTGCAACATTTTACCCTCACTCCTTCTCTCTCTCTCTCTCTCTCTCACTCTCTCTCCACTCTCTCTCTTTCTCCGTCTCTTTCTCTCTCTCTCTCTCTCTCGTCACAAAACCGGTCCCCATCAACATTCGTCCATTTTTCCAAGCCCCATTCGCACCCCTTTTTCGTTATTTATTATATATTTTGTTGCTATATTACTTGTGCAAGGACCTGTTGGTTTGTCCTTTCCTAACCTAAACCCGTTTTTTAACATTCTTTTGTATTTATTTCTGCTAAGGCATGGCAGCTGCACACTGATGCCGAGCAGCTTGCTTTTGGGATTCAGCACCATACTTTCCACCAACACCTTCCACTCTTACTCCCCGCTTTTTTGGTTAACTTATCTCTCCAATGCACAAAACCTAATTTATTCTTTTGAATTTTCCATTCAAATCAGGCCATCAGGTATATTGGAACACTAAACTACACATAAAGCAGAGTGAAGGCCACACAGTTTAAGTGAATGTGCACAGGGACCATGTTTGAATGAAGGTGCTTTTAGCTTAAGAAAAAATATTCAAAGATGGCTGAGAGGCTTACCTGCACATCCATGGCGGCCATCTTGCAATGATCTTTCTCAAAGCAAAAGAAAAACCAAAGTCACCCTGTGTTGCCACACATATATGGTGGCCCTCTTTGAATAATTTTTCCTTCTCCTGCAGAAACATCTTGACAGCATATGTGCGCCTCCATGTAGGGAAGAATTATGGCAAGGACAATAGGTTTCATGGATGATACATATTGGAATTGCCGATACCTGCTGTAAGAGACAGCCCTAGCACCGACGCAGCAGCCAGCAACCTCAGGAAATGAATCAAAGACTGCGCCAACACTCTCGCTCCGATTATAAAACCCTCAAACAGACGCACAGACAGGAAGGCCAGCTGGTTCACCATGACCTCCAGGAATCCAAGCGGACCTGCCAAAGACTCGAGAAAAAGTGGCGCCATGAACAGACACCGGACAACCACACGCCCAAAAGAATGCCGGCCGCAAGCACCACCAACGCATCCGAGCCACCAAAAGGACCTCCTTCAAATAACGCATTGACAGCAACGCACACAGCAACAAAGAGCTCTTCAACATCGTGAAGGAGCTCTCAACCCCAGCTCCAGCTCCAACGACGTCCCGCCGTTGCAAGACCTATGCGACTCCCTAGCCACCTTCTTTCACCACAAGATCACATTCATCCACACTTCTTCGAGACAGCCACCTTCCCGGAAAGCTGGAAGCATGCCAAGATCAACGCCCTACTCAAAAAGCCCACAGCGGACCCAAAAGACCTCAAGAACTTCCGACCCATCTCCCTGCTACCATTCCCCGTGAAAGTCATCGAAAAGATCGTCAACAGGCAACTAACCCCTTTCCTTGAGGAGAACAACATCCTGGACCCGTCCCAATCCGTATTCCGCAGCAATCAAAGCACTGAAACCACCCTCATCGCTGCTACAGACGACATCAGGACCCTACTGGACAATGGCAAAACCACTGCCCTCATTCTCCTGGACCGCTCGGCCGCCTTCAACACCGTCTGCCAGCGCATCCTACGCACATGCCTACATGATGCAAGAATACACAGCAAATCCCTGGACTGGATCACCTCCTTGCTCACCGACAGAACCCAGAGTGTCCGCCTGCCCCATTCCATTCCAAATCCACCAAGATCATCTGCGGGGTGCCCCAAGGATCATCCTTCAGCGCCATCCTGTTCAACGTCTACATGGCACCGCTCGCCAACATCGTCCGCTCGCACAACCTCAACATCGTCTAGTATGCCAACGACACTCAACTGATCCTCTCACTCACCAAAACCCCAGCCACCCTCAAAACCAACCTTCACAAAGGAATGAAGGCCATCGCCAGCTGGAAGCAGACCAGCCGCCTGAAACTTAACTTGGACAAGACAGAAGTCCTCATCCTCGGACCACCCCCTCCACCTGGATTGACTCCTGGTGGCCAGCCTCCCTGGGAACAGCACCCGCACCCGCCAACCACGCATGCAACCTGGGGTTCATCCTGGACTCTTCGCTCTAAATGACCCAGCAAGTCAACACCGTCTCCTGCTCCTGCTTCAACACCCTTTGCATGCTGCGCAAGATCTACAGATGGATCCCCACCGGAACCAGAAGGACAGTGACACAGGCCCTCCTCAGTAGCAGACTGGACTACGCAAACGCCCTCTACGCAGGGACCATGGTCAAACTCCAAAAGAGACTCCAACCCATACAGAACGCCTCTGCACACCTCATCCTCAACATACCCCACCACACCCACATCACTGCCCACCTGAAAGACCTGCACTGGCTCCCTGTCAACAAGAGGATCACCTTCAAGTTCCTCACCCACGTCCACAAAGCACTCCACAACGCCGGATTAGCATTCCTCAACAAACGTCTCACCTTCTATACCCCGAACTGCCAGCTTCGTTCTGCCGACCTCGCCCTCGCCACCGTCCCACGCATTAACAGGAGAACCGGCGGCGGCAGATCCTTCTCCTACCTCGCGGCCAAGACATGGAACACCCTCCCCACACAGCTGCGAAAGACCCAGGACCTGCTGACCTTCAGGAGACTCCTCAAGACCTGCTTGTTCAAGCAGTAGCTGCTTCCCCCCCCCCCCCCCCCCCCAGCGCCTTGAGACCCTCACGGGTGAGTAGTGCTGCGCTCTACAAATGTCTGATTGATTGATTGATTGATTAAGAGCAGCTTTGCCTTTGGGTGGAAGTGTAGCTCTGAGTTGAATATATCAATTCTATCACTCCTGCTTGCTAAAAAATGATCTATACTTGGCTTACCCTGTTTAAAGCCCCTTTCACACATTTCTTTGGAGGTACCAGCTACATAGGTATTAAAAAATTTGGAATCAAATCACCAAACAATGGTAACTTCGGCTGCTGAAAGCGACCACACTTTTCTGTGGGAACAATGGTGAACAATGGAGAATTACCAGAGGAATTGGACCTAAAATTGCTTATTTCTGCCGTATTTTTCTATATATTCTGGCAACATCAGAGTTCCGCATTTCATTCCTGGTATCTTGGTACCCATAGAGTTACCTGCACACCCAGTATTGGTAAATGTGGTGGAAGGTAATTATCACATGTAATTTCAGGGACTTTAGAAATAGTCCGTTAGAGGGGCACTTATGATTCACTTTGTCAGTATACTTTTCAATGATCTTCAAACTGTGGGCTCTTCAGGGGCAAATTTGCCCCAATAAGGGAAGCTTGAGGATCCATGAAGGAGACACACCCTGCAGTCACCTCACGATAGACTCTGAAAAACAGAAAGGGATTTCCAGTATACCTAGAAAAAGTTTTCATCAAATTCAGCCGACATTATAGTCATGTATTAAATGTACACCACAACAATATTGTTTTGTTTCCAGCCCATATTCAGGCACTCCAATGTTAACAAGTATAACAATGATGAAGAAGTGAGATTCAATTCTCAGGAGTCTTAAGAATGCATCCAGTATCCAACTTTTATTGATTTTTCAATACAAAAAGTTTCTAGTCAGCCCCACAAAATTTGTATTGAAAAACCTGTAGATCTGCAGGTATTCACCAGGCAATATTTACTTTTAAGCTTCAGATATTCCAAACAATAAAATGTGAATAACACTAGTTTGTATAGATTTTTACAGTGATCCTTATTTGCCTTTTTACCTTAACGTGGTTGTAAGAAATTACTTATTGGTTGAGGAGGGTGGAATCCTACTCAAGCATCAACTACAATCCTTGTCAGGGTGAAGTCACAAGCCAACCCCAAATTAACCTGTGCTCTTGCCTCTGGTAGCTTGGCATAGAGAAGTCAGGCTTAATTTAGGGGCAATGTGCAAAGTATTCATGCAGTGTAGTAAATGGAAAAGCACAACACAAGAAAACTCCTACATCAATTTATAGAACTAGAAAATATTTTAATAAATAAATTGACCAACATACCAAAAATCCAATCAGTAGAACCGATGATATGCATGTTAACAGAGTTCAATGAAACATACGCCAAAAAACACAAAGCTCCAACTGTTGTTATCTTGTCGCACCGGACTGGGCCACAGTCATAAATTGAGACTGACTGTGATGGAGCTTGGGCCAGCTACAGTGACCCATTGAGCACTGTAATGTAATGTAATGTTATGTGATATACCCAACTCAAGAGTAGGCTGAATAACCAGGCTCCACCTTGAGACACTAAGGGGCATATTTATCAATGAGTGGCATCATCCTTGCACCTTGTAAGGTGGTGCAAGAGCAATGCAAGTACAAAGTCAGACTTATCAAGACTTGCAAGGTCATCGTGCGTGGCCCAATATGGTTTGATAAATCTTCTAGAGTAATGCAATGCAGTGTGAATCGCTGTATTGCATTACTCTGCCCCGGGGAGGTGTTCCATGTGTGGAGCGTGGGTATTCTCACAAATCCACCCATGGATTTCCCATGGATTTTGGTGTATTTCCAGATTTAACATTACTGATAGACTTAGGGATGCGTCAAAATGGTAGGAGAGATATCTTTATTTCTCCTCATTTGTTTTGTACTCTTTCTATGTGTACTGCATTCTGCAGCAGACATAGCAAGAGAAACATGTCTCAGAGGATTATTTTTATGCAGGAAGGCCAGCATCGCTAATGCTTACATCGCCAATGCTTGCATATGTGCCTGCGGTCTTTGCGAACTACAGCTTCCCTTTCCATGTTGCAAACCTAGCATTTCCACAGCACCGAAAATAATTGTAATATGCCCCCAGAGCCCTCCCCAGATACAGAGGGCCAGATTTATCGATAGTTCACGCAACGCAGCAAGACAACTAACATATTTATCAATTTTACAGCGCATTCCTGCTCTCTGCCTGCGCTGACACACAATCTGCCACCTAGCACCAACGCAGGCATCCTTGCACCATGGTGCATGGGTGCCTACAGTGCAGGCAGGATTGTTTTGTGCAGGAAGGGACACCTTCCTGCACAAAATCAATCTTATGAGGGGCTTTCCTCTTCCTAAGTGTGCTGCATTCTGCAGCATTCTAAGAAAAAGGAAACAACGGGGGAAATAAAGTGCCTCCCCAGGGAATTTGTAGCATTTTGACACATTCCCAGGTTTGCACTCTTGGAATGCACCAAAATCCATGGGTGGATGCCTGGAGACACCCATGCTCAACAGTCGTGGCCGGCACAGGTAAGAGCGGCGAGTGGGTGCGGGTATGGAGGGAAGTCGACAAACAACGGAATAGCAAAATTAAATAAATAAAACCACTTACATTGCGCTTGCAGCATCTCCGACTCGGATTTATTTATTTTATTTAATGTCATTTATTTTATTTAAGCTTTGCTAGGTAAATCTGACTTTATTGTTGTGTTGCCCCTGCGACATCATGTGTGATGCAAGGGCAATGCAACACTATGATAAATCTGGCCCAGAATATCTTCAATTTTTCAGGCCTGTTCTTGTAAATTATTAGGGACCCAAGTCTGCTCCTTATGGATGCAACGGCCGTCTTTGCACTCTTTCTGAAACCCTAGGATACAGCTATGGCCAATGAGGCATGCTCTGTCCATCCACGGAGTACATAATACTTGCTACGTCTCTCAAGAGATTTCTCGCACAGGAAATGACTCAGCTGTTGCTAAACCAACCCGCCTACTGTTGGCACCTCTGAAACAGCAGATAAAAATAGCATCTTTTTTGAGACAAATTAAAATGAAAAAGAGAAGAGAAAAGGAATTATTAAGGAAGTGGTAATATTTCTATGAGACTGATGTTGTTGGCAGATAAGGGCTGTTCTTTCTCTTGTTTTATTTTTTATTTTTAAGGCCCACTTTACATAGACTGTGCAGTTGGTGCTAATTTACGCCAAGGTGCTATTTAACACACCACTGGATTCAAGCAAGCCGGGCTGAAGATGGCTGTAATGCCAGAAACCGGTCCTCGGAAGCTTGTTTCCGGTCCAGGGAAGGCATGGCTTGGCAGTTCGGACTGGACTGTTCCCATGAGGCACAGGGTCAGACTGATTTGCATATGGCCATGTCTGAACTGGGGTGGTGTGGAGTGCAACAAAACGATGGCTTTGGGTCCAGATCTCTGTACTGGGGTAAATGTATGACATTGTTCTGATTTCTGTTCATCAACTGTGGTTTTTGCATGGGTGCCTACAGTGCAGGCAGGATTGTTTTGTGCAGGAAGGGACACCTTCCTGCACAAAATCAATCTTTTGAGGGGCTTTCCTCTTCCTAAGTGTGCTTCAGAAGTCAAAACGCAGCATTCTAAGAAAGAGGAAACAACGGGGGAAATAAAGTGCATCCCCAGGGAATTTGTAGCATCTTGACACATTCCCAGGTTTGCACTCTTGGAATGCACCAAAATCCATGGGTGGATGCCTGGGGGCACCCATGCTCAACAGTCGTGGCCGGCACAGGTAAGAGCGGCGAGTGGGTGCGGGTATGGAGGGAAGTCGACAAACAACGGGATAAGAAAATTAAATAAATAAAACCACTTACATTGCGCCTGCTGCATGCGCTTGCGGCATCTCCGACTCGGTTTATTTATTTTATTTAATGTCCTTTATTTTATTTAAGCTTTGCTAGGTAAATCTGACTTTAATGTTGTGTTGCCCCTGCGACATCATGTGTGCTGCAAGGGCAATGCGACACTACGATAAATCTAGCCCAGAATATCTTCAATTTTCGAGGATTTTTCTTGTCATTTTATGGGGACCTAAGCCTGCTCCTTATGGATGCAACGGCCGTCTTTGCACTCTTTCTGAAACTCTAGGATACAGCTATGGCCAATGATGCATGCTCTGTCCATCCACAGAATATGTAATACTTGCTACGTCTCTCAAGAGATTTCTCGCACAGGAAATGACTCAACTGTTGCTAAACCAACCCGCCTACTGTTGGCACCTCTGAAACAGCAGATAAAAATAGCATCTTCTTTAAGACAAATTAAAAATGAAATAGAGAAGAGAAAAGGAATTATTAAAGAAGTGGTAATATTTCTATGAGACCGATGTTGTTGGCAGATAAGGGCTGTTCTTTCTCTTCATTTTATTTTTTTATTTTTAAGGCCCACTTTACATAGACTGTGCAGTTGGTGCTAATTTACGCCAAGGTGCTATTTAACACACCATAATACAGATCACACAAGTGTGGTGTTTTAATCTATTTCTCTGGTAGCAGGGATGCCACAGCAAAATGAAATCTCTATATTTTGTCTATGTAGTGAAAATATCGCTACTGTGTTTTTGTGCTAAAAAGCAACACTGACCATTGCAAAAAGAAATGTATCAATCAAGCACACTCTTACAATATGTGCTGTAGGAATGGTGACAATATAGCATCATTAGGACATTTTGTGTAATGTGAGCAAAGAAATATCCTGCTATAAACAGAATAAACTTCCACAATAGTGGACTGCAATTTTACATAAAACATATAAAACATAGGGTTGGCAGTTTGTTAGCATAGTCTTTCATTGATTAGTAAGTGTGTGTTTGTAGTTGTGTGGATGGGTGGTTGGGTGAGTTATTGTGTAATAGGTCATAAGTCAGAGCGAGGTTCGAAGAATGGGTAAATGAATGTACATATCGATACATGTGTGAGTCTGCATGTCTGGATGAATGATTCAGTGGGTGGGTGATTGTGCGGACAGATGAATGGGTGTGTGCTTGAATGGGTGAATGTTTGTGGGAAAATTTGGATGAATAGGTGCATGTGTGGATGGATCAATCGGTGAACAAGTTAAACAATGTAGACATGAGTGGAGGGTAAAGGGGATATCCATTCCACCCACACATGCATAAAGCTCCCAATCTGGCTATGCAATAATTCCCTCACATATGTACTCACGCCTTCCTCCTTCCTTCCCTCCCCGTACATCAACACACCTTCTAAACATTCGTTTATCGACCCACCTAAAGCATTTATCAGGTGATCTGTGTACCCACCCACAAGCATGCGCCTAATGATATGTCACCCACACATTCGTGCATTATCCATCCACCTGTTTGAACATGCTTATCTTTGATTGTATGTGTATGTGCATGCATGTTTTGTGTCTGTGTTTGTATGTGTTCATCTTTGTGTATTGTTTGCATGTGATTGGTATCTATTCGTGATCTGAGGTTGCTTGATTAACGGCAGGTGTATTTTTGGGTATACATGGGTACCTGCATTGCGCATATGTGCCTTTAATATATGTTGCTCTGTGTGCTTGGGTGGCTTTATTCAAGTGTGTGTGGAAGTGTATGGAAGCCTGTATGTGTTTTGCTCTGTTTCTGCCTTCTATGCTTTTCGACATAAGAACACACAAGAAATTGAAGGTGTGTTTTCTGAGTGTTCGGCTGCCTGAGCGTGTATAAATCTCTTTATTGCTTTTTTCTTTGGAACATTTGTGTCCGTGTGCCTGTTGATATTTGCATGTCTTTTGACGACTGCCATCAGACCACAACTGATGAAGATTAACTTGTTCTCTGTTCCCCACTCCATTACATGGAAAGTACAAGCATTGTCAAAATCAATAGGACTCAGCAATTGACATGGCCAATAGCTGGAGCATTGCTGCGATCTATTGGCTTTGCCAATGCTTAATCTGTGTTGACGGGAACTTGCTGAACAAATGTGGACGTGAGAGACAGTTAGGGGGCTTTGAAGCGAAGTGCGGATGTGGCGTAACAGCCAGAGGTCGGCTGAACAGTTTGTGATCCTAGGCAAATCACTTACGCTTCCCCTTGATTACAACAATGAATGGGTCATTGTGTAATGGAACTGGTTCCTATACCATAGGCTGGTTTTAGCTCTATGGCAAGATCAAGAACGGAACAAGTGCTCCAGTTCCATTGGATCGTACCAAAAAAATTAAAAATAAAAGCAGCAGCAATGAGTAAGGTAGCGGGGATACAGGTCAAGCAGGGAAGCGGGAGGGAATGGGAAGATGGGCAAGCAACAACGGGAGGGTGAGGGGGGAATCAGCAATGAAGGGGTAAAAAAATACTTTAATTGAAGCAGGATCAGCAACAAAAATGAATGTGTCATTGTGGAATGTAACTTGTGAGCACTTAAAGTGCCCCAATACAATTGGCTCGTGTTTGATCTATGGCAAGATAGAGGACGGAGCGAGTGCTCCAATACAATCAGATTGTGCAAAAATAGATAAATAAACAAGTGCTATGCTTGTTTTAACAGCTTTTTAAGAAATACATTTGCTTATGTACACATGCATGCATGCATGCATTTTAGTGGTATGAGTGTATGTGTACAAGGAAGACAGCCAGAAAACACAAGTACCCCTATTGTGTGCTTGAAAACAAATAGCTGTGCAAACCAGTAGCAGCGTAAGGAGACACTGCTACTGCGTCGTTGAAGTTTACCAATGGAAGGAGATGGGCGGCCTGTAACATCACAGATAAAACACAATAGGTTTCTTCGAGACAGAGCATGGCTGTCTCGCCGAGCTGCGCATGTGCTGTATAGCCGAGACCCTTTGCACAGGTGAAATCTGCTGGCTTTGCCAAGGCTTGTTGTGCTTAGAAACAGGGAGATTACATGATTTTTTCCGTAATCACAAAATGTGAAACTGAGACAGAGGTTAGGAAGATGATATGGCGTTCTTTCGGGAGAGGATGTTGCTTAAGGGCCAGAGCTGCAGACTATGGAGCTGGTAAACCGGTTACCGGTTTCGGCATCAGTTTAGGATCTTTGATTTTGGGCAAATCACTTAATCTCCCTGAGACTACAAAAATTAATGTGTCCTTGTGTAAAATAACTGGTGTTAAGCGTTCCAATACCTTCGGGTGGTGTTGGCGCTATATAAAACTGCATAAAAAAAGTAACTGGTACTTATGTAAAGCGCTAAAATATCATCAGGTGTTGTTGGTGCTACATAAAACTGCACAAAAAATGTGGAGTAGGGAATCTGTGCAACAGAGTTCAGAGGGGACAAGCAGAGACGGGCTGGAGGTGGACAGGCAAATAACAGCAAATACGAGCAGCCACGTGGAGATTAAGTGATTTGAATGTAATCCCAAAATGTGGACCTTGAGGCCGAGGCTAGGGAGACGATGTGGCATCCTCTTGGGAGAGGATGTGGCGTAAGGGCCAGAGCTGCCGACTAAGAAGCTAGGAAATCAGATTTGAGTTTCGGTTTTGGCTAAACATCCTTGATTCTGGGCAAATCACTTAGGCCAGATGTATAACCATTTTTAAGTCTGCAAGCAGGAGATCCTCCCTTTTACGACCGTAAGAAAGGACAATGGCATGTAAAAATGCTACTTTGCGAGTCACTGACTCACAAAATAGCATTTGCTACTCTCGCTATTAGGAAGGGGTGTCCCTTTCTAATAGAAAGTCACCATGCCATGTACTTTTGTTTTGCGACTGCATTTGCAGCTGCAAAACACTCGCAGTTTACCACCTATTTCAAGTAGGTGATAAACCACTCACACATGGGAAGTGGTCCCCAGGAGACCCCATCCCCTTGGTGAGTATGTGAGAAAATATTTTTTAACAGCAGAAAGTGGTCCCTGGGACCACTGCCTAACCTTAAAAAACATGAAACTGAAACGTTTAATTTTTCTTTTTTAAATGCATCCCGTTTTTCTGCAAGAAAAAAAACTGCTTTTTTAAAAAAGCAGTCACGATCCCTGTGAATGCTATCCATTCCTAATGGGGTTGAAAATTGCGCCTGCCTCATTAATATTAATGAGACATGCAATTTGCGACCCCATTAGGAACACCAAACAGTGTCTGAGACCCTGTTATGCATCCCAATTGGCGAGTCACAAATTGCGAGTTACAAATTGGTTGGCGTACATCTGGTCCCAAATCTCCCCATACTTACAAAAATGAATTTGTCCTTGTGTAAAGTAACTGGTGCTAATGTAAAGCACTCCAATACCTTTGGGTGTTGTTTGGCACTATATACAACTGCACACACAAAAAAAGTAACTGGTGCTTATGTAAAGTGCTCCAAGACCTTCGGGTGGTGTTGGCGCTAAATAAAGTGCACAAAAAAACTAATGTGAAAAGCAGAGTCGGGGAAGCGTGTCGCCGTCGCTGCTGCTGCCTTCGCATCGTGAATGTCGGCGCTGTAGCGGTTACACAATGCCTCTGAGATAAGCCTGTCTGCTTGTGCCAAGCTACCAAGGGGGTGATCAGGGGTTATTTTAGGAGTGTACCCTCTTACCCTGACTAGAGGCAAGGGTCCCTATTTGTCAGAAGTACCTACCTGTGCCAACTAGAGACCCCCAAATCTAACAGAGTTCAGGATGGGCAACAAGCGAAGGGAGGTTGATGGGAAATAAACAACAAATGTGGGCTGCTACAGGAAGATTGAGTGATTTGCGTAAGTTCACAGTGTCTTTGTGAAAAGGAACTGGTTAATGTAAAGCGCTCATGTACCTTTGAGTGCTGTGGTGCTTAATAAAAATGCACAAAAAAAGTAACTGGTGCTAATGTAAAGAGCCCCAATACCTTAGGGTGGTGTTGGTACGATATAAAAGTGCCCAAAAAAGCAAAAAGCAGATTCAAAGGAGGAAGGGATCTGTGAAACAGAGTTTAGCAGCAAAGCAGTGATAGGCGGAAGGTGGACGTGCAACTAACAGCAAACGCAAGCTGTCATGGGGAATTTAAGTGATTTGGCCAAAAACACAAAATGTGGGACTGAGGCAGAGGCTAGGGAGACAACGTGGTGTCCTCTTGGGAGAAGATATGACGTAAGGGCCACAACTGCTGGTTATGGAGCTGGAAACTGGGTTTGAGTTTTGGCGTTGTCCTCGGTCCATGGGTCAGTTGGGACAACTTTGACCACATAGGTCGGATTTCCTCTATGTCCTCTTTAAGCAGCAGAAGATCCAGCTGTGGCTGGGCGATCGGTGTCCGTACACAGTGGTCGCAGTGATATAATATGGTGGAGGCTGATGTCCTCTTGGGCACCCAATCTGGCCTCAGATGACACTCCCGGATTGAGCTGACTCAGGTGCAACTTTTAGCTATAGAGGATCAATCCCTTGGGGCGCTCTACGGCAGTCAGTGGTGATTCTCCCGAAGTGGCTACTGACTTGCTGAATTGGGCTGCTTTATCTTTGATGACCCTGGTGCTGGTTCCACTGGGTAAGTCAGCCCTTTGAGTCACTCCTTTGGTCTGGGGCTTGGCAACATCTATTCCCCGAGCCAGGAGCCCAAGGTACAGCAGATGCAGTAAAGCAGATGGCGCAGCCACTCTGTCAAGTCCAGGGGTCAGCAGCACAGTCCTTCTTCGGCACTTGTTCCAGTACCAGCATGATCTGAGATTCAAAGTACCAGGGATGCCATATTTATCCCTAAAAAGTGCCCTGGGGTGATGCAGTAACTAGCCAATGGAATACCAGGTTCCCTCTCTCTTTGTGATTACTTTCTTGTGATGTCGGGGCAGTAAGTAATCTCAGAGTGCACTATTCTGCCCACTCTCAAGATGTCAGGATCCTTACTTGGATGTTAGGAGCTTGGTAGACTACCCCATAGGTGTGGCTACTTGTGGACTACACACCCCTGGGGGAAGCAGTGTGGGCACTGGTCTCCCCTCTCTGTTTCTGCCATCAGCATGGCTGCCTGAACAAAGGGCAGCCCATCAAGACTATGGTCACTGTTATTCCACCAAAGATAGCTTTGCCTTTTAAGCTAAAACCCTGAGTAACGTCCTGTGAAGGGGAGGTAACACCTGGTTCTGTAGCAGGCTGCTATTGTTCTTAAGCCTAGGAATCGTTCTCACAACTCTCCAGGAGGGCAAAAGGCTGTCTGGTGGACAGTGACAGTCTGAGTCCACTGAACAAACTAGGTCACAAAGTGGCAACTTCCTAAAAGTTGCATTTCTTTAATAGTGACATTAAAATCGACCCAGGCATAAAGTTGGTTTTAATGGCACAATTCATTTGATACCTTATAGTACCCATCTCAATAGTCCCATTCAGAAGTTAGCTGGGCTGAGTGGTCAGTCGGTACATCTTTGTTAGCCAATGGGGCTACTAACTCTCCCACAGCAAAACAACAATTTGGAAGAAATGCTGCAAGGAAATATATCTTAAAAACATGCCCCACTTGATAAAAAACAGCTCCCTGCCTTCGGGCTCGATAGATCTTCCCTAGGGGAGATATATATTGCAAAGGGAAGTGGGGATTTGCCATTGGTTAAAATAACAAAGTCAAACTTGCAGTGTTACCACTGCCCTTCTTGCCTGTAGTGTCATTTTGGGGTCCATTTTGTACATTGTCACACACACAGGGAGAAACAATCAGTTCTGCAGCCGTGGATGGACATTGTGCCTTACATGCCCTGGGTACCATATACTAGAAACTTGTAAGTCAGTCTCTGCTGATTGGGGGCTAGCCAATTCAGCATATACTTTGTAAGGGGTGAGAACACTGACACTGAGGTTGGCTTAGCAGGCCTCAGAAAACTTTCAGGGGGGGTTGGGGGGGGGGTGGAAATCTGTAAAAAGTCTGTTTCCTTACACATGTGTGCCCTATTCCTCTCATTATTGCCTGGATGTCTATAGAGCGGTTCTGTATTTGCAATTTTCTATCAACCCATGCGAGTATGAGGTGTTTTGTTATGGGTGTCCATGCAGTTGGTCTATTTTCTGATTATGGTGTCACCCATGGTCACCCAGTTGCTTCAAGTATTTTTGTAACCCAAACCAGTTTTAGGATCTTCTGCAGCTTCATTCTTGGGATCGCGGATCCCCTTGTGTTTGCGCCATGCAGGTTATAGGGGGACGTGTCTTAAGCTGCTGCACCTGCTTCTTTCCCAGTATCCCAACCCTTATTTAGGTTTCAAACAGTGGTTTTCCAGCTCGTTTGCCGAGGTTTTGAATTGCCAACGTCCATTAAGGGGTGTGAAAACACCCCAGGACAAGGCACCAGCCTTAGCAACCTTTTTTTTGGAGTGGGAGAGGGTTTGGAGCTGGGTGGGTTTCAAAAGTGCCTGGTAGCTACTTCTGGCAGGAGGACCCTCCAATACTGTGAGATTGTTCTTCAAGTTGGCAGGTATGCACTCGTACATTTCAACATAAATGCCTCAAGTGTAAGAGGGTGGGGAAAGTATCGTAAACTATTCCATAAGGATGCGGGTGAGGAAACAAACAAATGTGAAATTTGATTCAACAACTATTCTTTCCCTTCATA
Organism: Lissotriton vulgaris; assembly: GCF_964263255.1. Classification (NCBI taxonomy): domain Eukaryota; kingdom Metazoa; phylum Chordata; class Amphibia; order Caudata; family Salamandridae; genus Lissotriton; species Lissotriton vulgaris. The sequence goes on along the minus strand of NC_141695.1, from coordinate 1,606,771,639 downwards.
TATTTTTATTCTTTTTGTTTTATTTTTACAGTGTTATATAGCGCTGACTCGAACCGAAGGTATTGGAGCGCCTTACACAAGGACTCGTTAATTTTTTGTCGGCACGAGAAGATTTCTACAGAATCACAGGAAGACGAGTCCGCGCCGACATTCTGCTTGGTTGCCCAGTTCCAAAGTCAGCAGCTCTGGACGTTTTGCCATATCCAGTCCCCTACACTCGCACCCTTCTTTGGCAAAGAAGTAATAATACCCTCGTACAGAGTGCTAAAAAGCGTGCAACTGAATAATCGATTTGCGGTAAGCAGGGCTTCGCTCTCAAAACATGGTCTTATCAGTGCTTTATTAATAACTTTTCACGAGGAGCTGTAACTTGCTGAGAGTTGCTACTGCTTAGTTAATTACCCTCTTTGTTTGCAAACGATTAAGACGTATGTACCTTCAATGTTTTTGCCAATGGTTGTATGATGCCAGCAATATATGTATTTGTCCACACTATGGCCATATCAAGTAAAAAGATTCGCGAGGATGGTTTGTGAATTCATCAGCAGTAAAATGTTCCGTCGATATTCAATTTTTGTTGAACGAATTGTTATTTATTTAAATACCACTGGCAGCTTTGGAATTAATACTGCACATGGTGCCTCCCAGTGCCTAATTAAAGCACTGCACAATTTCCTGCTGCCAAAGTAAAATACTGCTGCTGTCAACTTCCACCCCAAGCACATTCCATTACCGCTGACGGTGTTCTGGATATGTGATTCGATCAATAGCACAACAAATCAAAGACCTCTTTCACAAATATGTTTATGGGATCTGGACCTCGAGTTTCATATTTCATCCTATCTTTCTTCTCATTCTTCAAATAATAAATGCATTTGCAACCATAAGACATATACCTGAGTTTGATCAAATTATAATTATGGCATTTAATTACGATAAATCTGCCTTTTTGGTTGTCAGGGTTTCAGTGGCTTTGTGACTGGCATATGAGTTCAAAAACATTTTACAATTTAGCAGTGATCTTTTAGGTAAACTCACATTAAAAGTTATGAATAAGGGAGTGACAAAAATGGCCAGAAACTCACAAATACCAAAAAGTGTGACTTAATATATTATACTTTCACCCTTTACATTCATTGCTATTGCCCATTATAGCTTCATATATCTTTGTGTTAATACATTTTCTTCTACTACAATTGTACTCGTTCTCTTCGTCTTTTACATCTGTATTATGAGCTGTATACTAAACAAGTCAATATTTCAAATATTTACAATATGATAGATGAGTCATGCAAAATGGGCTTGGGAGTTATTAAATATATAAATGCACCCTGATCCTACGAAACGTTCCCAAAGAACGTCTGAGATGCTACATAGATATATAGAACTATGTACATGTAATTTAATTTGCCCATGGAAACACTGTGTTAAACCCACCGTGATACACTAATGTTCAGTTCGATAATCAGTCATGTTTTTCACTCTTTGCTATATTGAGGGGAATATTTACAAAGCCCCAGCGCCATGGGAGCGTCTCTTTTTTGGATGCTGCAGTGGCGCACAATGCTGAGCCATATTGACAAAGCCAAGCAAAACCACCTTGCATGACTTTTCAAGGCCTTGTAAATATGGTCACCTTTCACGCATTACTCTGTCTGAAAGGGGCATTTCATGGGTGTTGCGGTGGGTATTCCCACGCGACACCCAAGAATTCTGACGCATTCCCAGATTTACAAAGTTTCATAAACCTGGCAAAGAGTCAGGAGAGGCGTTAAAAGTGGTGCAACAAGGAGAAATACCTTTATTTCTCCTTGTTTTTTGCTTAATCAATGATTGTTTTTGAACAAGAAGGTGTCCCTTCCTGCGCAAAAACAATCATCCCTGCAACTCAGGCACCCTGTTGCAAGGGTATCTGTGTTGCCGTTAGGTAGTCAATTGTGTGCCAACGCAGAGGAAAGCACAGGGATGCGTCATATTGCTGTAAATATGACTCCTATCTGCATTTTCCTAATGGCACAGCTCGGAGTAGCAACATGGCTTGCAGTACTGCACTGGGTCATTTTCTAGTAAATATGCCACTATGTCCTGGATTTGAGTTTTTATGAGCCATGCTTGGATGAGGCTATGATAATGGATTGCAACTTTAACTCTTTCCATGCTGATGACAGAACCGATCCGTCATCAGCCGCGGTGGCGCTGTGCTGATGATGGAGCGGTTCCGTCATGGCCCGCTCGCCGCGCCTGCGCTGCGCGGATTCCGCGCCTGAGCTGGGCGTTCCATTGAGCGGGCGCGGCCATGACGGAACCGCTCCATCATGAGCACAGCTCAACCGTGGCTGGTGACGGAGCGGTTCCGTCACCAGCATGTGCGCGTCACGCGGCCCCCCTGCCTCTTAGCGCTGCGGCGGAATAGCCGCCGCAGCAAAGGTGTTAAAATAAACCCGCCAGTAACATTCAGTTTTTTTTGGTGCCTAAGACTTCCCACCATCATTACATGTTAAAGAAAAGCTGTCCATCTATAGGAGTAGTATGGGTCCTCTAGTGTCCTTCCCAGAACAGTTTCCTTGGGGCACATTTACAAGAAATGACGCATCACTGCACCAAGACAGTAATGCATCAACATTTCATGCGGGAAAAACCCTTATGACGTCATAGATGTACCATATTTACAATACTGGGCTCAATGGTGCAAGGTCTCATGGATGCATCAGAAATTCTGACATATCCATGGGAAGGCAACCAGCCCAAAATTTGCACATTGCTGTAGTTGGTCATAAAACGGACTCAACCACAGCAATGTGTAAAAAGAAAAAAAGAGAGGCGATGCATCAGTTTTTACTGACGCAAGTAGCATACTGTATGGAGTTGGAGATCAATGTAATAGAGTGTCAAAAGGTGAAAACCTCACCTTGTACTCTATTAGATTGTTCATGGGTGTCACGCATACAAGTGGGCATAGTGTACTTATGTGTACCACTATGTCTACGTATGTGTGACATAAGTTATGAATGGTGTGTAATGTGTGATTTACTGTGTTACCTGCCTTATATGGGCACTTTCCTGTTGAGAGGATGTGACTTAATTGCAGATTACACTGCTTCAAGTTACTTCAGCTGGTCAAATTCCTCTGAAGCAGCCTGTTGATATGTGGGTCATTGATAGGGGTAAGTATACACCTACCACCAGCAGTAAGGCCACCAACACAATACAAAGTCCAGTAAAGTTCTTAGTAAATTAGTCCCTTGCTCACCCTTGATAGCTGGCTGCAAACAATCAGGCTTAATTTAGGAGACAGATATGTAAAGCATTTAAAAACACCAATACATTAAATAAGTAGGGCACAACACACAATACAATTCTGACACCAATTTAAATAAATAGGAAATATTTTTTTATTTAAAATAACACCAAAACACCAAAGATCCAATGTGGGGAACAGGAGATATTAATTTCTAAAAATGAACCACTTTATAGTGCCTAAAAACATATAGAGCTGACTTGGGACATCTGGTCATGCTTGACCGGGACAAAGTCCAAGTGTGAGGCTGATCGTGATGGAGCCCTAGTCGGATACACTAAGCAGGAGGCCCTAGTCAAAATGTAACCTTCACACTTAGAAACATTTCTGGAACTTTTTCTTCCGAGGCTTGGCAAGGCACTTCATCATGCTGGATTCAGTGAGAGTTCGCCATCTTGAGTTTCTGACAGGTCCCGGTCAAATCCTGGAAGTCTTGACCTCTGGAACTTTCAGCAGGATGAACCTGAAATCCAGGCCAGGTCGTGGTTGAAGGAGCTTTTTCACAGAAGTTATCAATAATTCTCCAAACTTCTGGAAGTCCTTCCAGAAGGTCTCATTGTAGGATCAAAGTGTCCAAAACGCCTATCCAAAGGTCTGGAATCTTCTAGATGGTTTCTGGGATGTCTGGACTGCAATTCCCACAATGCACCTGGTCTTTATTGCCATAATTAGTAACTGACTTCTCTCACAGAATACGGAGGGTAAAATTAGCTTTTGCCAGATGGACTGTTTTGTGGCTGGCCATCGCTCTTTGAGTGCTATTGTGAGTCTTGCGTGTGCACAACTGAGTACGGTGAGCAGCCTTTACAACGCGGGCATTACCACGCGCTGCCATTACTACGCTGCTTTTACAACGCAAGTCGTTACAACGACTTGCGCTGGAGGGTGCTGTTGGATAGGGAATAGTTTAATTTTCTATTCCAACACCTTCCCTACTGTAACGTGGGCTGGAGTTGGAATAGAAAATTAAACTATTCCACTGTCCAGCCCTTACAGCGCAAGTCGTTGTAACGTTGTAATGACTTGCGCTGTAAAAACAGCGTTGTAATGGCACGCGTGGTAATAGCCTGCGTTGTAGTGTCATACAACCCTGAGTACTAACCTAGGCTGAACGATGGAATGTTGGCGCTATTATTACTGTGGTCTTGACGGGCATTCGCAGGGGGCGTGACCCGAAGGAAGTATTCACTGTCTCCATGGTACTGGGCAGAGTGGTTGAGATAGTAGGCAGCACAGCATCGGTATTTACGGTATACAGAATAAGTAAGAGGCCTCTAGGATGGGCGCTGTCAATGGGTAGTGTCTTCAGTTCAAACTATAGGCTGTGGTGGTGCTGTAAAGTTCCTAACCTGTACAGCATATCATTTCAATGTGTGTGACTGTCCTTTATAAAACTGTCAGAAGCACAAACTATCAGTAGTGCATCATTTAGCAAACGCCCCCAAACAAACCCGCACCTCCAACGCCGAGTTGTTTGCTTTGACCCACCAGGTGGGGGCCGATGCCAAGACTGGCCACGGAACCTGCCTAATTAATCTTTCAAGACTACATGAAAGCAATCTGCCCTAATCTCGTGCACCAGCTTTGTTCTCCTTAAATCTTCAGGCTTTGCTCTCAACAAAATCCTGTTGCAAATTGAATACTACATGACCCAAACTGAATCACTTCTGTTCTTCTACTATTCAGTGTACAATAGGCCACTGTGCTTGTCTCCAATTCCATTTACTTGGAGCAGAGGATAGAACAAGAGGCATGCTTGGACAGAAAACTTGGCCTCAAGCTGCACCACTAACTGAAGTAGCCCTAGGGCAGAATGAACTCTGATGACCCCGCACAGTCCGATCCCGATCAGTGGTCCAAAAGTGTTATACTGCACTGCCAGTGGGTGCACATAGCATCCAAGAGGAGCACCCGCCTTGCTTAGCAGTAGGGGAACAATGTTCCACTTTCAAGTCATGTATGCCAGTCTTAAACTATAAAGCCCCAAACTGCAAATGGCTAGACATAGGGGAAAACGCTGCTCTGACACCCAATAGCATAAAAAATAAATAAAAATAGAAGTGGGTGGAGAATTCTGCCGGCTAGCGGAAGTCTGTGGAATTCCACTGAGTTTTTCGGTAACTCAGCTGAAATCCGCAGGGTGACACTCCACGAGCTCAGCCCACGCCTACTCCTGAACTCTGCAAATTTCTTTCCTAAACCTACCATCTGGCTGGGGGTACAGGATGTTGGGGTAGGTAGACCTGGCATTCCTTTACTGTCCTCCTCTCTTTGAAGCCCAGGTTTTATTATCCATCCCGCTGCCTAACCTGGTCTTTGCAGCTGCAGAACACCCACCATCGGACAACCTCTGCTCCCGCTAGACCACTTATCACCTAGTCCAAGCAGTCTGGCTACGCCCGTTAGAGCTGACCAAACAGGGGAGACTGCTAGAAGGATGGATTTTGGCTCAGAAAAAAGCAAGTCTCATAACTTATTTTCTGTACTAGTTATGACAAATTCAACAGAGGCAAGTTATTGTATTCATGAATACCAATCTTTTAAGTCCTAGAATTACATTTCTTATACATTTCCTTGCAATAGGTATACTTGAAAAAAATATTGCAATGTTAGCCTATGGAGCTAAGTACCTACATTGGTGAAATATGAAATGGGCTGTTTTTTCCTCACCAGGGCATATAAAACATCTTTAATAAGGCCCCCCCCCCCCACCCCTGGGACACCTTGGGGTGCCATATATGTAAACATAAGGTAGATTATCACTTTTAAAGAGCCCATACCACCAAAGTCGAATTTGCATACAGTTTACTTTTAAAGAAAGCCTGCAATGAAAGGTTGCCTTTAATATGACAGCAAGCATACAGCAGTGCACACATGCCAGTGCAGGAAACCTGCTGGGCCTCTAAACCTCTAGTCCCTATTAATCAATCAATCAATCAACCAAGATTACTTTATTCAGCATGAATACAATACCATAAAGGTAAAGTTAAAAGGAACATCACAAAAAGGATTAAAACCGGGCTAAAACATGTGCAATAGATTCACAAATAGGGCCACTTCTCCAGTGTCAATCTTCTTAGGGGTCTTGTATAAATTGTCCTGGGTTAGAGTGGGTCAGCGTGGGTTTGATGGCGGGTTACATATAAAATCAATCATATAGGTGCACGAATAATTAATTCATTTAGACTGAGAAGTTGCCCACCCCTACACAGTTCATTCTTAAAATTACTATCAAAGAGGTACTACAACCATGTATATTTACCCCTTGCCTCTTGTATTTCTGAGTCTCACAGCCGACCTTAAAAAGTTTACAATACAAAAAAGTGTTAAAACCTCTGTGGACAGTTTCAGAAACAATAGGGCCTCCTTTGCCTGCTTGCCCCTATTATATACTTGGGACTTCTGGTAGTTTGAAACCCCTGGTCATATTACATACTAGGGACTTATAGGGCCTGTCAGTGCCAATTGTATTAATCAATCAATTCTTCTTTATTCGGATATAAAGAAATATCCATAAAAGTACCAAATAAAAACAAGACAGTACATATATAAATAAGAGATTAAAAATCAGTAAGTGCATTGAACATATTAATATATATACACAGGATTATATACATAGTGCAATAGTCAATTCGACAAATCAATCATATATCAATCATAAGCCTATAGGTTCAGAGTAATAAAAGAGCAATATTTCAGGTATAGAAGCATCAAATATTAAAAATGGACACTTTGGCACATAATAATAAAAACAATAAAATTATACGGACCACATATAAATTTATTCAAATGCCAAGCATACAACCAAACTGTGTTTGCTATATTCATAGAGGCACGGGAGCGAATAGCCAGTGTCAGGAAGGTACTAACACGGAATGTTAAATTGTCCCCATTGAGCATGACAATCTCCCTATATGCTTCCCTAAAATCGGTAATGTTGTGATCCTTGAAATAGGGAATTAGCAGCTGCTTACTATATATTTGGTAAAAAGCACAGAAAAATAAAAAGTGTAACATAGATTGACTGCCACTGTTACCACAAGGGCAAAGCATTTGCTCAAGGTTAGAGTTGAAGCCTCAGGGAAAGCAAAGTATAATTTAAGGTACCAGCCCTAAGGCGGAAGAGCAGGCTTCATTCGCAGCTATTAGTCGCCTTTAAGAGATGTCAAGCTGGAGATTTTTTAGGGGGGCCTTCTACACCTAGCATACTTATATACCTGGCATCTGAGGGTTTCAAAATTTCACGCTCATGTCTCAAGTTGCCATAGTAAGCGTACAGGGACCCTGAATAATCTTTTTATTAATGCCTGTCATATTTTCTGGATCTGTAAAAATATGTGACCGATTTACAATACTCAGGCTGGTCTTGACCATGGTATGTCTCCACCCTTATTGCAGTTAAGACAATCCACTATGATATCCCTGGTTATCGAAGCTGCTGAATTTTGCCATACTTTCATCCAGAAGATCACTGGGCAGGTCCTAATATAATCCTCACTAAATGATAATTTTAGCTCATGATGGCAAGCAAAAGAAGGAGAACTTATTGGTTTCCCCAAAACTCTCAGACAAAATCTATTTTCTTCTCCCTGAATGTTGTTACAATTTACATGACCCCAGATTTCTGCTCCATATGTTGCCGTAGGTAGGTACTGAGGGGCATATTAACAAGGAACAGGGAAAATTAACGCTAAGGGCGCTTAGCGCAAATTTTTTTAACGCCCGCTATCGCTGCATAATATCGCCTGGTTATTGCGTTATTAACAACGCTAACCGCCGAGGCGATAAAAAATCTAGCGATAGTGCCATTTTGGGAGGTCATAGTTGGTAATGCAGCGATAAAACTACAAGGATAGGGATATCCTAGTTGATAGCCCATGGTGGATTTAGCCGTGTAATCCACCTCCCATTGGATTACATAGCTAAATCTGAAAATTAACGGACGTAAAAAAGCAGCGTTAACCATGGTTACCACTGCTTTTTTTGTCTCTAACAGGGTTAGTGTGAAGCTTGATAATAGGAGAAATGTCGCTTAGTGACATTTCTCCTATTATTTTTCACTGGAACGCCCACTTTGCATCTCATTAGAGATGTAAAGGGAAGCGTAGTGAAAAAGGTTGCTAACATGCAATTTTGCATGTTAGCACCCTGTTGTTGATAGGCCTATATTTTTATCTCTGCTTCTTTAGCTTTTAAAGCCAAAAAAGCAGAGATAAAGCCCTTGATAATATGCCCCTGAGTTTTGTATATTTTCAACAGGGGAAGCACTACCTCAGTTCTTCTTGGTTGTGGTAGACAAAAAATCGAGTTGGTAGCTTTTCGAAATTTACTCCTGCTATGAGCCAAATGGGCAGCCCAGGAGCCATGATCTGAAAATACCAAGCCCAAATATGGGAAAGTGCACGTGCATAACGATTTTTCTTAACCAGAATGAATTACATTTGCAGAATATTTTTTGGGTCCGCAACTCATTAAAAGGATTTTTTTTCATTTGTGCAAAGGTCCAACTTGTTCATAAAATCCACAAAGCCCCCAACTAAAGTACGCAGTGCATTGGGTGTTCGGCCCATTAGGACCGCATCGTCTGCGTACAACAAAGCAGGTAACACGTTGCCATTAATCATTGGGACGTCCTCAGTCAATTTGGACAGATCATTATTCAGCTCGTTAATGTATAAAATGAAAAGCAGAGGGGCCAGTACATATCCCTGCCTGACCCATCTGCCAATCAAGATATTCCCTGATACTGCCCCATCCCTACTAATCCTTACCCTAGCTCCCAGGTCCCTATGTAAGTAGGCCAAAAAATATACTAAGGCCTCATCCAGCCCATACTTTAAAAGACATTGCCAAAGACGTGATCTATTTACCAAATCGAATGCTGAGGTAAGATCCATAAAGGACGGGTAAACTGGGGACTGACAAGCTACAGTATATATACCAATTATCAGATTTAAGTTAAGGCATTGCTCTACAGTTCCCAGTTTACTTCTGAACCCCAGCTGACATTTATCTCAAATGTATTCATCCTCAGCCTAGCTCCTGATCTTATTAAATAAATCGCGCCCAAGTATCTTTAAAGTGTTATCAATCAAGGAGATCGGTCTGTAACAACTTAGGTTCGACCTATCTCCTTTTTAAAAAATTGAGGCTATGATGCTAGATGACCATGTGCTAGGGATGTGGGAGTTTGTTAAATTATTAAAAACATTAAGCAATAGCCGTGCCCTGAATTCTGGTTTGTACTTAATAAGATCGAAATAGAGCCCATCTGGACCAGGGGCCTTATTGCCTAAACTTTGCTCAAAAGCATCTTTAACTTCAATTAAGGATATCTGGACTTATGTAGCAGCTTGAAGATCTATGTGAAACTCATTCTGAGCAGAAGCTGTATATATTTTGGAAAAATGAGCTACCTAGTCTTCACTTGTTATATTACAGCTTAGAGGACTTAGATAATGACCCATAGATCTCAAATCTTTGAAAGATTGCCAAAAACCATTTGTATTTTTTAAATTCGCCGCACTGGTCAAATTAGCCCAAATCTCCTCCCAGACAAATTCCAGCTAGAGAGGAGTTCCCTGATGGGATTTGTATGTCTGTCACAAAATTAAAAAGTTTGGCAATAATCATATTTGGTACACTTAAGAAATAATTGTTATAAAAATTAACAAAACAAATGGATACCCTCCGAGTATATATCAAGGCTTGGAAGTTTGGACTATTAGTAGAAATATTTTTGATACTTCCGCCTGATAAAGTGTTGACCCAAATAGAAAGGCCACCCGAGGGTCGCTGATATGCAGGGACTGATGCACAAACGTTGAAACACTGAAAACCCTCAAGGTATAGATCCCCTGTAGCCCAGGTCTTCTGGAACATTAAGATGTCAAATTTGTTTACCAGGTTAACCCAATCCTCATTGTTTACTTTAGAGGCCAAGCCGGCGACATTCCAGCTTAACACCTGCAGGTTATGATTGGAGAGCAAAGAGACATAACTTACCAAGGGGGCTAACACAGATATAGTGAGGGCCAATACAGTGGCCGAAGATATACGGGGCAGTCAATCAAGTCTGTCTAGGTTAGAAAGCGGGTTAAACCTGTTTTGTAATGAAAATGGTAAAGTGACTGATAGAATGTTAAAATTAATAGGTTTTTAAAAATTACCAAGAGGCAATGATCAAATGTCAGTAGGAATTATGCTCTCTTACACTTATAGATTTGACCAATTGCAGCCGCCGGAAATTAACAACGACACAGTCTCCTTCTATAGTCTTATTTGAGGGGCCAACCCAGCCAACCCTGCGCACCATCAAAATATCACTGACTTTTTGCATACCAAACCCCTTATGTTTTACCAGCCAGTTAACAATCTTGTTGCATAATCGATCCCAGGACTTTGGCTGATTTTCCCTTAAAGGGGGAACCCCTGCTAAGACCAAAACATAAGGGCAGGCCTCAGGTGGTACATTTTAGACATATTTTCTTGGGTCAGCAGGTCGGCTATCATTTTTGTTCGGAGCAGTGTCCATATTCTGGGGCTTCTGTATTTGGCTGATATAATTTACAGGGGCTGTACTGGGAATAGGGGCAGTTCGTCGGCTAGTGATATATTAGAAGTACCTGGGTGTGAGTCATTCCCATAATGGGCAGAAAACTCTGAAAAAAGTACAAATCTCATGAGGCCCAGTTAACATAGGCTGCACAGCAGTTAAAATCGTTTGTAGTGTGCTAGGAATTACTAAGAATAGGTCCCTTCTGAACCTGTGATTTGTAAGACAAATTCGGTACATTAATATGCAAGCTAGACTTGTTAACAAGTGATTCTAAGCGATCCAGGTGCTTTCAAAGTAAGGCAAAATTCCTGTCAACAAGTTCCTTAACACGCTCAGACACAGTGTTTACAATAATGTCAATGGCAGCGTCTCCAAAAGTGAAATTGTTGAAAAGTGATAGTGTGGACTCCGTCTGAGTTTGGGTGTGAGTTAAATAATTAGGCATGGCTGTCGACTTTGAGGCAACAGTGTGAGAATTTGGCCTGGCATATGATGTTCACTATTCTAGTGTGTTTTCAACAACAATATCTCAATTGGATTCAATGAAGAGGCAAGTATATATGTATGCACAAAACATTACGAGAACACGGAAAAAAGGAAGAGAGACTTTGGATTTCAGTTTTAGAAAGTGCATGTAGCATCATCTTTTTAGGAACACGTTTCATACAGGACAGTTGTAGCAGCACTGTAGGCATAAAATGCGGTGGCAACCCAAGGGGGCTTTGTGCACTGAGTTTTAGTGAAGCAAAGGGTGACGGCCTGAGTGACAAGTGGGTGTACACAGTGAAGGGCGCAATGTGGCAAGGTTTTGTGCATTCATATATACTTGCCTCTTTACTGAATCCGATTGAGATATTGTTGTTGAAAACACATGTTCACCCAGATCTCAATTCGGTCTATGGGTTATACTCCTGTCGCTTTACCCATTATTCTAGTGGGCACCTTGCACCAGTCCAAATGACCCTTATTGATGGTAGGTTTAAGACAACCTTTATAGAGCTATTCTAATAGTAGCTGAGAGAGCAGCCATCAGGCTAAGTCTTGAAGGAATGTAAAGCAGCTTGTTTTACCAATCTATAACCTCTTGAATGATCAACTGAAAGAGCACCACGCCAGGCATATATATAAAATATATGTATTTATTCTAAAACACACCACTCTAGTCTCTTTATGAGGGTAGATGCAAAGGTACAATACAAGAACTTAAATAGCACAAAGTAATTTAGCACAGTACACGTTTTGCCCTTGGGGGCTCACAAACCATATACTAAGAAAGTGGTATGATTACCGCTCTTAACACAGAGACCAGGCCTAGAGCATGTAGAACCGTGGGGCAACCAGGAACCACCCAAGGTAGGGATGCAGTAGACCCACGGTGGTCGCGTGCAGTGTCTAAACACAGCCGCAAATCACCATTGACTTCTGTGGAGAAAGTATGCGCAACAGTTTTAAAGTTTAAGGACAATTGGGAGTGGCCTACGGTAAAACCCTTTCAGGACTGGACACTTTGAGAGTCAAGACCCACGGGAGCACCGAAATACTCGTGTTACCTCACCCAGGGAAGCCATGTGCATATGTGTCATTTTGTGTCGGGTTTCGTCGTCAATTTCAATGGAGAGCTGCAATGAAGTGCTGCAGGCGTCCAGGTGAAGAGTGTCCGGATGGATCGGAGATCTGAAGAACCTGAAAGCAGAGGGGACAGAGTCTTGGTCACTAGCCAGTGACCAGGGTGGCGACAAGAAGATGCCAACCGATGTTGAGTGTTTTAAGGTGAAGTAGGTGAAGTTTGACTCTTCAGCCACGAGGTCCAGGAGGCGCCGATGACAACCAGGAGCTGGATTCAAGCTGCCCACGTCAGATGTTGAGTGCTGCAGCATTGGTATCCGGATCAGACCCAACAAGCCTTGGCAACAGCAACCCACTCAAGAAAACAAGATTGGCTTCGGTGCAAACCAGCAAGGTCTGACAGACTCACCCTTTGGAGGAGATTCAAGGCACATCTGGAGCAACCAGGAAAGCCCAACAAACAAAGGATTTACCTTCATGGGGACCCACCAGTCAGCGGACTAGGGATCGCGAAGGAGCATCGAGCAGAAATGCCAAAGGCAGGCCCATGGAACACTCCTGGAGTGTAGGCCCACAATCTTCGATGCAAAAGGTGCTCAGGGCTTGGACTACAAGTAGCCCAATGCACAACTTTGGGAAAGCTCAGGAAGTTGATGCACTAGCAAATGTGCAGGATGTCCAGGAGTTCTGGTCCCATGTCTCTCGTGATAGCTATAGGTCTCAGCTTCGCTGTGGACTCGTGTCAGCCTCGGAGATGTCTGGAAGTCTGTGTCCTCTGTCGCAGATTCTTCCGGATCCATCGGGAGCCTTTGGAAGTGCAGACCGGCAAGATGCTTTTTTGGTGCCTGTTTGAACAGGAGAGTCACTCCTTGACCCAAGGGAGATTTTTTCTGTCTTCCAGTCGAAGGTCCAAGATTTATGTTTCAGAGTTTCGTCCAGAGTAATCTAAAGTCTTAGTGACTGGGTTCCTATACTTATACTAAGTTTAGGGGTTGAACTAACTCCAGGGTCCCACCTGTGGGAGGACCTGGGGAGGGGGTGGTTACACCCTTTCCCCTTTGTCCAGTTGCGCACCAAAGCTGGGGCTGAGTGCCCCAGCAACCGGTTTGAACAGGTAAATGCATGGGACAACTTGTGTGCCCCAGGCAGTGTCTGAAAAGCATTCACTGAATGCAACCCACCCTGCCCCAATACACTAAAACCTGTCCAGGGAGGTGCTGGAACCTCCCTGGACTGGAAACCTATTGTCCAGGCCTATCCTGCCGGAGTTTCGTCCAGCAGCAGGTAGTCGGGGGGATAGGATTCCAAAGTGTTTGACACCAAACACGACATGTTTTGATAAAGCCATTCCAAAGTTAGCATTAACCGCGAGGATTATAATGCACTTAAGAGTATATGGTATGGCTATATCATAGAACAGCTATAAGGAAGGGATTCCGAAAGCTGCAGTGGGGCTCATCTCATGCTAGGGTACCCTCTCACACAAAACCAAGCACTCTGCCTTCAGGATTGTCAAGGCCTGCCATAGGAGAGACTTATAGGCTTATATGTGTCTATATATACAGGTAGATATAGGTATACTATATCTAAGTAAGGGGTGCTTACACCACCTTATATTGCACATTTTATATTTTGAAAGTAACATAGTGCATGACATACTTTTCCATATACATATCCCCCAAAAAATAATCTGTGGGACCAAAATGTTCTCATGTACATTTCATGCATAAATTACATTTCAACGCTCTAATGTACATTTATTGCCTTAACCATCATATTAAGGTGATATTAAAGTACATCATTTTACTATAAAGTGCTAATATGCAATTATTGCACTAGCCATCACATTAAGTCAAACATAAAGTATGTCAATTTACAATAGTAGTGGCACTTCTGTTTTTAGGATCCCTAATAACATTTTTATTACGTGAGAATACCTGTGTGCCAGATAGTACAGTAGATCTACCTTGTTGCATCAAACATTTTTACAACTGCCATTAAAAATTTGACTCAGATAAAGACATGATTAATGCCTGACGAGCAGCTCTAACCCTGCTCTTCAAGAAATAAGGTTTCAAAAATGACTGGTGTGTAACGGACTATTTGCAGTATTTGCAGTAGTCACATTCACCCTACGGTCCGCAATTCATTTGTTGAGCATGAGGCTCTGGTTGCTTCCCCGATCTACTGAGGTATAATCTTCGTCCACAACTGAGGGGGTAAGTTGAGGAATTGTGGATCCCAGGGACATACACCTCTCAGTTAGTTCTATTTCAGTACTGGCAATATTGACAACCCTCTCCAGCATACTGTCTATGGAGTCTGAGGCAGAGGCACGCATGGTAGGTATATATTTAGCCATTACAGAGGATACACAGGGGCAATTGTGGCCCTTACTCCACTCACTCACTCTCCAGTGGATGTCGCAGATAATGATGACTGTCAGAGGAGCCCAGCAGGCCTTTTGAGCACCTCCTGAGCTCTGAAACGGCGTCAGCGGCATGCGTCCCATTGTGGGTGCAGGGAAGTGCAGTTTGTTCAATCCCCCATGACGGCGATGACTCTGGTGGCGTGGCAGCACCCGGAACAACAAAGCAGCAAACGGGTACATTTTTCACGAGCTCCCACGCTGCGGGAGCCCGGCAGGCCTTTTGAGCGCCTCCTGAGCTCTAAAACTGTGTCAGTGGAATACACACCGCAGAGGGTGCAGGGAAGTGCAGTTCATTCAATCTCCCGTGGCGGCGATGACTCCTGTGGTGGTGGCAGCCCCCGGAACAACAGAGCAGCAAACGGGTACATTTTTCACGAGCTCCCACGCTGCGGGAGCCCGGCAGGCCTTTTGAGCGCCTCCTGAGCTCTAAAACTGTGTCAGTGGAATACACACCGCAGAGGGTGCAGGGAAGGGCAGTTCATTCAATCTCCCGTGGCGGCGATGACTCCTGTGGTGGTGGCAGCCCCCGGAACAACAGAGCAGCAAACGGGTACATTTTTCACGAGCTCCCACGCTGCGGGAGCCCGGCAGGCCTTTTGAGCGCCTCCTGAGCTCTAAAACTGTGTCAGTGGAATACACACCGGAGAGGGGGCAGGGAAGTGCAGTTCGTTCAATCCCCCATGGCGGCGATGACTCCTGTGGTTGTGGCGGTCCCCAGAACAACAGAGCAGCAAACGGGTATGTTTTTCACGAGCTCCCCAGTGCCAATCGTAACTAAATCAACTTATCATAACTAAACTTCCCAGCAAGGTAGGACTACCTTCAGCAGTGACAGTGGGCCCACATCAGTGCACACATGCAAGTGCAGGAAATATGCTGGGCCTCTAAACCTCCTTGCCCTAATGTTACTAGGGACTTATATGTAGTTTGAAACCCTGGCCCTATTATCTAATAGGAATATACAGATGTCTGTCATTGCCAATACAACCATACCCAAGTATCATACTTTTAACACAGAGCACGGGCCCTGGGTCCATTTAGCAGAGCCCAGGGCATAGTCAGAGTCAGAGTCAAGAAAATCAGCATCTAGTGGTAAAAATGGAGAGCAAAAAGTGAGAGGGATACTGCAAACTGGTCCTGATTTCTCACACAGCCAATGCATAATTCCTACACTTGGAATTTAGAGGCATAGGAATGTTGATGCATCTCAAGCTCTGCTGTACGCCTCATGAAGATGCTTCACTTTGAGAAAAGTCATTAATACCACTGCATCAGTTTTTCAGGGGATTTCAGGTGGGAACGGCTACCTTGCATACAATTAGAACTAGCGTGACACAGTCAGTTCCAAAGAAGGAAAACTAATGCAGGTCAACGAAAAGTAGTGCATCTGAATAGATACATCACCTTGTAAATATGGAGCAAAGAAAGCTCTGTTGCAGCGTAAAAATAAATGGCACGGCGGCAGCACAAGCTTCTCGTAGATATGCCCCTTAGTGGCTACTTTAGTAAACATACTGGAGCCAAATGTGAATAGTTTTTAATTCCTGCGAATACCAGTGTAACTGCTATACCAGGGTGAAGACAGTGTAGAAACTGTCCTTCCTATATGTTGGAGAACCAGGACAAAAATGGGTGTGTGTGACAGCCAAACTTCTATAGTTATTTCAGTCATCGTGTGTGCTATGTTTTAACTTAGTATGCATAATGTGTGTGTTCACTGTATTCTTAGAATTTAGAATTTTATTTCTTTAGTTTGGAATCTTTGATGGCAGTTGACTAGATGATCCGCAGCACTTGGAAGTGCTACTGCTGGCTGGTGTTTCAGTGTTGGAATAAAGCCAGTTTATTTAGCACTTTTGCCTTGGACCTTACATTACAAGATTGGCGACGAAGATGGGATAAGGGGCCAGATGTACAAAAAAGTCTGTTTGCAATTTACTAAATGCAAATGTTTGCATTTCGCAATTAGGAAATCGCAAACAGCTATGCAAAACAGTGTCTCAGGCACTGTTTGCGATTCCCAATGGGTCGCAAATGGACCTGCCTCACCAATATTCATGAGGAGGTCGCAATTTCCGACCCATTGGGAATGGATACGATCATAGGGATGGTGGCCTACTGGTGTCAGCAGACCACCATGTTTGTGATTACTTTTTAAATAAAGCAATATTTATTTTTGTAATGCAGACCATTTCCTTAAAGAAAAACAGGATGCATTACAAAAATAAAATCAACATTTTTCTTTTCATTTTTTAAGAGTAGGCAGTGGTTCATAGGACAACTGCTTGCTCTTAAAAATGTTTGCATCCACTTTCCCTTGGGACCCCTTTCCGTTTGCGAATGGGTTACAGCCTTCTCTACGGAGTCGGTAAATTATGAATGTTTTGTAACTGTATTATGGTCGCAAAACATTCATACATACCAGTGCTATTCGTTATTAGGAAGGGACGCCATAAAAAGCCCCTTCCTAATGCCGAACCACAAAATGTGATTCAGTAACAAGTTATCGAGTTGCATTTTGCCTTTTGTACATGGCAAAATGCAGTTTACCAATCGCAAAAGGCCCGGTGGGCTGTTTGCGACAGGTAAAATACTTCCTATATTCGGCCCAAGATCTTTTTGGGGCTTTCCGAATATTACACTAAGGGCCAGATGTATCAAAGGGTTTTACCCATTCTGTGTCTATGGGGAAATGTGTTGATACATATGGCCCTTAAGTATGTAGAAATTTTGCACACGAAAATGTTAATATCAGACAATGATTAAATATAAATCTAAATGTGTTTGAAGTAAGGAATCCAAAGAAACTTTAATGACATAAAAATGCTATAGCTAATGCCCTAACCTTGATTTGTTTGGATCCTGAGTTGGTAAGCAATATGACAACAGATGCCAATAAGAAGGGCCTAAATGTTATCCTAATGCAGAAGAGCAGTGGTGGGAATGGAAGTCACCAGACCCTTCGCCTCACATGCCTTGAACCTAGCTGAAGAGAAGTACTCTGCAATTAAGAAAGAGACGTTAGTTTGTGTGTGTGGGTATTAGAATAATTCAGGTCATTCATTTGGGGTAAACAATGTGCACTGCGTGCAGACCACAAAACTTTGGTGAAACTACTAACCACTGAGGGTATGGTTAAAACTTCGATGTCCATGAGGTTGCAAGATTTCATTTAAAGTGTTGAATACATTCCAGGAAGGAAGAATGTGACCAGAAACGTTTATCTAGACTGCCCCTAGACATTAAAGAAAGACTGGAGTATGATTGGGTTGATTTTCATAATGTTTTAATACACGATCCTGGTATGCCTGCTATTAATGAAAAAGAATAGCAAGCAGAGTATCTGAAAGATTCAATTTTTGCAAAAGACTATCAAGTATGTGTTATATGGTTGGCCAAAAAAGTATGCCCTGAGCCCCACCTTGAAATACATGGGAAGTTAGAAAGGAATTGACAGTGAATGGGCTTTGTCTAAAAAGGGGGGCTAAGGTGGTACCCCCAGATACCTTAAAAATTAACATTATTAAATTGTGCCATGAAGGTCCTTATGGTATTGTTGAGATAAAAAAGATGTTCAGATGTGGTTTTGATGGCCTGGGGTGTATGTGAGTATGGAGTAGTTAGTAAGGAACTGTATAGCTTCTGCCAATGCTGATAAATCCTTGGCTACCTTGCGACCGAATATGTGTGAACCATTGGTCCCTAACAAAACGTGGGATATTGCAGCAATTTACATTATGGGTCCTATGGAAGCCCAATCCAAGTATATCATTGCAATCATAGATGGTTTGTCAAAATGGCCTGTGTTCAAAGTAGTAAATAAAATTGATATTGGTTCTGTGTTAAACTTCATAGACAGAGTGTTTGTGAATTAGGGGTTACCTGTGCATGTCATACATGATAATGGGGTACCATTTACTTATAACTACTCTAAATAATTTTTTCAGAGGAGGAATTGAATACTGTACCATAGCTCTCTATAATCTCAGCAGAAATTACAGGATTGAGCAATTTAATAGGGTGCTCAAGGGTGTCATTCAACCTGCTAATAGCGAAATGAGACTGGGGACGGCGAGTGCAAAAATGCTGCAGACTTACATACCTTTGGTCAATGGTATGCTAGGTGTTTCCCCTTTGTTGAAGTTATGTGTTGTAGAAGTGCCAGAACTAAAAGTTATTCTGATTGGTTGGTGAACTCAATGAATAATAATGTATCCGTGGACGAGGTAAGAAAAAATATTATTAACGCTCAATTCAAATATAAGGAACAAAGGTATTCTTGTAAAGGCTCTGCAACTGCGAATTTGAAGATAGGAATGTGGGTAAAAGTAAAGAAATCGAGGAAGGTCAATATGCTGCACCTTTAAAGACTGTCAAAGTCCTTCGTAATACTGTTCAGCTAAGTGATGGAAAGGTGTGCAATTTGAAAAGAATAGCATTCTTCCTCTACGCCGACGATATTCTCTTGTACCTGACAAGGCCGCGTAGGTCTATCATGGCAGCGCTCGGCATCCTCGCAAGCTTCGGTCGAAACTCGGGGTTCCGGGTGAACTGGAGCAAATCCAACCTTTATGTGCTGCACGGAGACCCCCCGAGACTCCCAACCACCTGCCCCCTGACTGTGGCAACAGACGGCTTTCAGTATTTGGGGGTCTTCATGTCCACAGATAAGACGTTGCTTTATGAACGCAATCTACTCCCGCCTCTCAGACGGCTCCAACGAGAAGCTCAGTCATAGCAGAAGCTGCCACTGTCGTTGTTAGGCCGAGCGGCCCTCTTTAAAATGGTGGCGCTGCTGAGGTTTCTCTACGCGCTGCAGAATTACCCTGACTTGTTACCCAACTCATACTTTGTAGCAGTGGAGGCGGCGCAGCGGAGCCTCTTGTGGGCCGGTACACCTAGAATTGCCCTTCACAAACTCACGCTGGGGTGGTACGACGGCGGGATAGCTCTCCCCAACATCCGCAAATACTATTGGGCGGCTCACCTATCAGCTATAAACCAAGGGACTTACAGTGCCGGGGATGACCCCGGGTACAACATGGACAGATGGCTACACCCAGGGGGGAACTACGAGATCGCGCTTTACTCTAAGCTGGGAAGACACCACCTCACCGGACCGACCCAACACTCAGTGCAAATATGGCACATTGCCCAGAAAAAGCTAGGATGGTCTGATGTCCTCAGTATGTCCACACCTCTATGGGCCTCCGAAAAGCTTGGTACCCTAGGGCGTACCAAAGGTTTCCGCAACTGGGACCTGATAGGAATCTCGCAAGTCAGGGACCTCTTGGGACCGAAGGGAATCCACTCGTTTGCACACTTACAAGAAACATACGATTTGGCACACACCGAACACTTCCGATACCTACAGGTGCGGCACTCCCTACTGGCGAACATTCCATCAGATACTGTTCTTCCTCAGGCCTCCCCACTGGAGGACAGATTGCTAGATGGTCACATCACAGAACATGCTATCTCCCTCACATACAAAAAGTTAATCAACAATACCCCAGACACCCTCCTTCCCCTGAAAGCAAAGTGGGTCGCAGACGGGCTAGAGATAGATGAGGAAGAATGGTTGTATGCTCTCGCCTCACCGCGGGAAGTAGCGATCTCGGCCCGATTAAGGTTAATCCAGCTGAAAATCCTTCACAGGGTTTACGTCTCAAGTACCAGGCTGGCAGCGATGGGGAGAGGGGGAGAGGGGCTCTGTAGACGGGGCTGTGGAGGGACAGGTACCTTCTTCCACACACTCTGGGAATGTTCAAAAGTGCAAGGGTACTGGAGACGGGTGGTACACTGCATGCAGGAGGTTTGGGACGTTGAAATCCGTCTGGAGGCCAAGAGATGTCTCCTGAACATTTGGGAACCCACAGACTTGTCGTCCAGAGGGAGAATTTGGGTGACTCTTGGGCAAATGGTGGCAAAGAGAAATATTGCGAGACTGTGGGGTGCCCCCACTCCACCAAAACTGAGGGATTGGCAAAGCGATATGGATTGGTGCATGCTGCAAGAAAAGACGGTATACACAGCAAGAGGATGCCCCCGTAAATGGGGGGAAATCTGGTCAAACTGGAACGAATTTAGGGGTTATATATGTGAGCCTCCCCAAGTCCCACAGGATGGCCCCGAAGACATAGACTAATCCGTTTTTCTTTCCCTGTTGAGCGTTACATACCTGCACTGTGCCTTGCAAAGTATTTCTGGTGCTGAACAGACTCTAGTCTGACGCAACTCACTGACCACCTTATTCTCATACCTGACAGGGGGGGGTTGTTGATTGTTGGGGGTTGCAAAACAAAAAACCCTGTTCTACTGCACTGCATCCTGCCAAATATTTCCTGTTTCACTACATGTGCTGACAAGCGCCCCTTCAACATCATTGGTTGCGCCACCGGGCCCCCGGGATGCCGGTTCCAAGGCTGTGTACCCATGAAGATCGCTTCCTACTGATTGCACGTGACGCTGCCGGCCTCCGGGTTGTAGGCGTAATAGCAGTGTACTGAATATGCAATGCAATAAAGCAGTTTGAACACCAAAAAAAAAAAGAATAGCATTCTTTAAAGGGGAATTACTAGTAGGGAGTTTGTGGACTGGGTTGAATCAGAATAAATGGAACCACAGATACATCAAATGCATAAAAAGAATGAGTAATTTATGGAGGAATCAGGCAGGGATGCTCAATTGAAGAGGTTCCTCTGGAGTGTGATTAGCAATACTATTAAGAGATTCCTCAGTTTGATGAACAGGAGCCCTGTTTACGGGACGACATAAAAGAGAAAAGTAACAACAAAAGACTGAGATGTAAACCAAAATGGCATGCTGACTATATATCTGAAGAAAGGAGAGGAGTTTGCTCTTGAATGTCAGTTAGGGTCCAAATGCTTTTTGGGTCCACAACTGTCCATTGGTACTTCTATTCTTATACCCTATACATTGTAATGTTATTTCATTTTGTATATTATTAATGGTTAATTAGCTATAATGTTGTATTTAATATATTTTTTTGTCTTTTAAAGGAAGATGTGTTATGTTATAACGTATTATGCATAATGTGTGCCCACTGCGTTGTTAGAATTTAGAATTGTATTTCTTTAGTTTGGAATCAATGGTGGCAATTGACTGGAGGATCCGGCGCAGCTGCCAGTGAGGGTGCTGGCTGGTGTTTCAGTGTTGGAATATACAATTTTCCTGTTTGGAACTGTCGGGGAACAACCTTGCTAGTCACGAAGAGGTCATTGAATTTTAGTTTAGCCGCGATAAACTCCTGTCTTGAGTGTTTGTTTCAAAAAAACAAAAGTAAATACTGTTGGCAGCACTTTTGGCACAATGATTGCCCCATCCGTGATGCCAGGGATCTCTAAGTACACCAAGCAGTCTTCAGCCAGGAGGTGATGGGCTTTATTGGCCTGGTCAGATTACAGACAATCCAAAATTTTCTAAATTACCCCCTTGAGTTTTTTGAGAATAAACTCATGCTTGAGGATTTTATTTTTGAAAAACAAAAAAATCTTTTCCTGACAGGTACATCAAACATGGTCCTCAGTTGGCAAAGTTTAATTGCCTTTAATGTAGAAGCAGCTCCACTGAAGGCAAAGAGATGCCCACCTACATGGTTGGGATCTCTAAGTGAGGTACCAGGAAGGCAGGGGTGAAAGTGATGGCCTCTGAAGACCATGCTGCTTGGCAGACCACCAGCTAAACTCTAAATGATCCCTTCAGTCTGTTGGCGCTATGGATAAAGGAACAAGGATTTTTGAAAATTTGCCCTAAAATACTCATGCTCTTGTCATGTTCAAAAGGAGAAAAGCAGCATCGGATACCGGAGTTAGAACATGGACCCGGGTGGGTGGAGGCTTGGACTTGCCCCTCTCATGCTCTGTAACTGGCAAGAATCAGCTTCTTCTCCTGCCTTCAGATAGCAGGGGTATTCCGAATTAGTGTAGAGCGCATCACTGATGCATGGGGCCTGGCGGCAGGACATTTCCGGATTGGCCCAGTAAACATCCGCTTTAAGTAGGTTCTTGAGATAAAAAGTCTGTGTTATAATACACTTTTACATTGAAGAGGGAAAAAGGCTACGGGGCAGATTTACAAGCCCTTTGCGTCATTTTTGCGCCGCTGTTGCGTCACTTTTTGTGACGCAGCAGCAGCGTAAAAATACGGCCCATTTACAATTTGACGCATCTAGGAAGATGCTTCACGTTGTACAGCCCCGCGTCACATTATACCTGTGTCAGGTGTTATGTATGCAGGGAGGGCGTTCTAATGTAAAAAATCCTCGTAGAAGTGACGCAGTGAAATCTACAAGATTTCACTGCGCCACTTCTAGGACACCACTGCGTCAACTTCTTACCCCTGCATGCAGCAGGCGTAAGGAGTGACGCAGCACAATGAGTATAGGCCTCACCCTGCATTGCTGGAGTTGCGTCGTGCTTGCGACACAACTCTAGCAATGCGTGACTTTTGCATCAACCGATGTGTCAGAATTTCTGACACATCTGTCGATCCTTGCTCCATGGTGCACCGTATTGTAAATACGGCGCATCCATAGTGGCGCTGGGGTTTCTCAGGATGGTGCAGGAAAAGTGGCGCATCTTTACAGATGCGTCACTTTCTTGTAAATTTGCCCCTTGGTTCATTGGAGGACATCTTACGTTAAACGTGCGTATTTTCATTGATAATAATGAATAATCTACTGCTTTGTAAATTAAACATCTTGTTTTGTCGTTTTGATCTGCTTTATTCAGCAGTCACTTTGTGTATTATCAGACAGTAACAGCGACATCTACTGTGCATGAAATTAGACTATCTGCAAAATGATCTTAAATTGAAGTCATCTGCTTGATGATGATATTTTCTAACATTTGCCCCTGTGATCTAATCTGAACACCGTCGGTTTACACGTGCATGTCCGTAATAAAGAATGAATTAATATGTATCTTTTATTAATTACGTTATTTGTCATGCAGAAAGTATACAACTTATAGCATCATAGCTAAGAAAAGCATTTCCGTATACAAAGATGACGCTGAACAGTTGGGTCCTTAAACTGGAACATTAAAACATGTTTGCATTCCAAACTATGAACATGCCCAGACAATTTTAAACACATAAAAATACCTTCAAAGTAAATATTACTCATCCCCGACTCATTTCAAAATTCACAAATAGCACAGGACTTGAAAATTTACAGGCACACCGCCCTTTTTCAAAAATCTCCTCAAAAGTCCACTTGGGATTTTCGATATGGAGCTAACATCAACCAATTTATCAAGCTGTACATTTAAGGGCAGTATCTAACAAGCTTGTCAAAGCCAACTGGTCAGCATTGGATGCCAACCTTTTAGCTATGCCAAAACGTATTTCTTTTTTTACATAATATTTGTACACCTTTGTTACAAACGCTATTAGAACATTGGAATGTTGGGAGCCCCATTGAAAACAATGGAGTGCTCTGGGCTTATAATGGCTGGTATAAGCCTGGAGCTCCAACATTCCAATGTTTCTTTGTTCACAGCTCTGGCTGTGGACAAAGGCTTCAGGGAACCTGAGGGGATTCCATGCCCCTCACGCTCCCAAAAGGCTTTGTTTTTTTTGATAGAACATTCTGTCCTCTAGTGACAGAATGTTCTAATAGCCTTATAGCCCTTCGTAGATGGGCTATACCGCTATTAAAGTCCCTCTCCCTTGTTAAAGGCCCTCGCCTTCGGCTCGGGGCCTTTAACGCTGGAGAGGGCCTTTAATAGCTGGTATAGCCCTCTACGGCGGGCTATAAGGCTATAGTAATGGCCGTAAGTGCATGCATAACCAAGCTCACAAACAATCTGTCATCTGAAAAAGAAAATTGTAGTAAAGTTATACAAAAAGAAATGGCCACCTGTTCATGCCTATGGGAGTCCCTTTTTGTGCACAGGTAGTCATATTAGAATTGTATTGTAGTAAACTAAAAAACATTGAAGGATTGCCACCTATCTTTAAGCCTGCACATGTACATATTGGGCGCCATCTTTGAATGCTTTTCATGGAAACAGAATCATTGAAGGGGGGTTGCCTATTTGTGTGACTATATATTCACTATAAGAACCAAATGCTAAAGTGCAACATGTTAAACTCTAAAAAAAACACTGAAATCCGTGCCTATTTTTTTTAAAAAGTGCAAGAATCTTGTCAGGAGGCCACTGCCTCTTGTACCGCACATTATCCCTGCTATGCTGCCAATATTAGTAACAACACAACTACTAACTGTCACACTTCTACAAGTGTGACAATTCGGACTATTTCAGGCCTACAAAGCTATGAGAACGGCTTTGGCGGCATGTAATAGTAATTTTTAATATAGATAGACAGCGCCACCTTGTGGCAGACTATCACAAGTGCAGTTGTTGACAATTGAGTGATGCTAATGAGCCCTGAAACCACAGGCTCAAATTAAGCACTAACTGAAATTCACCAGTTTACTGAGCTAACTAGAAGTTGTGCTGCCAACATGCCTAGTGTTATCATGATATATGTCATCTGCATTGTTATCAGTGACATCAATAATGCTGTTATTGATCATGTCATGAGTGATGCGATCTTTGATGCCTTAAGCAGAGCATGGTGGGGCCGGGCAGCAAGGAAGCTGTGTTGCTGGTGTGGCCATCCATGCCGCAGACAAAGGGGTTTCAATGATTTATGGATTCTCCTCTCCTCAGTCAGACAAGAAATTAAATTATGACATGACTGTGTGTTATGCATGTTTGGTCTATAAAAGTAGCCCAAGGGATGAGTCTGGATACTACGGAGTGAGTCAATCAGGTGGTTCAAGCAACTGAGCAGGCTCCTTACTACTATTTTGTTTTGTGCACTTTTATGGCTATTCAGCTGAATTGAGATATTAAAAAATAAATGTTTTGGATGCACTTTGCCCTAGTTTACATTAGATGCCTCTAAGGACATAACAGACGATATGTAGATATAGAGAAAAGAGGCAAACAACCTTTATAAATTCACACAAAGTTTAGGTGACTGTGGTATCTCACTTACTTGTATATGCAGAACCTGGCATGTGATGGTAACCGTGGTTGTGAAACTTGTTGATGTCACGGAGTGATGATTAGGGAAGAGCTGGGAAGATAGGAAGCAGCAGTTGCTGAGGATGGATGGGACCCTTCTTGGAGAATAAACTACATGTTAACTGATCTAATGTCTCCTGAATTTTATAGTAAACTCCTTGTTACACTGGCGACGAGGATGGGATGCATCTCTCACATGTGAGGAAGGCTTGATTTCAAGGATCTCAACATCTTATCTGGATTGGATCTGGTTTTTTTTCTGGCAACAACTGTTGACTCAACAACTTTTTTTTTTTTTTGCTGATCGTTTCAAGGCATGCTGGTATACAGTTAAAGGTTGCTGCTGTGGAGATTGAAGCCATCCAGGACATATTGAGTACATTGTCTTTATTCATCTGCTGTAAGAATGTGCCTTTTTCCAGCTGACCCAATTTATTAATGAGAACAGCTTGCTAGAAGCCTCCCAGTTTGGCTTTCGTCAGGAACACAGTACCGAGTCCGCACTCATCAAGGCCACCAAAGAAATCAGGGCGGTGATGGATCGAGGAGGCACAGCAGTGCTAATACTCCTCGATTTCCTGCTCCATTCACCTTGTCCCCTATGTTCTTTAAATGCTTTTCTTGATACTTATGTAATTTTTAACTGATGTAATTTGCAACATTATTGTCCCTCATGTAAAGCGCTCTGATTTCATCGAGTCTAGCCAGCGCTGTATAATAACTCATTAATTAAATCTGTTCCCATTTAGTACTCTTTCTCCCTTTGTCTACCTCCCCAGCTCCTAGCTTCTATCCGCTCTTCCCTGAATCTCTCACCTTGCCTGCTAGTCTGCCTAGCCCCCTGTCCTTTGTGCCCTATGACTAAGCACTCCTTCTCCCCTTGGTAGGGAAAGATCAATATTTATACTGTGGAGTCTCAGCGTCCCCGATGAGAAAGTCCACTGTGCCTAGGGAGCCACTCACAGCTGAGGTATAGTATGGCACCCCTTGCCAAAGCACTCCCTCTCCCCTTTTTGGGGAAGGAACCATTATGTAGGCTTTGGAGTCTCAGAGACCCCTCTGAGAGAGTCCACTGCGAAAAGGGAGCCTCCCACAACAGAGATAGGGAAGCGATACCACTTCCCCTTGGATCACAGCTTACAGGACTTTGGACGTTGCTTTGACTCGTCTACTGGTTTGTGTCCCCGTCGCCCTTCCCCTCCTCTTTCCATGTGATGTCCTTCACCCTTAACCTCTTCTTCCCAGCCTTCTTTACCTGTCTACTCCCCCAGCTCCTTTCCCCCTCCCCTGAATATTTCCCCTTGCCTGCTTTTCCACTTACCTTTTTGTGATTATTTTTTATCTTGACCTTACACGTGTCTATGTTGCCATGCTCTAATAACTGTGTAACCTTTGTAACGATGTAACCTGTAACTATGATCTGATGCTCATGTAAAGTGCTCTGATACCGCAAAAAATAACGTTTTTTGTGTAACATTGCCATAAAATTTCAAGGGTAAAGGCTGGTGTGCACCACTCTTAGCATACAGAACACCATAGCACCACCATATTTCTTAGCAATACCAGGGGTACCATTGATTAAATGGCAAAAACGGTGGCAGGTTTTTGAGAGGTATGGTCAAGTTTGTAGAGTATTTTAAAGTTACAAATAGAAAACAGCACTACTACTGCATTGCTTAGTGCCTGAGGTGCAGGAAGTTCTTGACCATCTTCCGGACGTTGTCGTTAAAGATTTAAATGAGCATGAAGCCTGTGTTATGAAATTTGATAAGCACCATTTACCAAGGTTATCACCATTGTAGAGCACTATCATTTTGGCCATAGAAATCAAAAGGAAGGGGAGATAGTGGAGAATGATGTCACGATTT
Organism: Lissotriton vulgaris; assembly: GCF_964263255.1. Taxonomy (NCBI): domain Eukaryota; kingdom Metazoa; phylum Chordata; class Amphibia; order Caudata; family Salamandridae; genus Lissotriton; species Lissotriton vulgaris. Next base: position 1,606,743,858 of record NC_141695.1, on the reverse strand, counting down.
TAAGAAAACTAGCCTCATTGTGTACGTTTGGTTTGTTGGTAGAAAAAAGAATAAGTGACCAAGGGACCAAGTGATGTTAGGATGCAATATTGAGAGCGTGAGGGAAGACTTGCAGCAGAAGGACAAACAGTCTTTAGACAAAGTCCTTTTAATTGCTAAAAACATTGAACACCATAAAATCTGTGGAGATCATTAAAAAAGAAGAAGGGAAGTGAGAACTATTCATTTGGTTAAACACACCTCTAAGGAAAAAGAGGGATATGCGTAGCAGGATGGAAAAGAAAAGTACTTTCCAGGGAAAATGCTTTTGTTGTGGTAAATCCGGACACCTGGCCAATAACAGTGATGGCCCGAGATTACCAGCTTGGTTTACTCATATCACAACATACTCACCTGGGCCCATAAACATACACACAATAAGCCGGTAATCTATTTGCTGCTGCCGATCAGGAAATATTTGATCTCATATCGACTTATTCCTTGTCACTGCAAATTTAAGTTATGTATGAATCTGGATCAAGTAGTTAGAATAAAATGCATAAAGAAAACAATTTACTTTTATTTTTATGGAATGACCACAGACTCTGGAAAGTTTTAAAACCTTTAACTATGCAATATTTTGTGAGTCAATTGCCAATACATACTAATCAACAGTTTCTCAAGAATAAAAATAATGATCAAAGCAAAAATCTTTAGAGACTTAGTTACATTTCTAGACATTGGTACCTGGTAAGGGTGAAAAAGTGAAAACAGTACAAGGACATACCACACAGATTTATATTTACCTAGAACGGTGCGAGAACCAGCCCCAGCCAAGAGCTGGGAAGAAAGGGTTCCCAACTAGACAGGAGCCAACAGGACAGGACAGGTAACCTCTTCTAAGTGCAGCGCCAGCGTTACACCCCTCTCTGATGCTACTCTAAGACCCCTCTAGGAGGATCGATTCTTCTCCTTAAGCAATTTCCCGATTCTTCTGTCAGAGTGCTCGACCAGCCCTCTCCTCTCGATAACATCCATGATCTCCTTCAGCATACGTTGGGTCAGTGACAGGTCTGTGACAAGTCGGGCAATCTAACTGACTGAGCTTACCTTAGTTATACTGATTTCCAGGGTATTTACCACCACCCCAATGTTTTAATATTTGTGTATTCCCTTCATTTGATTGGGCAGTGGGACGGGAGAGGTCATCACACTATACTAATGTAATGTCACTTTTCTTAGGTTCATTGTTCTATGTTCCCTCCCCTTACTTGGTTTCCCAAGTTTTAATATTCCCACCCGTATTTCATTGAAACAACAACAATGTATTCAAAATTGACACTTCTTTCCTTCTTCGGGTCAAAAGATACAGTTCTCAAGCGCATCTCTTGTTAGACAGTCCTATGGCTGCAGTTCAATGTAATTTTCATGAAGTTCAGAATTTGCAATGCGCCTGCGTCCTCAATGGCAAAATGGCGCTTTCAGTCACCCTCCCGGTCCAAATGTGGAATAATAATAAAGTAAAAGAAGAATATGTTAGAATACGAAAATAAATTAATGCACTGTATACCACTTATTCCTAATCTAATCCCATCAATTTATTTATCTATTGCATTTGCAGTTAAGCAAAACACACAAGTTTAATTTAAACAGAAGCATATGCATTAGCATGTGAAATTTAAAGCGGCCATTTTAGGCACTACTGCGCAGCTGCAAAGAATTCCCACCAAAAGCAAAAGACATCATACTACGTAGATGCAGTTGATGCATGTGCAGAAGAGTTCCCGCATTTTCAGCAGCCATTCTAAGACACTCAAGTTACTTGTTAGTAAAAGCATATAGGTAAGCTTCCCCGAGATACAGAATATGTTGTGTGGTGCATTATTAGTACTCACAAAACATGTTGGTTATTTATTACATGTTATTTCGAGAGGATTGAGTTCAAGCAAGTTTATTTACGTACAAAACCTTTCTCCATCAACAGGATGTCTCCAGCAAGTAAGGCGGTTTGCAATAACTATTAAAAAAAGGGGAAATTTCATCACTGTTTGCAAAGTGAAGGCTTTCAAAGGGAAAGGGAGCAAATATTGTTGTGATAGTGATGATGAAGAAGATTTTGACTGTTTCCAAATTGTGTTGCAAGTGAATGGTAGCGAGAGTACCAGCCCATTGGATGAGGTGATGGTGGAAGGTAAAGGAACAAACATTCTGTTTGATTCCAGAGCTAAGATCTTTATATTGACAGAGGAATTTTAACTAAAGAAACTTAAGAATAAAATCAAGGTATTTACACCAGAAATAATGCCATGTGCCCATGGTGGAGAAAGTATAAAGCTGTTAGTTATTTTTGGGGCTGGTCTAGTACAAATAAAGATGCACAATTGTGAAGCTCCACATATCATGAAAGGAAGACAGTATTCTTAAATGATTTGCACAAAAGGATCTGGGAGTGATTCTAGATCCCAATAGTAGTCCTCCCACCAGTTTGAGAGATGATTTTGAGGTGAATAATGTGGATTATATAGGATGATTCGAGTGGAGCATTTGTTAGTCGTCTGGAGGCTAGCTTTCTTCAGGGTTTCCAAGGGAATCTTGGTTGTCTCCGAGACTATGTGCATCACATATGCTTGGTAGATGAAGCCTAACCGATCTGTGAAAAGGTTTGCAATGTTTAAGTGGCTGTAAGAGAGGATTTAAAACGAGAGCTAGAAAATTTGAAGAGTGATGAAATTATTGAGGAAGTGGAAGGAACGCAGTAGCTAGCTATGGTGGTGGCTGCCGGGAAAGCCAATGGGAGTCTGTGCCTGCTCGTGGACTTATGAGAATTCAATAAGCATGAAGTGGTAGACAGGTATCCATTGCCTAAAATCTCAGCTATGATGATGTTCTTGCAAGTGCCTAGGATCTTTTCCATCATAGATCTCAAGTTGGCCTATCACCAGATCGGACTTGATGTGGCATCTAGGGATCTCCCGACATTTGTGATGCCCTTTGTTACATTTCACTATGTTAGGCTACGTTTTGAATTAGTACCAGCAGCCTCTGTGTTTTGGAGGGTTATGGAGAAGGTGTTGAGAGGAAGAATTCATCAGGATGGTGTGCTATTTTATGGTAAGGATCATGCGGTGCACGATTAGAGGATGGAACAGGTATTTAACAGGTTGGATGAGTTTAATCTCACCGTTAGGTTAGAAGAGTGCAAGTTCAGGAGAAAGTCCATTGATTATTTAGGTCATACTATCATGGGGGAAGGCATAATGCCCAAAGAGAATCTGGTAGATGCCATACAGAAGTTGAAATCCCCTTCCAATAAAGCAGAATTAACTAAATGTATTACAATACATTCGTAAAATGGCTTGCAGGAAATTGGTGTGCACATGAGAGGTTTTCTCTGCAAGCAGACTGAGTTTATCCGGAGGCATGTGAGGCAGAGTTTAAGGAGGTGAGGGAAGGATTGAGTAAAGCTCCAAAACTGAGAAATATTTACCCTAGCAGTAAATCTGTACTTATCACTGATGCCAGCATGATGGGTTTGGGTGGGGTTCTGCAGCAAGAGACTCATGACTCTGAAACAGTTACTTTGTTTGTCTCACGGAGTCTCTGGGGTGGGGGGGCTGGCAGAACTGCTCTCCTCAGTCATTGAGAGGGAAGTTCTGGCAGTACTTTGGGCTGTGAAAATATTGAAGAGTAGCACATTTGAGGTCTGTACGGACCATAAACCTCTGTGTGAGATATTTTTCTTTTAAAGGGAATTGGTGTGGTGTCAGGCAGGATCACTTCATGGGTCGTTGCTCTACAGGAGTATGATTTTAAAATGAAATGCCTACCAGGTGTGAAGAATTGAGGGTCAGACACATTTCCAAGACTGGTAAAAGTGGATGAGGAAAATCAGTCTGAATTGTGCAATGAGGACAGTGAAGTAGTGTGTGAGATTGAAAGTAGTGGTCTCACAGAAAGGAAGTGGTGTGATGCTTGTGATTTGTATAAAGGATTACTGGAAGTGCTGGACTTGATAAGAAAGGGTTGGCATGCTAGAGTGAGAGGTTGTGAGGCCTCTGAGAAGTTTTAGCATGTAAGGGATGAATTTTTAGAGAAAAATGGATTGGTGTTTAAAGGCACAAGATTGGTCCTGCCAACATCTCTAAGGGAGAAGTTTATAGCATGAGTGTACTCTGGTCATCAAGGTATGTCCAAGACCAAAGAAAGGCTCAGATTAGCATATTGGTGGCCAGGTATGGATAACCATGTGGAGAGGGTGATCAGGGAATGTATTTCTTGTACAATGAGCGAGAAAGCAGTCAAACCTAAAGGGCAACCCATGGTGATTAGGGATCGCCCCAATAAACCTTGGGAAGAAATTGCCTTGGACATTTTGGAACCAATAAATGTGGGTAGTTTGAATCGTATGGGTTGGTGCTCATTGATATGTACTCAAGATGGCCAGAGTATAAATTCTCTAATGGAATAGAAACCAAACGTCATACAGTTCCTTAAATAGTTGTTTGGGAGGGAAGGCATACTCAATGCTATTCTTATGGGCAATGGGTTACAATTGGTATCAAGAGAAGTGGAGTATTTTTTGAATAAGTATGGAATAAGGCACAATAAATGCTCATTGTACCATCCAGAAACTAAATGGCATGGTGGAATGATTTAATCATTCATTAAAGGAGATGGCCATGGCTAAGGATGGTGAGTTGGATTGGAAGGAGGAGATTGTTGAAAAAGTTGAGTCCTACAGAGTCTGCCCTCATGCAGTCACAGGAAAGTCCCCTTATGAGTTGTTCAAGGGGAGGCATCCCAACACTCTAGTGGCACCCTCATGGGTAAATGCTATGGAGTCAAGATCAGGGGAAATTAAGACTTACAGGAATTGGGAGCTTAAAGAGGCAAGCCATCTATTGGGGCTTAAAAGAACAACTTTGATGCAAGAAAGTCTGTCAAGAAAACAGAATTAAAAATTAGCGATTGGGTCATGGAGAGGAAGCCATACAAAAGAGAGGATGCAACAGGTTTCTACAAACCCCTGAGGTGTTGAACAATGCCATTAAGACAGAACACTCCTGTATATGGAATCTTAAATGGATTGTGGTGGTCAAGGGAAATATCATTCAGAAAAACTCTACAATAACACCAGGGTTTCCCCTTATGAAATCCATTAGGGAGGGTAAAACCCATTTGTATTTAAATGATTATAATGTTTGATAGGAAATTTTGTTTCTGCATTCTTATTTCTGAATTTTAACTGTTTGTGCACATTTGCAAACAGGTCTTAGATGTTTACTTCACTTATTTATTGTTATTTAAGGAAGTGTGGAATGTGGTATCTCACTTGCTTGTATAAGCAGAACCTTGCTAACCCCGGGTGGGGACCTCCGATCCGCCCGCGGAGTGTGCAGAGATTTTCCTTCTCCACATTCCGCAGAGAACGCAGAGAAGGCAAATCTCTGCACACTCCGCAGCAGAGGGGAGTTGGCCAGCCCCACCTCCACCCCCCTATTAAGAAGTAAGTTACCAGTAATTAAAAATAAACTTAACCACTTGCCACTTTACCGCTGCATCCCTGGGCTGCCCTCCTCCTCTTCCTCGCCGTATCGATAATGTTTAAGAAAACTGCGCAAGCGATGTGCACCTGTTCATGCACATTTCCCACAAGAAATGCGGGGGCGCACACCCGTGCGCAGTTTTCTTAAACATTACCAGTACGGCGAGGAAGAGGAGGAGGTCAGCCCAGGGACGCTACGGTAAAGAGGTAAGTAGTTTTAAGTTTATTTTTAATTGCTGTTAACTTACTTCTTAATAGAGGTGGAGGCTGTTGGCGTAGCGGAGCTCCACGGAGTTTGTTTGCAACTCCGTGGACCTCTGTATAGCCCTGCTACGCATACTATACCCTGGGTTAAACCTGGCATGTGCTGGTAACCTTGGTTGTGGAACTTGTTAAGTTCATAAAGTGATGACTGGGGAAGAGCTGAGGAGATGAGAAGCACCAATTACTGAGAATGGATGGGACCCTTCTTGTAGAATAAACTACATGTTAACTGAACAAATTTCTCATTTATTTTATGGTGAAGCCCCTTGTTACAGTGACTCACGTTGTCATAGTTATGTGTGGTACAGGACATTTTATTCCTTACAATAGATGAGCCCTTTAGAAACGTGGATTATTAGTAGGTTGGGGCATTCTCCCTCAGCTAGTAATAATCCTGCAATCACTAACAGGTCCAGTAAAGTCTCAGTAAATTAATTCATGCTCGACCCTTGGTAGCTATTAGAAGTTGGGTTGCTGGTTGACTGGGGTATGAACCCTGGTCAAGCAGAAATTCCAATTCTAGTCGGGGTAAGAGGCATTTAAACCCTACATTAACATGTGCTCAACCTGTGGTAGCTTGGCACAGGGCAGTCAGGCTTAACTTTAGAGGTTGTGTGTAAAGTATTAGTGCAAAACTTTAAACACCACACAAAAATATTCCACTCCAGGTTAGAAACATAGAACTTGTTTTAATAAATAAAATAAGACCAAAACAACAGACATCAATAAGCACAACCTGAGATACTATTTTGTAAAGAATAAACCATAAAATAGCGCTTAGAAGCAATACATGCTTACTTGGGGCATCTGGTCACGCTGGATCGAGATACAGTCAAAAGTTCTGGCTGACCGCAATGGAGCGCAGGCTGGATACAGTGACCCAAGTCCCACTGAACAAAAGTACTTTGATCTTTGCTGCATTGACGTTGAAGATGCTGGTTGCAGCCGAAGCGATGCGTCGGTGTCAATCCACTAAGTGGTGGTAATGCACCAGTCCTGACTGCCCAATAGCAGCGATGCATCGGTTCAGATGAGCAAAGAGCTGTGATGTGGAGATTCGTCATCGAGGATGCTGTTGAGAGAGATGCCCTTGCACCAGGAAGAGGGTCACGCAGTGGTGGTTCTGAAAACAATACCTTGGGGCTGATCCTCCCCGCAGAGAAGATGTGCTGGTACTGGTCCACACAACAGTAGTAATAAGCCTGTTTGGATCCACGTAACAAGAGAAATACACCAGTTCTAATCCATGCAACATTGGGGATGCACCAGTTTGACAGAGGATGCATAGGGTTTGCTAAAGCAAGCAACTTAGGTCCACTTCCATGTTTGCAGGACTAGGGTGGCACCATTTGGCAGGGGAGACTCTAGATGGCAGAGTTCAGGTGCAGCAGCAGGGTGGTTGGAAGTCTTTTATTTCCCCGAGACTTCAGATCAGGAGGCCAGCCAACTAGCCATTTGGGTCAATCTGGGTTCAAGTGATGCAGGCCCAGTCCCTCTCACCCAGGCAGCACAACAGCAGGGCAGCAAACAAGGCAGGAGTCCAGCAAAGCAGTGGTCCAGCAGAGTGGCAGTCATTCAGCAGCACAGCAGTCCTTCTTCCTGGCAGAGTCTTCACAGGTCCAGAAGTATACTGAAGTGGTGGTGTCAGAAGTCCAGTACTTATGCCCAGTTATGCATTTGGAGTGGAGGATGCTTTGAAGTGCACAGTGTTCCTCCCTTCCTGCCCTGGCTCTAGACTAACTGGCGGGGGGGGGGGGGTATGCAGCCCTTTGGTTGGGGACAGGACACAGCCAACTCAGGCATAAGTGAGGCTGGGCCCAGCTCTTCCCTCCAGTCCTGCCAGGAAGGACCATCAAGTCCAATCTAAGCTCCCATTGTTTGTGGCTGTGCAGGTGAATACAGAAAGCCCAGCTGTCACCCTACCAAGACATGTATCAGAGACAGGCAGCAGACACCAAATGGCTAAAGTAAGACAGTCAGCTTTCTAAAAGTGGCATTTTCAGAATTGCAACTTAAAATCCCACCATAAGTTTGGATTTTAAATTGTGATTACAGAGACACCCCAGTTGAAAAGTCCATCTCTTCACAATTGTGAATGAGACTTATAAAATGGAATAAGGTAATCACAATGTTATCCTATGGGACAGATAGGCCATGCATAAGTGAAACATGAATTTGAGAGTTTTTCACTACCAGGACATGTAAAACTTTAAAATTACATGTCCTGCCTTTTAAATACATTGCATCCTGCTCTCTGGGTTGGTCGGAAAAATGGCAATTTCCAAAAGTGACATTTTCAAAACTGTAATTTAAAATCTGACTTTACCATAAGAGAGGATTTTTCATTACAATTCCACAGCACCAAAGTTGAACTGATTACCAGTTACCATTTGGAAGCTTTCACTTATTAAATGTAGTAAGGTAACTCCAATGTTACCCTACGGGAGAGGAAGGCCTTGTAGTAGTGAAAAACAGTTTTAAGAGTTCTTCACTATCAGCAAATGTGAAACTTAAAAAGTACACGTCCAACGTTTTAAATACACTTCACACTGCCCTTTAGGCAAGATGATTATGTCATAGTAAACTGAACACACATGCTCTGTAATGACAGGCCTGAGCTATGGTTAGAGGGCTACTTAAGTGGGTAGCATAATAAGTGCTGCAGGCTCACTGGTAGTATTTGATTTACAGGCCCTAGGCACTTGTAGTGCACTTTACTATGGACTTATAAGTTAGTTAATTATACCAATTGGGGATGGGCCACTATTACCATGCTTAGGTAGAGAGCACAAGCACTTAAGCATGTGTTAGTAGTGGTAAAGTACACAGACTCTTAAAACCAGGAAAACCTAGGTCAGAAAAGTGGAGAAGCCAGCCAAAATGTTTGGGGAAGGCCCACCCTAAGGCTGGCAGGTCTATCTGTAGCTTAGCAAATGAGATGCCTTGCTTAATTTAGGGGACAGATATGTGTAATACCGTGAAAATAGTAAATAAATGCACAACACAATGAAAATCCACCCTAAAGTTTTAAAAATAGAGAATATGTTTATCTTCAAAACAACACCAACATGACAAAAATCCAATGTAGGGAACAGGAGGTATGAATATTTAAAGATGAAATCAAAAATTGTACATTTTAATGCCAAAAAGATTAAAGAGCCATTGCAGCTACCTGGTCGTGCTGGATTGGGACAAAGTCAAAGTTTGAGGTCAACTGGGATGGAGCACGGGTCGCATAGGTTGAGGGCTAATTCCCGTTCAAAAGTTTACATTCAGACTTAGTCTTTTTCTTGGGGGGTTTCTCTTATCGACAGGTTCCTCTGCAGATCCTCGGGGTTCTCCTTTAACGGAACTCATTTAGAAACACGTCTGCCTGAGGGGTTAAAAGACAAGCAAGAGCTATGCTCCCTGCCATTACTCCTTCCTTGTTCATCGTCTCACTGCTCCTTGCAAATCCATTTTAAACAAGGCTAATAGGGATGGGAGGAACAAGTACAGCATTGGTGTCTGAAGGGGGCTTCTTGTGTATGAGGAAGAGTGGAGCAGCATGTCTACTGTTGGGTTCATTTTGGTCCCGAGCAGTGATGCTCTTTTGCAGGTCTGAGTGTATGTGTTTGTGCGCTCTTCTTGTCTATACCAATGTTGAGGAGAGATGTGCTGGTATATTGGTTAATATGGTAGAGGTGGAACTGCCACCAAGTTCACAAGTATAGCAGAGCCAAGCCAATGGCTGGCTCTGATCTAAGAACATGTGCACCAGCTAAGGCTTGGAAATATTTGGTATGTAAGTCATGCAACCGACATATGTTTGAATATAAGCTGTTTTCAAAATTCTAAAATGTATTTCCTTAGCACGTAGAAGTGTTTCACTTTAGTACATGAAATTATAGCTCTGCGTTGAGGTATTTATAAAAGTTGTGAGTTTTAAACATGAACTGAGAAGTTTGCCTGCCCCGCGCTGAAGCCAATGCGTTAGTGAACTAAAAGGCAAGTCGGTTGCCATGTGCACCCTATATGCGGCTGAGATTCGTAGAATGGATGGAGAAACAATATAGTCAATTATAAACACAAGATATTTTTGCACAGTGCACATCAGGAACTCACATATTTATTTGAAGGTGCTGGTGCTCTCATACCTGCAAATGAAAAGAAATGGAGGTGAGCTGAAATAAAGTATTTCTCTAGGATCACACAAGGTGGTCAGATATGATCCCAAATTTTTCAGTTTCACACTGGAACTCAGCCACTAAATCATGGGCATCCCTTTCTGACTTCAATGATTACAACTTTGACTTTAATTCTTGAAAGATGAGATTAGAGCATGGGCGTCAGTCTGAATCAAAAGATTTTTGGCAGCTTTACGTAGTACAAACCTTGACCAAGTACATGCTAGCACTACACAAGAGACACAGACTATGCTACATATTTAGGTTTCGGCTACCGTCCCACTGCGTAAGCAGTGGGTGGGCGGAGCCGAAATCTTTTGTTAGTAGTACGGGGCCTGAACACACCCCTCTTCTCCATTGGCTGGCCTCGTAAATGCTGGCCCGCCATTGGAGGAGAGGAGTGTCACTGAGTTCAGGGCCCGCCTTGACGCGATTCGGGGGCGTTTCCGTGTCTTTTTTAAAGTCACGCCCTCTCCTCTTCCCATTGGCTGGAATTTTACCTTCCAGCCAATGGGAAGGGGAGAGCACGCCCCCGAATCCCTACAGGACGCTGTGCTTTCCGAGCAGCGTCTACCGAGGCCATGAGGTAAGCCTCTGCCCCCCTATTTGTGCTGTTGTTTCTTGTTGTTTTTGTTTTAGATTGACGAGGGCCCGGTAGCTCACTCAGCAATATAGATTTGTAAAAACCTTGGCAAAATAAAATAAGCATTGATAAAACAAAACGGCTGTCCGCCAACGTCAGATTCATTGGTTTTGCCAAAACTTGTTTATGTTGGAGTCTTAGAAGGCATACACCCTAGTTACTAGCTGTTGTCGTTGTACATGTCGCACTATTCGGGTTTTTAAAGAGGTGGATTGCGCTTGTTTCTTAAAAGAGTAAACAATATAATTAGGTCCCGCGCAGCAGGTGTAGCTTATCTTTGTGCACAACCGTTAGCAGTCGCTGGTGCCACCGCCTGCTTTTTAGCGCACGTTTGGTTCTTGAACCTTGGTGTGGGAGTCAAGCTACGGAATCGACTGAAGCGAAAGCGAGGTCTGTATTCAAAAACGTAGAAGGAAAAAGTGCAGGTTTACTTTATTTTGCGTATCGTAGCATGCTGCATCTATTCACGAAACCTTAAACCAATTGCACGAGGAAACGCCGACTTATGGGGGGGAGGGGGTGGGGCGTTGACGAACAGCTGCCTAAGGGTCCTGCGTGTCAAGCGTATCTTGCATTCCGTCAAGACTTTCTGTGTATCTCAAAAAGAGTGTTTCTAAACGCCCATTGTTTTAACTGCTGCTAGCTACAAAGCAAAACGTGTCGATGTAATGGGAGACTTGGCATCTAGGCCTGCACTGAAGGGAGGGCTCGCTGGGATGAGAGGATGGCTGATTTTTGCAGTATTTGCTGTCCATCTCTCCTCCCTAAGCAATGCATGTTTCTCATGGCGCGTTGGCACACGGTTACCGTTTCCATCCTATAGTAGACCTTTGTGGTTGACAGAGTCAGATGTATGCAACTCTCTGTTACTCTATTCCCCCCCTCCCGCTCTCCGTGTGCCTGCCCGCCCCCATCCTGCTGTCCATGTCCCAGTCTCTGGGTCTATCATTTTCAGAGGAGGCTCGGGTGGGGGCTGCCCCCACCCTCCTCTGGAGCAAGAACAACCCGATCATATCCATGTATTTTCAGGCAGATAGCGCCTCGTTACCATGTCAGCGCCTGTCGCCTCGGGGACGCCCCGGGCATCCTTGCTGCGGGCCTGGCTGTTGGTGTTCACAAACATGCGCCGTACTTATCCGTTACTGTTAGGAAATAACCATATAAACACGTTGTGAACATATTTCTTTAAAGATACAGCAGAAAGCAAGATTTAGGAAACCCGACTATAAATCTGACATGCTTCGATCTTATTTCAATTTTACAGCCGCCAGTGTGTAGCAAAGACATCGTCTTGGGCGCGAACTTGTAATTTATGCACAAGCGCCTTGGCCATGTAGGCGCTGTATTATGGCACCCATAGCCTCCCCAGCCCCGGTTTCAGTCGAGAATAGGCACCTCTGGTATCACAAACGGATTAGGGTGACGGTTAAAGAGAGCCAATACACAACAGACAGCTCTTTATTATGGGCCCCAATGTTCTGGTGACATCCAGCCATTCAATATGTAGTTGGTTCGTAACCAAGAGCTGCGAATTGCCCAATGACGTCATGCCTTGTTCCTGCTGACGTGATAATAAACCACGACAAGTGGGCTTAACTATCACCAGCACTCCAAAGGGCTTTGTTAACCTTTATAATACATGCATTGCGTGCATTTTTTTTCAACAGTCGTCCATTTTATTTGCTTTTGAATAGCTCAATCACACCGTTTGAATGGCCTCAAAGCGCTTTATGACCCTAGATGTTTTTGCGATGCTGGGGCTCTCGTTGCGCATAGTATTTTTAACAAAATTATATTTATTCGTCTGTTTTTTTTCGAAACAGTGAAATGTGTGCAGAAATGAGTAATATAGAATACTGTGATTATAGCTACTGGGCTTCCAAATGGAGTAGAGTTGTAATGGGAAGTATTTGACAAGTCGGAAAAGGATGACCCAGAAAAAATGTTCTTGCTCTTTGTGGCCTGATAACACACCAGTCAGTCGTTTCGCATTCTAACCAGCAGATTTCCATGCTGCCAGGACATCTGGGGAGGTTAATGCACCTGTTGCCCAGACCCGCATAAAATCAGTAGGGCGCAGGTTTCATTCCTGCTAGAAAGCTCAGTGGGCTGCTGATTCTGCTGCAGACCCGGTGTCTAATTACTACTCCGAGCGCTTGAATCTTAGTAACATAGCTCAGGGGGTTGAGTGAATACTACTGAGATATGTTGCTGACTCGCTGGTCACCGGTCAGTATTTAACAACTATAGTGTTACACTAAATATTTAAACGTTGCGGACACTTTGGCATATGGTGGCGCTTCATAATTGGACAGTGCAAAATATTTTTATTCTACTATTGTAAGTTGAAAAGAACTAAATAGGTGTTGCATTTATTTATATAAAATAATATTTGACCGAAAGCAGCTCACATTTATTTTATATAAATAACACGAGTTATTTTCAAGAAAATACAGGGCTTAGGCAGGCCACACAGCTAAATGTACATTTCTAATACTTGCCAAAGGAATTCCTTTTTCCAGTTCCTTTTTGGTTGCACCATTTGAGTCATGAAAACGTGCATTTCTGTGTGATCATTAAGACGACTGAACACTTAAAAAATAATAACAATTGTATTGTGCCCAGGAAAAGCGCGCGCAGCCTCTCATTCTTTTTCGGCAATGTATTGTCAGCATACAATGCAAAAAGAGAATTCTACTAAATATGATAGTCCTCAAGCAAGCGTTTTCCAAGTTTTCGAATCTAGTAGGACTGTGATTGGTGTGTTTGTGCTGAGTGCACTCTGTCTCATGTACAAAACCAGTGTGTATTTTTCAATTTTTTGTGTATAGTTTTTTTTATATAGCGCAAACTCGGCCCGAAGGTATCTGGGCGCTTTACACGAGCATCAGGTTGCATCACATAAGGATGCATTCATTTTTTGTAGGCACGTAGAGATGAAGTGATTTTCCCAGAATCACAGGGTGTTGAGTCGACGCCGAGATTATTCAGTCCTTGTTCTTCAGTCTATCAGGTTTTAAAAGACATGGCACTGCCGGAAGCGGCCTCTTGTGTATTTCTGAGTTATTTTGCTGACCCACGGGTTCTCCAGTGGTCCCCCTCCTCCTCCGCCTCGGGAAGCAGAACAGGCAGATTTTGGCAGCCATCCTATTGGCCTCAGTGGGACGTGCAGGCGATAAAATCTATTTATTGGTTCATATATCTACTAATAGTATCTTAAAAGGGGTTTTGTTGCAACATAGTTCTTTTTTTATTCTGCATATTGTAGTGTTTGTATTCCCTTGCCCTCTTCAGATCTCAAAGAGAAAGCAGAGTGTTTTTCCCCTAGAAAAATAACAAGCATTTACAATGCAATGGTCTCGGCATTATTAAAGGTAGAGCTATTGGCATTGCTCATGACATTTTTTTTTCTTTTTTTTAAACATAAATAAATGGTATTGTCATTTACAATGGCAATAGGTGAGCATTAGAGAGTATTCGCGGACACAGAGCACACACTGCGTTTAGGAAATTATTAAAAACATTTCTATTTAGGGAAATTCTGGACTCATATTAAATTGCACAGGGTGCTGCCTTTTAGATCTACATAAATGTTGTTTTGTTCTTTGGTCATGAGCGCCTTGAGACCTGCCGGTGAGTTGGCGCTATAGAAACCGAAAATAACAACAATAACACACAGAGCCGCGCACACACACAGACAGACAGAGCCACGCACACAGACAGACAGAGCCACGCACACAGACAGACAGAGCCACGCACACAGACAGACAGAGCCACGCCCACACACAGACAGAGCCACGCCCACACACAGACAGAGCCACGCCCACACACAGACAGAGCCACGCACACACAGACAGAGCCACGCACACACAGACAGAGCCACGCACACACAGACAGAGCCACGCACGCACACACAGACAGAGCCACGCACACACACAGACAGAGCCACGCACGCACACACAGACAGAGCCACGCACACACAGACAGACAGAGCCACGCACACACACAGACAGCCACGCACACACAGAGCCCCGCACACAGAGCCCCCCCACACACACAGAGACACACACACACAGAGCCACACACACAGAGCCACCCCCACACACAGACACACACACGCGCACAGAGTCCCACACACACACAGAGCACTTGCTTCCCATGACCATAAAATCAAGAAGGTGTTGCACACCGCACCTTTTGTTTTTATTCAAATAAAAATCTGTTATTTGTGTAGCGCTTTCACAAAAGTGCTTTACGTCGAATGCGGAAAGGAACATGAGTGGTGCCAATGCACTCGCAACCATGGAACATATGCAACAGGGAGGCTAAGTCTAAGGGGGCGTAAAATGCAAGTTTGTGAGCAGCGTGATCTGCATTATATAAATTACTCTCTTACAAGGGGGCTAGTTAAAGGCCTGCCCCTGCCCTTGAAGAATCCTCCATTCCTTCCCAAACAGACCACACACACCTAATAAATCAGCCCATCCTAGGAATATACACTAGTAAAGGAGAGCTTCCAGAGTGCCATGGTTTTTGTGCTTTTAATGTAAAGTTGTAATTGTGCCTTGTATGGAGATTAAGAAGACGATGTGCAAAAATAACTAACAGAAGTAGGTCCTCAACCACCTGCAATGTCCGCCATTAATTTAATTTGAAACAAGTTATATTGCGTGACGAGTAGTGGCTTCCAGCCCTGGTCGGGAGGGGAGGAGAGAGGGGCTGTGGGGGTGGGGGAGAATGCTGGAGGGCTAATGAATAACGCTTCTGCATGCCACCTGAGCTTAATAGCAGCACTCATTGTAAAACACTATTTATAATCTGCAGGCTACAAGTTTAAAATCTGGCAAACGCATTCTTTCTTTATACTTGGCAATACGTATCATTATCAAAAGTGTATTGGAAAGGCTGCTCGATTTCTGTTCGATGTTGTGCGCTGCTTTTCCAATTGACAATGTTTTCACATGACTGTTGAATTTCAAGCAGTGGAGTCCTTTCTCATTTAGGCAACATTCTGTATTGGACGACTTGTCAAGGGTCGGGTCTTTATGCCTGCTTTTGGCTGTCATTCCATGTACATAAAGAAAGCCCACCCCTAAATTGTGCATCTCTTTGCTACTCCTGTGGGGTTCCATGTGTGCATCTTCAGCATGCTCCGTAGGGTGCCACAGGTTTACCTCGCCAGCACTGCCTGGAATGATCATCAGTAGTACTAGCGGGCATAAATACCTGGGTGACTTTACAGGCATTGTATAAACCGGCATTGCCATGTTTGTGCACCCAAGAATAGAAACAGCAGTGCAGAAGACTTCACGTTAGCAACACATATTCTTTGGTGCAAGGTGAAGATACTTAGTTACAGTGGGACAATGAGACAATGGGTCCTAACTCAAGAAGAATAATTATCCTCCTACCCGCAGTTTTAGTAACCAATTGGCATAACTAAAGTTCAGTGCTTCGTCAACTCCCTGGGCCCCATTGTGACCCTACCTGCTGTGCTTATGATAGCTACGCCCCTAAGCATGTGATGTCCACACTCACTTCGATTGATGTTTTTCACCTGCTCCTTTCCAAATGTGTCGCTATCACATGTGCTGCCTTCTCTCACTCTATTCCCTCTGCCCTCCTTCTTGCTTTCTCTCTCTTCTACCATCCCTCTCTTTTCTGCCTTCTTACTCCCTCCTGCCCTCCCTTTCCACCTCTCTTCTGCTCTCTTTCACCTTCTTCTCCTCCATCTCTCTCTTGTTCTCTCTCCTTCCTGTCCTCTCCTCCTCTAGCCCTCCTTCTCCTTCCTGCCCTCCCTCTCCTACCTGCCGCCCTCTCCTTTCTGCCCTCTCTCACACACTCCTACCTTCCCTCCTGCCCTCCTACTCCTTCTTGCCCTCCCTCTCCTTTCTGCCTCTTTTCCTTCCTGCCCTCCCTGTCTCTCCTGCCCTCTCTTCCTTTTGATCTCTCTTCCTTCTTCCTTCTTACTCCTGCTCTCCTTAACTTATATATCTATCACTTCTTCTCTTGCACTCAGTCTCCATCTCTCTCCTTCTTGCCCTCTCTCTCCTGTCTTCTCTCACACTCCTGTCTTCACTAACATGCTAACATGCTTTATGAAATAACCTGTATTCTAATTCACTGTGCATCTGCATCTAATTGCATTATAAATGCAATCCATATTTCTGTGTAAAGTAAAGCACATCACCGTTTTACACATAATTCAAAGAAGTTAGAAAAGACCATTTGTCAAAAGCAATACCAAAAGCTCAAACTTTAACAAAGGCGAAACCATTGCATTGTAAATTCTTGTTTTGCTTTTGGAATGGGGAGGAATGTCCTGGAATCACTGGATTCAAGACCAGGATTCATACCTGGTTCACTGACAACAATTGAAAGTTATGCTCCTTTTGAGTTCTAGGTTCCATCAGGACGTTGAGCTGAGCCAGAGCTTTCAGTGGCTTGCCCACCTCTAAATTGTGGAAGGTTTCTGAAAGGCCAGTCATGATCAAAACCAACGGAACTGTGGGAGAAAGGGTCGTCTTTCAAAAAATAAACATGATTCTACCCCAGCCCCATAAACATTTTGAAAGACACTTGCCTGCCCAGAATTCTTTCCATCAATCTTTAAGTCAGGTCACTTTTGTAAAGTTGTGAAAGCTTAGTTTTGGTTTTGATTGTTAAATTGATAATGCTTCTTTAATAGTCACTGGTTTTACCTGCTCTATGTATTTTCATCCAAGAAAGTTCCCCATTGAACACCACCACTAATCTGCATGTGTAGGATGCATTATGGGTTTGTGTCTTTTACATGTACTTTGTAACTTGTTTGGAGAAGTGCATGTTTTCTACTAAACATTATATCTTGTTCTTTAATTCATAGGTTGTTCACTCACTAGGTTAAACTTAGTTTTTGATATTTACGGTGAGGTTAGTGCACACTATGATATCAGTGGGAGCACACACCACCAGATCTGGATTCTCCTTTATAAAGAACTTTGTAATTTTGTAGTTGTGTCTGATTAATTTGATGTGGATGCAAACCACAACTCCCAGAATGCTCAATGACATCGCATTGCTCTCCTTTTGATAAGGGCTCACTCAGCAACCACGTCCCCTGTGATGGGCTGCATCACTGAATTCCGATTTGTATTCCTAGTTTCTTGCCTTCATCTTATCTTAATTGCTTTTTAAGCATGCCACCTACATCACGCCGATGAGCCACAAACATCATGAAATGTGTCTGTGACCAATGAACTTTCAGGTGAAGAGATTCGAAGGGTGTCCCATTTAAGAGGACAACATTATTGTGAGATTTTGTTCGTTCCCCCTAAACCTGCAGGCTCACAGCTTAAACATTTGGGGGCTTATTTAGAGCCCTTGTGTCACATTTACGCCGCTGTTGCTTCACTTTTTGTAACGCTGTGGTGGCGTAAATATTGCGCCACGTTGTGCCATATTTATGTAGCGACGCATATAGGCAGATGTGTCACTTCGTAAACCCCTGCGCTTGATTACACCTGCATCAGGTATAATGTATGCAGGGAGGGCGTTCAAGAAAGGTTCGTAGAGATTTCACTGCGCCACTTCTAGGACGTCAATGCGTCAAATGCGCCAATGTGTCAAAACCTTACGCCTGCCTCAAGCACTTTCACATGGGGCTTTCCCCATGTGAAAGGACACATTGCTGGAGTTGCATCTGTTTTCAGGCACACCCTAGTAATGCGTCACTTTTGTGCCTACAGATACATCCTTGCGACATGATGCGCAGTACAGTAAATACGGCGCATCCATGGTGTTGCAAGGAGGGTGCAGTGAGAAGTGTTTCAACAATGCAACACTTCTCATAAATAAGGCCCTCAATCTGCGGCAATGCCCACTTTCTGAACAAGCTGCTGCTACAAAATAAAAATCCCCATTTATGTCCTATTTCGTGTTACAAATTGCACATGCGCCACTATGGTCAGAAATATAAAACGATCTGTGCACCCTTGGCTACAAAAACAATTACATCTTAACCGAACATCAATGGCATACAGGCCTAGCGTTTCTTTCTACATTTGTGACCTTTGCACCATAACCACTTGCACAAAGAGGATAGAAGGAAATTTGATGGCAACATTTACATCATCAGTAATCCCAACGCCCTAGATAAAAATCCACCATAAAAGTACTTTGCAAGCGGTGTAATTATACCTTATAGTTCTGACGACATTGCATCCACATCCGCATCAAAGCAGAACAAATGCGATTTGAGAGCGTTGCTTCAAAGAATCTTTGAAAATATGCTTGATGTTTCAGACGCAAGAGTGTATTAAATGCATTTAAAGCCCAGCAGCGACCAATACATTTATTGCATTCAGTACTTTAGCTGCATCATAGGCATGAATGGAAATAAACTTGATTTGTTTGCTATAACTCTGGAAGTCTGTGCAAATGGTTGACGATACATTTTTATATTTAGAATTTTCATATTTCGAAATCCTGAAGTGGGATTCAATCTGTTTTTCTTGACAGAAATTAGTAAACTACACCTAATTGGAGATGGGAGTAAAAACAATACACAGGAATCCCATTGGCTGCGATACTTTGTGGCTTTGCATATATACAAACAGTTTATATGTCCAGTATCATAATGGACCCGCTCATTTTATGTATATCCAAATCTCACGATATCTCTTTATGGCATTCTTTTATTGCTGGTGCTCTGTAAAGAGCTCTGTCTCCCACCCGGTCTTGCCCATGCTTGTAAAACCATGAATAAATAAATAAAGGGATCGGTGGACAGCCTAGGTAAGGCAATGAAGTAACATTTCATTTCCTATGGAATGTTACTGTTCAATTGGTGGTAGCGAAGTTGAGGGGTTTCAATTAAATAGCCCACGAGTTTCGAAAAGCAAGGAGAGTTTTCAATATTTCTTACTGTGGGTAATCATGACTTGTACCCTTAAAGGGGCGGCCATCTCCAGTTTGCTCCCCAATTATGGGAGAGGTACCCTTATACCAAAAGGAACAGGGTTTAATGTTCATAAAAAACAATGGTAGATCTCTCTTGTGATACAAACTCGTATTCTCACATCTATGTACTCATCTTTTTATGGGGAAACCCTCATACATTTATCATGGACACAGCTATCTATACACTGAACCCTGTTTAACGCAAACATGTCTCCTACATTAGAATTAATACTCAATGCATTGAAATATACTATACTCAGTGATATATACAGGTCATATACTAGAATCAAATCAAAGAAAGTTTTATAAAAACATTATACACAGTTTGTACACTATCTCGTCACTTTAAAATACAGTCCTTTACAAGTTTATAAAATCAATGTCATTTTTTTTTTATATTTATACAGTTACAAAATACCATATTTCACAGAAGAAAAAAATTTCATTGCTAGTTATCCCCAAATAGTGAAAAGCAAACAAATAATATCACAAGTTGTTGACGCGGCATTTCGGTGTTATGCAGATGGCTCACCCCAACTTCTTCAGGATAAAGTATTAAAAACCAATAAAAATAGTTGTTGGGTTATAGTGGACTTTTGCTTCCTTGACAGGTGCTGTTTAATTCATATGACTTTAAAAAGATGGCCTTTTTAATTCATATTGTTTTAAAAATATCACCCTTGCGTGCTGAGAGGTAAATCCCTTTTCCCCGATTCGGTTTGATTAATGAAGACTCAATCGGTTTAACAGAACTGCTAGATAAAGAAGATCATGAGCTCCCTGCAGACTATCATAAGAAAGAGAAGTAAGAATTGGAAGTAAGGCTCCCTATTGCGAAGAATACTAAGGAAAAATAAATGGAATTGGTTCTTTGTGAACACAATTAATGATATTTGAGAGATTTGCCCAATGAAAAGAGAAAGAACAAAAAATGATTTACAGCTCAAAGCGCGGGTGATCAAACATCATAAAGAAATTATGTTGTTTTTATAAAATTGTAGAGGATGCAAAGGGCTGCATATGCCCTGTAGTTAGTCCGGAGCCAGTGCAGGGAAGGCAGGGAACCTGTGCACTTCAAAGGGAAACCTCTAGAAGCTTCCCCCACTGCTAAGGAGGCTCTTGGTATTAATATTGGACATGAGACACCAACTCTTCAGTACACTTCTGGACCTGTGGAGACACTGCCAGAAAGAAGGACTGCTATGCTGCTGAAAGGACTGCCACTCTGCTGGACTGCAGCCCTGCTGGACAACTGCCTTGCTGGACTGCTGCCTTTCTAGACTGCTGCCCTCCTGCCTGAGTGAGAGGGATGGAACCTGCACCTGAACCCAAGATAGGCGGAGCGCTGACATTTTTCAGACACTCACCCCTAGTCACAGATCTAGGTTACACCCATCATCGTTCTTTAGCTCACTTTGCACCCCAGTTCAGACCCAGCCATATGCAAATCAGTCTTGACCCTGTGCCTCATGACTGGGGGTGAGTGTTACCCCAAAACCGGTCCCAGGATGCTTGTTTCTGGTCCAGGGAAGACCTGGCTTGGTAGTTTGGGCTGTACTGTTCCCATGAGCCACAGAGTCAAGACTCATATGCATTTAGCTGGGTCTGAACTGGGGTGGCCAAGTGAGCTAGAGAACAATGATGGATTTAACCTAGATCTGTGACTGGGGTTGAGTGTCTGAAAAGTGTCAGCGCTCCGTTCATCATCTCCTTGTGTCTGCTTTGTTCACCTTTAGTTGACAGGGTATGGCCAGACGTGGCTCCCCTGCTCACTTTGCCACTGAATTCATGTTAGCCTAGCCGATGAGGGACGTTTCCCCGAAACCAGTCCCAGGATGCTTGTTTCCGGGCCAGGGAAGACCTGATCTGGCAGTTAGGGCATGACTGTTCCCATGAGGGACAGGGTCAAGACTGATTTGCATGTAGCTGTGTCTGAACGGGGGTGGCGAAGTGAGCTAAAGAACGATGAAGGACTTAACCCAGATCTGTGACTGGGGGTGAGTGTCTGATAAGTTTCAGTGCTCCATCCATCATCTCCTTGTGTTTGCTTAATATATTCCAAATTCACAGGACTTGTAGGTGGTTTAGCACCCTAAAGTACCTGGCTAACTCTGATTTTAAAAGCAAAAGCTTGCTATAGGTTACCAAAATTGTCCCATATCAGATCTTATACTTATTCTCAAAGCATAAGAATTATGCATTGTAATTTCTGGAGAATGTGCATTAACTCTAGAACTGCCAGACTGCACAAGAAGTGGGATAGCTTAAAAAATAGTTCCCTCACAATGAGACTGTTGTCACTCATGCTGTATTGATGGAATATGTGAGAGTTAATGTGTTGTTGTGCATTTTACCACTTCCCCAGTGACATGGCAGATAATCCTAGAGATAATCCTAGAGAGAAGGGGTGAACTGCAAGTGAAAGCACATAACAGTACATAATGCGACAGAGAGAAGCAACCAGAAAGCCATTTCGTGGAGACCATATGATTACAGCACAGTAGCAATCTTGGTTCCACAATGTATATTTTTGTCTCATAGTGTGGGTGTCATACTCTGAACTAAGGGCTTATATCGAGTTTGGCAGACAGGGGACTCCGTGAAAACATGGCGGATGCCATGGTCAACATATATAGAGTTCCATTGACCACATTTTTGATGGTGGACTTTGTCCCACAAATACTAACTCTGGCCCTAAAAGCCAGATGTACAAAGCACTAGTAGCAATATACTATGGGATTTTTGCAAGCTGTATAGTATTTTGAAAAGTGACCCAGATATGAATAGGTTGGTTTTCAAAATACCATATCATAGTAGGTCGCAATTTGTCCTACCTCATGAATATTATTAAGGTAGGTCACAAATTGTGACCCACTATGACAGGGATAGCGCCTGCATGAGTCAGCATACCACCATTAAATGCGGATAGATGTCCTTAAAGGAAAAGGGGATGCATTAAAAAATATACATATTTTTTAAATACATAGGTCCACTGCCTAATCTTAATAAAGGTTTTTGTCGTAGACCACTTTTCATTTACGAATGGGTTACCACTACATTTGTATAGTAGGCAAAATTGTTTATTTAGCAACAGGATTTCCATCGCAAACAATATCTCACATCTAAACCAGTATTTAGAACTGACATCCTAAACATCCCACTTCCAAATACCAATTAGTTATTTCTTCAGAAACCCAAATTGCAATTCGATAAAATGTTACCAATTTGCAGTTTGGGTTTGTTACATGTCAAAAAGCCTTTTCGTGTTCACAAACTGCCCTAATTTTAGAATCAGAGCTATTGCGAACGCAAAATGCCTTCGTACATCTGGCTCAACGTTGCTTAGGTCTTTATTTAGAGAACCTGGCAGGATCAGCACTCCCACCCATTTTCCACCCCACCTTCCAGGCAGAATCAGTAACATGACTACTGGAAGTACTTCTCTGCAGTATAGGCTCACACTGCTGAGTGGGCCCTAATGCTGTGCTTGGTAGTGCGTAGTGGTGGAACGCCACTTCAGTTCTGTGGTGTGGAGAGATCCTCATTACCCCCAGGTCCCTTATGTCCTCGGCCCATTCATTACTAATGGAGATTACTATCTCCTGACAGAAAATAAAAACAAGAGGAATGCTGGGATATACCTACCGCCCCTCCCCCCGGGAGTATAAAGGTAGTACCTACCCAGCAGACCTCCTGTTCTTTTTTTCTGTCTTCGACAGAATGGCTGATGGTTGCTGTGATTGCTGATCGAGGCTGCACCGGCTCCTGCTGGGCTTGAGTGGCGTGCAGTGCTCGTCTGGCTCCTCCTGCCCGGCTGCCTGGCTTCTCGGGCAGGGGTGTGGTTCCTGTTGTGTCTCCCCCCCAGCCTGCCGGGCTTGCTGGGGGGGATTGACTTCCTTGCAGCCGTTCTTCCGGGTTTCCGGCCCTTTGCGGCTGGTGCGCCGCCTCCCGGTTCCTTCCGGGTCGCTGAGCGCGTCTCCCCGTGCCTGGCCGGGTGGGAGACGCGCTGCGCTGGTGTTTCTTTCCCGGATCCGGCTGTTGGTGTGGGGGCCTTTCTGGAGCTGCTCGGGCCCCCGCTCCGGGTGAGTCCCGCTTTGCGGTGTTCTTATGCTCCCCCTGTCCGAGTGTGGTTACCTGTTCACCGCTGCAGCCGGGGCTTGTCAGACGGCTGCAGCGTGTCTTGCCGGTTGCTCTGTTTCTGATGTGCTGCGCTGCTGGCTTTGTGTCTGTCTCCTTGCAGGTTTTGCTCTCCTGCCTCGGATGTCTCGTGGCTGCCACTGCGGAGTCCAGCCTGTGGTGAAGGCGTTTCTCAGAAGTTTTTTCTTGGGGTGCCTATGCTGGATGCCTCGGATGTCTCATGCCTGCCAATGCTGTGTCCTGCCTGGTGCTGCGACGTTTTTCTCGGCAGTTTGCTTGTGGTGCCTGTGCATGTTACATTCCTGCACATGCTGCCGGCTTTGGGGCTGGTGTCCCGAGTTCGGTCCTCGTTGGTTCCACATCCTGTACTTTGCTGTTGTCATTGTACTGGTTTTCCCCCCATCTTGAGTATGTCGTGTTGGCGGGGTTTCCTGTGTGTTGCCACTCTTTGCTCCCGACGTCGGTGTGTTGTTGACCTGTGGCTTTCTGTCCAGGGTGCGCACTGTACAGTTGCTTGCTTTATGCTGCCTCGTTTTTGTGGCTTTGCACTGTTGGGAGCGCGTGGCTGCTGGGCCGATGCTGTCCCTTACTCTCTTCTGGAGGGGGGGGGGGGGGGTACCTACCTCTGTGGTGGGGCTGCTCTGTCCCTGCCGTTCTGCCTGTCGTGCCCTTTCGATTTGGTCGGACGACTTGGCAGTGGGTGGTCCAGGTTCTGGTCTCGGGGTTCCGACTTGGCAGGGGTTCCTCGTTGTCTGGGGGTGGTTGTGTTCTGTTGCTGCCTCTGCAGTCTTTGGTGCTGCCACCCTTGGTTCGTGCCTCCCTTCGACTCGCCTCGCTTCTTGGTGGGGCGCTGGGCTTTGGGTCTAGGTTTCTGGGGTGTTTCCTGGGCCCGGGTCTGGAGGGGTGTGTACGCTGCTGCCTGCCGTGGTGGCTGGTTGGGCTGTTCTTTGGCCCCTGTTTTGTTCTGGGTCTGGTGGCTCTGTGTTCCTCTTCCCTTCTGGGTGTGGGGTTTCCTTTGACCTTCCTGTGCACTTGTTGTGCGGGGGTCTGTGTGAGTGGCTGTGCGGGGTGCTTTCCTTGTTGTCCTTGCTGCCTGTTCCGCTGCGGCTGGGTGTGGGTGCCTTTCTTCTTGTCGTGGCTCCTCCCTGCCGTGTTGCTGCTCGTCCGCCTCCTGGGTTGCCTTGGCTGGCGCTTTCTTTCTCTGTGTTGGTTGGCGCTTTGCCCTCTGTCGATCCGGTCCCCTGTGCGGCGTTTTCTTTGGCCTCCGCTCTGGCGGTTTTGCGCCTCTGTTTGGTGTCGGGGCTTGTTTGTGGGCTCTGTGCTACCTTCCCTTTTGGGGTTTCCTGCTGCTGCTGTTTCGGGGGTCCGCGCTCCCTTCGGCTGTCCCCGGTTCTCCTGGGGTGGTCGTTCCGGGGGTCTGTTCCCTTGGTTCTCTTCTTCGAGGGTTCCCCTGCTCTTGGCGCCTCTGGGGGTGTTTGCCCTTTCTGTTTCTGGCTTGGGTTCCGGTCGCCTCTGGGGTGGCTGGTTCTTTTTGCTGCTCCTGCCTTTGCTTGCTCGTGTGTCCCCGGTGTGGTTGGGGTTTCCCTGCCTGCTGGTTTGCGCCTTGCCCTCTGGTGCTCTGGTGCTGGTGTCTCTTCTTTTTCTGCTTCGGCGGCCTGTTTGGGTTGCCTTCTGCTCCGGCTCTCTGCCCCGTCTGGTGCTGGGTCGTTGTTCCTGCTTCTTGGGCCGCTGTGCGGTGGGTCCTGTGGGCTCCCCTCGTTCAGGTTGGCCTGCCGTCCTGTTCTTCCTCGGTGGTCTTGCCTCCTCTGCGGGCTGGCTGTTGTGGCCTCTGCCCTGCTTGGGGATCCTGGTTCTTCCCTTCCGGGTTCCTGGTCCCTCCTTTGCCTTGGCTGCGCCTGGTTCCTCTCGTGGGTGCCGTTGGTTCTTTGGGGTGCTCTTCCCCTCTGCCTCTGCTTGGGTGTCTTTTGCTGCCTTGGGTCCGGCTGTTCTGCTCCTCCCGGCCTGCGCCTGTTGTCGGGCGTGGTGCGTAGTGGGGGCCTGCTTGGTCCTTCTGTTGCTGTGACCTTCCCTTTGCTGGTGGTTTCCTGGCGTCCCCTCCTGTGTCTGCTGGGCTGTCTGCCTGGGGCTTCCTGGCGGCTGCGGGGTCCTGTCATGCCTCCTATTCTCGGGGTTGGGGTGTTGTTCCCACGCTCCGCTATCTGCTCGGTGGCTTGGTCTGGCCTGGTGGTTTTCTGCCTGGCGTCCTGGAGCGGCAGGGTGCGCTTGGCTTTTTCCTTTGGTTTTCTTCCCTGCCTCTGCTGGTGGTGGTGCGGGGTGGCCGTTGTTGTTGCCTCTCCTGGGCCTGTGGGTTTTTGACTCACTGGTTGTCTGCTGGGTCTGCCTCCCGGCCTGCATGGCTTGCTGGGCGGCATGGCTTCCTCCTGGCCGGTGTTCCGGTTTCTCGGCCCTTTGGGGCGGGGGCTCCGCCTCCCCGTGTCTTCGGGGCCCTCTGCGCGTCTCCCCGTTGCTTGGCCATGTGGGGGGCGCGCTGCGCTGGTTGCTGTGGCCTGCGTTTGCTTCTGCTTGGCTTCGGCCGGGGCTTTTTGTGGTGGCCTGTTGCCTTGAGCTTCCTCCCTGTTGGCTCCTGTTCTGAGCTGGTCTGACTTCTGTTTCTGCGTCCTGCTCTGGGGTGCCTGGTTGTGCTCTTGCTGCGGTCCTGGGCTGCCTGGTTGAGTCTCTTCTGGGAGTCTCTTGGGTGGCTTGGCGCTTCTTTGCGAGTGCCCTGTCTGCCTTTGGGGTGGCTGGTCCCTGTGTCGTGGGGTTCCGGTTGCTTGTGGGTGTGGTGTGTTCCGGTCTTCTTCTTGTTTCTGGCCGTCACGCTGTTGCCCTCTTGTTTTCCCTTCTTGCCTCTTCTGGGGTTCGTTGGGGCGTCGGCGGGGCTGGTGGCTCTCGGGCCTGTGCTCTGTTGGGGTCTTTTCCTTCTTTGTCCTTCCCTTGTTTTGGGTTGGTTCTGCGGGTTGCCTTTGGCTTCAGCTTTGGCTTCCTGTCTGTGTCCTCGGTTGCGGCTCTCGCTGTGCGGGGTTCGTCCCCTGTGCGTGCCCTGCCTTGGATCTTGCCGGGCTGTGGGGTGTGGTTTGCTTGTGCTTTCCTCCCTGGCTGCGGTTGCTTCTGTGAGGTCCACTGGGGTGGTTTTGCCTCTGTCTCTCTGGCCTCTGGGTTTCTGCCCCGGTCCTTTCCTTGGGCTGTTTGGGGTCTTGGTGCCTGGCCTATCTCTGGTTTTGGCTTGGCTGTGGTTGCTGTGTCCTTTGCGGTTCCCTTGCTGTCATCTTGGGTCCTCCGGGTGCTTGGCCCGTCCGGTTGCTCTCCTGCGTTGGTGTTCGGGTTTGCCTTCTTCGGGCTGGGGCTTCCTGCTCCTGTTTTCGTCCGCTTTGGCTGGTGTTCTGTTTTAGGGGTCCTTCGGTTCCCTGTTTCTTCTTTTCCGGGTCTCTTTGTCCTGGTTGGTTGCCCTTGTTGGTTGTTCCTGCTCGGGTTTCCTGGAGGTGCTGGTTCCCTTTGCCTTGTGTCCTCGTTCTGCGGGACCTGGTGGATTGGCTTCCTGGGATTTGCTCTTCGTTCCCTGGTGTCTGGGTTTTTTCTCTTTCCCTGGCCTTGGGCTCGGTCTTGCCTTCCGGGTCGGGTTCTGGTGGGCTTCGGCTGTTGTTCTTTGTTGTGCCTTTGGTTCCTCTGGGCCGCTTGTCTCCTGCCTGTGCTTGCCTGGGTGTTCTTCTTCTGCCCGCTGCTGGCTTGTTGGCCTGGTGGGTCTTGGCCTTTCTCTTGTCTGGCCTCTTTTCTGCGGTTTGACCTCTTGCCTGTGTTGGCTTGGGTGTCTGGGCTCCCCCTGTTGCTGGTGGGCTGTGGGGTGTTCCGGAGGTGGGCTGGTTGGCCTCACTGGTGCCCGGTTTGGTCTTCTGGCTGTGCGCCCTTGCTCTTGTTGGGTGTGTGCTGGTCTGGTGGGGTTCCTGTTGTCGGGGGCTCTGCCTGGGGTTTCCCCGGTTCTTCCTTTTTTCCTCTGCGGTTGCTGCCCTGGTATGGTTCCTGGGTTGGCTTCTGTTGGGTTGGGAAGGCCGGCTTTTTACTGCTTTGGTATTTCTCCATTAGTAATGAATGGGCCGAGGACATAAGGGACCTGGGGGTAATGCTACATTACTTACCGGTAATCCTCATTACTCCTGGTCCCGTTGTCCTCGGCCCATTCATACGCCCCTCCCTCCCTCCCGGGCGGCCGGCCTTCCTGTCTGGGCTTGTTAGTACAGGAGGTCTGCTGGGTAGGTACTACCTTTATACTCCCGGGGGGAGGGGCGGTAGGTATATCCCAGCATTCCTCTTGTTTTTATTTTCTGTCAGGAGATAGTAATCTCCATTAGTAATGAATGGGCCGAGGACAACGGGACCAGGAGTAATGAGGATTACCGGTAAGTAATGTAGCATTATGTTACCCTTCCTAGAGCACAGGAGAACCTCAGGATTCCACCCTGCTGGTCACATTCATGGATAAAGAAGGTAACCCCAAGTATTCCTTATCTGTAGTACGAAGGCAAGATGGCTCCTTCACTGACCGCAACGTACACGGGGCAATAGACGACCTACAGTCACCTGCCTTGTCATTGTGCACATCTCTCATTGGGTGGAGTGCTGTAGTTCAGTCTGCCTTTCATGGGAAGTCCCATCATGTGTATGGAATAATCTGCACAGAAATATTATAAGACAGAGAGTGTCTGTATGAGACTGAAATGCATAAGCAAATTCTTTAATATCTCAAAGAGTGGAGTGCCCTCTCCAAGTTCAGAAAAATCAAAAAGCAGAACAGTGTAATATAAGCTGTGCATGGAGCAAACCAAACAATGCATACAAACACTGACATTAAAACATTCCACTCTATGCACTGCACTTGGCATGTGGGAAGATCCCATCTTGGCTCTGTCACTCATGCTCCAAGGAGATTCCCAAATGTGTACAAGCAGCGTTTGATGTACCCCCTGAGTGCTCATTGATGGCTAGGTGTTCTCTCACGCAATGACTTGTGTTCACCACTCACTGTAGGTCAGTAGATCCTAGTCAGAAATATCATCTGACATAAATATCTATTACAAAATAATAATTCTAAAAAATATTGATAACAAAAATATTGTTCAATTGCTTGTACATGTTCAATTATTAACTAAGACAAAAAGTGATTGTCAGGTGACATTCTGACAACAATATCCTCATGCAGTTCGTTCAATGGCACTGACTGGAGATGTAACAACCTTTCAACCACAAGGCATTGAATTTAGGTATACCCACACAGAGTATATTACACTTATTTCACAAAGTTGGAGGTGTTGCAAGGGCAGTCCGACTTGGTGGTTATTAAACTGAATCACTGCCAAGGGATATTTTTTAAATCCATAATTTATTTTATGATCCTAGGAGGCCCCCATGTAAGTCCAGAGCACCGCCCTCATAGTTGGGTTTCAGTCACTGATGCTAATTGTTCATCTGTATCCTTGGGAGGATTTCTCCGGCCCTGCCAGGTTACTACCTGTGAGGTGGCAGGTTCGGTGACGATTAAGTTACAGCTCATGGGGGAGCCTCCCAGCCACGGCTCGTGCAGGGCGTTAAGCCGGGCGGTGACGTCAGGCAGAGGAGGGGCTGGGTGGGGGGTTGTAAAATGCGGGATATGGAAGATGTCAGGTAAGTACCGAAAAAAAAAGAATTTCGTTACGCACGCTGCTTCACATTTGGCGATGCAGCGCGGGTAACGAAATTCGTTGTATTTATCTTTTTTCGGTACTTACCTGACATCGTCCATATCCCGCATTTTACAACCCCCCACCCTGCCCCTCCTCTGCCTGATGTCACCGCCCGGTGTAACGCCCTGCACGAGCCGTGGCTGGAGCCTCCACATAACCCCTTTGGAATGTCCCTAGTGTGCCAGCCATCAAACGACCCAAGCTACACCTCTGCAACCAGAGCAGAATTTCGGAAGTGACACAGGGAGTCGCAAACTCCTCCAGGGCAAACACAACATATACTTCCTTTTCTGTGTAACGTCTCCCCAAACATGCAGACCATGCTTCTCTCCATTTCAGAGACCTTGCATCCTTTTCATTATAAGAAGCAGCATGGGACTACAAGAAATGCTCCACCGATTTTATGGAAATGCCTTGAGTCACTTATGCAAACAAAACAGGTGATGGACAGAATGTGGATCAATGTCACACATTCACCCCAGTCCGAAGATCTGGGCCCAAATCCATAGTTTTTTTGCACTCCACACCACCCTGGGTTAGACAATGGCGATATGCCAATCAGCTCTGACCCTGTGCCCCATGGGAACAGTCCAGTCCGAACTACAAAAGCCATGTCCTTCCCAGAACGGAATCAAGCATCCGAGGACCGGACCGGTTTCGAGGTAACACCTCTCATCAGCCCGGCTAGCTTGATTCCAGTGGTGTGGAGTGCCTGGGACCCACGTCTGGACATGGCTTTTGTAGTTCGGACTGGACTGTTCCCATGGGGCACAGGGTCAGAGCTGATTTGCATATTGCCATTGTCTAACCCAGGGTGGTGTGGAGTGCAAAAAAACGATGGATTTGGGCCCAGATCTTCGGACTGAGGTGAATGTGTGACATTGATCCACATTCTGTCCATCACCTGTTTTGTTTGCAAATTCCGCCCTAAGTGTGCTGGGGATGCTCAGACGTGGGTCCCAGGCACTCCACACCACTGGAGTCAAGCTAGCCGGGCTGATGAGAGGTGATACCTCGAAACCGGTCCGGTCCTCGGATGCTTTATTCCGTTCTGGGAAGGACATGGCTTTTGTAGTTCGGACTGGACTGTTCCCATGGGGCACAGGGTCAGAGCTGATTTGCATATCGCCATTGTCTAACCCGGGGTGGTGTGGAGTGCAAAAAAACGATGGATTTGGGCCCAGATCTTCGGACTGGGTTGAGTGTGTGACATTGATCCACATTCGGTCCATCACCTGTTGTTTTTGCAAATTCCGCCCTAAGTGCGCTGGGGATGCCCAGACGTGGGTCCCAGGCACTCCACACCACTGGAGTCAAGCTAGCCGGGCTGATGAGAGGTGTTACCTCGAAACCGGTCCGGTCCTCGGATGCTTGATTCCGTTCTGGGAAGGACATGGCTTTTGTAGTTCGGACTGGACTGTTCCCATGGGGCACAGGATCAGAGCTGATTTGCATATCGCCATTGTCTAACCCGGGGTGGTGTGGAGTGCAAAAAAACGATGGATTTGGGCCCAGATCTTCGAACTGGGTTGAGTGTGTGACATTGATCCACATTCGGTCCATCACCTGTTGTTTTTGCAAATTCCGCCCTAAGTGCGCTGGGGATGCCCAGACGTGGGTCCCAGGCACTCCACACCACTGGAGTCAAGCTAGCCGGGCTGATGAGAGGTGTTACCTCGAAACCGGTCCGGTCCTCGGATGCTTGATTCCGTTCTGGGAAGGACATGGCTTTTTTATATATATATATTTATTTTATATATTTATTCCATATATTTATTCCATCCCCCTCTGGATATTATGTATTATGTGCTTTCTTTAATGAAATATGCAATGTTTAATGAAATGTTTGTATTTGTAACTGTATGTGCTTTTATGGACATGTTTTTTAAATGTTCCGAATAAAGTTTTATGAAATGAAATGACATGGCTTTTGTAGTTTGGACTGGACTGTTCCCATGGGGCACAGGGTCGCATATCGCCATTGTCTAACCCGGGGTGGTGTGGAGTGCAAATAAACAATGGATTTGGGCCCAGATCTTCGGACTGGGTTGAGTGTGTGACATTGATCCACATTCGGTCCATCACCTGTTGTTTTTGCAAGTTGAGTCACTTATGGGCACATGTAAAAATGTTTTTAGCGGTCGCAAACGGGGATTTGGAACATTTTGCGACTGATAAAACAGCTTGTTCAATGTACCAACCCTATTTTGCAAAATAGGATTTGCGAGTCGCTATTAGGAAGGGGCGTGCCAAGGGTGTCCCTCCATTATAGCGAATCACAAAGGCATGTACAAATGTTTTGTGGCCAGAATGCGGTCGCAAAACAATTGCAGTTCTTCAAGTAGGTGGTAAGCCAGTCGCAAACAGTAAAGGGTCCCCATGGCACCCCTTTCCCTTTTTGACTGGCAGCGCAAACTTTTTTTAAGAGCAGGCAGTGGTCCCACGGACCACTGCTCACTCCTTAAAAAAGGGAAACAAAAATGTTAAAAAAAAATTTAAAACGCACCCTATTTTCCTTTAAAGAGATTGGGCTGCATTTTTTTTTTAAGTTGCTTTATTTAAAGCAAACACAGGTATGGTGGTCTGCTGTCCCCAGCAGGCCACCATCCCAGTGTTATTTTCCATTTCCCTTGGGTTGCAAATTGCGACCTGCCTCATGAATATTGGGGAGGCAGGTCCATTGCAACCCTATTGGGAATCGCTAATGTGCCTGAGACACATTAGTACCTTTAATTTTGCCAGTCGCTAAAATTTGCAATTAGGGACTCGCAAAATGAAATGGTCGTACATGTGGCCCTTAACCTCTAAGTTGCCTGAGTGTGTTTATTGGATGCATTCCGCATTAAAAACATTTTCAAGCTCATTAGAATTCTCTTTTTAGCTCTAAATTGGCAGGGAGAGAGGGGCAAAAGGCACAGAGAAGCATGAGGCTGCCAGCTGAATGGGTCATTGCAGTAGGACCAGAAACATTTTGCATGGGGAGATGGGACAATGAGAGCATCAGAGACAAATTCGTAAAAGAATGAGTGCAGGTGCCCAAAACACTGCTTCAGCAGTACCATTAAAATCGGCTTGCCTTATACCAAGGCTGCTTAGTGTTCAATTCGACTCAGGCCTCTTTAATCCACCATCAGACACCGCTGACCTTTATCTCACTCCTCTTGTCCTTTCTTTCTCCATTTGTGCCAATCGCTCTGTGTTTCTCTTCCTCCTTCTTTCCTGTTTGTGTGCTTTTCTCTCTCTCTCTACCTCACGGTCAATATCTGATGATAAAAAGAAATTGCCAGTTAAATGAGCGCCTGTGAGTACCACCGGCACAAATTAAGCACCGACTAGAGCACATTTACACTGATAAGATGACTCAAAAGAGCAATGTAGGTCCACTGAAGAGAGGGGAGCACGGAAGGTGCAGTGCAGCATTCGCCACCAGCTGAAGGAATCAAAGATTGTATTATTTTATATTTACATCATGCAAGAAAGATTAAGCCTTTTTGCAGCGTCACTAAAACAAGACCAACTAAAAGAAGGGCTAAAAGGAGTAGGGTTATTAAAAAGAAAAAATGCTTGAGGTCGAAGGGACGTCACTGTTCCAAAGGAGATGTTGTCAGAGCGCACAAGGAAACATAGAATGTTCCAATCCAAGTCTTTGCTACAGCCAGACACTGATTTGAGTACATACAATCGGATAGGGTGGGTGGTATGTAGGATACCTTGTGGTTTGTGTCAGCTACATTTTACAGCCATGAATTTGCGGTTGACTGATAGACTGTTCTCTGTGCAATGATCATGGCTTTAAAAATCTGATTATTTCACACTAGAAGCCTTTAAAGTGATTGAAGAACAGGGCTGACATGGAGTAGTGATACGGTACAGTAAGTAGCTTTGCTGCTGCATTTTGCACTAACTGTATCCTGTTTCTCCAGAGAAGGAAAAACCACAATCGAGGCTGAATTTTGCAAGACTATTCACAACTGACAAATAAATGCATGTTGGAGGTGGAGGAGGCATGTCATTTCCAAATAAAACAGCTTCCACTGCATCTAGCCTCCTGAGTCTGCAGGCGTAAACCTGAACCTTTAAAGATGCCAAGGTCACAAACTGATAGACGGTTGAGGAGGCCAGCTCATCATGGTTGGCCACAGGTCAGGATTTCTTTCATGAGCAGAGGGTCAGGTGGAGGAAAGGCCAGTGGACTTGATCCACTGCCATGATGAGTCAGAATAGCAGTAGAGGTCCAATTCAGGTCGGGAGCGATGGAGGGCTACTCCTGAGTCCTGACAACCGATATGAGAAAGGGTATCTTGTTTTTTTTCTTTGGAAAAGGTCTTCCAAGCTGTGCTGAGCTCTTTTGGACCTTTCCAAATACTACCTTCACACTTATCAGAACATTGGAATGTTGGGCTCTCCACTGAAGACATCTGAAGTGGCACATGGTTTATAGTGCAGGTATAAGACTTTTGCTCCAACATTCCAATCTTGTCTTTCAGTTTCTCCCTTTTTAATTAGGAACATTCCTTTCTGATTGGGTGAAATGTTCTATTAGCCTTATAGTCCTTCTGCCTCGGGCTATACTGGTTGTTAAAGGCTTTCGACTGCAGCTCAAGCCTTTAACTCAGGTTTTGGGCCTATAACTACCAGTACAGACCTGTGCAGCAGTCTATATTATTTCCTGTTTGAACAGGAAAGTCACTTTGACCTACAGAGACATAAGGCTATGTAAGCAAGATGGCAGCTTGTTTAAAAAATATTCAGATCCTGACAATCACATTATACCTTAAGCACATCTCTTTTGTGATGTATGAAATCTTACCTTTATCGTGTCACTGGAATCGCATAATCAGAATGCCAGGAATTGTACTCCTTGAACACATTTCTCCAATTAAATCATAGAGTTTCACCCATCCCTATCTTAAGTTGAAGCAGTGCTAAATTTGAGCCAGTGGTTTCTGGTGCTTGGCACCAGCACTTAATTGTCAACACCAGCACTTTTGACAGTCTGCGACATGGTGGCACTGTTTGTCTAAATGCAGACCTTCCATCAGCCCTAAATGCTCTCAACTGCCTTTAAATCCAAACTGGGCAGACTCCATCTCACAAACTCCATCTCGCAATTTGGTACTTGTCAGCAGGACCAAGGTAGGCTTACAATCACTTCTAGACGCAACTTTGGCATACTCAGTGAACAACGGCCTGACTATTACCATGAAGAAAACCAAGACATTAACAATCCAAGGAAAAAGTCTGCAAAAACATACCTGGTCCTGGAGCAGACAAAACAGAGACTGTAAACAGTTTTAAGCACCTTGGGGTCCTCTTCAACAGAAATGGAAGGTTTATAGATCAACTGGAGGAGATTAAAAGGAAAGGAAATGCTCTGCCAATTGGCCTAAGGTCCCTACATAAAAAGCTGAATGGTCCAACGATTGCCCCCATTTTGCTGGTGGCTCAAGCCAAGGTCCTTTCATCACTGACCAACGGAAGCGAGGTCCTGAGGGGCCAAAACAGTGCCACTTTGGATAAAGCAATACTGAAAATGTATGGGCCAATTTTCCAAGTGCCTGCATACCCATCAGTGGCCCAAATCAGACTGGAGCTTGGTATAGAGAGTATGGGAAGAGGGTGTGGCCTAACGGCTAGCGTGGTCGTCCTCGGAAATGGGGATACAGGTTCGAGTCTCAGCAGGGACATTCAACATCTTTTGATTTTGGGCAAAGCACTTAATCTCCCTGTGCCTAACAAAAAAAACGCAACTGGGGCTCAAGTAAAGCGCTCTGGTACCTTCTGGTCCAGTTCCCGCTATATAAACCCCCCCTCCCCCCAGAAAAATAGGAAAGGAATCCCTGGCATGCAATGCAGCATTTGTGAACTGTTGTCAAGGGCTAAAACTCGCTCCGGAGGGATCCCTGGGGTACCACTGTTGAATTTGAAATTCCCTTTGGTACAGTGCACTCGTTATGCTATGTTAGGTTAGCAATGTGAGGCTAAAAAAGACACCATTTGCATTTACGTTAAGTAACCTACTGAATTATCGTTGTTGTATGTAGGTCTGTTAGCCTGTGTGACTCCATTCTGTATTTTGTAACCATTAGAGACTGCTTAGACTGTGCTCACATTAAGCCCTACTTCCCTAACATGCTTGCCTCAGCAGAAAACTGTACTTCGTTATTATCCTCCTCTGTTCAAGGCTGCAACTCGACTTGCTAATGAACTGTTATTCTGTTTGCACATTCCAATCTCTCCATGAATTCTTCTCCCATGTTAGGAGAAGCTGAGACTCGGCACAGTGGCCATTAAATGCATACAGTTCACCTCTCTGGCAGGTAGAAGCTCATCTCTCAGTACCGCCTTTGTTCATGCCCGGCTCAAGCCAGTAATTTTCCACCAGCGGGGTGGCCGAAGTCTCCAGAAAGGTTTTTATGTATTAGCGTACCCTGGGGAGTCAATCCTCTCGACAGACATCTTAGGGTGAAGGTCTGACTGGGCTCCTCTGCAGAGTACATACCTGAATAAATGGAAGTTTTCATTCTCTACTGTCTGATCAACTCTTCATTTTGGGAAGGCATAGCAGGTGGTTGTAAGAACCTGTTTGGCCCTAGAGGGACCCGTCCTTCACCACCTGTGGACTAAAATGCAAGTGAGGACTTGCTCTCCCACTCAAGACTATTTACACCTGGCCTGAAATGCATGTAGTCATTCTGCCGCTTGGGCTTTACCTGTAAGCCGCTCAGAACTTTCAAAAGTGGCAAACTCTAGTACCCAGGTATTGTCAATTTAGAAGAAAAAGACAGTCTGTCTAAACGTAGCCTTGGTTGGATGGCGGTTACATTAAGCTCAAACCACACAACTACCTAGAAGAATCATATAGCAACCAGGTCAAGGAAAAGTTTTGACAATACAGGCTGGGGTACAACCTGTCTTAAAACTCTACCTGCCATGGAAACGAACTGAAGGCCCAGAAAGCTTTTGGCTTGGTGGACAAGGGCCTAAGGACACTCTTCACATGTTATGCCTGTGTAAATCAGTTTTGGGTGAACACCGTGCACCTTTGAGCTGGAAAGTGAAGAAAAGAGGCATAAGGACTTGCAAGGAGGCAATTATAGCCTGCTTTGAGCCAACTGATCCCAGATTGAACTGTGCAACAGTGAGGTTTCTCCAGAGATCAGAAAAAAGGATTTTGACTAAGGAACAAAAAGAAGCAGTGAATGTCACAAAAGTTCCAAACAGTCATTCTTTGCCTACCATGGGGAACTTTCATTTAGCAGCTCTGTAGAGGACTAGGACAAGTTGGAGATAGTTGGCACTATAATATTAAATGCAGAGGGGAAGTCAGGCTAAGTTGGTAGTGCCCCAATACATTGGCAGCCATGGTACCACCCTTTACAATCTATAAGTCATGGGTAGCTTTAAGTAAGCATACCTGGCCATTATAGATATGTGGCAAACTAGAAGGTGATGGTAGGGCATAAGCACTTTAAGAAATCCAGCATACACATTTTAATGGCAGTAACGCCTCAGCATTTTGGTGGTAAGTACTTGGGTGTTAGACCAGCCTGATAGAGCTTTAGCACTTTATTAGTAAGGGATGAATACCCTGCCGTCCGACGTCTGAAAGCAAGGTGCCATATGATCAATGGCTGGAACCAGTATCAGAACATGTCCTCAGGGCAAACTGAAAGGTGGTAAGAGCACCTGTACTTTAACCTCTACTAGAATACATGCACTTTAACTGTTGATCAATATCAGCAGTGTGGAGTCACTTAAAGCTCCAACACTCTACCATAAAAACAGGAGTTCTTTATTGTTACAGTAATAGGGTGTAGGAGCACACTGTCTCATATCTCACATCCCTGCACTATTACCCCTTTGTATCCTGACCAGTGTAGAACAGGATTTCATGTTTGCATTAAGTTATTCTTAATTTTTACCAAAGCTAGTACAGTCATTGCTGTATCTCTAGCATGTGTTTCTGGATTATTCCGTTATGAGTAGACAAATATTCTGGGGTTGCTGATTATGCAGTGAGATCCTCTTTGAAAAAGCTACACTGGCTGCCTATGCAATCCAGGGTCACTTTGAAAGCCCTCTGCCTAGCTCACAAAGCCATGTATGGCAGGGGTCCAGCTCTGCTAAAGACCCTCATCTCCACGTATGTTCCCAATAGGCCCCTCCGGTCCTCGCATGACTTCTTTATGAACACACTAAGGATAAAGAGATCAAGATGGGGAGGGAGATCCTTCTCCTACCTGGCTCCCAAGCCCGAGTACTCAATGGCCATAGAATTGATACTGTTGAAAGACAAATATAGTGTCAAGAAAAAAATTGAAGACTTGGTTGTTCCATGATTTCGCTTCCTTCTCACATAGCCTCCTCTCTGCAGCACTGAGAAGCCCTCGGGTAGCCATGCGCTTTACAAATCCCCAAAACATAAACATAAATGCTGCCACAAAATCAGGCATGCAGGAACTCTGAAGCTTGTCAGCTTGTAGGCTCACAGGATCCTGCACTACACTAACCAGGATGTAAACTGGTAATGGCTCTGGGATGCAAGGCTCTTACCTCCCCTTAATGTTTAGAAAGGTTACAGTGAGCCTACAACCTGACACACCTTGGAGGTCCCGCATGCCTGGAATGATTGACACCAAAACATCTACAGTGATACTAGCTATACACAATAAATACAAATAGAAAGGACTAAGCCCTCTTTGCATTTATACTAACAGGGAGTTGGACGTTCCGTGGCGGATTCAGAAAGACATGTAAGAGTGTATGAATTCTTACAATTACAATACTTCTTCATGGACTCATAAGGGCTTTTGTGAATCAATCCCATGGAATGTTTTCAGGTACTCTTAATTCAGAAACTTGTAGTAGCAGAGATGAGAACCATTTTCTGTACATTATCAGTTGTCTGCACAGGAAAGTGAAAGATTCTAAAAATGATAATCTCCACAGCACTATTTCCCAGTGCAGGAGCATTCAGCGAGATTGCAAACATCGTAGTTCTTTACTAAAACTTTATGCTCTCCACAGGCAGCCTTTATGTGAAGAAGGTGTAGTGATATGTTGGTTGATACTGTAAAGTGGCTTGTCACATATACTAGCTATGAATCTCCTAATTAATCAATACAACTGAAAGGTTAAGGTAATCCCAGGTAGTAACTGACTGGGGTGGAATCAGAGAGCCTGAGGTGAAGCCGAAGACTTTACTCCATTCTTGCCAATAACTACCTGGGAGTGCCCTCTCCCTTGACTTAAATTGCTTTTGTAAAGCAGGCCCTCAAAATGTGGGATGAGATTCACAAGCCTGCTTGTCACATTTGGTGTTGTTCATAGACCTATTTTGGTGAAAGGTAACAAGAAGCATCCTAGTTGAATTCTTTTGATGATAGGACTCTGACATTTTTTGTTTAGGTTTATATAATGACAAAAATGTGCATATAGAAAGGGAGATAACAGATTTTAGTCACAATATAAATCATGTGTTCGTTGTGCCAAACTCATTTTAGCAATTTTTGTGATTTCTAGGGTAATATGCCCCTGCTGTAATTTGAGAAACCATCTGTGAGAAGAAAATGGTTTCTCTCTTGGAAATTTTCAAAGGTGTTCCAGTAGCTTAATCATGAAACATTTCAATAAATTCATAAATACCATCCTCAGGCATGTGATAAAAAAGCTCTGAAATGCCAAGTAAAGCAAATGCTCCCAAAAGCAGTAACAGTCTATTGATTTACTCTCCATTTAAATATACATAAATAGACTTTTTAAAGGTTAAGAAAACTTTATGCAAACAGATCTCATTTTCAAAATAAATAGATTTGTGCTCCTCTGGGCAGGGAAACTCTCCGAATGAGTTGCTGTTTGGACCTTTTTTTCCTTTTTATTTCCTTTTTCCAACTTCCACACCAATAGTTGCATTTCCCTGCATGAACGTGCACTGAATTCAAAATAATTACCATTTTGAGCTAAACATAAGAAAGGATGAAACACATTAAAAAATATGCATTTATTGTTAATAAAATAAAATCTTTTTTTATACCTTGTTGGAAATTGGGTTTCTGGTTGTGGGGGTGTGAAACACGACTCAAGCAGTAACCCCAATTTCTGTCAGGGTGAAGTCACAAGCAAACCCTAAATTAACTAGTGTTTAACCCTCTGGTAGCTTGATACAAAGTAGTCAGCGTTAACTTAGACACAACGTGTAAAGTATGTATGCAGCATTTCAAACAGCAATAACATGAAAACGCAACACAAGAAAAATCTCCTTAGAAAATATACTACATGTTAATAAATTATTTGAGATCAAAGTGACAAACATCTAATCAGTAGACCTGGGGATATGCAATTTTAAAGATTTCAGGTAAGTATAGCACCTAAATGCACACATCGCTACTCACAGTTATCTGGTTGTGCGAGACCAAGGGGAAGTCATAAGTTCAGGCCGACCCTGAACAGGCCGGGTACAGGGACCAGGTTAGTCCCACTGAAAGAGCAATCTTCGAAATTCCAGTGCAAAGAGATCAGTTTGCGGTGGCGGGGGCTGTGAGGAGCAGGAAGAGCATTGTGGATGGTCGGTGCTGTAGCGTGAAGACAGGCCAGGCATTGCAGACAGTCATTGCTGTACCATAAAGATCCTTTCGAGCATCACAGTCATTGCTGGAGTTTCGGTGTTGGCAATCACCACAAGCTCTCTGCTGTAGTGCAAAGTGCAGATCTTGCATCGCTGGCGGTCATTGTATTGCAAAGAGTCAGGTGCACCAGAGCTTCCTATTGGGAGGTGGAATGGGCAGCAAGGCTTTTGAGGGAAGAGGCTCATTTGTGGTCGCAAAAAGCCCAGAACATCAAGACTTCTCCTTTTTTTTGGAGCGGAGCACAACTGATGCTACACCTAGGGCCCAGGACCTGAGGGGCCCCACTTGGGGGACAGGAAATGACTTCAGCAGAGGCCAATAGGTATCAGGCAGGTCCAGTTGTAGGTCCAGGCAGCAGGTCAGCTGGGCAGATGCAGGAAGGCCCCTGGAGCTTGTTATATCCCTTTAGCTCAGAACAGAATGTCAATCAGCTGACCCTTGCAGTTAACTAAGCCTGGGATGAAGGGTGCAGGTCCAGTCTTCCTTCTCAGCCATCAGGACAGCAAAGTAAAAGGGCAGCAGAGTGGTAGCCCTTTTTGCAGCAGAGCAGCACTATAGTCCTTCTGTAGTAGCCTTAGATACTGAAGAGCTGTGTCTGAGGGTTGGCTATGTATACCTGGTGCCTCCTTTGAAGTAGGAGAAGGTGTTTCTGGAGGTTTACATCCTCAGAGGTGTTTCCTGCCTCCCTGCCCTGGCCCCAACTTGTCTGGGGACACAAAACACTTGTGTCATAACCCTTTGTGTGTGTGTGGGCAGAGCCTTCGTGATGTACAAGTGTGGTATGTGACAGCATCTCCACCTCATAAAGTCAGAGATGGCCCATCCTGCCAATACCGCTTCCACCTTACCTTTGCCTCACTGTCTGGAAGCAATACACAAAAACTAACGCCCAGCTACACCTGGTCATGTGAACCAGTTTACAGGGCAGGGGCACCAAATGGTTGGGACAAGAAAATACCAACTTTATAAAAAGTGTTTTTTTTAGAATTGTAACTTAAAATCCAACTTTACCATTAAAGGGTGCTTTAAATTACAATTCTTTAGACAGCAAACCCAACATTCCTACATGCTCCCAATTTAAAGATATCACTTATAACATGTAATAAGTTAACCCACTGTTACCCCATGGGAGGGGCAGGCCTTGCAGTACTGAAAAACAAATGTAAGGATTTTTCATTACCAGGTCATGTACATTTTAAATTACATGTCCAACGTATTAAATTCACTCTGCCCTCCTATGGGCTATTAAGTGCCTACATTAGGGGTGACTTGTAGGTATTAAAAAGGATGTTTTACACCTGGCAAAAGGTTTATTTTGCCAGGTCGAAATGGCAGATTACAACTGCACATGCAGGCTGCAATGGCAGGCCTGAAACATATTTCCAAAGGGCTACTTAAGGGGTAACATAATCAGTGCTGCAGTTCCAGTAGAAGAATTAAATTTAAAGGTCCTGGGCCCATTTACTACCACTTTACCAGGTACTTATACGTACATAAAATGTGCCAATTTGATGTAAGCCAATGTTACCATGTAAAAGAGAGACAGCATAAGCACTTCATGGCTGGGTAACGAGGGTCAAGTGCACAGGGTCCTAAAAGCGAACATAAACAGGTTCAGAAAACAGGACAATGAAGGCAAAACATTTGGGGATGACCCTATAGAGAGGGACCAGTCCAACAATGTCTCATAAGGGACTGCATTCAAGCTTAACTAATTAAAACATATTTCAAAATAAGAAGCATTGTAGATTATTCAGAACAATGGGTCTTCTATTTAAAAGACACAGAAATCTGTTGCACAATACATAAGTTACATAGACTCAGAACAATTCAAATATATAATACAAACAAATGGAAAGGACTGTGTTTGGTCTCAATTATTTCAGGCATTTAAAGCACCTTAGATCAGCAACATTCTCATATACATATTCAGCTTTCCATATAATTCTAAGGCTATGCTCTCCAGCAGCACACTTCCTAGTGCAGGGATATTCTGTGAACTAGGTGAACGTTCTAGGTATTTCCTAAAATGATGTGATCTTCAGAGGCAGGTGTTATGTGACGACGATGAAGTGATATGTAAATTGGTACAGTAATTAGGTTTCTCTCAATTTTTGGCTATGACGCTCCAGGATAGAGTCGACTGGCTAGCAATCTATCAAAATGCAGCATTTTTGGGAGTGTATAGCTGTCTACTTTAGACTTGAAGCCCAAACAAGTCCTTTAACCCCTTCGCTGCAGCGGCTATTCCGCCGCAGCGCTAAGGGGGTGGGGCGGCCGCACGGCGGTTCCGTACTTGTGACGGAACCGCTCCGTCACGGCTCGCGGGCGAGCTGTGCTTGTGACGGAACGGTTCCGTCACGAACCCGCCCGCCCATTAAATCGTCAGCGCAGGTGCGGAATTCTCGGCGTGCGGGCCGTGACGGAACCGTTCCGTCACAAGCACAGCTCACCCGAGGCTTGTGATGGAACGGTTCCGTCACAAGCATGCAAGGGGTTAATTATATAGAGCCATTACAGCATGTGACCAGCCAGGTGTCCACACTTTCAAGGGGCCGGAGTAACAGGTGTGTTTGTGGACCAAAATAAACACTTGCATAAAGCTAAGCTACAGTAAATCGGACCTTCACCTTTTTCCAGGTTAAATGACATTTGCGCGTAGGGCACTCCCAACACAGGCATTTCTTTCGGCCACATCATTCAATTTGATGCCTTCTTGTGGCTCCTGATGGCGAAACCAAAAGACTACTGTCTACGGGCGACCAAAACCTTTCAAAAGCTGGCTATGACTGCCAAAAACCACATGCACAACCAGTCTTATTGGTACAACCTTTTTTGAAGATGGCAGTGCCGTGGTGTCCAAATCAGCACTGAAACTGGAAAAAAAAGATATAGACAATACGAAACTGGCCTTCATGTGTAAGCAAAGGTCCAAAAATAATATTTTTTTTGCACGTGGACTATATTCCCTTTAATGCTATGTTTCCTAAAATTGTGTAGGGTACTGCCTGAGCGTTGTACAATTCACACCACTTTCGTTAGTCAACTCCCATCTATAGCTACTGACTTTCATCTTCCATTCACTATCATCCTTTTATCATTTGTTCTTAACATGCAGATAATTCCCCCCAACTTTAATGGAAACTTGTGGGCACAGAAGAAGAAGCTACCTTGTTATTTGCCTTGCATCACAGGAATGGCTAGCCACTAAAACGTAATTGTTTCCCCATTTTCCCCGTGTATTTTTTTTTAAATAATTTGAATTTGAAGGTCAAGCAGTTAGCAAGATCCAAACACCCACGAATCTCAATCCAACAGTTGTCATTCAAAGCTGCATGTGCAGCTGCACTAAACAAGCTCTAAAAGTAGTTGCTAATGAGGTTTCAAAATTGCACAGAAGCATCTTTTTGGTCAAAAAGATCAATCCACTTCTATACCATCATGTGGCAGCCACTTACACAGGATGGCTGCCATGGTGAAAACATCCTTTGATGAAATCATACCCAATTGTGCAATATGTAGCCTCTAGCCTTAAATATAGATCTTCTCGAGAGCACTCAGGGTTTCTATAATGCATGATGTAAATAGGGCGGGTGAACAGTATACAAAGGGCCTTTTTTCTTGAAAGGCTTTTCATTAAAATTACAAATTTGAAACACTCAAACCTGTGTTCTTAGAAAGCTTTTCCTTTTCCACCCCTGTGGGTCTATCGATGGAAAATGATAGTGCATCAGGAAGCACATGTTGGACTCAATATATTCCACCTTGCAATGCCATTTTCATTTGTTAGCTAATCAAGTACATTTTCAAAACTGTATTCAAGTTCAGTTTCATATCAGAAAAGAAAATCCTACATC
Source organism: Lissotriton vulgaris (assembly GCF_964263255.1). NCBI lineage: Eukaryota > Metazoa > Chordata > Amphibia > Caudata > Salamandridae > Lissotriton > Lissotriton vulgaris. The sequence goes on along the minus strand of NC_141695.1, from coordinate 1,606,699,949 downwards.
TCTGAGTTTTTAAACGTCTGTCGTTAGCCTGGAGCTTTTGATTTTACTAAAATGATACGTAACATATACACATTGTAGACGCTTTCAGCCGGCCCTCTTCATCCATTGGTCAGTTTTGATTTATACATTTTTTTAGCACCCACTTCAGCATGGGGCAGTGGGACAGCCTGCTTCAGTCATTGGCTGACTTCATTCTGAGTGATCACATTCTACCCTTTCAGAAGGGGCGCATTCACACACACATTAGGTATCTTTAATGACAGGGACTAATAAGGCAATATGTGTTTTTTGGGACAAAACATATTTTTGCCCTTAGATTGCTGAAGGCCTGTAGCTTCACCACCAATAAATGTTTGCAAAAACCATGAAAAAATAACACAAATGTTGATGAAGAGCAAAGGTTGGTAGGCAACGCCAGACCTAATGGTTTTGCCAGTGCTTGTTCTTAAATGACGTGTTGGCCATGTTGTCAGTTGCAGTCACTACACCATTAAGTAGGAGTTGAACAGTAAAATTGGGCACTAATTGCAATTTTGTTAAAATGAAGAATTAAAGATGGGTAGCTGTCAATAACAAGGTTGCAGTTACCATGATACATAAAAAGATAGGGGAGAGGATGTGATCTGATGGCTGAATTTCGGACTTTGGAGCTGGGAAACCAAGGTTTGAGCCTCGGGGTCGTGTCCACATCCTGGGCAAATCATTTACTCTGTTCCTGCCTACCCAAAAAATTAATGTGGATTGGGCCCGGTCAGCACTTACCTTTGGACTTTTCAAAAAGTCTTGAGAAAAATATTCGAAGAAGGTGAAATACAGTGGGCAAGCCTGCAGAAGGTGTCCGATGAGAGAGAGTAATCATCTGATACCCTATGGTCGAACCGCAGTGAAGATTTTTTCATTTTATGGGAGAAGCTTCTAGTCAGCGGCTTTGAAGCGCATGAACTTTCCTGCCTCCCCTTCCCTGGCTCCACGCTGGCTGAAGTGCCAATACATTGTTGTAAGGCCCTTTGTGTGAAGGCACGGCACAGGCTATTCAGTTGTAAGTGGGACTTTGATTAGCTCTGCCCCCAATCCTGTCAGCAGATGGTAAATTCAGGCACACCTAATCACTCTATTGTGTGACTGTCTGGAAGAAATTCACATAATTTAACTGTCAGTTACACAGTCATGTGACCCAGGCCAGAGAAAAGGCACAAATGGTTAAGTGTAGAAAAATGCCAACTGAATTCACATAAGAAAGTAAAAAATGGTCACAAAAATATTTACAAATTGTAAAACGAAAAATGTGGTCTATGTGGTCAAACTAATCAGGAAATTCATCAATGAATAACCCAACATAAATCAAGAATAAGGAAAAAGGTGATGACTGCGCTATTATTCCAACACTGGGTGGGAAAAGGTAATTCGGAGACAAATCTGAGTTGGACTGTTTTGATGGCCATTAAATCTGATCCCCTGGAGAGGAGATACAGATGCGTTACTCAACCAAAAGGAAGCCCGTTTATCATTATTTTTTAAAACAACATCCCAGGGACTAAACTAAATGTCTGAAGGACAGGATCGATTTCCACTACAGTTAGACCCCTGAAAGATCACATTTTCAGATAAACTACATGCCCCAGAATTCTCAGTTACGGGAGCGTATCAGACGCAGAATGAAAAGAACATAGTGAATGTGCCACATTCACGGAAGCATACCACACATTAATTCAAGCGGGCAAGGAGATGAGCAAAGGAGCGGAGGTTGAAACTGCGGAAAGTAACCAAACTCGCATAATCTGTGAGTGTACATTCTCAGAACAGCGGAACAATGGACAGTATCCTTGTGGAAACGGGGTTAATTATAATGTTTCTAGAACTACAGAGTGCGTTTTATGGGACCGATGCAGGGTTCTTGCACGCGTAGTATAACTATCTAAGGGTTGTTCTATGCGTTTTCTTTTAGAGTGACAGTGCAACTAGAAAAACTGGATGTGTAACGATTGAGTAGAGGTAAGCCTGGTTGTGGTAAGATGGGGGATAAGTAGTGCACTTTAGGTGCTGTGGTCAGAGAATGATCATATTACATGGTTTTTGTGTTTATAGATTGGAACAAAACGCCAAGTAAAGGTCACAGTTTCAGGCACATAACCGATGGATTTGAGGAAACTGTATCCTGAATTTTATCGTAAAACAGATTAAAAATAGCGCAGTTGGGATAGAATGGTTGAAGTGATTTTTTTGTTTTTTTTTGTTTTATTTTAGAGTACATATCAGTTTTGAGTACTGAGGAGAACCCCAAAAAAACATGGTTTTGAAATGTGTCAACGATGACAGCGCAACCATGCAAGCATGAAAATAGGACGTGTTGTGGAGGATAACATTTAAAAAACTGATTAAATAGATTACCTGTCCACTAGGATCATTAGTTTTACATGGCTGTGTAGCCCATTTATGAAAGAATTTGTACAAATGGTGAAAGAATACATTACGTTGACTTCCTTGGTGGGCATGAAAAGGCAGAACTGTTAAGGCTGTGATTTTGTGGAACATTCTTCAAAAATTGATTGTCAAACATGTATATATTGTTATGTACAGTGTGTGTATAAATGTTGAGTTTGTACCATAACAAGAGTTTGTTGTAAAAAAAAAAATGTGTATTTATGTTTGTCCTCATTATGGGGCACATTAGTATGGGGGGGCGGACTTCGTCCGCCCGCCATACCAGTGGGAAATGGGACGGCCCGCTAAGGAGATGTACAGCGGTCCCGTACATCTCATTAGGATGCGCCCGCCACACTGGCGGGCGCATCCCACATTTTTAACATTGTGGCGGGCGGTGCTGAAAACACCACCCGCAGCAATGCCAAAAAGGCGTGTTGTGCTTTTCAATGCACAATATGACAGGCACCACACAGTGCCTGCCACGTTGTACATTGAAATGCAGGGGAATACCATAGGTACCCCCCATGTACATCCCCCACCCAAACGATATATGAAAAATGAAAAAAAATTACAATTACGGATCACTGATATTAAATAGGGTGCTCAGAAAATATGTGTGTATTTTTTTTCCAGTACTAACAAATTGTTTTGGGAATAACTTCTAAAAGTTGCATTTTTGTAATTGTGATCTAAAACCCGACTATATCAATAATTAGCGGTCTTCACCACAATTCCAAAGACATCAAAAATGACCCATCTACCAGCTCCTAGATGAAAATTACTGCTTATTAAATGTAATTGGGATGGGTTGAACTCACAGACTTAAATGAAAACTCTGTCAGATTCCATGGAGTTCTATAAGTAGGTGGAAATCGGCATGTTTTGTGGCTCGGGCTAATTTTTAGCACTAGGAACATGTTCCATGCTGCAAAATACACCATGTCAGAGGGTGGTGCTTCTTTGCTACAGCTCAAGTACATTGTCTAGTTGATCAGTAGTTTTCCTATTGTATGCAGTCGCGACCCCCTTCGTTGAGAAAATCTCACCAGGTGCCCCCCTGCCAACAGAAAATGGCACTAGGGGACATCAATATTCACTCGCATACTGTACCGTTGGGGAGATATTCACGAGAAAAAAACTCCGCCACATGGCGGTTGAGGAGCTTGTCCCGAACTCCACGCTACAAGCTAACGCGGAGTGGCCAAAACTCTGCAAACGCTGACATTTTATCGCTTAAATCTAAATGTAATAGGCAATCCCAAATGTTATCATATGGGGTAGACCTCACAGTAGTGAAAAACAAATTTAGGAGTTTTTCACCACTAGGACACGTAAAAACTAAAAGTGCATGTCCAGCCTTATAATTACACAGCAATGGGCTGCCTAGTGCCTACCTTAGGGGTGACCAATATGTATTAAAAGGGGATTTAAGGCCTGGCAAGAGTGTTTAAATGGAAAGTTTACACGGCAGTTTAGAACTGCATAAAGCTGCAGTGGTAGACCTTGGACATGTTTTGAAGTGCTACTTAAGATGATGGCACAATAAGTGCTGCACACCCACCAGTTGCATTTAATTTACAGGCCCTGGATATATTGTATACCTCTCTTCAAGGATATTACAAGTAAATTAAATATGCCAATTGAGTATAAGGCAATGTAACCTCACCTTGTGTTCCGACTTGAAAGCTGCGCTCTTCCAGCCTTTAATTGCTTTCAGTTCCCAGGTTCCTGCTCGTCCGTATGAAGGGTCGCTCCTTCTCCTGTCTTGGCCCCAGGTTCTGGAATGCCCTTCCAATTGACCTTAGAAACGGTCAGTTCCCGCTGACCTTCCTTAAGAGCTTAAAGATGCTGCTGTTTAGTTACCTGGTCTGATTGTCTTTTCTCTTTCCTTTGTGATTCTCTGCCCTTTTATATTTGTCTAGCTGTATCGGCCTCCACATGTCTAGCGCCGGGAGACCCTGTTGGGTAGCTGTGCTCTTTATAAGTGTAAAAATAATAATAACCATGGTTTAGGTGAGGAGCACAAGCACTTTAGCACTGGTTAGTAGTGGTAAAGTGCACCAAGTCCTAAGGCCAACAAAAATAGGTGTTGCAAAACTGGAGGAGGCAAGGCAAAACAATTTCTGAAAGCCACCAGTCTATCACATGTTCTTCCCCAGTTGAAAATGGGGAGAACCACCCAACCTCTCAAGATTTCTCTTCACTAAGGTCAAAAACCTGGTTAGACCTTCAGCATTGCCGTGGTCTGACCCAGGACAGCGTTCCACCATAAAGTCCAGTCCCTGAAGGGACACAGACCACCCCAGAAATTCTAGGTTCTCACCCTTTATTTGCAATAGCCACCTGAAGAGTCTGTGGTCTGTATGAATCCAGAAGTGAGTCCCAAACAAGTATGATCCCAGCTTCTTCAGAGCCAAGACCACAGTAAATGCCTCTCTCTCAATAGCGCTCCACCTCTGTTCCCTGGGTAGTGGAGATGAATGCTACTGGTTGGGCTCGGCCCTCCTCATTTAGCTGTGATAGGACAGCCCATGCTCTTCTCCAAAGGCATCTATTTGGACAATAAACCTGGTAAATGTTAGGGGCCTTGAGCACAGGGTGCTATGCACATGGTTTGTGTTATGGAGTCAAAGGCTCTGTCCAGATCACCTTCTTGAGCTGTTTCTCGGAGGTCAGCTCAGTCAAGGGGGCAACAATGATGCCATATCCCTTGACAAACCTCCTGTAGTACCCAGTGAGACCCAAGAAGCCCTTTATGAGTTTTTGGGGGTTCCCATGCCAGAATAGTCTCTATTTTAGCCTAGAAGGGCTGCATCTTAACCTCACCCACCAGGTATCCCAAGTACACCACAAAATGCTGCCCTATCTGGCACTTACTGGCCTGGCTAGTCAGGTCTGCCTGTTTCAGGGCGTAAAGCACTTCCTGGCGGTGAAATAGGTGGTCTTGCCAGGTGCTGCTGAAGACAGCTATGTCCTCCTAATAAGTTGCACTGAAGGTATCCATCCGAGCAAAGCCCTGCTTCACCAGCCTCTAGAAGGTGGCACAGGCATTCCTGAGTCCAAAGGGTATGACTTTACACTAGAAGTGGCATTTTGGGGTATAGAAGGATCACCTCTTCTTAACACCCTCAGTCAGTGCAATCTTCCAGTACCCTGAATTTAAGTCAAAAGTGTTCATAACCTGTTGACAGCCCCTAACCTATCAATGAGCTCTTCAACCCATGGGATGGGGTGTACATCAATCTCGGTGGCTGAGTTGAGTCCACTGTAGGCAACGCCTGGTGGGGCCTCCTTTGGCGCCAGCCCCATTGGGCTGGACCAGGGACTACTGGAGGGCTTAATGTCCCCTAATTCCAACATCTTAGTGACTTCTTTGATTCTCTCTCTCTCTTTTTCAGATAGCCTGTATATTTTGTTCTTGACATGTAGGCTGTCCCCAATATCTATATTAAGGGTACACAAGTATGTAAGCCCAGGAGTGAGCAAGAATAGGGAGGTCTACAGTTCCAGTAACTGGAGACAGTCCCTCTGCTGCTCGGGGGTCGGGGGAGAGTTCGACACCCTACACTGACCCACTCTCCCCATTATCTGTCACCAGCAGCACAGTGACCTCAGACCTCTCATAGTGGGGTTTGAGGCAGTTGAGATGGAGTACTCTTAAGGGGTTTCTTGGGGTCTTGAGATCCACCAGTTGAGTAGACTCCCCTTTCCTCTTTCCCATCTCACATGGCCCAGTCCAATAGTTCTGGAGAGCCCTGGGCTTCACTGGCTCCATCACCCACACTTTCGGTCCAGGCTGGAAATCTACTATGGTAGCCGTTTGAGAATACAATTGCTTCATATGGCCTATGATATTGGTCACCGCTACTCCTTCTCTAGCGGCTTTACTGCCCGCCACTCACCCTCCTCGCAGACTCCATGTCAATACCTATGTTTCCGGTGTGCCAGACGAGCCATAGTCCATCGTGGTTGCCAGACGGTTCCCCCATTACATCCTTGTAACATTACTGCTTCCGTGGAGGCTAACTACTCCTTGGCTCCCACGGTTATTTGACTACTTAGCATTGGCCCCCTCAACTACCGGGGTTGTGTGGGAATCATTCTGACTCCGGCTTTACATCTATGCTCCATGTGTGCCAGACCCATTATATCACCCCTTGTCCCATCCTAGTCAACCAAATTGATCCTCTCACTTGTAAAGTTACCGCTTCCACGGAGCCTAGCCAACTCTTGGCTCCCACAGTTTCCAAGCCTACCTAGTATTGGCCCCCCCTTACTCTCGGTGTCATGTTGCATTCTTATCCCACAGCCCTTCCTGCAGCCAGTTATTCACCTGATGTATGTTTTACCTCAAAATATGCCCATTACCTGTTACGCAGGCTCCTCACCACTTAGCTTTGGTTCCACTCCTACCTTCTTCTATTATCCCCCACTATGGCCAGTCTTAGTTTTGCCACCTCCAAGATTGCAGCCGCGTGCCCCACTCTGGCCTGGGCTACCACAGTTCTAGCTTCCTTCTGGCGCAGTAACACACTCTGACTCGAAGCCTGACCGGCTCAACCTGCCTTAGTCACCAGTCTCCTCCGGGTTATTTTGCACTCCGGAACGGACGGGGGTAGGTCAGCCGCAATTGGGTTACCGAGGATTGTAAGTATATGTCCTTCTCCCTTCTTCCTTGTTTGTCTTCAGACGCGCTGCTTACTCAGCGTATCTTTTCCTTTGACCCCACGGAGGTCAGTTGTTATGGCACTGAGCATCCAGGCTCTCCGGAATAATTGGCTCAGTTTCCATCGGCCACTTTATAGCACTCTCTGTGATAGCTCTGCCTTTCGCACCTCCGATAATTAGCCACACCAATATGGGTGACCATCGACCCTCAGGGGTCAACCTTGAGCTTGGGTTTACATATCTAGGGCCACTGTTTGTCGACAGGCTACAGCTACTTATAACACCTTTGAGGCATGACTGATAAGCGTGCTTGTGGAGTCTACCATATCCCCAAACACTACATAGACGTTGTAAACCTAGTTCACAGTGCACCGAGAGTTGTGCACGCAGCCAGATTTAGAAGATGGCATGTCCTACCACTTCTAGATATCTATCCTGCTGATAAGTAAAGATGTTGGTGGGTACTCCCTTTGATTTTATCTGTCATTCCTTTGTCCCCACCCCTCCCTGTTTCTTGTCCCCTCTCTCCTATAGGTTCCCACTCAGTGGAGCTCCTTGTGCTGGTTCCAACTCAGAGGAATTCAGTCATGGTTGGTGTCATTTGGTGAGGGCACAGTTATCTATTTCAAAACACCGAATTTTACTGCCCCTCAGTGAGTAGTTAGTATATTTTTTTTTAGGTCCTGATCATACAGACACTATAGGGCCTAAAACATATTGACCAACATCTTTAATTGAATACTTGAAGAGATTAAGAAATCTCCCTTTGCAAGTATTGTATATTTTAAATCTTGACATGGAACCGACTAATTAAAGTTGGTTCAGCCGGTTCCCATAGGGATTTTTAATTCACAGTATTCCCACACTCTACTCACCTCTGCATATACACTTCATATACCACACGCGCCCACCTCATCATCATCAGCCAAGATCACAGGTAAAAAGTTCTCCAGCAAAGAGACCCTCTGCAGGGCCAGTTGGGCATTACAGCACCGGCCCAACGAGGAGCTGCCCGATGATGAAACATGACATCCTTCAGGGTGTTTGAGGGTCCTTGCTCCTTATAGCAGCACTCCCCTTGTTTAGGACTTTCAAACTGAGTCCCCGTCCCTCTCTCCGGCAGGAACAGCACATCTCTTGTTTTCACAGTATATATCTTGGGGCGTATGTGCTGGACCATTTTTTGCCCCAGTCCCTCCTCGTTTATTTGTAAGTGGGACTGTGTTCAGCTTCACCCCCTTATCCTGGTAGCAGATAGGTCCATTCAGGTATTGCATCTATTGTGCGATGTCTGGGTGTAACTGACAGTTAAACTTTGCAATTTCCTCCCAGTCATGTAACCCAGGCCAGGCGATAGGCAAAGAAAGGGTTTAGGGCAGAAAAATGCCTATTGTGATCAAAAGCCCAGCTGTACCATTACATGGGGCTCTTCACCAAAATTCCAAAGACACCATACATGACATGTCTGCAGGTCCCAGTTGGAAATCACAGCTTAGGTATGCCTCACAGTAGTTAAAAATGAATTTAAGAGCTTTTCACCACCAGGACATGTAAAACATGAAGTACATATACAAACCTGTAATTACACAGCACCCGGCCCTATGGGCAGCCTAGTGTCTACCTAAGGGGTAAACACAAGATATCTTTGGGTCTGAGAGAGAAAAAAGGGGTTAGGGTAGACGGGGCTAGGGATCCCCATCAAGAGGAGAAACCCAGATGATGAAGCATGCACCCTCGTTGGGTGATGGGGTTACGCCCTGAAAATAGGACTCCTTCAGAGGCTTCCTGAGATCTATTTCTCCATCTCTTTTTCTGTCAATATTTGTTTCTCTCTCAGATCCGCGGATATATGGGGTTTACATGTTATGGTCAGGGATTCTATCCTCGCAGGTCTTTAAAAATTCCCTAGGACCCTCCTTCACCTTATTGTATTTTTTCTACCTAAGCGGTGACACGTGTAATAAAAGGAAAGTTCAAGGCTTGGCAAGGTGGTTTGAAATGCCCAGTCGACATTGCAGTTACAAAACTGCATTCCGTCTGCAGTGGGAGAGCTAGGACATGTTTTAAAGTGCTAATTAAGTGAGTGGCACAATAAGTGCTGTAGTTCAACTATTAGCATTTAATGCATAGGCCCTGGGTATATGGTATACCACACTACCAAGAGTCTTACGAGAAAATTAAATATGTCAATTGTGCATTGGCCAATGTAACCATGTTTTAGGGGAGGAACATAAGCAAGCACTTTAGCACTGGTTAGCAGTGGTAAAGTGTACAGAGTCCTAAGACCAACACAAAAAAAGTAGCAAAAATGGAGTAGGTGAGACAAAATGTTTGGGGGGGACCACCCTAATGCTTACAGGTCGAACACACATTATTTACAGCCACTCATCTAAAATTGTGTACTTTCTTATCCTCTTTTGCATGCTAAGAAGAGCAGTACAGAGATCATTGACTAGTCATCCACAAGATCTCCCCTCACCAACCTCCCAATAAACTCCATCACTGCCAAATATGAAACACATTCCCGCCATCCTGTATCTCTTTCCACTACTCTCTCATACCTGGCCCATTTAAACAAAATCTCAGAACCCTGTCACTCTCCTAAATCACCCTCAGGAAAACCATTCAGCCCCTCTATAAATCTAAAATTGCAAACAGTGTTTTCATCCAGAAATGGAACAGAGATACGTTTCTTCATACAGAAATGTAACACTAATCTGTATTTCCACTGGTAAACTTTATTTTGGTTTCTTCACAGAGAACATGTAGGGTCTTAGTTATAAAAATGTTGCATAATGCAGGGCAGCACCAACAGTTGCTGCATTGCACAAGGGGAAGAGAGCATCACAGAGTCAAGCTAAACGCTACAATATGGCACTACTGTTCACTTCACTGTTCAGAGGAAATCAGATGCAAACAAAGCAAGTGTAAAAGACTGGAATGTGAATGGAGAAAGTCCTACTCACTAGAGGCCAAAAACATATATAAAAACGCCTTGAAAGAATACCACAAATTTCTCAATTCCAAAAGAAAGGAACTTTCTGGCAGACCGCATCGCCAGTGCAAAAAGCTCATTCAGGGAAGGTTTCAGGATAGTGAAATTCTACTGTACTTGAACACGAAGTCAGACCATCTCAAGACATGTACACTAACCTCTCGAGTTTCTTTGAAGACAAAATTATGCAGATCTATCCCTCCTTTCCCCGGCTCTGGATAGCAGAGGTTCAAGCGACACCCACAGCCCCCCCAAGATCCGGTCCAGCCGGTGTTTGCTTCCCTTTCTATGATTCCTGCCGAGGTGTCCTTGGCTCAACTGCGGAAATGCAAATCTAGGTCACCTGGGGACCCAAGTCCAGCTCGGCAGTTCAGGATTCTAGCCGACTGGCTGAACCCGGACCTGAATCACATCTGGACTACCTCACTTAGGTTTGGGATCTTCCATTCCGCATGGAAACATGCCTACCTATTACCTATCTTAAAGAAGACCAATGCTGACCTAGAAGTACCCAGCAACTTCAGGCCTACCTCCCTACTAACGGCTATGGCCAAGATACCAGAAAAACTAGCCCATCTTCAACTAGCTAATTTTGTGGAAACCAATGAGCTTCTACATGATTCACAATCTAGCTTCATCACAGGTACAGCACAGAAACAGCACTGCTCGAAGTAGCAGATTCCATCTGCCTGTCAGTGGACAGAGGCTCATTGGCCATGCTACTGCTCCTTGACCTTGCAGCAGTGTTCAATACTGAGTCACACTCGATCCTGCTAGAAAGACTTAAGCAGATAGGCATCCAGGGGATGGCTTTGGATTGCCTCCTATTTGTATGGCCACTGCCAACAAGTATTCTCTGCCCGTACACCTCCTCTGCGAAACCGTGCAGATTTGGAGTGCCTAAAGGCTCTGTCTGAGCCCACTATTGTTCAATATTTACCTGACTCCACTGGCAGCCCTCAGTGCTAGAAGAGGTGTCAATGTGATATCCTACGCTGATGACACACAGTTGATGTTTTCCTTTAAAGATCACTCTACTGCAGCTTTCGATTCTTTCAGAGACTGTCTTAGAGATATAGCGATCTGGATGAATAAAAACTTTTTTAAACTTAACGCAATAAAACTAAGGTGTTATTTTTTAACCAAGCCTCCCCTCTGCCCCCAGGCCTATGGTGGCCTGGAGAGCTCGGCGTTCAACCTACGCCTAAATACTCAGTCAAAAACCTAGGTGTTTTAGGGTACAAAAACGTTACCCTCTCAGCCCAAGTCTGACAAGTCTCGGCTGCTTGCTTTGGATAGATGAGAACCATCAGAAAATTCCTTGACTTCCTGCTGGAAAAAAAATCTGCAGGACCATAGTCCATGCCCTTGTGGCCTCTCACCTTGACTACGCTAACGTTCTCTACTTGGGCTGCCTAGGAGTCTGATCACAAGGCTGCAAATGGTGCATAACGCCGCATAGAGGCTTGCCCACTAGGTCCCACTGTGCCATCACATCTCCCAGCACCTCAAAAAACTCCATTGTTTCCCAGTTACCAGGAGGATTGAAGGCCCTGACGATTGCATTCCATGCCAACCTGGGCAAGAGTCCTTGCTATCTGAGGAATAGACTTCACCCGTCCCACCAGGAGCAGTCCTTAAGATCCAATCACCGACGCTAGGCAAGGAGGTAAATCATTCTCGGTGGGGGCCACCAAACTGTGGAATGACTTTTCTCTCCACCGCCGCAGGTTGAACTCTGAGCTGGAGTTCAGAAAGACACTAAAAACCTGGCTCTTTCAGACAAGGGATTAGTGGCCTGGCGCTTCTTCTCTGTTGTCATCCGCTCTAGTGCCCGACACCTTGTTTGAAATAGCTGTGTGCTTTACAAATGCCCTTTATTATATATTATGATTATTATTATAATTCCCCACTGCTGGTAATCAGTCTGCCTAGTGCCAGGCACACACCTTTGCACCTTAGTGCAAAGGTGTCTGTGTGTGATATCTAGTATAGGTTTTGTACTGGAAGTATTCTAGACCAGTACAACATAATGTGATTAGGCATCCTTTAAAAAAAATCCCAACTTGTATTTGAAATGCAGTGTGCAGCACACATGCTATGCGGGAAAAGGTATATAAAAATATTTCTCCTTGCCAGAGTCAACCTTGTGGAAACATTCAATCAATCAAGCAATACTTTACTTTATTTGATTTTTAAAACAAAAATCCAAATGATATCTGACTGACTTTGCCATAATAATATGCATAGACTGCTTGGTTAAAGCAAGAGCCTCATGTTCTGTTGCCACACTGAGAGAGAAGGCCTGCCTAATCCAAGCCAGATCTTTTTTGTCAATGCTCCAGGGTTGTTTTCTGATCTCTAGTCTTCCGAAGGCTTTAAAGTTAGTGTCTATATGGTGCATCTATGGTATTTGAAACCTGTTGTCCAATCCAGAGTCATGCAGTCCCGGAGGATTAGACTAATGGATCTTAATTCTTCCTTGTATCAAACTGTACATCAGAGTAACAGAGGGCAAAAGTGAATAAAATCTGTAGTAAAACTCATGCTGAGTTCCTCATGTATGATCTTGACTGGGATGCCCTGCTTTACACCCAAAAGGCCCCCCTCATGAACTGTTTCCCGTCGTTTGGATTTGGTCACTAGAGGTATATCCTCAGCTCTCACATCCAAAAGAGGCCATTAAAAAAAATTTGACTTTTTATACATCTTTCAATAATTGTGGAGGCTTGTGTTCTAGGCAACTAGCAAAATCAAGTAAATCAGAGATAGCCCTCTTTACAATCCCTACATTTTTCTTAATCAGCGGTTGCCAACTAAGCCCAGAATGTAATAAACTCAATGTTTTGGTATTCATACTGCCAACCACATATAAAAGGAATAAAAAAAATGTTGTACAGGTCCAGACAATCCATAAAAGCAAAAAATAAGTCTTATAGACCCTGAAGGCTTCCGTCAGTACGGGTAATCAACACTGCATTGCAGGAGTAAAAGAGACCAGTAATTGCTCTTCCACATGTGATAGGGACATCAAAACCACCACCAGATGTCACCCATCCAGTCAACTAATGTACATAATATAAAGGCACAAGGATTCATCCCTGACTAACACCTCTTTTTAGATTAAAGGTCTGAGTACATTCTCCATTAATTCTGAATCTCACGGTTCCTATCAGACCATTGTGAAGATTTCTCAATAAGGAAATCATTGCTGATTCAACCCCCCGGACACCAGTTCTTCCAAGGGCTTATCTCGGTTTACTTTGTCAAAAGCTGACCTGAGATCCATTAAGGCCAAGTGTATCGAGCCCTTACAAACCTTTCTATATTTGGAGATTAGCAGAAATAAAATAAGATTCTGCATTACCGTTCCCTACCCAGTCTGCACCCATATTGCAGATCAGACAGGATAGTGTGACTCGCTCTCAGCTCTCGAGCCGAGTGGTCGCTCCCCTGCTACCGGTATCGTTGTATTACAATTGCCTGCATTGTGCCTCTCCTGCCGATTTGCATTTTTCTGTGATCGCTGTTTTCGCTCTGCTTAATTAGACTGCATTCATTCATTGTGCCTCGCCTGCCGCTTTTCACTTTGCCATTTATTAAAGCGCCGCTTTTACTCTGTGTATTTAGCCTGCATTGTGCCTCGCCTGCCCCCTTTCTCCTTGCTGATTTAATTAGCCGCTTTTGCTTAGTATAGTAATAGAGCTAGCGCTAGTTTGTCCCTGCCTAACTTTGGAGCGCGTTAGCCCCCAGCGCTCCGCTGCCATTTTGTTTGTTTGTTTGCTCATCTTGGTAAACGCGCCCCGCCTCCCAGCTGAGCCGCCCTCGCCCCTCCCCCTCCACCATCCATATATGACAGGAGTTCCCGCGCGCAGCGTCTACGCGCAGCGTCCGCGCCCAACCCGCGCCGAAGGTGCGCCAAAGGTAAGCCCGTCTACGCCCGTCCGCGCCTGGACCGCGCCCAGTGCCAGACCCCCTGCCCCTCGGGCTGCCCAGCCCCCCCGCGTTACCTACGATGCTGCCACCCTCCTAGCCCTCAACCCCGGCCGCGCTCCCAACTGCGTCCAAGCCGCCCCTGGACACACGCATGGACCTTTCTCCTGCTTCTCCTGTAAATTCAGCGGCACCCTCAACATCTCCGCTACGACCACACCACGGATTCCCGACCCCAACCACCTAGAATGCATCCTTCTCAACACCCGATCGGTGCACAGACACGCCATTGACCTCTGGAACCTTCTAGACACCATATCTCCTGACGTCGCCTTCCTAACGGAAACATGGATGAACGCCTCCTCCGCCCCTGACATCGCCATCGCTATCCCTGAAGACTATAAGATCACACGCAAGGACCGCACCAACCATACAGGAGGTGGAATCGCTATCGTCCATAAGAAATCCATCCGCATTTCCACCAACTCCGACGCCAACCTCGATAACTCCGAACACCTTCACTTCCAGATCCACATCGACCCCAAGACAACTCTTAGAGGCACCCTCCTCTACAGACCACCAGGACCCCGCGCAAAATTCAGTGAAGACATCACGGACTTCATCACCCCACACGCGCTCCCCTCCAAAGACTACATCCTCCTAGGAGACCTCAACTTCCACCTCGAAAAGCTCAACGACCGCAACACCGCCACCCTCTTGGACAACCTCGCCAACCTCGGACTTAAACAACTGGTCACTTCCCCCACCCACATCGCAGGTCACACACTCGACCCTATCTTCACCTCCAGCAACCATGTCTCCTTCAGCCACACTACGGAGCTCCTCTGGACTGACCACAGCTGCGTTCACTTCGCCTACAACAAACCAAAACCCATCAACCACCACCAACCAACTCTACAAAGAAACTGGAACAAAATCATCATCGACCAGATCACCTCATCGCTCCTTCTAAACCCCCCAGCCCTCTCTTCTAATGCCAACGAAGCCGCATCCAACCTCACCCTTTGGCTATCCAACACCGCTGACACCTTAGCACCACTGAAAAAACGCCAACACAAACTTGGCATCAAGAAGGCCTCATGGTTCAACGATGACCTCAAGAAATCCAAGAAACTGTGCCGCTCCCTTGAAAAGACCTGGAAGAAAGACCCATCCACCAGCAACAAGGATGCCTTCAAAAGCGCCATTCGTACTCACCACCAACTGATCCGAAAAGCCAAGAAAACATCATTCAAGGATCGACTTGACAACAACGCCCACAACAGCAAGGAACTATTCAACATCGTCAAGGAATTTTCCAACCCCTCGGCCAACTCCAACGACATCACCCCCTCTCAAACCCTCTGCGACTCCCTAGCCTCTTTCTTCCACAACAAGATTGTTGACATCCACAACAGCTTCGACAACCAACCCGGAAGCCATCCCACCCTACCTTCTGCAGACCATCTTCCCCCGCTAACACCCTTAACGCCTGGAACCCAATCTCCACCGAGGACACCATCCGCCTGATGAACTCCATCCACTCTGGATCCCCCACAGACCCATGCCCTCACCACATCTTCAACAAAGCAGACTCCGTCATAGCTCCGCACCTCCGAGACGTCATCAACTGCTCCTTCAACTCCGCCACCTTCCCGGATGACTGGAAACACGCTGAACTCACCGCCCTTCTGAAAAAACCAACAGCAGACCCCACCGAACTCAAAAACTACCGCCCCATCTCGCTTCTTCCATTCCCGGCCAAAGTCATCGAGAAAGCAGTCAACAACCAGCTCGCCGCCTTCCTCGAAGCCAACAAATCCCTCGACCCCTCACAATCTGGCTTCCGAGCAAAACACAGCACTGAGACCGCCCTCATCGCAGCAACAGACGACATTCGAACTCTACTGGACAATGGAGACACAGTCGCCCTCATCCTCCTTGACCTCTCTGCAGCATTCGACACAGTCTGCCACAGCACCCTTTTACAACGCCTCAACAACATCGGAATACAAGGAAAAGCACTTGATTGGATCACCTCGTTCCTCAATGGAAGAACCCAGAGAGTCCGCCTCCCACCATTCAAGTCCGAGGCCTCTGAAATCATCTGCGGCGTACCACAAGGATCCTCACTCAGCCCCACCCTCTTCAACGTTTACATGAGCCCCCTTGCGACCATCGCTCGCCAACACAATCTCAACATCATCTCCTACGCGGATGACACTCAACTTATCCTTTCTCTCACCAGGGACCCCAGCACCGCCAAAACTAACCTACACGAAGGAATGAAAGAAGTCGCAGAATGGATGAAACAAAGCCGTCTAAAACTGAACTCAGACAAAACAGAAGTCCTCATCTTAGGCACATCCCCCTCGGCTTGGGATGACTCCTGGTGGCCGGGAGCCCTCGGAAAAGCACCCATCCCGACAGACCACGCACGGAACCTAGGCGTCATCCTAGATTCTTCACTCTCAATGAACAAACAAGTCAGCGCCGTATCCTCCTCCTGCTTTAACATTCTTCGCATGCTCAGAAAAACATTTCGCTGGATCCCCTCCGAAACAAGGAAAACAGTGACTCATGCTCTGGTCACGAGCCGACTGGATTACGGAAACACCCTCTACGCAGGCACCACCGCTAAACTCCAGAAGAAACTCCAACGAATCCAAAACGCATCAGCCAGGCTCATATTAGACATCCCACGCAACAAACACATCTCTGGTCACCTGAAAGACCTCCACTGGCTACCCGTCAATAAGAGGATCACTTTCCGACTGCTTACCCACGCACACAAATCACTCTACGACATCGGACCAGATTGCCTCAACTCTCGGCTATCCTTCTACACCCCCGCCCGCCAACTTCGCTCTTCCAGCCAAGCCTTCGCCACTGTACCTCGCATCAACAAGACCACCATGGGAGGCAGATCCTTTTCATACCTGGCCGCCAAAACATGGAACTCACTCCCCGCTTACCTTCGCCTCACCCAGAACCACCTAGCGTTCAGAAAGCAGCTTAAAACGTGGATATTTGACAAATAACCCTCCCCCCCTTTCCTAAGCGCCTTGAAACCCTCTGGGTATGTAGTGCGCTATACAAATCTCTTGACTTGACTTGACTTGACTTCTTCCTCACTAAAGCAGAAGTTCGCTAAGTACCTATAGTCTCCTCTGCAGATGCAAATAGAAACTGTTCCTAGTTCAGGGTCTATAGAAAGCATGTGTGGTCAAGGTCTCCAATGCCCCCAGGAGACTCCTCACCCATTTTTTCCGCTGTCCCAGATCACCATTTTTCTCACCCTCCTGCTTCCTACTCTGCCACTTCCTGCTCTCCCTCTTGTTTGATGTTTGATGTTTGGTGGTTTTTATATAGCGCTCTGTCACTCCAGGGAGCATCCTGGCGCTTTGTCTTCATTGCTGACACGTTGTACAGTGTTTCGACTGCATTTGGGAATTTTTGAAAGATAGTTTAGACCATAGTTTTGCATTTGGATTCTGGGAGTCCGTAGATCCAAGTTTTTAAGGATTTTTTGAAAGTCTGTTTTGAGGATATTGAACGGAGGTCTATGGGGAGTGTGTTCCAGGCCTTGGCCCCAAGAACTGCCAATGATCTTCCCCCCTTGGTGGCAAGTTTAAACTTGGGGACAGTGATCAGATTGGCTGTGGCTGATCTGAGTTCTCTTGAAGGATGGTACCTGTGAAATCTGTTATTTAGGTATTTTGGGCCCCGTTTGTGAAAACATCTGAATGTGATCACAATGATTTTAAATAGGATCCGCTTCTGAATGGGAAGCCAGTGCAGCTTGTTTAGGGCAGCTGATGCTGATGATCTTCTAGGCAACCTCAGGACTAGTCTTGCCTCTCTCCATTCCCCTGCCTCCCTACTGCCCCTCCCATGACCTACTTAAAGGAGGCCGCAGCATGGTTGCTCAGTCTCAGTGGGTGCACCAAAGGGAGGCCCGTCTGTGCTTGTCCAAGTCTTGACTGTGCCCAGTGCCAGGAATCCGCACCCTCTGGACTTCCACAGGTTCTCCGCTGCGGATTTCTGTACCCTAGATCCTGGATACAACAACTGCTGGCTCACATCTCCCCACTCCACAGTGGGACTGTTCACCTGTCTCTGCTGCCGCTTCACCTCCACTCCATAACTGACCCCTGGCAGGATACCCGCAAGATGCCATCCCCGCTGGCAGAGACCCCACCGGATCAACTCCGATGCCTCCTGACAATGCCAGATCACTGTGCAAACATGCCATAAAGTCTGGGACACCATTTCTACCCTCACCCTGACGTGACCATCACAGAGACCTGGCTCACCTCTACGTCAGCCCTGCACATAACCACTGCAACACTCACCGGCTACAAGATGAAACACTGCGACCGCACCAACAAACACAGAGGCGGCATCGCCACCGTACTCAGGGAAACAATCATCTGTACGACCACTGAAGACGAAAACATGCTGTTCATGTAACACCTGAATTTCCAGCTCTATACTGATGATACACAACCCAGACTCAGCAACACCATCAGAGAATCACCCCACTCAATATCAAATCTGAACACTACGTCTTCATAGGAGAACTCAGTTTTCACCTGGACGACCTCACAGACTCCTACTCCACTGACCTTCTGGAAAATATGGACAGCATTGGCCTCACACAGTTTGTCTCAGACCACACACACAGAGCTCGACACATGCTGGACCCCATTTTCATGTTCAGCAACAAGATCAGATATAGCCGCACCATGGAACTCACCTCGTCCGATCATTCCATCATACCCTTTACCATCACTGGATCCCCTCACACAACCCCCAACCACCACAGCACCCCTTAAGCAGCTGGACCAAGGTCACTCAACACCAATGGACCGACGCCCTCAGCCTCTCCCAGCCCGATGCCTCCACCAACCTGAACCAAGAAGGAGAACTTTAACACATGGATCACCTGCGCCACTGACCGTGCTGCCTCCTCGAAACCTGTCAGAATGAATGAGCCCACCAAATGAGCCAGCTGGTTACACCCCAGAACTCAGTGCAGCAAAACACATTTGCAAACAACTGGAAAGAAAATTGTGCTCCGGCAGAAACGACAGTGATCAAGCCATCTTCCAGTCTGCCCTCAACAACTACCACCAACTCCTCAAAGCCATAAAAAGGAAGATCCTGGCACACTGTATGGACGACAGTGCCAAACAGACAAAGTAACTCCTCACCATCTTCAGAGAGTTCAGCTGCCCATCAGCCACAGAAAACTCGATCCCTTCCTTAGAAGAACTCTGCGAAACTTCCACTACTTCCACAACACGATCGTCACCATATACAGAAACTTTGATGCCCAAGCCACCAACCTCCTCAAAATCCCCACTATTGCAAAGAAAGTTACCGACAATCTGCTCACCACACGGGAATAACTCAGCACAGCAAATACCAAGGCCTATCCACTCAGGAGCACCCACTGACCCGTGCCCCCATCGACTCTTCAACCTCAGAAATGAAGAGACCAGCCTTCAATTCACTAGCTTTCTCAACACATCCATCACCACAGCCACCTTTCCGGATGCCTGGAAGCACTCATACGTCTGACACCTCCTCAAGAAACCATCCGCAGACCCCAACGACCTCCAGAACAATCACCCCCTCTCACTGCTCCCATCTCCCACCAAAGTCTCGGAGAAGTCTATCAACCTCCAACTCACCGAACACCTGGAGAGAAACAACCTTCTAGGCCCCTCCCAATCAGGATTCAAAGACAACCAAGCACCAAAATGGCCCTACTGTTACCTCCAGTAGGTCCCACATGGTGGGTTTGCTGAGAGAAGTTTGGTGGCCATGCCCCCTTTCTCCACCACTTTGCAAACGCACCTCCTGCTACCTCTTCTAAGTCCTACACAGCGGGGTTCTTGAGAACTGGTCAGAGGCCCACCCACCTTTCTCCACCACTCTGCAAACATGATAACTTGTTGAAAAATACTGGAAATTCACTGAAAAAACCATAGGTTACAGGGACATTACAGTCAGGAATTAGCTTTTAAAAAACCTTAGAATTTCACTGAAAAAAACTAAGGTTACATGGACGTCCTAGTTAGCAAGTAGAATTTAACAAATCCTAGAAAGTCACACAAAAACAAAGGTTACAGGGACATTATATTTAGGGTCAAATTTCACTTGTGCAAAACCAGAGAAATACTCAATGCAAACACCTCACAATACACCACTGTGTATGGTGCCACATTTAATAACATCAACGCCAGGTACAGTTACCGCACAGAATTTGTTGTTTACGTATTGAGCTGCACTTGCGGATTACAATACGTGGGCAGCACCAAGCTGCAGGTGCATGTACGCATCCTGCAGCACCTTGAAGCAATAGTCAACTCGGACATGACATATCCAGTGGCCAGAAATTTCAAGGCAGTGCACAAGAACAAATTGGAAGATCTAAAGTAATTTGTCATAGCTGCATTTTCACCAATGAGAAGGGGAGGGGAGAGGGAGAAAGCCCCCAGGCAATTGGAGGTGAAATTTATACTTGAATTAACACTAGCACTCCAAATGGACTCAACAATGTGGAGGAACTGTATAATATTGTATTAGAGAGGTTTTTTAAATAAAATTATGTGGATTTTTAGGAATAATTGTACATTTTTTATGGTCATTTTTGAAATCAATATAATATGATTTTAACAGATCATACCATATTTAACCTAGTAATTATTTAATATTACCTATTTATACAGATGTTTTAAGAAATCATCTGTCATCCTCTTGTTTACATTACGGTCCCCATTGGATTCTATCCTGTCAGATTGGATGCTAGAATCTATAAAGAGTAGAGCTCAAGAATATGTTATAGGGTAACTCTTTTTATAATGTGTCCAACCTTATCTTTCCTATCAGAGAATTTGCTGTTATATAGTATATACTCGATATTAAAGTGACACAGCAGTAAGCAAACAGGATCACGGGTTGTGATTTCCGCTCATTCTTAAATTTTAAATAAAATAATTATTTTTCAACTGTCACATTCTAATTTATTTGATTCAGATGATTTTTGTTTAATTGCACGATAAACTTTAAATGCACTTAAAAGTGCTTTGTATATTCTCATATGGGGCTATTACAGAGATCAGTAGCAATGAACATAGGTGTATAAGAGGCATCCACGTCAAAAATGTAGAGGATGTAAATTGTAAATGTAAATTGATACTTGTATAGCGCACTACTCACCGCAAGGGTCTCAAAGCGCTTGTACGAATACCGCTGTGGAACCCATCCTGGCATTCCCTGTGAGACGTCCACTCCTGGGCACCCCCAATGTGGAGGCCAGGCATCCTTAGCGTTGTGGGGGCCGTTGTGGAGATTAAGCAAGCTATTGCCCAGAGTTGCAGAGTGGGACTCCATGATTGGAATAGGCACCGAGGCGAGAATTATCAGGTCCGTGGAATTTTGAGCCCAAGACCCGCCGAGGCGGGGAATTGAACCCTGGTCCCGGGTTAGACCTCTGCATCAGGGTCTGCCACTCTAATCATTGAGCCACACTTCTCCATGGATGGATTGGATTTTTTTTTCAAGGTTTAACAGTAGCAACCAAGGGAGCTCGAATAGATACAATGCGTTGAGTTTGTTGCTAGATACACAAATTGGCTATCATGACAACATAAAGTCATAGTTGATGGAAGCCTTTTTGATCTACTACACCCTTTATGCAGCATCACTTTGGACAAACAACTGTCATTCATATGGGCATTCCGATCAAGTGATAGCAATGTGGATTTGGAAAAAATGAAATTTATGCACTATGCACTTTATATTGTAAAGAGGATTGATCCCAGAAAGTTCATGTATTTCCAACCATTTTTGTTGCCATTTGCACATGACCAATTACTGCTTGGTCCATTAACATGTATTTGTATTTGTACCGAAATGATAATATGGCTGCTTTAACCATGCATATTGCACTTTACAATAGTATTGTGGATTGACCCAGTATCAGCAATTATAGCATTTGCTGCCCATTGTTTAATAATGATGCTGCATTGTTTACAATGAGAAACTTTATGAAGTTCTTTTTCCGTATTCACTAATCACGTGATGTAAGGAGTGGAAAGAGTGTTCAAAAGTAAAGAGAGACGAGAGACGAGAGTCTCGTCATGTGATCAAGCCCACTTGCTGGGTGAAACGTGTCATCCACCATGCTGAAGCGTCAGCTTAAATAAAAGAAACAACCATGCACTTACCTGGTGTCCCTGTCCTGCTGTTTTTGACTTTGGAACAAGTCGTGGGAATCTTGGTGTGATATATATATATATATATATATATATATATCCAAACTGCTTTCATTGATGGGAGCCACCGACCCTGCAGGACGTCTTCAGGCAAACAGGCAAAAGGCATCCCGTAAATCACAAATGAATAAAAAACACGGGAGCCTTCAATTCCAGTCGAATCCATGTCCTTTATTTAGTAATGAAAATGGCAGCATCATTTTCCTGCCGGGTTTCGGCTAACGCAGTAGCCTTGATCATAGGTGCCATTAATCGGAGTAATGCTCATGTGCTTATATAAATGAAATATCCATGTTCGCGTTTTCGGTCCCAGTGCTGCAATTACCACAATGCTCTTTGAACTTCTGAGCTGCAGTTTATCATATAATGGTAATGTTGCATCTAATTATTGCTGACAGTGCCTTTTCACATGTTTCTTCAAGACCACATATATTTACAGCCTTGTCATCTTCCTACGCACTTGTAGATTGTGTGCACAATACTGTCCCAATAAATAAATCTTTAAATCACCAGAGTCCTCAAGAGGAAATGCAATGCCGGGATACGGGGACCCAAGTGTGTGACTAAGCGGGGCAGGATCCTTGAAGATTGTATGACTACAGGATTACCCCTCACTCTTCATTCTTTTGAGAAACGACAAGTCCACTGCAGCAGGGTTGGACACATAAAGCAGAAGTACTGGATCAAGGATAAGTATATTCCAGACCGGTCCTAAGGTGCAGCTATCTGTTCATTGTTTTGGTAATGAGGTACTACCTTAATGTAATCCAGGTAGGGAATCTGAATTGCTTGAGGAAATTCTGGGACCCAGTCGGACCAGACACTAAACGCGGAAACATGTTGGCACTAGAGTCATAGGACCTTATATCCTCACAACCCTCTTTTCTTTAGTTTTAATTTCCCCTGAAACTCCGCTAATAAAGTGATACCTGGAGTTTACGGAGGATTTTTATTCTTGAAAACTCCAGGCCTATTCTTCTAAGTGTTCCCTGGAATGCGGTTGAGCCCACCCTGACCTTTAGGAGTCAAGGTGAACCCGATGATGAAGCATGACACTACTAGAGTGTGTGAGGGTTATTTAGCAAAAAGGAATTGCTTCCTTCCATACCCATGAGGGGATGGTGTAACACCTGATGAGAGTAGTGCCCACACATCAAATACCAAGGTAGGATACTTGTTTTGATTGTCATTCAAGAAGAGGGCCATTAGGGTAATTCAAATTTTTTGCTTAGCTCAGATGGAATTCGGACTGCAAGTGCTTTGAGCAGGTGGAAGGCAACAGGGAGGTACAAGTTCAAGAGGATCTGTAGAACAGCAATACCTGTATGGCATCTGCTATAATTAATTGGTTTGTTGTCAAATATATCCTGAGGATGGTAAGTCATATTATGACATATTTTCATATTTTGCCAGAATGGGGTATCTCAGCCCTTAGAACTGTAAAACAAGAAAAAACAATGTAGTGTGTATTTCTATTTCCAATAATGGCATATCTGGCTAGATCACTTTTAGACTTTTCTGCAATGTCCTATGCAGTACATTGCTATGCATTACATGAAATAATCTGCCTCCTAATAGTGCTGAGGTTAGGCCTATCTTAGAAGCAAACCATGGAAAAATACAGCAGCCATTGAGAAATCACTGGGCAAAATGGTAAATTTAATTATTGGTTAATTTCCCTACACACAAAGTGTAAATATACCCCAATGAGTACAGTAATACATCATGTGGTAAAATTGCAGGGCTTTACATAATATATGGATAACAGTTGTTAGACACCTTATAAAATGAGTATAGGAGCAGCAGAAAATGAGATATTTCAGTAAGTCTCAGTAGAGAAAACAACAGCTGCAGTTACTATTTACATATTTTTAGATCATCAGATGCTCAAATCAGTGTCAAAGAACCTAATTCAGGCTTCAAATGTTCCTAGAACCAAATTGAAGGATGGGAGAAGAAAGGGTCCAGTACCTTTTAAATTATGAGTGGTGAAACAGGACATGCGTAATTTGTTGATTTGTATAGTGTCCGCATATACAACACAAAATGTTCACAAGCAACAATAATACTAAAAACGAAGGGCTTGATTTAGAGTTGAAGAAGCAAAAAAGACCTTGTGAGCACAAGGTGGATAACCTGAGCACTCCTGTGTGCTGAAAAAAGCAAGTATCTTATGATTGAAGATGATTGAAGATGTAATAGAAAGTTTTATTCATTTAATCCAAGAGGGGACTTGGATTACCTATGGGATTTGGATTACAATGATAACTCCATGATTTGAATTTACTTTTGGAATTGTTCGAACACCCTCGTGTGATACACGTCATTCTGCTACATGGAGAGCTTTTGAATTGAACTGTTTACAAGATGATATAAAGTGAATAAAACTTTCTATTACATCTTCAATCATAAGATACTTGCTTTTTTCAGCACACAGGAGTGCTCAGGTTATCCACCTTGTGCTCACAAGGTCTTTTTTGCTTGTTCAACTCTTGTCCCTCCTGGACAGCAGGGACAATATCCTGATCACCCTAAATGAACTTTCTTTCTTTGAAGTACCCAGTAAAAGTATAGCACATTTGGAGTGCAGCGGACCCCTGTGTTTTTTGATTTAGAGTTTGGCAGACAGGTTACTCTGTCACAATTTGATGGATTACTAGCCAGGTTATTACAAAGAATAAAGGACATAATGCTCTTGTGTCACATTGTGATGGAGTAACTCGTCTGCCAAACCCTAAATCAGGCAAGTATGCATTTATTTGTGTGAAGTACCATCCAACTAGTCAACAAAATACTGGAAATTGGATGCCAGGAGCGAATGGTTTCTGACTTTTGCCACATCAAACATCCTTCATGGCTGCGTTATGAAAAAATCAATGCCAGGATAGAAAGGATGTCAGACAGGATGTTGATATGTGCTACGAAAAACCTCAAACACAAATCTTATGAAGCCGCACCACTGAGTCAAACCCACCTCTCTCCAAGGTTAGCCCTTCGTAAATATCATAATTGCTCATTTAGTGAAGGCTGGCTCAGTTATTGATTAGGCGGAGATAAAGCACTTGATTCTTCAAATCAAAGTTTTGGTAAAGTAGTGTAAAAGTATAACTAAATAGTACAGGAATGTGAGGACAGCAAATTGAAAATTAAATGATAAAAAAATGCTCACGAAATTAATAAAACAAATGCTGCAGAAAATTGGTCTTCTGCACAAAAAGGGTTACGTATCATTGAAATGCAATTTTTAGAAACAATCTTGAAAGGAGACATTCTTAACAAAAAGCTCTGATCAATTCCCAGGTATTTTAAATTGAAGCGGCAAAAACATCAGAACCTAAAAATATCTTTCACCAAGAGTTTCCACCAGAACACAACAGATTTGCTCATGCAGGTCGGTGTTGGCGTTGTAAAATACATTTTCTTTGTAGAAGCACTTACGTATAATGTAGAAACACCACTCTCCTCCGTGGTTCACAGTTTCAAGGAGGCTCAATGCTGATTGTCATGCAGATCTACAGAAAACATTATGGGGCTTATTTACAAAACCCTTGCGCCACTTTTGTGTAATTTTTAACATTGGAAAAGCGACGCAAAAGTGGCGCAAGGGGCTTGTAAATCTGCCCCTATATACGTATGTACATCTAATGGGCAACGTGAAAAGCTTGCACGTGCAGGTACAGTGCACTTCCTATTCTATGTTTAGGCATGTGCCTATGGAACACTGCTCAGTTGGTTCTTACAGGCTTCTGTCCTGTCGGTCACCAAAGCCGCACAGCTACTGGGAAAGCATATCTTAGGCTCTCAAGTGTCTTAGGCAAGGTTCAGCAGATAGAGTTACTTTCACACAGGCAAAGTTCCCAAGTTGCTTTCCTGTGATTGTGATAACAATATGTTTTCTGGCGTCAAAATGTGGCTGTTCTTTGCTTTTTCACCTTTTGACTCCATAGGACGTGGTAGCCGGAGTACCAATAAGCTTTGCTTTGAGCAACAGTCTGTGGTTCCAGTTGGAGCAATAGGCAAGTATTTGTCCTCTGTATCAACAGTCTTTGCTTGGTTAGGCCCAGGTGGTAAATTCTAACTGTCTCTTCCTAAGGAAATTTATCGGCATAATTGTGAAGGCCAGTGAATTGCAGACACGTTTTTGTTTAATGGGCTGGATGGATAAAATAAATATTTCATCCTCTTGTAGAAAAGTATCATTATTATTTTGATCCCTCACAATTGAATTCAAGATCACCAGATTTATAAAAATGGTTAACCAAACCTTCCAATTTTCAGGCAAATCTGTTCGATCTGCCTGCAGCGAGATCAACAAATACTTATATTCAATAACTTATTTTTGCCAGAGAACCAGTCAGCCTCCCATGTGCATGTGTTCACCAAGAATCAGCAGACAATCAAGGTTGTTGGAAGGAATTCTTGAATTCCCCTCCACCACTGACAAACACTAGGAGCCATATTGTGCATCATAATTTTTTACCAGCTGTGCCAGTCTCGACAGAGACTCGCCATATGCAAATCCCTCTCAGCTGTATTCCAATAGGAACAGTTCAGTGGGAACAGACAGACCAGACCCTCTTCCTATGAGAGACAAGCAACCTGTTCGTACCTACTTGGGCATCTTTGGTTGGGTAATGCTCGAGTCCGGTGGCACAGTGAGGACAAATATGCCAAAACCGGTCTGGATTTGCTTGTCTTTCCCTTTCAGAAGAGATCTGGACTAGTGTTTTTTCTGGACTGTTCAGATTTGAGCAGGACCAAAGCTGTTTCGCATACGGCTGGTCCCTGATTTACGTGGTACGAATGGCATGCAAGATACCTGCTCAGTGTATTTATCATATAGTTTAAAAAGTCTTGTAGAAACCTCTGCTAACACAGAAGATGGAGATGCAGCACACAGATACCCTCAGGCATTTTCTGCTTGAACCAGTATCTCATGAGTTCAAACTATGCAAAATACATAAGCCATAGAGGGGAAACAATTTGTATGGGATTACAGATTTCTTTTCACAGAATCCCATAGAAGAGGAGAACATTGTCTAAGACTACAGGAGAGATTTCCTTTATTAAAAAAAACACTTTTCCAAAGATACAAACATTTGACCATGGTGTTTAACACCACAAAAGGAGCATATATTGCACACAGATTTAAGTAAAACGGATTTAAACAAAAAAAGGAGTGTTTTCATTGGTAATAAATAATGATTTTAACGAAGTAAAGCTCCTGCATATATAATGGTTGTTAGAAAGTTGCCCTTTTTGGACTGATCACACCCATTTTTGTGCTGAATGGACTGGTAGTAGCTGAATGTGACTGTGTCCTGGGCTCTGCAAGGCAGATTCAGTGCTGTGTCAAACACAAACACATACATTGAGGTACAATTATATTTATGATCTACCCTATGCGTCCCTAGTAGATAATAGGACAAGGGGATGGAAACTACCTATAGATTCATATTATTTAGAGGCCAGCAGCCTTTGTTGCTCTTGCATGTGCGCACTGCTGAGAGCCTGAGGTCATTTTAAAAGCTGCCCTATGTTTTAGCTCTGCTTATAAAAAGGAAATTCACTGCAAACTCCACTTTGGTTGTATGGGTACTCTAAAAGTGATAAATAACCTTATTTTTACATGTTAGGTACCCTCAACATCTACCCTAGGTGTTTCGGGGGGGGGGGGGGGATCATGTAACTTTTAGCAGGGTCCCTATAAAAGATGTTTTATAAATCTGAGTGTAGTAAATTCACTATAAAGTCAACTTAGGTGCTGTGGGCACTGTGAAATAATAATCTAACTTGTTGTTGCATATTAGGAATCCCCTGGTCTCCCTTGTGTATTCCAGGGGTGGGGGGTTCTGTAAATATAAGCAAGGGATTTATAAAAGAGGTTTTATAAACCCTGGTGAAGAAGAAATTGCACATTTAATTTTCCCCATTGAAGATAGTTGGCCTCATAGGCTAACATGGCAATATGTTATTGACACATAACTATTGCTAGAAGATAGTACAAAATATCATTCAAAGACTAAACAGAATGGTATTGAAAATCCAGCATCTTGGCATTGTTGAATTTATCATGAATTCTACATAAAAGAAGGTATAAGACTTTCTTTTTTGTGAGCCAAAATCCAGCCTCTAGCACTCTTCCTTGATCGGTCAACCCTGAGGGGATTAGCCAAACTGCCTAGATTAGGTCATAAGGTGCCTAGCCCGGCAGAGAAAATCAAATGGAGAGAGCTCTGTGGGGTACAGGAATGACAGAGCAGGGGGTTGGGCCATAAAGCATCAGCTTCAAAGGAAGAACACATCAAGCAAGCCGGTCAGCCAGGGACACCCTTTCTCCCTGCCAGATGGGAGGCTTGAGGAAGGAATTCACAGTGGTGGGTGGGGGGAAGTTCATGGAAATAAGCCATACTCTGAGTTTGGTTTAGTTAGCTCTTGGTGCACTGCTGAAATTTCAGCCATGACGGATTTTAAGAGAATAGTGCTTACAGAGACAAGACTATGCCACACTTTGTATGCAGGTGACTTGTTTTTGGGGTGTTGCCCAGCACCCCATTGGACAGGGGTGGTCCCCTGCTTGCTGCCAGAGAACACTGTATACATATTTGAGAGTTGTAGAGCCTCTTAGTTCTACTGCCTGAAAGTACAAGAAGGAGGGTTGTCCTGCTGGAATCCTGAACTGCCCCCAAGGGCCTGCCTGGTGAAGACTGCATCTGCTGAATTATCTGGGACTACAGTTCTGAGGACTTTGCCTTGCCTCAAGAAGAGTAAGAAGTGGACTCCCTGCAACTACAGGATAACAGAGCTTAACTGACCCTTCTCCAGCCAGAGTCCCTCTCTTGGAGAGCATCCAGTGGAGTTTTAAGGGGTTGGAAAAGTGCATTTTGGGAAGTGAAGTCCAGGCCTGCCAAGGACTATCTAGGAGATTCCAGACCTTGGATTTGCATTTTGGATACTTAGACCCAACCAGGAACCCGTCTGGAACAACCTCCAGAAGTTTGGGAAACTTTTTGATAAAACTCCAGCAGGTGAAAGACCCGAACACGAGACCCGAGCCGGCCACCTCTACCCACGACCTTGCCCGGATTCCAAGTTCATCCCGCTGTAGAGCTCCGGAGTCCAACTATCAGAGTTTGACAGAGAGCTCCCTAAAAGTAATTCCGGTAAACACTCACGGAATCCTGACTGGTGTGGATGAAAGCAGTGAGGGCCCTTGGCAGAAAAAGCTCCCTAAATGTTTTTAAGTCCAAAGACTAAAATTTGACCTAGGCCTACAGCAAGAGGTATCCAAGCAGGGCTTCATCATGGTTGGTCTCAAACTTTAATTTTGTCACACGCCCAGATGTCCAGAAGTGTAGCTATTTGGTTTCTAAGCACTAGAAAGTGTTTATTGTTTACAAATTCATATCTCCGGTTCCCTTCATTGGATTCATAGTTTTGGTGTCATTTTAAAGATAAAAATATCTCAGATTAAAATAAATTAGTATGGCATTTGTATTATGTGTTTCTTCTTACTTATTTACTGTATTGGTGGTGTTAAATGCTTTACATGCCAGTCTCTGAATTTAAGCCTTGGCTTATTGCTCGGTGTCAGCTACCAATGATTCAGCAATAAACTAATTTTTGGAGACCCTATTGAGGACCCAGGACTATGTGGGTGCCTTGTTGCTGGTGTTAGTTGCCTACCTACCCCTCCTAATATCCCACCTTCCAGCAATAGATCTGCCATACTGCTCAAAAACCTTACACTTTTTTAAATTTCTTAGTTATTTATAGACCTAATAGCTCATTTAAATTTTGAAAGAGCAGATATGCAGTTTTACCTATTTGATAAAGTTCTAAGGACCATGGTCAGTGCACAGTGCACTTTGGGCTATAGACGGCAACAGCATATTTTTGTATTATCAGTCACTTAGACGTCACTTAGACGTATTTTGCTTACTCAGCATTTGTGTAGAAAAAAAACTAATATGCTCTACAAATAAAAGGCTAGCATGTCAGCTACCACTGAATTTTCTAATTAGAGTGCCTAAACTGTAATGAAAGCCAGTGGCTTCATAACAATGCTCCAGCACAAAAGCCAGCTTTAAACTTTTGATTGTGTACTACAGTTCCCACTACCCTCCCTCCCCGCACACATACACATAATCAATGTAAAGGACACTAGGAAATAAGACAGCATAGTGGGCTGGCTGGAGTTTTTGTGGAACCCAAGGTACTGGACTTAGTCAGAGAATCCATTCTGGATCAGGTTGTCAAGCACTGAATTAGACTACAATCAATTATTAGTTGTTTAGGTGTATGTGTGCTCAATCAAAATGTATTTATATAGAAAAGCACATATTTAATTTATTGTTTTATTAAGTGGCCTGAATCAAATGCATGAAACTCCAAGTGCTCAGTAACATCATAGCCCAAGCCTAGTTCACACCAGTCTCTCTTTCTTTAGGGTTGTCTTAAAATATCCACCTGCATACCTAAGGCTACTGTATGGAATAACCGGTCATTTCGGATACAACCTCAAAAGGTAATTCTGTAAAACATTGACTAAAAGGTAGGTACAGTCATACTCTGAAGTTCCCCACCTGTAAATACTAATTTTATCACCCATGAACATTTTAGATTTTTTTTAATATGTCAATACCTATGGAAAGTTCGAAGTCACTGAATGAATGTGTGGAGGGATTCAGAAACCATTTCCCAGCATCTGGTCATTTTCCCCTTCTTCAAAACTATGTGGCAGAGCAGGCCACCACATGAGATTAGTGTGGTTTCATTTAATTGCAAAGCCCTTCAGGGAGGGAAGGCCATGTAATACTTCGAGTCTAACAAAATCTATCTATAAATACATAGATGGCCTGTACTTTTTAGAGACTTTCATCTGTAGTAGTGCATATTACGAAAAAGTGACCTAATAATACATGTACATTCCTGTAGACAGGAAAGACTGCTATCTGAAATTTCGAAAATTGCTGACAGGTTTCCATCCACTATGTCTAGATTTTGAAAACAAAACTACCACTTCCTGTTAGCACCACTGGCCTGACATGGCCTGCTTTCTAGTACATTGGTTAAAGAAATTCAGGCAAAGTTAGCACAAATTCACAAGGCAATTGAACCACCAATTTAGCCTCAATGTGAGTGTTTCTGAAGTCAAACATATAATGTTGCGTAGGCCACCTGAAAACATGCTACAGAATGACTGACTTCCTCGTATTAGGAACCTTCAGTCATTATCCTAACCCAGTGGTTACTAGTGGGGACATATAATGTTGCGTAGGCCACCTGAAAACATGCTACAGAATGACTGACTTCCTCGTATTAGGAACCTTCAGTCATTATCCAAACCCAGTGGTTACTAGTGGGGAGTGCTTCCTGGGCTGTGATGTTAAATTCTTCCACAGATTATCAATGTGACAATATTACGTTACTGTTGGACTTGGCCCTTTTGGCAGGCTCACCCCAAAACTTTTTGCATTTTCCTAGCCTGTTTCTGTAACCTGTTTCGGTAACATGGTGTTGGTGATTTTAGGCGTCTGTGCACTTTTTCACTGTGGTCCAGTGTAAAGTGCGTGCGCTCTCAGTGTATGTGTGGTGAGAGTGGCCTGCCCTCTCATAGGAATGCATGGGAATATGTGTGTCCAAGGTGGTTCTTAATGTGTGGGGAGTGCAGGACGAGTTTGGTATGTGCGTACTCATGAAGTTAAATGCTGTGTGACAGTGTGCGCAGATTTAATGTGTCTAGTATAGAATTGCCACTTTTAGAAGTTGGCATTTCTGTGTGCAGTGAATGTGAATTGACTGTCTGGCTTGTGAGTGACAGGGGCCGGCTGGTGTGCTTGGCTCCAGGAGCCAGGATGGATCTGCCCGGTGGTGAATAGGGGAATCTGCATGTTGATAGAAGGGAGGAGTTGCACCTGGGACCTGAATAGGGGGAAAATCTGGAGGCGGATTAGCCGTCATCCTTAAATCCCATCTTCAATTGACCACCACTAAACTTACTAACATCGGGATAATTGAAGCCATGTACTTCTCTGTATCTGACTCCGCGGCAGCTATACTGGCTGGTACCTTAGTTTACAACCCCCCAACTGCCGCCTCCCCATCACTTACTGCACTTACCCACCAGCTGGCTGATCTATCCCTTAAACACCAACACTTTCTAGTCTTAGGTGACTTTAACCTCCACGTAGACAACCCTCTCTGCGTGAAGGCCAACAATCTGCTGGAAATCATGGAAAGTTTGAATCTTACACAATTAGTCACTGGCCCCACTCATGTTGCTGGTCACACTCTGGACCTTATCTTCGCCAACTTCTCGACTATCACAGTCCTCCCCCCCCCTTTCCCTTACTTGGTCTGACCACTATCTTATCCCCTTTTTTCTTGCTTTGGGCCCGAAACCTGCCCCCACGGTCCCCAGGAAAGAGTTGGGAAGAAAGTGGCACAAGGTCACATGTGCCACTTTGGACCCAGTATTCCACTTCCAGGCGGAATACCTCTCCACTGACATTGATGGAAATGTCTCAAGGCTTAATTTCCGCCCTACTCAAAGCTATTGATGCCATTGCCCCCCAGAAAATCATTTCCTCCGCTAGATCCCGTCCATCCGCCCCTTGGTTCTCCACCTCCCTCCGTGAGGAAAAAAGTAGATGCAAGGCACTCGAACGCAAGTGGAGACAAAACTATGACCCCGAAGCTAAACTTACCTATAAATCTGCTTTGAAAAAATTCCTCAAACAAAAAAAAACTACTATGAAGACCACTTCTCTCTTCAAATTGCTAATGCCAAAAACTCGTCAAAAACCCTCTTCACCATTGTCAAAGACTTCATTAATCCTCCTGCTAGGGCCACACAGAACTCTGCTAGTCAGGCCCTATGCGATGGACTCTCTGACTACTTCCTTGAAAAAATAAACAAACTCTGTATCTCCTTCCCTAAAGGGCTATCCTCCCGGCCTCCCCTCATTAGGTCCCCAGCTTCTTCGTCCCTTCTATCCTTCAATAAACTCACCCTGGACACTGCTATTAGGCTACTCACCCACTGCAAATCTGGTGCCCCCTCCGACCCGGTCCCTGCGAAACTTATGGGAGAGCTGGCTCCTTCGTTAGCCAGCTCCTTCCTCTCCATCAGGAATGCCTCCCTCCACCATGGCTCTTTCCCTACCACTTGGAAGGAGGCTCTGGTGATTCCCATCCTGAAAAAGTCAGATGCTGATCCCACTATTTTCGCCAACTACCGCCCCATTTCCCTTCTCCCTAAACCCGCTAAAGTCCTGGAAAAAGCCGTGCAGCTGCAACTTACGGAGTATTTGGAAAACAACTCTTTGCTGCACGACTCACAATCTGGATTTCGAGCGGGATTCAGCACAGAGACGGCCCTGCTGGAGGTATCGGAGACGATCCGGGAATGCTTGGACAGGGGCGAGGAGGCCATGTTGTTCCTCCTCGACCTGTCCGCTGCATTTGATACGGTCTCCCATCCCATCCTCCTTGACCGACTCAAACAGATAGGCATTGGCGGCACCGCCATCAGCTGGATCGAGTCCTTCCTTTCAGGAAGAAGTCAGAGGGTCCTGCTGCGGCCGTTCAAATCTGAGGATAAACCCTTGTCATGTGGTGTGCCACAGGGCTCTGCCCTCAGCCCTCTATTTTTCAACATCTATCTTGCCCCACTGGCCGACGTTGTGGAGTCCTACGGAGTCAGGGTGGTCTCTTATGCTGATGATACCCAGCTGATGTTTTCCTTTAGAGACCACTCGGACTCCGCGTTCACCAACTTCCGCCAGTGTCTTGACAACATCAGTGTCTGGATGACTAACAACCATCTTAGACTCAATGCAGATAAGACAGAGGTGCTGTTTTTCAATCAGAAAAATCCCATCCCTTCCTCTCGGTGGTGGCCCACGGCACTTGATCCTGCTCCCTCTCCCGTTCAGTCTGCTCGTAACCTGGGATTTCAGTTTGACGATTCCCTCTCATGCAAAACTCAGGTTAATAAAGTTACATCTGCCTGTTTTCCTGAAGCTGCGCATGATCAAAAAGATACTTCCCTATCTCCCTCTGGACTCCCGCCGAACGGTTACCCATGCTCTCATTACGTCTCACCTGGACTATGCTAACAGCCTATATGCTGGTGCCCCTCAATATCTGATAGACCGGCTTCAGATTGTCCAGAACGCGGCTGCCAGACTGATTGGAAATATCCCCTACCGTCAGTCAGTCTCTGCCTATCGTAAGGAGCTTCACTGGCTTCCGGTGGCCAGCTGTATCCAGTTCAAGATCCTTACCCTCGCTTACCGAGCGGTCAATGACCTCGGACCCAATTACTTGAAAAAACGAGTTTCAATATCTCACTCCATCAGATCCCTGAGATCCAACGACCTCCGCCTTCTGATCTCTCCCCGTTTTAGACTCACCAGAATGGGCGGCAGAGGGTTCAGTGTTATCGCGGCCAAACTATGGAACGCTCTGCCAATCGATCTTAGATTCTGCCCTTCTGAATCCATCTTTCGGGCTAGACTCAAAACTTGGCTATTTTCTGGACTCTGATATTCACTTTGCTGACTTCCTCCCTGTTCTTTTTTTCCCCCCGGAGGTTCAGGTTCTAGCGCCGGGACACCCCCTCGGGGGTAGCTGCGCGCTCTACAAACTACATAAATAAATAAATAGGGCTGTGCCTTCCCTCCACAATGCTGGCTCCACCCCTGTGGTGTGTCTGATGTCCATAGCCTGTCCAGTGAAAGGGAGAGAGGGACTGATCAAAACAAAGTGCTCAGGAGTTACCCTGAACCAGTTGTAGCTGGTTCCCCCATTGCCTGCATCCTTTTAGACAAAGGGTTTTTGCTGTATAAATGATGGGCTGTGACCCCATGAAGATGTTCTTGTTTTGATACTTGAAGCTACCAGGGGCGTGCTGCTGCTGGGGCCCAGGGAAAGGCTTGCCTCCCTGGGCCCTGTCCAGCCCCTGGATGCCTTGGAGACCTTGTTTCTCTGGGATGCTGCTGCCCTCTTCATCTGGGAGGATCTTGTTTCTGGGACTCTTTTTCTCCAGTTACCCTGTTAGACTGGGTGTTCTTTTTGCCCTTAGTGCCTGGGAAGAGCTTTATCTTACATTGCCCTGTTATTGAAGGAGCCTACCCCTCATTGCCGCATGTATGGTTGCAGCAAGGGTGCCCACCCCGCTTAATTGAGGTTCTCTAGTGCGTAGGAGCCCACCCTGCGGCTTAAAATTATTTTGTAAAACCACGCGGGTGCCCACCCCACTTACTGGAGTCCTAGCGGGTGCCCACCCCGCGTGCTAACTTTATTTCCATTCTTGAGGGAGCCTACCCCTCATTTCTGCCGGAAAGAAGTAACCGCCGCGGCTGGGCTGAAAACCGGAAGTTAGGCGGGCCGCCCGGGATGTAGGCGGGCCTTCACCCAAGCCGGAAGAGGCCGGCATGAGCTGTGACGCGGGTATCCCATGCTCTGGGGAGAGCCCCACGGTTGCGGCCAATGGCAGGAAACCCCAGGTCCCAGGAGGGGGCCCGGGTGAATCAGAAATTGCAGCCGAAGCCTCCAATGGCAGTGCGGGGCTCCCATGAGTCCCAAGAAGCCCCGCAGGAGAAGCGCTGCCGCACCGGAGAAGGAGTCTCCGGAAGAGCCGGTGATTACAGCCGGCCAGGAGGGGGGGGGGGGTAAAGTGAAGGCACCACGCCGGTTCCTCCCTCAGAGTAGCCTCGCTTGGCAAAGGGCTGCTCCAGAATGGGGCATGTTGTGTTCCCTAGCCCATGCGTGGCTCCAATGATAGGGGCATTTATTTCTTTAGGGAGCCAGTATGCTCCAGGGGGGCAGACGCCTGCCAGAGCCTCCGTGGCTCCAACGAGGCACAGTATGGTTGGTGCATTTAGAGCGGCCCGGATGGCAGCGGGCCGCTCCAACCTCGTGGGCATGTTTATTTTCAGAGCCAGATGGCTCCAACGCTCCCCATGCTTCTTTCCAGAGACTAGAGGGCTCCCATGTTTGGCGCAAGCTGTTTAAAGGGCTACTGAGAGCCCAGGCCGCATTTCCTATCATTTACAGCTGCCCAGCAAGTAGTGGGCAGCTGCACCGTTTAGGCGCCATTCCTGAGAGAGTCCCTGAGAGGGACAGCTGCCTAGCAAGTAGTGGGCAGCTGCAACCTTTAGGTTTGTGCAGATGGCGCACCCCTGTCTGGCACTGCCTTGGCAGCGCGCCCTGACATTCTGGACACAGGGCATTTGAGCCCCTTCTTGGATGGCCAGTTGGCCAGGGGGACTGGTGAAGGGAAAGGCTGCAAGGCCCTAATGTGATTATGCGCTAAAGTGATGTGGTGCTAGGAAATGTATTTTGTATAGTATGTTTTGCACACCCTGTATTTGGTTTATGATTATGAGGTTGTGCAGCATATTATGGTTTATGCTAGTGAGATTATGTTTCACTCTGTGATTTACGCCCCTTATGTGAGTTATACTTAGAAGGTAGGGTCTAATGTATTTAGACTAGTGAGGAGATTGCATAATGTGTTTATACTGGTGAGGTTGGCGCAGAATGTAGTTTGCGCCTGATAGGACTGTGCATAATGTAGTTTATGTTACAGGTTGAGGTGGAGTGCAGTGATTACCAGTGGCTCCTGGTTGTATGTTTATGATCTATTTTTACTTGTACCAATTTCTGCTAAGTGCTGATCCTCACAGTGGCCCAAGTGGCCCTGTCCTGTGTAAATAATCCCTTGTGAATATTGCCCGTGCCAGTTGGCACAGTGTATGTTATGTGTTTACTATTCTAATGTGTTATGAGAATACAAAGGCTATTTTTATATAACCTTGTGTGCAGTTCCTTTTATAGTGTGTCTGGGATGTTGTTGTGTGCGTGCGCAAATGCTTTACACATTGCCTCCGGGATAAGCCTGACTGCTCGTGCCAAGCTACCAAGGTGGTGAGCAGAGGTTATCTTTGGCGTGTAACTCCCTTGCCCTGACTAGAGTGGTGGTTTCTGCCTGGCTTTGGCGCAAACCTTAGCCAACCAGAAATCCCATTTCTAACAGTTACTACCACCAAATGGATTATTTTATGATCTGTCGACCGCATGTCTTTAGCGGTCATCGAAACTGAGCTGTTCATGATCTGAAAAATCCCATTTGCTAAGTCTCTAGTGCAGGAGCAAAGAAGTTCCTGTGACAGAAAATAACAAGGTAATACTACATCCTTCTAAGAAATCGTTCATACATCCTTTTATATTTAAGTGGAATTTGCTACCTTTCTGTTTTCAGGTCTTTTGAATTATAAAGGACTGCAATAAAATTATTGGATGTGCTCTGAAACATATTTTTTGCAAACCTCAAACAAAAGTCTACGTTTTGGACAGGAAGAGGCAAAGCAACATTGACTTGAATTAATGCATTTGCAAAGGTCAACTGAATCAATACCCCATAGGAGTGAAATATTTTCTCATAGAACTGATTTACTGCTTTACTATCCCAGTCTCAACCTTACACACTACTCACCACAAGTGGAGATGCCTACAAAATCAACGAGGCTGCCTAACTACTCAAACTTTGTAATGCAATCACGGGTCTACGATAGAACATCACATACATCGAATGCCTCTCCTCTGACCTCCCGGGCTTCTAAAATGCTTTGTTAATCCCTTCTTCACAAAGTTGCAAGTGGGCTTTGTTAATATCTTCCCCACGAAAGTGCCAGAGCACCCCAAAGATCTAAAAAACGTTAGGTGTATATAAAACTGACAGTTCCAAACTAAGACACTGGAGAGCTACTTATTCATCTAAAAAAAGTGCCTGAACTTCAGGATCATCTGAATAATTGTCTTTAGAGAAATCCTTCAAACAAGAGTGTTGAATGCTCATCCACTCTCCCTGCCCTGCAGAAGTGGCTATGTTCATCAAGTGAGTCAGGGCAGAGACAAACAGGCAACCAATCAGGCCCTGTAGTCTCACACATCTTCCATTACTTATATGATCTTCTTTTAAGATTGATAATGGCAAGTACCCTGATCTTCATCACCTTGACAGTAGAACAGGAAAAAATGGTCAGCTGAGCTGATGACATCTGTTTATGAACCTACATGTAACACAATGGGTCCCAACAGTCCAAACTCCAATTGGAGTAGCCAAAAGGCAAACTCTACATTGCTATGCAAATACTTTGAAAATAAAAATAAAATAACCTAAGCATTGGATGCACCACCTGTGAGCCATGTGTTTTAGAACATCGAAATTAAAACACATATAATCTAGTATGGCTGATTGGTGGCCTTAATTGAAGCACTGGAATGCACCGACAAAAAGGGACCTTCATAAGGAGCTTCAAAAAAGTGAAAGTGGTGTACTTGAATCTAGCATGTCACTTCATCTTTTACATAAAAAAATAAAAAAAATGTTGCTCTTACAGTTTGTAAATTGAATACATTATTTCATAATTTGTGTATTTTTGATGCTTACTTGTTTCTGTACATTTGAGCATTTTTTTGAAGTTCACATAGTAGAAATCGCTTAGGCCTGGGTTCCCGGTTTCAACTAGTTATTCAGTGGGGTTCCACAGAAGTGAAAATATTGCAAGCCGCTATTAAACACTATAAAACAACAGTAAACGGTACAGGCTTCCCTTTAAATTTGCAAAATTGCAAAAAATTATATTTATTTACATACCTTACAATGAAACAGTCGCTCCCAAAACAAATGTCAGGGCACACTTTTTTGGTGAGAAAATGGACTTTGAACTGTGAACCTACCCTGATATTTATTGTCAGTCGATCACATCTATTCAAATACCCAGTCATGGAGAGGGGAAGATGGGGATGAACAACCTCACAATCTGCAGAGAGATAAATACCCAGGTACCTTTTAGGAGACACCAGATTCTACCTCATTAGAATATGCAAACTCATGTAGGGTCACGGATCATTAATGATAATTTCGATGCAACAAGTTACACTGACACACACACATACTCTCTCCCTTTCCCTCTCTCACTCTTCCAGTTCTACTTTTAAATGTTCAATTGAACTATATACTACTCTGCGCTTTTTAGAAGGTTAAACTAAAACTCAAAGGACTCGATTATGAGTGTCTCATAAAATTCTAAAACCTGTTGGATTTTACCCCATAAATTCTGATAGGTCAAAACTATGGAAAAATACTTGATAAAAAAAAGTCGGTAGATAACAGGAAATGCATATTTTGTCACGGTATTCACCACATCCCGATTTTATGCCGCCTTTGCAGAAGATAACTTGTAATTGGCTTGTTTCTTGTATTGAAAAAAAACAATCCCAAATGAATTTGTATTTATCGGGTGAAATGAGTAACTCGCCCAAATACCGAAGCACTGGTAATCATGCCTGTGTGGGTAGCATTTAAGGGTCAGTAGTTGAAAGTCAGTTTTGTCATGTTGAGGTCATCTAGAAACATTACTGTTGGTACTACAAAGCTGCAAGGACTAAATATAGTTGGCCCAGCCTTTAACCTATATATTAAAAATAAAAACAAGAGGAGGGGAACACCAAGCTAACAAGTCAATCAGTATAAATAAAGAATGCAAATTTTGCTGCATTTTAATTTACTAAATAGTATGATTTTTTAAAAATGATCGTTTTTAGGTGGCTACTCCATAAAGAAAATACTCCCATTTGTTGCTAGAGTACTCGGACTGGTCTCACTTTGGCAATATGGCAGTGCCTGAAGAGCTGGTCTTTCAGCTCAGTGTGTGGGATGTTTTTTTGCTGTTTGTGGGACTATTTAAAGGTCTTTACTGTTGATTTACCTTATTTTACCACAAACAGTGCCTGCAGCAAGCACAAAAAAAACGCATGCAGTCACCCACACCTTGCGGAACACCAATACAGCATGTCTTCATAACTTCAAAACTGCCCTGATTTGCAGAATGTGGGTCACTTTCTTAGACTTGGACATCCGGCAGACGTCCACCGGCTGCCGGATGTGAAACGAGGAGGAATCGTTACCACACTGCCCGTATCTTCACGGCACCCCCTGGTGAAATCGCCGCCTGGGCTGTCCCTTTAAGAAATATGCGGATGCAGAGTATGAGCTATCTATCGCCAGAGAACATTGTCTCATAGAGGATTAAGAGCTACGGCAACACCTCAATTATTAAACGCTATCTAGAAGGCAGAATTCGAATATCGATCTACTACCTATCTCCATACCCCGCTTCTCGTTCTAATATATGTCTAGGACCCCAGGAAAGGCGCCGAAAACGTGCTATCTATTGAAATAGATTGTTTACCACTTCTCCACTGCAGACTTGACGTTGAGGTGTATCTGAAACCAAGAGTGCCTGGATATCAGAAGTATTTATTGTACTGTTGAATACAACCACTCCTTCCCCCCATCTTGCCCTGACGAAGGTGCGGCCTAATTTTGGTGCCTGGCACCGAAACGCGCGTCGGCGTTGAAAACCATCTACCCTGAACATTATACGATCTTGCCCCGGCCTATGGTTGAGAGGAAGATTCAGGATGTCCTCAGAGCAATATACCGCAAATTCCATCTGAGTAGAATGTCTGAATGAGCCTTGTATGAGTATGACTGGTTGTGATGTATGAATTTGCTGAAGTTTGAATGCTGGAAGGTTGATGGGTTGTGTGTATACATATATGTTTTTACCGTATAATCATGACATTTTTCAAAAAAATGAGTTTGTATAAATGTGCTATATATAAAAATACATTAATCAATCAAGAATAAAAATGATATATTTTTTATAAAAGTGCCTCTGTTTAAAATGTATATGGTCTTGAGTAATTGGTAAGCGCTAAAATGAGTGACTTTTGAAAATTCTGGACTCCAACTGAGCCTATACTTGATCAAATACGGGGCAGATCTACCCTCTCTTTATTGTAATTTATCACTTTCTTAGACTTGTCGTTAGCTAACAGAGGCCATTTTTAGGTCTCGCCTACGCAGCGTACATTTGCTGCATAGGAGAGACCTATCGGTTTGCTTTTTTGCCCCAAAACGTGCACGCAGTGCATTGCTTTCAATAGCAATGCGTGCATGTTTGGTGATTCCCTTACGGGAGCGAGCTTTCAAAACCATCTGTTTGTAATTAACAGGTGGTTCTTGCTCACTCCCGCAAGGGAAACAGGTGCAGGCCCCCTCCCAGCACGAGGCGCACGTGCTAGTTTCAAAGGATGCCTAAACTTCCTCATGTTTGCGAAGCTTCACTTTTTTTGTTACTTTTTTTTTTGTTCCTCGTGCTCTCCAGGCATTTAAACGGCATTGTGTTTTTCCTTACTCTTTTGAGGCAGCTAAAAGACATCTCCTTGATATCAAAATACTTATTAATGTCAGAAAAGGGCAAGGGAGATTTTGTGCGTGCATTTAAAAGCTTCTCCCCCACCTCCTCCCTCCCATCTAATACGTGTTCTGTCCACAAATCACACAATCCCCGTTACTGTTTTATGCTGAGCAGTCCCCGTGTTTTTCTTCATGATCAACGTACACCCAACATCACCCCACTTCCGCCCTTTCCAGCCTCTGCCCATGGCTACTGCCTTCTGCAAAGTAAACCAGGGTGCTTCGAGCCAGGGAGCGGCGTAAACCTGTGATCAATGGAGTCAATGCAGAACCCATATGTAAAACTGTACCATGCCAAAGTTCAACATTTGCTTTGCTTTGGCAATTAAGAGCAGCAAATACAGCAACTTCCCTCCTGGAAAGAGGCCGCTGCCGGTCATCGGTAACCTGCAAATCTTCAATCTGAGGAGACCTTACCTAACCTTACTCGAGGCGAGCGCAGCACGTGCTTTTTAATGCCACAACAGATTGAAGTTCTGCTTTGTTCAGAGTGCATGTTTTTTCCTTATAGAATCGGTGTGTGCCGTGAACTATGGAAAGTTCTTGCTTTACTGCACGCTGTGTAAATCCATCCAACTGCTGCCCCTACACCACTGCAAGCTACCCGACACTGCTCCCAATGACGCAAACTTTCTCATGTTCCTCACTTCTGCGAGCTTCCCTTGGCTCCCCCTACACAACTGCAAGCTACCCGACACTGTGCCTAATGTCACGAGCTTCCACAGGTTTCAATTTCGGATTGATATACCTTACACATATTCAGAAATTAAGCTATAATGAGTCATCCAGGATAATGTGCTGCAACGCTACACACTTATAAGGCGAGACCTATTGACTATGCCAATGCTTGTTATGTTGGTTCCGGTGGCCTCTTTTCTGCCCAAGTCCGACCGTAAGTAAGGCATGCTAAAAAGAATTACAAACTAGCAAATTTCGAGGGAAACGATTATTGGAGTTCTCACAGCCAGCAATGAAAGCATGAAATAATGGAAGAGTGGTGGCCCACACTCCTTGTAAAAGTAATTCTTGACTAAATGATAAAAGTAGCTTCTTCATATAGAATTTCACATTATTTCAGAATGTCACGGGCTAACTATTGGTGACTCACTTGGAAGTATTGCGTTGAACGTGTGCTCCACCCAGTGTGTCTCGCTTTGCTGAGTGACCTTAAAGTGCAACAGTACAAATATACTTTGCTAGAACTTATCTACCTGAGAAGATTTTCTGA
The DNA here is from genome assembly GCF_964263255.1 of Lissotriton vulgaris. Classification (NCBI taxonomy): domain Eukaryota; kingdom Metazoa; phylum Chordata; class Amphibia; order Caudata; family Salamandridae; genus Lissotriton; species Lissotriton vulgaris. The sequence continues at coordinate 1,606,657,074 of NC_141695.1, read as the reverse complement.
CACGTCTGCACGAATCATGCTATGAAAGGCTTCAATTGATATGTGTTCTACAATTTAAAAAATCTAAATTTATGGTACCTATAAACAAAAATAAAATATTATGTCATCTTGGTGACAAGATAAAATGGATTCAAACAGATGCCTCTCTCTGTGCATCATAGCAACTTCCATAGAATTGTCTTTCTTCCTGTGGAGCAGGAACAACTCAGCAGCAGAGTTATGGTTGTAATTTGCCGAACCCCATCGTTTTTTCATACTGTTCTATTAAATGGGTGTGCGGTGTAGTTCTGAACGCCTGCCATCTGTAGCGAGCTGTTAGCTGGTAGAAGGTGTATCCAGTCAGGAAGGGTATTCAACTGAAAGATGCTCAGGGCCCATGTATTCATCGCCAGGCTGAGAAGCAGGACGCCCATTAGATTCATAACTAATCCGGTTCGTGCCTGAAAAAGAAGAAAAACAATCGTTTAATTTGGTATTTTCAGTTTTTTATGTAGACGACACAAACATGTGCCCAATCACAGTAATTATGTACAAACTCCTGCCTCTCAATGGCATAGGCACATAACTGAATGTAGCTGATATCAAAATCTAACAAAGATACACCAGCTTTTCTTAGCTGAAACATATGTTTAAAAATCAATAAGGAACCACGTGGATTAACATTCCGCCAATTCTGATTTTAATGTTATTTGTATACCGCAATTAATTCCTTTAAACTCTGTTCCTCAAAGTTTATCAGTGCTTCTGTCTGGTCATATAAGAGTGATGATCTACCATAATTACTAACAATAATAACATTATTTTTGGAAATTTCCCTTGAGCAGTCTAGCAAAATTAGGAAGTAGTCTACCACAAGGGGGAAGCAGAGGCTTAGCCATAACCTTTAATAGCGCCTGTAGAGTAATCAACAATCTTACTCAATGCAGCAAACACGCGCATCAAGTCTTATCTTCAAGAGCCCTCACGAAAGCTAACTAAATGCATGATGTGCCAGTTTTCAAATAGGTCATCTTTTGTGGCGTAACGTTGACATTTAGGCAGTTTTCATTTGTAAAACAATAGGTGCCAGGCCTTTGTGAGGAGGTTACTGCAGTGTACACCAACCAGTGCCACTGGCAGTGCTGCCAATGACAGTACCAACCCAACTAGTAACCATCACACTCCTACAAGTGTGAGAAATCAGACTTTTCTAGGCCCCCAAAGCTGTAAGAAATACGTGGCCGGCAGATATTAGTGGTTTTGAATTTATATTAGGTTAATAAATAATTGTTGTTCTGCTCATCTATAGATTACACAAACAGCACCTCCATGTGACAGCTGACATAAGTGCCAGTGTTGAAAATCCGGTGCCGAGCACCGGGAACCACAGCCTCAAATTAAGCACTGCATTTAGTACACAAGAAGCGTTGTAACGGATTCACAAAGTCTACTGACTGGGCACACATCACTTCCTGAACAGAAGCGTTCTAACGCAAGGTCCAGTGTTGAGTCACCAATAAATGTGCCTATTGCTACAAAAAACAAGCATTGACAAAACCAATAGGTTTCGTATGTGCGAGATATATTGGCTTTGTTAATATTAATGCCGATGCTCGACTGCCTCAAAGCAACTTTACCTTCGTACCATGAGGCAAAATATATCTTGGTGGGATGATACATATACAGCCAGAAGGTTGCCATGGAGACGGTTCTGTTACTTGTTCCTGCTTGTCACAATATCTTTAAGCGGGAATAAAATACACGTAATATTTATTTTTAAAGACAGCTCCTCCCCCACACATCGTGATTCTGGCCTTACGCCCAGAGTCTTTAACCCCAAAGTGATCTTGCGACTTGGTCAACAGCTTATTGCTAACACTAACTTCGATGTTGTTAGCATTTCTTCTAGGATGGAGTAAGGAAGCATGACAATAGAAACCAAACTAGGATTGTCAGTGTAGATCCTTGCGTGCAAGAAGCTCGCTCAAAGACTGAAAGAGGTGTCTAGAAATACAGTTTTCCTGTTCCCGGTCCTTAACTGTTACAAATAATATGCAAATATTAGGTAAATAAAGCATTTCAATGAGTTTTATGAGAGTAAGTCAATAAAGTAAATGACAAAACGTGAAATATGTTTAATTTCCTAATAAAAAAAGCTCAGAGGAAAAATAACGAAGCAGCATATAGACTTCCCGAGACGATTTCCTGAAAATATGTTTAATTTAAGGCATTTCGTATCAGGGCCAGACTGGGAAAAAAAACGGCCCTGACAAAGTGCTCGGCCGCCCCCCCTGCCCCCCCACCCCCCTGGGGTTGGGGGTGCCGAGGAGCTCTTTACCTGGGCCGGTTTTCGGGCGACTTTGTTACAGGGACGATTTTGCAGCTATGCTGCAAAAACGGCCCCCAGGGGCCCAAAACCGGCCCCCACCCTTGTGGCGCACCGAGGGATTGCCCGGTGTCCGCAACAGCCAGTCCAGGCCTGTTTCGTATCGTCTACATGGCTGTCAACAAATCAAGCTATAAACGAAGTTAAACACTCCACAAACAGCAATGCTTGAGGTGCACATCAAGGATTCAGACTCAAAGCCTCATATAAACAAGTAGAGGCATCTAACAGACTGTGAAGATGGTACCACCGCGAGGCGGGTATCTATTACTGTGCAGTGATTGGAGCAAAACAGCAGCCCATAATTTCCTGAAAAGGCCAACCCGTTTTAAAATGGCAATTGTTCCTAATGCATGAGGTAAAAATATAAATATGGAAAAGTTTTGCCAAACAGTGGATGTAGAGAGGTACTTGTAGAGAGCCACCCGGGCCTCTCTATACATTGTATCCACATTCGCATGCATCCCCACACCCCCGGGGCGGGCACGCTCCAGGGTATATAATAAAGAAGCGGAAGACCGCTCGGGGTCTTTCCGGCACCCTGTAACTGTGTGTACCTGTTGTCTCTTTATCCGCCGCTATGCCCACGTGCGAGGCCCAGTCCTCCCACTCCACATTGGCAATGAGGCCGGTACTGACCTCGCGCGCGCGTGCCCTGCCTTGCCCCCTGCCCGGAGCTGCGGCACGCCTCCTGCGCCTATACATCGGCGCGCTGCCTGTGCCGAATTTAGATCGACGCGGAGCCCACCCGCTCTAGCCAGAGGCCTACCTGGATCACTGCATTGATCGCGCGACGGCTCGAGGCCCGCCCACGCGTCCCTCTCTAGGGAGCGCCTTCAGCTGGCGGGACTCGCCGCGCGCGCCTGACGGGTGAGTGGTTCATCGAGCAGCCCCGCCTGCGCCGATCATCTGCGGCCTGCACGGCCTTGGCCCTGCATGCTCCTATCGGGACACATAGCCCCCAGGCGTGTGAGACACACACGCAGCCTCAAGGGGAAGGGGTGAAGCAGAGCGACGCTGCACGTCCACTCCATACTCCTTCCTGCCAGCCCCCCGTCTCTCCCAGCCAGCGTGGGACACTGCTCTTCGGCCCCAGCCTCAGACACGGCAAGCAAGCATTGGCCACTGCAAAAGCTAAAAGGGGCAGTGTGTAAGAATAGCTCTTTCAATCACTGAAGCTGCGTTTCGAAGGGGTACTGCAGAGTTGCACCACGTTCCTCGGACCCAGCCCCGCCTGCACTACTTACCTGTGGCCCTACACACCCGTAGAAAAAAAAGGGGGGCAGAAGACCGTCCAGAGTAACCGTGATACCCTCACGAATGGGAGAGCACTACTCGACCTCCCACATCCCAGGAGGCCGCAACACAACTCGTGAAGGAGAACACAATGACGGACCCAGCGCAAGGGGCAGCAGCACCCACACCGCCGCCACCTGGCCCTGCAGGAACCGCCCAGAACCAAGCCGTAGTCACAGGCCCCCAAGTAGCCAGCCATGCCCACACAGGCATTGCACCCCTTCCCCCGTTCAGCGAGTCGGCTGACCCTGCGACGGCAGCGCCGAGGTGGAAAGCGTGGCTCGGAACACTCAACCTATATTTCAAGGGAACCCGCGAAACAGACGGAACAATCAAGAGGTCCCTCCTCATCCTATATGGAGGCCCTGAAATATATGACCTCTTCGAATCACTCCCTAACACCGGACGGGAGGACGACTATGAGGCGGCAGTTGACGCGCTTAACGCCCACTTCGACCCCCAACTAAACAATGATTTCGAGAAGTTCAAGTTTAAGAGGGCGTGGCAAACAGAGTCTGAGTCGGTTGACATGTACTATGCAAGGCTGCGCCGGCTGGCCAGCAGCTGCCCATTCCTCAATCCTAGAGAAGAGATAAGAGACCAAATCATCGTGGGGTGTCACTCAAAATTGCTGAGGAAACTCATCCTCCGACAGCCTGGAATAACATTAGATGAAATACTCATTCTCGCCCGTTCGCACAAGCTGTCGGATGCGCGGGCCGAAGAAATGGAGGTTGCCTTACGCTCCCCGATGGCACTTCCTGCAGTGTCCAAAATGGCGCCGATCAAAGAAGAAAGAGTAGACGCGATACAAAGAAGACCCCAGCCCAACCATCCGTGACAACTGCCCTCCAGGGGCACACAGTGCGCCTGCTGCGGGGAAGACCACCCGACAACGGCGACATGCAGTGCTAAAGGAAAAACCTGTCTAAAGTGTGGCCGACTGAACCACTTTGCAGCGGTGTACCAGGGAGGGAGATACAGGCCGAATGCACCAAGCTCCCGTGCAGGATATGGGCCCAGGCAACTGACACAGCAAGTCAGGTAACTGTCTCTGGAGTCTGAGCATCCGCCCCCCGAAAACCAAGCTCAGGAAAGAAGGCCACGGTATGAAGATAATGATGATGTCTAAGTATACGTCATCTCGTATGTCAGCAGGGTATCCACGAAGAGGAGACCCCCGCCCATGTGCACCGTCTCCGTCGAAGGCACCGAAATGCGAGCACTCAGACACGGGGGCGTCCGTGAATGTTATGGACTCGGAACAATATGAACAAATGTCACCCAAGCCTGTACTGGCACCCTCAAGCGCACGCATTTACACTTATGGAAGCACAGACCCGCTGCCATTGCGCGGAGTCATCAGCACCACCATCGTGAACGGCGAATACTCAACAGAAGCTCGGTTCCACATTACCGAAGGAAAGAAGGGCACTCTTCTGAGCTGTCACACAGCCGACGACTTAGGACTTGTATTCTTTGCAAATCAAGTACATCAGTCGCATGCGGATAAAATGCTGCAGGAATTCCCAGCGCTAATCAGCGGCCTGGGGAAGCTCAAAGGGAAGAAAATTCGTCTACACATAGACACCTCCGTGCGCCCAGTCGCTCTAAGACACCGGCGGGTTCCATTCAACCTCCGACCACAGGTGGAGGCTGAACTCAAAAGGCTAGAGGATCTCGGAGTCATAGAAGCCCAAACAACCAGGCGCAATCAGGCTGTGCGTCGACATGAGGCTCCCCAACGCCGCCGTGAAGAGAGAACGCCATATTACCCCGACCATGGACGATATCGTCGCGGACCTGAATGGGGCGAAGTGGTTTTCCAAGTTAGACCTCAACTCGGGGTACCACCAACTCGAATTGGAACCCGAGAGCCGCTATATAACCACTTTTTTGACCCACGTAGGGCTCCAACGATACCGGCGGCTGAGTTTCGGCGTGGCCTCAGCCGCGGAAGTATTCCAGAACGCAATACGAGAGGTGTTGTCAGGGCTGTGTGGGGTAATCAACCTCAGCGATGACATACTCATTTACTCCAACACTCTCGAGGAACACCATACCCATCTGAGAGCAACACTGCAGAGGCTGGTGGAACACGGGCTGACCCTGCATCGGTCCAAGTGTTCGTTTTACCAAGAATCCATCGACTTCTTTGGATATACGTTCACACAAGAAGGGCTGAAGGTTGACCCCAGAAAGGCGGAAGCAATCCGGACCGCGAGAACTCCGCGAAACCCCTCCGAGGTGCGGAGCTTCCTCGGCATGGCCACTTACTGTGGCCGGTTCATCCCTAATTTAGCAGCTCTGGCAGAACCATTGAGGGCACTTACTCAACAAGATCACGAGTGGGAGTGGACCAGCACGGCTAACAAGGCATTCCAGGACATTAAAGCAAGCCTTCTCGACAAGACCGTAATGGCATTCTTCCAGCCGAGCCGGAAAACAGAACTGATCGTGGATGCCAGCCCGGTGGGCCTGGGAGCCATGCTACTGCAAGAATATGGCATAGATGAGTGGAAACCAGTTGCGTATGCGAGTAAAGCCCTGACCGACACGGAGACTCTGTATGCTCAGATCGAGCATGAGGCCCTGGCAATAAAGTGGGCATGCCAGCACTTTCATTTATACCTATGTGGACAAGAATTCACCATTCCAAGGAAGAGAATTCCAAAGCTATCTAGAGAACCTCCGAATCAGACACCGAAAGATCACACCGCTGTGGCCCCAAGCGAACGGGGAAGTAGAGAGACTAATGAGGACGCTCAACAGAGCTCTCAGGATTGCTGTAGACAGTGGAAATGACCCAGACACAGCTCTGGATCAGTTCTTGAGTGCCCACCGACAGACTCCACATAGCACCACGAAATGTGCCCCAGCGCACGTGCTATTCAAGAAGGCACCTCGAGGCAATATCCCGACTACATCCAGCTGGATGCTTGAGGCAAGAGATGGTGAGGCTATCCATCCCGGAGACAAACCACCAACCAGAAGGCGAGTGAGGCCCGGCATGCCCAACAACTGGGCCTACGAGAAGGAGACACCGTGGTGGTTCAAGATCGTCATCCAGGGTGGAAATTCCGAACACCCTATGAGCCCGAGAAATGGACTGTAGAGAAGATTCAAGGAACCATGGTCACTGTTCGTCGAGGTAATCAAACGGTGACCCGGAATGTGTCCTGCTTCAAGAAGGCGGGAGGGCCGGCCGGCTTCCCCGCGAGTGTCACCAGTCAGGTGCCCGAAGAAGACTACACCCAAGAAGATGCCGGGCCATGGGTCGGGTCCCCCTCCCCGCAACCAGGTGGAGGAAGGCTGGTCGGAGATGCTAGTCACACTACCGCACGCAACACCACCTCGCCGTGCACGGCTTCTCCGACAGTGAGTGGCGAGACAACCCCGGCTGGGGTTGTGGCTTCCCCGGCATGCCGAAGCCGCCAGTACAACCTGAGGCCCAATCCGGGCCCGAGCCAGAGACTGAGAGACTTTGCCTGGACTTCACCCTCATGAGTCCCCGGCCAGAAGGACAGACTAAATTGAAGGAGGGATGTAGAGAGCCACCCAGGCCTCTCTATACATTGTATCCACATTCGTATGCATCCCCACACCCCCGGGGCGGGCTCGCTCCGGGGTATATAATAAAGAAGCAGAAAACCGCTCGGGGTCTTTCCGGCACCCTGTAACTGTGTGTACCTGTTGTCTCTTTATCCGCCGCTACGCCCACGTGCGAGGCCCAGTCCTCGCACTCCACAGTACTTACTCCGTGATGTGAACAGACGCTGACATTTGAAAAAGCTGTCTGCTGACATACGTGTGAGCCCTCTAAAAACAGACTGGTGGCTTGGTGCAGGCACACTGTTGTAGGGGCAGAGCTAAAGCGGGTGTGTGTAACAAAAAAATTATAGTTTAAGAAGAACACCTTGAGATTACCTTAAAAAAAATCCTCTCACTTTGAATTTAGAAAAAGAAAAGTAAACAGGTGCCCCTCAGAAAACAACGTCTGATATTTGACCTCGGTCTTTGAATGCACAGCAAAAGTGACGAGATAAAAACAAGATTTACAGTCCTGTTTACAGAAACGGAGTGCGAAAAAACACGATAGTGAGAAAACATGAGTGCTCGTGCAAAGTGCCCAAAAACAAAGAAAACAGTAGTTACTATAACAGTTCTTAAAATCGGAGCAGTGGATGGTAAGTGGTAATTGGTCCATGCTCCATTAATATGTTTTTAGGACACTAGTAAATACATCGTTTTTACCTCCACCATTGACTCGAAGGAGCAAAATATTCACCATCATTGGTTGAGTTGTCAAACAAAAGGCGAACTACAGTGGCTCTTGACTACCACTGAATGTATACTTATGGTTGAACTCCACGTGTGCCACTGCACCTCTTGTTTTTAATAACACTCAGTTCGATCACTTCTGGGCTGTTTGCACTGTCTCAGCATGTAGCCACGAGGAGGCCTTGACGTATAAGAAGTATGTAACAAATTTATGCATTAAACGTTTGTCTTTTTGAGGTTGGCCTACTCAAAAAGGTACCTTATTGTTAGGTTGTGAGTTCACTACATGACACCAAGAGTGAACCAGCCATCATGTAGATAGTTCATATAGATTGGTTCTGAAGAATTGCCACGTGATCAGTTTGAAACAGCAGGCAAGAAACATGTTGACCTCAAATCTATAGCTACAATTGGACATTATTCCCAAAGTGGCCTACACTATCTGTTTTTAGTTGGGACCAGTGGACTGTCATATTAAAATTGATTTTTGGGCACCAATGGTTTCCCCTTTTTAATAACCTCCACCACACCTCCACTGCACATCTGCTCTCACACATCTACACTTTATGGCCCTCTAATCGCACAGCACCAAACGACTTGGGATAAAAAGATCTCCGAAAAAGAGCACCTCATAGGGTGCCCATCAGGCATTGCAGCGCCGGCTTGACGAGGAGTATGCCCTATGATGAAGCATGACACCCAGCTGGGTGTGTGAGGGCCCCACTTCCCAAATTGGGAGACACCCTGTCTCTTCCATAGGGTCAGGGAACAGACCTTCCTAGCCTCCTCTTTGCTGCCTCCCCACTTAGGAATTGTATGCCCCTTCATTTGTACTTGAGTTAAAGTATATATTCACACTCAGCATGCACACCTTTGGAAATAATCCAACAATAGTACAGAGCCCCCCTGATGGTTAGATACCCCATCACACTTTTTAAAATGATTAGGCCTGGGAAAAATATTTATTACACCAGAGTAATTGGCATAATTTTGATAATTTCAAGTAACAGAATTATGTGAAATTACAGAGATTATGCCATTACTTCACATTTTGGTGTAAAGTTTAACACAAGATGTACAGTTTGGGGAACTATTTTTCACAGAAGCTGCATTTCAGGTTGATTTACATTAAACAATACTTTTGTGTTTGATATTAGTGTATAATGATTTTTTGGGGATATTTGTTATTTATATTATAGGTATAGGATAATGATATTTTTGTGCTTGATATTTAAGACACTATATTCATGTCCCACGATATTTGCTGTTTCGATATTTTGTAAGTGAACCTGCCGATGACCACTGTATGCCATGACTTGCCACTCCGCCTGTTTTGGACCCTCACCCGTGATGGAGGAGTCAACAGGCACTTGCATGACCTCTGTGGATTACTGAAGAGCTGAAAATTTCAAAGCCAGACTGGTGTGCATCAGTAGTGCAGGCACCACTTCTCCCAGAGACATGTTGTTTAGAGTGGAGGAGGGTTGCTGTGGGAAATAAGAGATGGGGGTAATTTGGCCCAGATCAAAGCTAGGGCACCAGTCTTGGGACACTTTTGGACTTAGTGTGCTTTGTTCGCATGCATAATAAATACAGCTTTTCTTACTAAATGAAAAAAATGGACTGGACAATGATATTATTGGCACTACTGTGGGTATTCTGAATTATGAGCCTGTGTATGCCTTGTACCTACCTCTGCTGAACAACCCTACACTGGTCATCTTGCACTACATCTGAAAATCAAGTGCAGAAGATGCAGCCCAGTTACTCAGCTCCCATAGTAGGTCGGGACCCAGGACAGAAGGAGAAAAAGGCCACAACCCCCAGGTTGAGCCCAGTAACCCCTGCTTGCCCCACGGTCCTCTAAAGGGGATTCTGAAAACTCAGTAAATACTGGGGTTTTCCCATTTTTAAATTTTAGCAGGTTTTACCTGCAGATATCTAAAAAGTGTTTGATCTTTATTGCACCTTGTAATTGCCTGATGAGATAAATATCTCACCAAATATTTTTGTAATCTCAGCACAAACACCTGTTGCCACAGGATTTCCAATTTAAGGGGCCATTTGTCATAAGGCCCATAGTTTTCAATTTGATTTGTTTTAAATATTTTTGGTCACACAACATTAATAGCAAAACAGAATTGCTCATCCAAAAGTAAGGTGATTACCCAATCTTCCCCTGAATTCCTAAAGTTGTGTATTGATATTTGTTGACCTAGGGAAACTCAGCTGTATTCGAGTTTCATGCACAAAGTGCCCAGTGAGGAATCTTGCTTAATCTGAAATCCCATAGAGAAAAAACATGAAGGATGAATCCATGCTGGTGAAGAATTTGTTTGGGATGCGCAAGGCACTTTGTACATTGGATGTACCGCCAGCGTGTATCTATGCTCGTAAGCAGGCCCTAGAAGTATAGATAGCAACACCCGCAAACACAGTGATATTTATCAACAATAGAATGTAAGTCAATACAAACCACACCAAATTAAAAAGACAGGGTCAGGTTTGAAAAGGAAAATGTTGACGGTTATGTTGATTCAATGTCGACGGATGCGCCCCTCCTCGATTCATCTGTGCAACTTATTTATAAGGCACCCTGTTTCAATAAGGCTCCTGCTGAGTTTTTAATTCCCCACTTTCCCTTCACCTGACCACTTGGACAGTTTTTTTCACCTCAATCTTTCACTGACTCAATGCGAAACTCAATGTTTCATCATTAGAGGTGGATGCGCTGACGGCGTCTTCCCGCTTCCATGTGGTTCATATTGACTTAGACTTATGTGCCCACTCCCAGATGCCTGTTTTAATTTGTTTCATTACTTTACTGGTCATTTCTAATGTCTGCTTCCAAATCCACTCGTGTAGGTTGCCTTTCTAACGGTGTTTTGACAATGTCTCGCTGATGGAACTGATCATTTTAAATGCAGTTCCCAAAATGTTAACTTTTCTAAAAAGAAATGGATTGTTCAAACTTTTATATCAAACATGAACAATATCAATTGCCGATATACTTGAATTTTGAAATATGATAATGTACTTCATGGGCAGCCTATTCTACATTGCAATGAAATTGGTTTTACCTATGCTCTTCTGCACCTTATTTTTCAAATAAGCTGTACGTCATTGCACTATGTCAGGTCTGTTACCACTACTAAAAATGTGCATTTATTACCGTTATAAAAGGCTTTGCATCATTTCCATTCTGGTTACCTTCCTATGTCTTTTAGCTTGGTGGCTAACCTACTACTCGCATTTATATGTCTGTTTTATATTTCAATTATTCCAACTTGGATCCAATTCTTCGGCCCATTTATTTGATAAGTCCAAAGGACTTTGTGGCAAACTATTTTCCTAACCCAAATGGTCCATTGCTTTGTTGCATTATAAATTGACCAGGTTCCAAGGGTTTGGGGGAAAACAGCGTCATGATAGTCCCCTGAGCTACAGTTGCACATCTTGAAAATGCACTGTGACAATCCCCACTACATACTTCAGAGTTATAATGAATCACTTTAGCTATCTTTTGCAGCCAGCATCTCTTCTTGTTGTAGCTGAGATTTGCTGATAGTTGATTCTGTTTCAAGTTTGGTGGTGGCTGCTGTGTAGCGCAGGTTGCCAGCGTCCAGACAGGCAAGAATCCTTAACTTTTATTTTAAAATGTTGTGCCCGTAAGAATGCCCCTAAGAACTTTGCACCCGGGGCAACCGCCCCTCCCCCTCCCCCCGACACCACTGGGTGGCAGTTTCGCAGCTTTTACTGGTGGGTATATGACTGTTTCCCTTTGCGTTTTTTCCATCTTTGCAGGTCATTAACTCCAATTCTTTAATGATGTAGCTGCGTTTGGCAAGCGCACCTTTTTATGGGATAACAACGGATATTTATTCTGCTGTCTTGGTTTTTATGCATTTTAAAACGTGCTCTTTGTTCATTTTCTACCAATTAATCTGACAGAGCACCATATAAAGTGTGCCGTTTGTTCAATGTCTTTCCCTGTGACTGATACAGAAACAAGATTTTTTTTTACAAAATTGGATCTTTTTCATTGTATCCCCTGTAGAGTGAGCTATACCAGTAAAAAAGAGAAAAGCAAAATATTCTCGGCAGCATCTACCCAACAAAACAAGATTTGATCCAACTTCAACGGATCACAAGTTAAGTTAAAGGGGCGCCACTTCAGCGCCGTTTAAGATGGCCGCCTGAGCCGGAGACTCCGCCGCACCGGGACATTTATTTGCCACAGGTGCGCATTTCCGCACCTCTTAAAGCAGGACACTACCCTCTCCAGTCTTGAAGATGCCGCGCATCTGGTGAGTGCTTTTTTACCGCGAAGTGCGATCTACATTTCTTTATTTTTGCCGCCGCTTTGATCCCCTCAGCACGCCCGCCATTTTGTTCACCGCACTACTGCTTATTGAGGAATTCACACAGACTGACGGCACCTGCTCTCAGCCAGCACTGGCTCGAAGGTGACATCTCTGCTTAGTGGAGCAATTGAACACTACAGTAAGATGTCTGCTATTATGGATGGCTCTATTTTAATGACTCTTTCTGATGCCTTTTTTACCTCGGAGCCCTAATTAGTATACTTCCATTATTCTATCAGCGTTTTCTATTAAATGATACCTGGGAAATGTTTTAATAGTGGAGCACACTATACCATGTCATGTGAGGAGGAATTCCCATGGTTGTTTCTGCTTCAACCATTTTTAATTGTCTCTCCTTTTATTCACAATTCTCACTGTGACATTCTGTGACCTTCAAACAGCACTAGAATTTTTAGGAGTTTCCTCCTTTCAGAAGAAAGCCTTCCTTCCATCAGTAATACCTTCTCAGCATCGCTTCATAGCTGGATATCAATAATTTCTGATGAGTGAATACTCCCATCATTTGTTCATTGCTAGCTCTCCTTTTGATGTTACCTAGGATCATTTTTAATTGGTGTCAACATTCGGATTCATAACGGAATGGTGTCTCTTTTTGTGAAGCTTTTAGTCAACCTAAGAGGCTTCTCTACATTAATATTTTTGTGAGGACTGTAGAGTGTGGTTATTACTTACTGTGTTGCCTGTGTATCTTCTATATATGGGAAGGCTGCGTAAACCGCAATTTGTTTTTGCACCTAAGAATCATTCTTCTTCGTCAACGCCAACTTCTTCTTCAATACCACTCTCATCCCATAACGAAGGAAAAATTGCAGGTGTTCCTTCCAATCGTTCTGCTTCATCGCAGTGTACTGTTACAAAAATCTCACCACCTTCATCATCCTCCAAACGTCTAAAGCATGATCCTCCTTCTCCTGCCCAATCGTCTTCTCCTATTTCCTTAGAAATTTTGCTGGAAGAAATTCGAGCTCTGCACCCTTTTGTAGAGGATACTAACAGTAAGATGCAACGCTTGGAGGAGAAGTGGTCTACAATGGAGAACAGAGTATCCTTAAAGGAGCATCAACTCACTGTGGTACAAGATCACTCTCTGAGACTTTCTTTCTTAGAGAGAGAGGTCCGTGACACAGAGGATTTGGAAAACAGGAATAGAAGGAATAATCTATGCATTTACGGACTACCTAAAGCTCTAGAGGGAGATGACCCTGTCTCCTTCTTGCCAAAACTACTGGATATGCCTTCTTCTACATCTCTCAGCATTCAGAGAGCCCACAGACTGGGTCCATGCTCTTCAAGTTCGACATCTCCGGTAAAGGCAAGGGGAGTCATAATTATTTTTTTTAAATGCACTGACTTGCTTTCAATTCTCTCTGCAGCTAGAGGCAAATGACACATTTCTTGGCTTGGTCAGAGGGTGTATATTTCTAAAGATGTATCTAATGCTACAGCAACAAGTCAAAAGGAGTTCCTTAATCTTCGAGCCCCTCGACGATCTCTTGGTGCTCAATATGGCCTTTTTCATCCCTGCATTTTCAAAGTAACTTATCAAAATCAGACTCGGTCCTTTCAGGATCCTGCGGAACTTAAAAAATGTATTCACTCTCATACTACAAATGCCATGGACACTGCTGGTCTTTCCACTGGTTGACTCTCCTGCTTTCCTCATGTTATAATCTTTTAGACATTTTTACAGTCATGACATGATTTTGTTTTTGGTTGTCTTTTCTACTGACTTAGAATTGTTTATGTTTCTCATATCTCTTGTTGTACGTTTGCTAGATGTTCAACTTTCTTTGTATCATTTCAATGTTAATTAACTTTTTTCTTATATATCCCTACAGGTTTGTTTATGTCTTATTAATTCGTATGGTCCTTATCCTTTTCCTCCCCCGTCCCGATGCGATCCGGATGTTCTGAGTTCGGGCTGTCCATCTTGTCATGTGTTGTCCTTGCTCCGTTGTATCTCTCTTGGTTTCTCTAAGGTATGTCTTCTCAGTCATCCTTTTTGGATATGTACTATCTCTACTTGTCTTTCCTCTATCTTTCCTTTTCACCCTCTCCATTTTTCTTCTTATTTTCCAACAAACATACTATTCTCTCACCTTTCTTTGCTTAATCCTCCTTATTTCATCTATCTACTTTTTCGTTACTGTTATTTTATCCCTTTTTCTACAGCTATTACAAGACTTTGCTATTTTCTTAACTCTTCTATATTCTCCACTTTTCTTATTTCATTTCTTCATTCTCATTCCTATTCTTCTTACATTTTTGAATGCTCGTTTTCCATTCTATACTTATTTGCATTTTTTCTCAATATCGTACTGGTGTTTATCTAATAGTAATTTTTTCCGTTCAGAGTTATCACATGGAAAATAAAAGGTTTTAATAATCCCATAAAGAGGCACAGGATTCTTTCGCACTTAGCCTCATACAAACCTGATTTAGTTTGGTTGCAAGAAACCCATTTATCAGAGGCTGAAGCTCTCAAACTTAAACGTAGTTGGGTTGCTCCAGTATTAGTCTCCCCTACTAACACAAAGAAGAATGGGTTTGTCATTTTATGTCATAAGAAATTGAAATGTACTGTTACGCAAGATATCGACTCTGATGGTAGGTGGATTCTAGTTAAACTTTTAGTTAATAATATTCCTCTCACTGTGTTTAACCTTTACGGTCCCACTCAGCCCAATCCCTTTCTTGGCCTATTGTTACAGACACGTTTTTTCAAGAAAAAGAAACATTTTTCATACTTGGAGGTGATTGCAATCAAGTTTTTGACCCGTTTCTTGATCGCAAATCCCAGGTACGTTTTATTCCCCACAAAACTCACAAGCAATTTCTCAACACTATTACACAAACTCAATTGGTTGATACCTGGAGATTGTGCAATCCAGAACAATCAGAATTTTCCTTTTTCTCTCCTCCTCATGGATCCTTATCCCAGATGACTACATATTTCTCTCTAAACCATTCGCTCAAAACCTTGTCTCCTCCTCGATTGAGCCCATTTTGATTTCCGATCATGCTCCTGTAATCATTGACTTCGACTTACTTCCTCCTCACTCCAAAATGTCTAGGTGGAGATTTAATAATTATCTTTTACAAGATCCAGTCTTTTCCTCCTCTTTCATATCTTTTACAGAAGAATAATTCTCTATTAATGAAGGTACTTCTGTGTCTCATGTTTTGGTATGGGATAGTTTTAAAGCCACCGCTCGCGGGTTCAAAATAGATGTTGTATCAAAGAAAAAGAAAATATCCTCCAGTAAACATAAAGCTCTTTTATCTTCCATTAAACATTTCGAACATCAGTTTTACACTTCTTCCTCAGACTCTACCCTACAGCAACTTATCAAAACTAAAATGGAATTTAACAAAATTTCTACTGATAAGGCCTCCTTTACTTTGCTTCGGAGTAGTGCCAGATATTATGGTGGCTGCAATAAAGCGGTCTCACTCCTTGCTAATTATTTAAAATCTAGAAAAGAGAAAACATTAATTGAGTCCATTCAATCTAAGATAGTAAACACCTTTTTAAAGATAAAGATATACTAGCTGAATTCACAACATTTTATAGTGATTTATACACTCCAAAATTGCCTTCCACCGACTCACTTATCAATGACTATCTCAGTTCTTTTCCTCCTCCTTCCGCCGCTGATATAGATTTGCCCTCCTTAGATACAGATCTTTTACCACAGGAAATCTCCTCCTCTTTAAATTCTTTGAAGAAAAATAAATCCCCAGGCCCTGATGGTTTTTCCGTAGACTTATCTTAATTTTTCCAATTTACTATTGACAAAACTTTTTAATCTCTTCCAACATTTTTGCTCTACTGACGCAGTGAGCGGTACCTTTTTAGAAGCCTCTATCAGTCTCATTCATAAGGAAGGCAAAGATCCCAAATTTTGCAAAAAAGAATGCCTCATCTCACTGGTAAATGTGGATTATAAGATTTTTGCCAAACTTTTAGCTATGCATCTAGAATCCTTTCTCCCCCATTTAATAGCTCCAGAACAATGTGGATTTGTAAAAGGTAGACTAACTTCTAATAATTCACGACTATTATTTAATTGTCTTAATAGAGTCCCCTCTTTATCTTTTCCTCTTGCGGCAATTTCCATTTACGCGGAAAAGGCTTTTGATAGGGTAGATTGGTCCTTTCTATTTAAATCCCTTCAAGGTCATGGTTTTGGTGCTAAATTCATTTCCCTGATTTCTCTTCTCTACTCTACCCCTTCTGCTTCTACCACTGTAAATGGCCAAACCTTGCAGTATTTTTCACTTCATTGTGGAGTTCGGCAGGAATGTCCATTATCCCCCCTCTTGTTTGTTCTTTCACTTGAACCTTTTCTATTCTGTATCCATCAAAATTCTTCTATTTTTGGATTCCCATATGGAGATCATCATCTGAAGCTGTCTGCATATGTAGGTGATATCTTTCTTTTCATTTCAAATCCAGATTCTTCTAATCCTTCATTATTACAAGAAATTGGCGATTTCTCAGTGGTATCAGGATATAAGATCGACTCTGATAAAACTGAAGTTCTCCCAATAACAACATTTTGTCTCAAACACCAATTTGAATCTACTGGCTTTCACTGGAACAGCTCTAAAATTAAAAATCTTGGTATTTGGTTTTCCACCTCTATCTCTAACTCGGTTAAATTAAACATGAATATAGCTCTAGATCACAAGTACTCATAGTACGGGCCGGCGGGCCGGCAGCGGCCCGGCAAGCCTTCCGTGGCGGCCGGCGAACCATGAGACATAGTACCCGTGTTTACAAAGACTGTCTTCAAACACTCTGCTGCTCTGTGGGGCCGGCCAATTTATTCAGGCGAAGCCGGAGGGGAGCTTCAGGGGGCGCCAAGAGGGTGTGAAATACAGCAATGCCTCATTCACATGCAAATGGTCTTTTTGAAGACCTGTAAAATGCTCGGGTGGAGCTGTGTGTCTCTGCGCGCTGGGGAAGCAGGCTGGGGAAGCAGGCTGGGGAAGCTGGCTGGGGAAGCTGTCTCAGCCCGGGTGACACAGGCAGGGTGGGGTGACAGAGGGAGGTAGAGGGAGGTAGAGGGACAGAGACAGAGGGAGGGAAGGAAATTGAGACAGAGAAAGGGAGACAAACCGAGGGAGGAGGGCGATAGAGGGATGAGGGTGACAGAGGGATGAGGGCAACGGAGTGCGGGAGGCACAGTGAGGGGAGGGGAGTGAGGGAAGGGGAGTGAGGGGAGGGGAGTGAGGGAAGGGGAGTGAGGGAAGGGGAATGAGTGAGGGAGTGAGGGAAGGGAAGGGAGTGAGGGAAGGGAGTGAGGGAAGGGGAGGGAGGGCAGTGAGGGAGGGAGGGAGGGAGGGAATGAGGGAGTGAGGGAAGGGGAGTGAGGGAAGGTGAGTAAGGGGGGAGTGAGGGAAGGAGGGAGTGAGGGAAGGGGAGTAAGGGAAGGGGAGTGAGGGAAGGGGAGTGAGGGAAGGGAGTGAGGGAAGGGAGTGAGGGAAGGGAGTGAGGGAAGGGGAGTGAGGGAGGGGGGAGGGGAGTGAGGGAAGGGGAGTGAGGGAAGGGGAGTGAGGAAAGGGGAGTGAGGAAAGGGGAGTGAGGAAAGGGGAGTGAGGAAAGGGGAGTGAGGAAAGGGGAGTGAGGAAAGGGGAGTGAGGAAAGGGGAGTGAGGAAACGGGAGTGAGGAAAGGGGAGTGTTGAAAGGGGAGTGAGGAAAGGGGAGTGAGGAAAGGGGAGTGAGGAAAGGGGAGTGAGAAAAGGGGAGTGAGGGAAGGGGAGTGAGGAAAGGGGAGTGAGGAAAGGGGAGTGAGGAAAGGGGAGTGAGGAAAGGGGAGTGAGGAAAGGGGAGTGAGGAAAGGGGAGTGAGAAAAGGGGAGTGAGGGAAGGGGAGTGAGGGAAGGGGAGTGAGGGAAGGGGGAGTGAGGGAAGGGGGAGTGAGGGAAGGGGGAGTGAGGGAGGGAGTGAGGGAAGGGGGGAGTGAGGGAAGGGGAATGAGGGAGGGAGTGAGGAAAGGGAGTGAGGGAAGGGGAGTGAGGGAAGGGGGAGTGAGGGAAGGGGGAGTGAGGGAAGGGGGAGTGAGGGAAGGGGGAGTGAGGGAAGGGGAATGAGGGAAGGGAATGAGGGAGGGAGTGAGGGAAGGGGAGTGAGGGAGTGAGGGAGTGAGGGAAGGGGAGTGAGGGAGTGAGGGAAGGGGAGTGAGGGAGTGAGGGAAGGGGAGTGAGGGAAGGGAGTGAGGGAAGGGGGAGTGAGGGAAGGGGGAGTGAGGGAAGGGGGAGTGAGGGAAGGGGGAGTGAGGGAAGGGGGAGTGAGGGAAGGGGGAGTGAGGGAAGGGGGAGTGAGGGAAGGGGAATGAGGGAGGGGGTGAGGGAAGGGGAGTGAGGGAGGGAGTGAGGGAAGGGGATTGAGGGAGTGAGGGAAGGGGAGTGAGGGACGGGAGTGAGGGACGGGAGTGAGGGAAGGGGAGTGAGTGAGTGAGGGAAGGGGGAGTGAGGTAAGGGGGAGTGAGAGAAGGGGAATGAGGGAGGGGGTGAGGGAAGGGGAGTGAGTGAGGGAGTGAGTGAGTGTGGGAAGGGGAGTGAGGGAAGGGGAAGTGAGGGAAGGGGGAGTGAGGGAAGGGGCAGTGAGGGGGAGTGAAGGAAGGGGGGAGTGAGGGAAGGGGAGTGAGGGAGGGGGTGAGGGAAGGGGAGTGAGGGAAGGGGAGTGAGGGAGAGAGGGGAGTGAGGGACGGGAGTGAGGGAAGGGGGGAGTGAGGGAAGGGGGGAGTGAGGGAAGGGGGGAGTGAGGGAAGGGGGAGTGAGGGAAGGGGGGAATGAGGGAAGGGGGAGTGAGGGAAGGGGGGAGTGAGGGAAGGGGGGAGTGAGGGAAGGGGAGTGAGGGTAGGGGAGTGAGGGAAGGGAGTGAGGGAAGGGAGTGAGGGAAGGGAGTGAGGGAAGGGAGTAGGGGAAGGGGAGTGAGGGAAGGGGAGTGAGGGAAGGGGAGTGAGGGAAGGGGAGTGAGGGAGGGAGTGCGGGAAGGGGAGGGAGGGAGAGAGGGAAGGGGAGTGAGGGAGGGAGAGGGGGAATAGGGGAAAGGGGAGTGAGGGAAGGGAAGGGGAGTGTGTGTGAGGGAGGGAAGGAGAGGAAGGCAGAGGGAAGGGAGAGGGAGGAAGAGAGAGGGAGGGAGAGGGAGGGAGAAGGAAGAGGAGGGAGAGGGAAGGAGATGAAGGGAGAGGGAAGGAGAGAGGGAGAGGGAGTGAGACAGTCAGAATGAGGGTGAGATAGGGAGAGAGAGGGAGTGAGACAGTCAGAGTGAGTGAGACAGAGGGAGACCGGGGAGGGAGAGAGGGGGATGGAGGGAGGGAGGCAGAGAGAGATAGGTAGAGGGAGGGAGTCAGAGAGAGAGAGAGAGAGAGAGAGAGAGGTGTGTATGCCGGGTCTGTTAGCTCAGTGGACGAAGGCGTCTGCTGCAGGGACCTGTGTTCAACGTCATGGTCACAGTTTTTTTTGTTGCTCTAGCTCCGCCCCCCCCCCCCCACACTGACCCCGCCCCACCGGTGCGGCCCTCGGACACAAACCACACTGTAACTTTGGCCCCCTAGAGAAAGTTTGTGAGTACCCATGCTCTAGATCGTATCTCCGAGCTTTTCTCATCCTGGAATCCCCTCTTTCTCTCCTGGTGGGGTCGTTGGACTCCATTAAGATGATGATTACTCCTATTTTATTATACTATTTCTCAATGATTCCTTTACATATCCCGGTCACTTTCTTTAAAATTATTGACTCTCTTCTTTCCAAATTTCCATAGAAAAATTTGAAATCCAGAATTTCTTTATTTCATCTTAGAAAACCAAGAATTGTAGGTGGGGTAAATTTCCCAGACTTTCGATTATATCATAAAGCTTTTAGCTTAAAGATAGCATCTCATTGGCTTCACATGGAACTCTCTCCCTTTACTCCTCTATGGGTTAATAAAGAAAGCATCTCATTGGCTTCACATGGAACTCTCTCCCTTTACTCCTCTATGGGTTAATATTGAACGATGTCCATTTACTAAGAAATTCTTTCTTTCACGGCCAAAAATGCCCTCACTTCCCTCCCATTATTTAAACACACTTGCTCTCTACTAAGACCTCATCTTCAACCAAAACGTATCACTAGAAGCACTTTTTTACATTCTCCACTATGGCATAATAGTCTGGCATAATAGTCTCATAAGTATAAATAATAAGCCTCTGAACTGGGCCTCATGGAGAGCTAAAGGAATTACTTGAGTCACTGATCTATTTGACGGAACTTCTCCTTCTTCTTGTCCTGAATTTCAGGCTACATTTAAATGTCCTCGTTCCTTCCTACATACATTTTCCATATGAATGTATTTGTTACTCCCTTCCTTCAGATGAATCACTTATTACTCAAGATTTACTTCTTAAAATATTAGTTCTAATCCCAAAAGCTTCACTAATATATACATTTTTCTGCAGTACAAACCCAGAACGGGACAAAACTAAGGTGGAACTCGCTTGGGAATCAGATTTAGGCTTTCAATGGCGCATTGATGTATGGAATAAGATTTGGGCCCGGTCGTTGAGGATCTCACTATCCGCTTCTACTACTCAATCTATATTTTTCTTATATCAGACTATATCTCACTCACATTTCTCTAGCTAATGTCACGCACATAGACAATAAGAAATGTTGGACCAGTGACTTTCCATCAGCAGATCTTTCACATCTCTTTTTCACATGTCCCCCTGGTATTTCTTTTTGGACGCAAATTTGGGATCGTCCTTCTAGCATTTTTAAATTTTAGGGACCTATGTCCAATGATCTTCTCTTTATGGGAAGTTTGTCCGATTCCATTTATCTACCTTTTCATCAACTTGGACTGTTCAATCTTATGTTGGCTCTAGCGTTTCATCAAATTACGATTAATTGAAAATGTTTGACTAAACTCTCTATTAAGCCGTGGCGGAACACGGTATGTCAATATCATAGGTTAGATGTAGCTTATGCCTCTCAATGTAATGCAAATGTAAATAGAGATGTTTTTTGGTTACCATTAATTACATATTTAAATAAGGTTTCTATTAATAACATTTCTCATTATCGTTTTGAACATTTCCAACCCCCTTGAATCAAATCCCTTCCTCTTTGTTCTTTCCTCAATTTTTTCCTATCCTTCTCAATATTTGATGAAATTTTACTCAACAGTTGCTTATTTTCTTTTTATTCTACAATTCTTAAGAGACTAGCGTTGACATTTATTTAGTGACATTATTATGAATATGTGCATACTTTATTTTCATTTTCCCTCCCGCCTCTTTCCTTTCCCTTATTTTCCCAAAATGTAAATAGCTGTCTACTATGACTTGTTGCCTATTCTATTTTGTTTATAAGATTGTTATTCCTTACGCCTTTATTGTATGTTATTGACTTCTTTATGATTCAATAAAGCTTATTAAACTTAAAAACAAGTTACGCTAAAAAGCACAAGAGAAGCATATTAACATGGCCCTTATCAACGCGCGATCCTTGGCTAAACACTGCCAAGAGATCGCCGACCTTATTACCGACCATAATCTAGATGCATTGTACGTAACAGAAACATGGACTGATGAGGCATCCGCCCCAGACCTGGTCACGGCAGTTCCACCTGGATACACTATCCACAGGCAGGACAGGGTGAAAAACAGAGGTGGAGGACTGGCCATCATAATTAAAGATCAATTTGAAATCCGTACTGCCCCCATTCCAGCCATGTCATGTGAAGCCATACATTTCATTATAAAATTCACTCCTTCCTTCAGTTTTAAGGGAGTGCTCCTATACCGACCTCCTGGGTCCAGAGCAGCGTTCCTAACTAATCTGGGGACTATAACTGAATCCATAGCCACAGATGAGTCCACCACTGTCATGGGCGATTTTAATTTCTATCTCGAACAAAACTACGATAAGGATACTATCTCCCTTACATCAGACCTAGAATTAATAGGTCTTAGGCAATTGGTTGACGCCCCAACCCATCAAGCAGGACATACGCTAGATGGCATATTCACTAACATCGAAGACCTACATGTGACCGACATTCTCCCGATGACCTGGACGGACCACTCGGCCATATTCATTAGCCTGACCATTAAAGAACCGCTGAGTAAAAAGATTCCTCACCTTAAGCCAGGTCCTTTTAAAGCTTGGAAGGATTTAAACTATGATAGCTTAAACACACTATTAAACAAACTCAGACCGGATCTATCCAACGATCCCAGTGTTGCTACACATCAATTCCATGAATGGCTGAGTGTTGCCACATCGCAATTAGTACCCACTAAATCCCATTCTAGAAACAGGAATACCCCGACTGCCCAATGGTACACAAAAGAGCTAAAAACACAAAAACAACTAACGAGGAACAGGGAAAGGCACTGGCGACGAGCTTATGACAGCGAAAGTAAGGACAAATATAAAGATGCTCTAGCCACTTACAAATCCATGATAACGGCAGCAAAAAAGCTCTTCTTCTCTAAACATATAGAACAAGCCAAAAACTCTAGTAAACAGCTATACAATATAGCTAAAACACTATCGGGTAACACACCAGATTTAACCCCTCCCCCCTCGCAATCACTATGCGATGCCTTATCTGAGTTCTTCTTTGCGAAGGTAAATAACATATATCAAGCTTTCACCTCAGAACCAACTACCACCCCCACCTCCCCCCCTCTGACTGTCCTGAGCAATCCCCTGACTAGTTTTAATCCTTTAACCACTGATCAAACTAAGATCATACTGAGTTCGGTTAAATCAGGATCAGCCTTGGACCCATGCCCCACGTCGGTGTTGACCACGGTCTCAGACACTATTATTCCTATTATCACCCATGTCTGCAACACCATATTGTGCTCCGGGTCCTACCCGGATTCCTTGAAAAACACACTGATCAAGCCTTTACTAAAAAAAGCCAACCTTGACAGACAAGAGCTGAAAAATTATCGGCCTATAGCAAGTCTCCCATTTTTAGCTAAAATAACGGAGAAAGCTATGAACCAACAGCTGTCTGATCACATAGAGAGAAATAACCTGCTCGATGACACCCAGTTTGGGTTCCGTAAATATCACGGGACGGAAACCGCTCTCATTAAAGCAGCGGATGACATTAGAGCCATCCGGGACCAGGGAGGGACAGCCCTGCTGGTACTCCTAGATCTCTCCGCAGCATTCGACACGGTTGACCACAAGACCTTGGTCAACCGTGTCGAAAAAATGGGTATCCAATCCAATGCGAGAAATTTGTTGGCCTCCTTCTTGGCTAACAGAACCCAGGCGGTCACACTAGGCCCATTCCAATCTGCCAGTCGGTCGTTACCGTGTGGGGTTCCCCAAGGCTCATCCCTAAGTCCGACACTTTTCAACATCTATGTGTCGGACCTTGCTAGCGTCATCAAAGCACATGGGATGAGCCTAACCTCATACGCTGACGACACGCAGCTGGTGCTGGCCATTAAGGGTGACGGTCAGGAGGTGGCCGAACGGTTCCAATCAGGCATGACAGCCATAGGTGAGTGGATGGATGGTAACTGCCTGAAGCTAAACTCCGACAAAACGGAGGTGGTCATCTTCGGCAATCTCTCGCCATCCTGGCCGACATCTTGGTGGCCATTAACCTTTGGCACCCCACCTTGTCCTACCTCCAAGGTCAGAAATCTGGGAGTTATGTTTGATGACCAGCTCAACTTTATGGCCCATGCCAACAAGGTAGCTTCCACGGCCCATTTTAAACTCAGGATGATTAGGAAAATCCTGCCTTTTCTACCTGACATGGCCGCTAAAACCCTGGTCACATCACTGGTTCTCACCTCCCTAGATTATTGCAACGGACTCCTTCTGAATGCACAAAAAAGAGTCACAAAAAAGCTTCAGACGGTACAAAACACGGCCGCACGCCTGCTATCCAAAAAACCCAAATTCGCCCCCATCTCAGATACTCTGAGAACCTATCACTGGCTTTCTATCCAAAACAGGATAAAGTTTAAAGCCATGTGTATTGTCTACAAGGTAATGCAGGATCAGGGGCCTCGTTTCCTTAAAGAGCAACTAAAACCTTACAATCCAGTCAGAACACTCCGCTCCTCTACACTTAACCAACTAATCACTCCACGTAGTAGAACAGTCACATGGGGCGACCGTCGCTTCCTTGCTGCAGCTTCCAAGATCTGGAACACCCTACCTTACTACGTTAAATCCAGCCCCTCACTCCCACAGTTTAGGAAAAGATTGAAAACGTGGTTATTCGACCAGTAAACACAGACATTCAGCCCACTGTACCTACTTCTAAGGAGAGACATTACTGCAGTCTAGCGCCGAGACACCCAAGGGTATTTGGTTGCGCTCTATAAATGCCAGTAATAAATAAATAAATAAATAAATATTTGCAAACCCTTTGCAAAGTTAGCTTGTCAAGGTTAAGTTATTATGTTTGAATGAAGATACTAAACAAGTTATAATGAGCTACAATGTTTTCCCACATAGTATTCATATCCCTGCTGATGGATTCGCATAAAAAAAGCCATACATAGTTTAAGGGATACCGGGAAATAATGATTTCATTATTTGCCTTGAACAATTTATGGTTCATTATTTGTTCAAATGCATGCCATGTCAGAAAATTGCTCTTAAAAAGCAGATTTTTTTATGAGGGCCTTCAGAGTATATAAATATCTGACACATTTGTCATCTCTTTTTAAGGTCTGATGCCTTGAATCTTACATTGCATCACAGAAGAATATGTAATGTACATTATAAAGGTATTTCAATTCAATTCAATTCAATATTAACTTTATTCGGTAGTTTAAAAAGAAACACCATAAAAGTTCACAATGAGCAAGTTACAGAATTTACAGAGATTAAAAACCAATATAAAAATACATTTGTTAGAAAAAGCATTTTAAAAAGAAGAACAACATCTCAGTTTATGTAATTTTTCGACCTTGTCATAACATTCAACTTTCCTATTATCTGGCATTTTTTCATTTATGCGGAGGTGATATGTGGCTCATACTCAGAGATTCGTGCGATGACGTATACAAAATTTAAGAAAGCGTACTATCGCTTTAGCATAGTTTTCATCTTCGAGATACTGAAGTGCCAGATATGCAGGGCGGCACTGTCGAAGTCCCCAGATTTTCAGAATGGGCAATATCCAGCGTTTACGGGGTTCAGTAAAAAACTTACAGAATAATATTGTATGTATCGTTGTTTGTGGAGACACTAGGTCACATGGACACATAGAAAGTGTGGATGTCCAGACGTTTTGCTTTGGAAATACGACCAGTAAATGGAACAAATCAAATCTAAAACGGGTGAGCAACATTTTTTCATACTGTGTTAGGGTAAAGTTCAAGTAGGGTTCAGTGGTAAGCACAGTCTGCGCTAATAAAGAGTGTTGAACAGATGGTTTATGGATCTCAGATAGTAATCGTACAAGACACTCTCTTTTTAGATCCTTTTTTGAGATTTCATTTATCAGTAACGGGTGATCAAAAAACTTCCTGTAACCTAAATCTGTTAATAGCGCTTTAACATGTGATAACCATTTAATTTTCTTGCAGTGATCAAGTGTTAAAATATCTTGAATAATCGCCCTAGTTAGTTGGCATTGCTCAGTGACCCATATTCGACGCCACAGCATTATTGGTTGCATTTTTATAATGTCTGTAACATAGTCAATGCCCAACTCTGTATGACAGGCATAGGTGGAGCAGCTTTTAGGTACCGCTAGCAAATATCTCAAAAAGGAATTCTCAACTTTTTGTATTGAGTCCACATTTGCAAAGCCCCATATCCCCGCCCCATATGTTGCCGTGCTTACACATTTTGCGTTGTATATTTGTAACAGTTCTTTTGATGGTCGCTGCCCCAGTCTTTGTGAAAACATTTTTAACGAAGTTGTTTCTCGCAAAAATGAGAGCTTCCTTGCGTTAATAGCTGGGTTCCATTTAAATTTTTCGTCAATGACAATCCCTAAATAGGGATACGTTGTAGACCTGTCCAATTGGTCACCCTGTACATATAATCTCCGTTTTTTTGCGTTTCTTTCCCCCCCCGCGTGCATTGTATATGTTTTCTTTACGTTTAATTTCAAATTCAGACTTGCCATAAAGGCACAATATCTGTTCAAGGCCAGCTGTAATTCATTTGGTTCATTTGGTGTTCTTGCTAAGATGACAGCATCGTCGGCATATAGGAGCGCTGGTATCTGCCGACGAGCTATTGAGGGAAGATATTTGCTGCCTTGAAGCATGGCAACCTCCAAGCCGTTGGTATAAAGGGTGAATAGAAAGGGGGCCAGTACACAACCCTGTCTGACCCCCTTTTCCACCCTAAAAGTACCCGTGAGCTCACCTCTCACCCCGAATCTTACCCTGCCTGTAGTACCTGTATACAGCTCTCGGAGAAAGTCCACAATTGGAGGGTGAACTCCCATTTTCAAGATAATACTCCACAGCGTTGAGTGTGCCACGCAATCAAACGCTGCGGCGAGATCGACGTATACCATATGGAGAGAGGACCCTTTAGCTTCCACATATTTGCCCGCCATAAGGGATAAATTTAAGGCCTGGTCAACTGTTCCCAGCCCCTCCCGAAAACCATATTGTAGATCTGAAATGATGTTATGATCAGTAGCCCACTCCTGGAGTCGCTCGAGAAGTATTCGCCCTGCCATCTTCCCGAGCGAGTCCAGGAGGGAGATCGGCCTATAGCATGTTGGACTATTTAGATCCCCTTTTTTAAATATGGGTACCAACGTCGATGTTCTCCAAGAGTCTAGTAAACCCACTTCAGTTGTGGCATTCAGGACGTTGGTCAACAGGGGAGTCCATAGATCCGGGAGGTGTTTAAAAATGTCAACAGGAACACCGTCCGGGCCAGGAGCTTTGGCTGTTTTTGAGGATTATAAGGCTTTTTGGACCTCTTCGTGAGAAAGCTGAAGTTTTATTGGATAAATGACCTGTGTCAAGGGGTCAGGATGATCTATGTCTACTATAGCATCTTTGGAAAAAACTTTTGTAAAGTGCCTCACCCATTCCTGTTCACTTATGGCTACATCAATTGAGGGAGAGTTATCTTTATCTGTTAGAAATGGGGAGCGGACTACCTGCCAGAACATAGTGCTGTCTTTCAATTCCGAACTTTGGCTAAGACATGCCCATAGTTCGGCTTTCATTTCTTTTTTCCTGTCATTTAGGGCAGCTGTATACTCCTTTCTAAGTCTGCTAACTTCAGCTCTGTCCCTGTGATCTCTATTTAGAGCTTCCTTTAAACATGTCGATGCCTTTGTGCATGCTGAATTAAACCGACCTTTCTTTGTATGGGGCTTTTGTTTATGCGTCCTGGTTAGTTCTTTATGTATGTTTGTTGTAATCGCCAGGAAGCTCTTTATGACTTCCTTCGGTTGTGTTATAGGGTCCAGACAGTTTATAATGTCAGCTAGATTACATGTGACTATTTTTCTGGTTGTTGTTTCCTTGTCGATGCTACCCCACTTCAGTGTATAACCGTTGGAGGAGCCAAATGCTAGCTCACGTTGGTTTAAGACGGTCATAATATCATATGGTTTGTTTGTTTTTATTTCGGCAAGAACCATAATAAGTGGAAAGTGGTCACTCAGAGGATTTTTGGCAACCTCAAATTCTTCTATGGTAAAACCCATGGGTATTGAAATTAAATTGTAGTCTATTGTACTTATTAAACCTCTACCGTTGAAGGTGGGCTGAAAAGGGACTGTTGGATTCTTTAATTCATTAACAAAGCTCAACTCTAATTCAGTCATGACTTCGGTCATTTTTTTCTCCCACATTGGAGTGTGTAAAGTGCGTCAGATTTTTGTCAGCCTCATCGCTGATACCACACTTGTCATTATTGCTGTTACTGCATAGGTGAAGATTAAAATCTCCCCCCCAGATTATCGTACATGACATTTTAATATATTTTTCACGTTGATCTTGTAATATTGCAGAAATCTGTGGAAGAAGAGTAATCAAATCAGCCTGAGAAAGATTATTATAAAAATGTACTATTAGGTAGAGTCTTTGTTTGGTAATCTTTAGAACTATAATCTGGAAGTTCTCCTCCAATCTTAGAGGATGTACGTCGTCCACAGAAAGAGTGTTTGTAATATAGGTAGCTAAGCCACCGCTGTTTCTACCAGAGATTGATTTCTTTGCAGGTGACCAGAAAGTTTTAAAGCCCGCTATATGTATTGGCCTAATAGCCCAAGTCTCCTGAAGACAGATACAACCGCTCAAGTTGATCTGATTCAGGAAACCGGGGTTTGTCTTTTTTGCAGAAAGGCCTGCGATGTTCCAGAATGTAAAATATATCTGCAAGGTGAGTGCAGTAGAATCAACAGGGATACTTATATCAGGTGTTGGATCTAGAGCTTCCGGAGTGGTTGGAGCCGATTTTACAGTCGCCAAGACATCTGTCTTATGGTGTTTTATTATTGAACGTTTAATTGTACCAAAAGTAGGGATGAACTGGGTTGCCTTTCTTTCAGAGACAGTAGTTATAATTGATGATGAAGTCATCGCTGTTTTAAAGGGTTGAGGAAGTTCCCAGTTAGACTGAGAACTGGGAAGTCAATCGTTAAGATCTAGCCCAGAGAGGGCTTTGAATCTATTATATGTCGGAATATTGTAGGGAATAGGTAATGGCAAGGCCATTTGTCTCCATCGATTATCACCATTCTCTTGGAAAGCTGTTCCAGAAAGATAAGGATGAATAGGAGGAGGTATAAGTGTTTGACTCTGATGCCATTGTACCGAGCCTGTTGGGTAAAGAAACTTGGGATTCTGATAAGAAGTGGAAGGGTAATAGTCAGAAGGGAAAGAGCTTTCTGAAAATGGGTTCATAGTGATAGGTGGGATATTATTGTTTGTATTTAGCAAATGCCTGTAAAAATATCCTAATGGGAGGAGGGTTGTATTGAATTCCCAAGTGGAAGGTGGAGGGGCCTTAGCTAGTGTCTTTTCGGCCCACTGAGGGTTCCTGAAGGTAATCGCTACACAATCCCCCTCAATTTTTTTTCGTAGGGGGCCTATCCAACCTACTCTTTGAGTGTGGGAAATTTCCCCGGCACATTCTATTGGAAAGTTACAGTTCAAACTTAACCAGTGTAGTATCTTATTTTTCAGGGAAGAAGTAGTTTCACTCTGCTCTTGTTTGAGGGTCGGTAAGTTTACCAATACAAGTACATAGGCTCCACATTCAGGGGGGAGGGTGATGTGTGTAGGGATCTGTCGTGACCTGTGTGGTTGTTCGTACGGTATTTTCGACTGCTGGGTCCTTGCAGCCATATAATTAGATTGGATGGATGCCTGTGATCCTTGTTGGTGTGCTACGTGGGAATTCCCTGTCTGACTAGTGACTGGTTGAATGTTCGTATTGAGGGTAAGAGTTGAACTGTTAGACGATAAAGGTTTATTTACAGCGGTTGGATTATTGCTCGGAGTCTTCTGTTTTCGTATAGTTGCTGGTGTAGGAATAAGTTTTGGTTGAGGAATAATTGTTTTGCTAGTATTTGATTTAGGGTTTCGAACTGAAGAGATATTTTGAGGGGCAGTAGGTGCTGTTTTTATGTTTAGGGATATTAATTCTTCAATTTGTTTTTCCAGTCGGGCAAGCCTAGTTTCGACTGGTGACAGATATATACTTAAGAGTTTCCCAATTCGCTCAATCAACTGATTGCTGCCTTTAGTATTTTCATGCTTATCGCTATCGCTATGTTCTTCCCTTATGTTTGTGTCTGAAGTCCCCAAAGGTTCATTAGATGTCTTTTTACTCTTCTGCTGCCTCACACGTTGGCACTTCGTTGAGGCCCGAGGGACCGCTAGTGTCAGTTGCTTAGTTAGTTTAGAAATTGCACCCCCTTGTATATGAGTGGCTTCATTCTTTTGAGTGTCATCCACAATTACAGGTGATAAGGCCACATTGAGGGCTGGGGATCTTTCTAAATCAGTACTTAAGTCACAATTTGTGGAAGAATCTGATACTGATAGATCGACCTCATTTGTTAGTATGCAAGGGTCGTTTTGGGTGTCGTGAGTGATAGCTGAGTGGGTTGTGCTGGAATTACCTGGGGTAGTAGCAAATTTAATACTTCCTAAAGAAGAGCGCTTGGCAATGCTCAAGTCATGTGATACTCTTTGCTGCAGTAATGAAATGCTAAGATCGATAGCGTCACTAGTTCTAGTTATAAAGCTGTCTATCGGCCCTAAAATTGAAGCTGCTCCCGCAGCAGTCTTACTTCTGCTGCCTCTCGTAGTCATAATGCAGTTTGTACTGTTTCAGCAATTGAGGAATGATACTTATAAATCAGTATGCACCACTATAAATGACTATAAGTACTCCCAGGGTACACAATAATACATAATAGGTAGTAAGCGATAACCTACTTGTTTGGCTGGCTAAGATGTTAGGGCAGTGGACCCAACCGGACCTCTTCGGCCTCGGGCGGCCACAGACGGTCCCACCCTTGTCCCCGGCTTCTCCCGGTCGCTCCCGCGCAGCGGGGCTCAGCTGTTTACTTTATATGGCCGAAAGAGGAAGGAGAGGGAGGAGCCTGCAGGGAGAGCTGCCCAGGTGGCTTCAATGTGGGCGGGCGGGCGGGCGCTCCTGGGACAGGTAGTCCTGCGCCTCCGCCTACTCGCAGCCCTGCAGGTTTCAATAGCAAAGTTTCCAGTCCGCTTTTGAAATAGTTACAATACAGCTTCCCCTGCGACGCGGGACCCGCGCAGCGGGTACCGCTAGGTGCTGGCTCAAACAGAGGGAGAAAAGGTCAATTCCGCCGCCTCGGACGAGGTGCTGCCAGGAAAACACTGAAAAAAGGTATTTAATTCTGAGATCTATAAACGGCAGTGTTAAAGAAATTATGTTATTGTGCTCCCATGCAAGTTAACATCCCCATGCAAGTTAACATCTAAATTTGTTAGGGAATCACATTTTCAATAAAACTTTGTTATTTTGTGTGTTTTTTTTATTCTTAAGCCCTTAGCTGCCGAAGCTGCTCCCCTGTCAGTGCTGAACCTTTTTTCAAAAAAAATATTTGTGGCGATTTGTGCTTAATTCTTCAGAACATGGCAATCTGTTCCCATGTCAGAGCTGAGCCACTTATTTCAATGTTTGTGGTACTTTGTGCTTAATTCTTTAGAATATTTCCATTAAAGGCACCTAGAGCAAATGTGTCTTTCTTCACATGTAGGGGATGCTAACGGTACCCAGTTTTGGGGGATTTTCCTGGAGGGGACCAGAGAAAATAGCCAAAACATAGTAGTATTTCTTATTTTTTTTTTTTAGAATGAGAAAAAGTGCTGATCAAGGAAGTGTATGCTTCTTCCCCAAAAATTGCATAAACAAAGGTTTTTCTGTGCTAAGTTCACCAAGTTCCTAGTTTTCAGGAACAAGCAGAGTTGAAGTAAGATTGCAAGGCATGGAAATGGGTGACAGGTGAGAGCTGCACACAGATGAGGCAGGGAAACACTTTTTTGTTTTTGGGGTGCATGGAACTCTGCATAGTTTTTTAGCCAGAAAGCATGTCTCCAGGAAGAGAAGTCAATCATTTTTCTGCCAAGGTGGTAGTGGGAAGCCTGGGAATTGTGTTTGGTCACAATATCACCATCATTTAGAACACAAGATTTTACCCACTTGAAGTGGGAATGATGTCCTTTTATGATTAAGAGATGCCGCTCGCACGGAGGAGTTTACCTGCAGAATCCCTGGTGAGCTACAGGAGTAGCTAGAGACTATCCCAGGCCGCTGTGTTCCCTGGCGTGAGGAGGTGTTGCTGCGAGGCCGCAGAGGAGGTGAGAGGCACGGCCCCGGGACTGCGAGGACCAGCCCACAACAGCCACAGCTGTGTCCTCTTCCCGGGTGAGCCGCGCCCCCTCCCAGTGCCCGCCCCCACCAAGTGCTCATAACTTCTCGCGGCCCCCGCTTCGCGGGAGCCGCTCGCACGGAGGAGTTTACCTGCAGAATCCCTGGTGAGCTACAGGAGTAGCTAGAGACTATCCCAGCCCGCTGTGTTCCCTGGCGTGAGGAGGTGTTGCTGCGAGGCCGCAGAGGAGGTGAGAGGCGCGGCCCCGGGACTGCGAGGAACAGCCCACAACAGCCACAGCTGTGTCCTCTTCCCGGGTGAGCCGCGCCCCCTCCCAGTGCCACGCCCCTTCTCCACCAAAGTGAATAAAAACAAGCCAAGCAACGCGCACCGCGGGACGCGCGCGGGGCGGTCCCCGGGGCGAAGACCGGGCAAAGAGCGGGCCGTTTTAGGCCGTTAGAGGCCGGCAGAGACCAGACCGGGCCTCCCCTCTGACGTCATGCCTCTCCTAAGTCTCCTTTTCCCCCTCTAGTCAGCGGTCCTGTGTGTTCCTTTTGCCATGGCTACCAGAGTATCTAGGAGCAAGGCTGTCCAACAGTGCTCTAGCACACTGGAAAAAATGTTTCCTAAGGCCAGTGCTGTGGCCAACAAAGGTCATACAGTGCCAGACACCCTCCCTGAGGTGAGCACAGAAAATGCGTTAGTGGGCTCCTCGGATTCCTCTTCAATTGATGCTAGTACTCCACTACCCCTTGACGCTACCCACTTGTCACTCATGGATAGTATTGACCAGACCATCGAGTCAGTCCTACAACAACTTAGGACCCCGTCAAACCTCCTGAGGGATAGTGAGTCCTTGCGCCTCTCTGGGGTGGTGGAGCCCTCTCCCAATGTGAACTGTGCGGAATCAACTGAGTCGCAGGATGGGGGCCAAGTTGTAGTTCTAACAGAACCCGCAAGCAGCAGAGGGGACCATCCACCGAAAAGGAAAAGGTCAAGGAAGTTAAGAGGGGCAAAAAGGGCCAAAGTGGATACAACCAAGCAAACACTGGATGTCAGTACGAACATTTCGGCTTCTCCTGAGGTCATTTCTCCGGGAATTGGGTCTGATCAATCAGGCTTGACAGTAGCTACAGCTGTACCAGTGTCCTCTGGGCCGTTTATATTTGGTAGGACCCCTCCTAATATTGTAGACTCCCTAATCAGCTCATTTACGGACATCCTTAAGAACCTATTGAATCCCTTGTCTGTAAAACTGGACTCCATAGAAGCTAGACTCATGGCTCTAGAAACTTCTCACAATAGAAATAATCCTAGTCTGGGGTTGGGTCCAAATGCACAGACGGTTCCTCGGGAATCTGTGGGGAGTAGACCTCCTACTGCTGAAATAAGCACCCAGGCCCAGGCTGGGGTACAACACAGCATTACAGGTAGCTCTGCACCCCAAATGCCCTCTTCACAAACGTCTAGGCCCCCTGTCCCCGCTCCAAGAAGATCCAAGCAACCCACACCACCCCAACAAATGGGTGAGGGGAGTGCTGCCAACGGACATATTGGTCGCCCCATTAGCCCTAACACTAGGCGCAGGGCGGTCAATCTGCCCCCCGAGGCAGTGGCATACACGGCGATTATGGTGGGAGTTCCTGAGCTCACTGGTGACACTAGAGAGCCACAGGACTCACTCCGTAATAAGGTAATTAGCTGGCTTAACACCAACAGGCCCCTCCCTCCTAATATTAAAGGAGATGTTTTGATGGTCAGAAGGATTCCATGGATTGGAGTTACCCCCAAGAACAGGGCGGGGGACTGTATCATAGTCAGCTTTAAAAGCCCACTGGTTGCCCCATATATTTGCAACTGGCTGGTAAGGCCTGACAAGTCCAACATCGAATTAGTGTCCCTCTCACACTTCTACCCTAATGTTTGCAATCCAGTTGTGGGGAGGGATCAGAGTTGGACTAGAGTGGGCTTTGCAGTAGATGGTTCACGATACAGGCCCAAGCAGAATACACTTCCCGCTCATGGCAATTTCATCCATCAGAATAGATTCTCTTGCCTGGACCAAGTAGATTGACCACAAAAGGGAGACACACTACAGCATCCAGAAAAATCTGCCTATGGGGCTCCAGTCAGGGGGGAAGGTATATCTGTTCCCGCAACCGACAAAAGGACCCAGGTCGTTGCCAATGAGGAGGTGACCTCCTTGGGAAGTATCCCAGGTCATGCAGAGGTATCATCAAGCACACTGATTGCCCCCAATACGCAATCAGTGGAGGTGGCTGTATTATCTACCCCTCCGCCCATTACAACTGGCCTGTGTGACTCTGACGATCCTACAGTCGCCATCCCGCCCGTCTCAAGTGGAGCAGGCTTGCAATCACAAGGTCTAGGGCTGAGAATTCTTTCCTGGAATGTGGCAGGCATCACAAGCAAGGCAGGCACACCGGAGTGGGATCTCCTGGTAAATGGTAGTGATATCCTCCTTTTCCAGGAGACGTGGGCAAGGGAACCACAGACTAGGAGGGGGTTTGATATCTTTGAAATCCCAGCAAAGTGGAATGGGAGGGGGAGACCCTCGGGAGGTCTAGCGATCTGGGTTGCGAGCCACATTGGATGTCAGGTGGAAAGGATGGTCACACTTTCCAGGACATCCAGTGTGTGCTGCTTAGATGGCCCGGCAGAATAACATGGGCCATTGTTAATGTCTACTCACGACCAGTTGCTGCGGCCAATGAATCCCCCACCCTAGACGAATTGTCTTCTTTTCTAGGTCAACTGCCAGGTGACCTCAAAATAGTGATGGGAGGGGACTTTAACTGCCACTTCGAACCCCTGGAAGGTCTAATGGAGGGTGCTTTTACTGCTGAGGATGACCACTGGGGAGTCCCACCTTCCTCCTCACCGCACCCCAAAGCTTGGTCCCCGCTGGCAGTACAACTTACGTCCCTCACCCTGAACTTTGCACTGAGGGCGTGCAATGGACGCACCCCATCTGACACTCCCTCGCTGTGCACATTCAACAAAAAGGGCCACGAGTCAAGGCTGGACTACATATCAATAGACATCTCCATGTGGTCTAAAGTTCAAGATTTCAGGGTGCTGCCGAGGACAGATAGTGACCACAATTCTCTTTTATTGGAGATCCAGTATCCAGCCCCCGCAGCAGGGTCTCTCACTACTGACTCTGGAGATGACCAGGGGGACATACTCCTCACCACATATAGGCGTTGGGTGAAATGGGGGAAGCTGACTGACAAAGAAGATGCTATAAACAAGTTATATGGCTTAGCACTCCCAGGTTCCAGGAGGTGGACGCTCTCATAAACCAACCAAGACTCCCTGATTACAATGAGAGACTATCTGGCATTCATCAGGTCTTAGTGAGGGACCTTGCAGAGGTCTTCAATCCGGTGGTACAACCAAGAAGGAAAAAGACTTGTACCCCGACTTGGTACACCTCTGCCTGCAGGAAAATTAAATCTGAGCTAATCTCCGCCATCAAAGAGGGCAGCGACAAGGCGAGGGTAGTAGTCCTCAGGAGGGAGTATAAGTTAGCATTGGCCAATGCAAGGGCAGAGTGGGATTGGAACCATTGGCATGATCTGTCGGAAGCCCTTAAAACCAAAGACTCTAGAAAATGTTGGGCCCTGGTAAACAACGGAACGGGGGAACTCAAATCCGCAGTGGAACCCAACATCCCCCCCTCGGTCTGGGAGGCCCACTTCGGAGCACTTTATCAAGAAACCACTCTATGGCCCGAAGGGACGGCGGTGGAGTCCCCCTGTCCTCAGGACATGGCCCTGGAATTCTCCTTAGGTGAGGTGGTGACAGCATTGGAGCGCTTAGCGCTGGGGAAGGCACCGGGGTTGGACAAGCTACCTGGGGATCTTTTCAGACACCATCCTGACATCTGGGGTCCGTACCTTCTTATCCTCTTCAACAGTATATTAGAGGTATGGCGGTCCCCTCCTCTTGGTTAGGGGCTGAAATAGTGCCGATATTTAAGAAAGGGTCTCCTCTGAGCCCGGCTAATTACAGGCCAATTAGCCTTATAGATGTCCCCCAAAAGCTCTTTGCGCGCCTTATTCTGAACCACCTACTAGACTGGGTAGAGGAAAATGACATCATGAGCCCCTTGCAGGCTGGCTTCAGAAAAAACACGTCGACCATGGATCAGATCTTCCACCTCGTCCTCCTCTACTGGAAGACGGTGAGGATCGAGGGGGGAAGACTTTACATGGTCTTCGTGGACCTGAGGTCAGCCTTTGACCTAGTCCCGCGCAGGAAACTGTGGGAGGTGTTGGAAAAGCTAGGAGTACCCCCCCAATTACTTAACATCATAGCCAGGCTGCATGAGAACAACTATGCGCAGGTCAGGTGTGGGAGAGATGGCAATCTTTCGTCCAGGTTCCCTGTCCGTCGAGGGGTGAGGCAGGGTTGTGTCCTGGCACCGACCCTGTTTTGTCTATTCATCAATAATGTCATTTCACATCTGGAAAACGTCAAGGACAACGATGCCCCATATTTGGCAGGCAGGAGGGTTCCGGCAATTATGTTTGCCGATGATACCCTCCTGCTTTCCAAATCCCCCATGGGGATCCAGAGGATCCTGGATGGATTTGGTCTTTTCTATCGTCAGCACGGGTTGGAGGTGAACACAGAGAAGACCAAGTATATGATCTTCAATCCACCAACTAAAACTAGGCCCAATCCCACCCTGGGTACTGTCAGCCTTGAGAGGGTGTCTACCTTTATATATCTGGGGGTAACACTGCAGGAAAACTTATCATGGGACCGCCAGATAGTACGATCAAGGGTTAAATTGTCCCAGTTGTCGGGCGCAATCCTGAAGGTGGCTAATACCTCCTCCTTCAAGCCCATAAGTCCGGCCCTTGAAACTTATAGGACCCAGGCCAAGGCAGCGGCCATGTATGGCAGTGAGTTATGGGGGTACAAAGCTGGAAAGGACCTACCAATAGTTGAAAATAGCTTTTTAAGGCGCTTACTAGCTCTCCTATGAGCTACACCACTACAGCCATTGAGAATGGACATGGGTCTCCCCCCTATTGCAGAGGAGCTTGTGTCAAAGCCAGTGAAGTTCTGGCACAGGCTCTGGTCTACAAATGAACTTCACCACTATAGGGAGGATCTTACCCACGTCATGAGCTTGAACTGTAATGGCAAAATCCCCTGGCTCGCCTTTGTGAAAAATGAACTGCTTGCCATGAATCCCCGTGACCTATGGGAGGATCCTGCGCGAGGTTGCCAAACGATCTCGCGCAAAGCCCTGTCCCAAATCT
Source organism: Lissotriton vulgaris (assembly GCF_964263255.1). NCBI lineage: Eukaryota > Metazoa > Chordata > Amphibia > Caudata > Salamandridae > Lissotriton > Lissotriton vulgaris. The sequence continues at coordinate 1,606,619,610 of NC_141695.1, read as the reverse complement.
ACAAAGACAGGTCCCTTGCACACATGATGAATGGTCAAAACAGCGGCATCCTAACTTCGCGATTCTTGGAATCCAAAAATTCATATGTCTTTGGACCTTTTATGGATTTTATTTTCCCCATCCTGGCGAGGAAATTGTTTGTTCAATGGAGGCTTGGCACACTTCCCATTAACTCATTCACCTGTAAGTGGACCAATGGGGGTGATAAAATATGTCCCTGCTGTAACATCCATGAGGAAGATGACCTCCTCATCTTGTTTGTGTGCCCTGCATATCAAAGGCCCAGAAAATATTGGTTAGCGCTGCTCTGTAAGAACCTAGGGTTTAGAGAGTATGCACAGGCATTCAGAATTATGAAAACCAGCACCTTGGGTCACATTGTGTTCGCTGTATCCAAATTTCTAATGGCAATATGGCTGATCAGAAAGAAAAAAGCCCCCTGAACTCTTTTAATGTTACTATAATTCTTTCCTCGCTGGATGAGAGAGAATTTTATATAATGTATTTTAAAATGTATTTTAATGTATGTAATGTCTTGTACTGCATCTTTTATGGTCTATATGGCCGAAATAAAGAATTTTTGGAATTGGAATTAGAATTGGATTAAGAGATAGCCCACCTCCATGAGCCTTTTAAGCGTACTGCATCAGGTTTTGCCTAGCAGAGACATTTCAACATCTAGAAACGTTTTTAGGTCAGAAAGTGAAAACATTTATCTGAGAATGAGAAACAACTTCTACCCGGTGAAATGAACTGCAGACCTGCAAAAGAGGCTGCTTAGGCCCAAATCAAATGCAGGGCACACGCTGTTACCTTTTTTTGTTTATTGCATTTTCCATACTATTTTATTAATCCCTATTTAAGATGCGTTCTCTTTGTAAATTATTATCCATATTTACTATTTGTTTACTTAGTGGTTTTTTAAAATAAATGTTTTGTTTTTTTACTAACTCCACGTGTTCATTTTAAGTTCTTCATTTCTTAAATGTATTGTTATTAAGCTATTTGATGCAGAAATATCACATACATTCAGTCTACGGCCTTGCATTTGCTACCAATCTATGAAGGTACACCTGAAACTTCTCAAAGAAATCAGTCTACCTTTACAGGTCAAACTGCTTCACTCTTTTCGAGCTCTGTCACAGCTAACATCAAGACTCTAAATTTTCCCCTCTTATAGCCTAGCACTTTGATCTCGTAAAATGAGGGTTTTCCATACATTTGCTATGACAGACAAAAGCTTGCAGCCTGGTTTTTTCTTGGAAGCTTACTTCACTTGTGGTCAAGGCTTTCCAACCTGTCACATGTAGTCTCCTTTTTAAGTGATACTATGGAGAAAGGCTCAACTTAATAGAATTTACGCTAGAAGCTCCAAGAGAGGCGTAGGAAACAGTATTGTCTGAAGATAGTTCCCAAGGGAGTTGTGCACTCAGGTGATAAGGATGTCAAGTTATCTTGACTCAATGTCTCTTAGTTGAGGGATCATATTGAAAACATTTTGTCCATGAAGTATTCCTGGAAAGTTCACTGTACAAAATGCAGACACTAAAGGAAACATACCAAAACTAGTGCAAATACCATTTATGAGTTGTGTATCCTGTCTTTCTTTTGCCACATATATAAATTGGCAAATTTATTTCGTACTAAGTAGTTTTTGTGCCCATTATATAAACAAGCATCCACATGAAGCCCTGAATGAGGACGTATACTCCGGTTTCAAACAGTATGATGGAAGGCAACCAGTGTGGTTTTTTGGTCATGTCTTCTTGAAGGAAGAAATAAGAAACCAAACTATATACAGAAATACAATAGGAGGGATAGTAAGCCCCACAATCATGTAACATCAAGCCTGATCAAGAATTTGGCGGATACGGTACTCCGTTACAAATGCGCCGACCATTCCATCCAACATATTACAAGTGCCATAGTCTTAGACCTGCCCTTACTATAGAGTCAACCCCAAACAGTTTGCCTTTTTTGCTGAATTAATTTTTGTTGCCCTTAGGACTATGTACACTTTACCACTGCTAACCAGTGCTAAAGGGCTTGTGCTCACTCACCTAAATATGGTTACATTGGTGTATACCAAATTGGCATATTAAAATTATGGTAAAGTGTCTTGTAGAGTGGAATATCCTATACCCATGGCCTGTACAGGAAATGCTATCAGTGGGCGTGCAGTACATATTGTACCACCCACTTAAGCAGTACCTTAAAACATGTTCTAGGCCTGCCATTACAACCAGAATGCAGTTTAAACTGCCAATTCGACTTGGCGATATAACCCCCTTGCCAAGCCCTAAACTCCCCTTTTATTACATGTATGTCACCCCTATGGTAGGCCCTGGGGATCCCATAAGATAATGCGTCTTATAATTGAAATGTTGGACATGAACCTTTTAATTTTACATATCTGATAGTGAAAAATTCCTAGAATAAGTTGTTCTTCTCCACAGCAGCAATTTCTTTTCAGCAATCCTTCGCGAAAGGGGTACCCGGTCTCGTGGAACTGTCTTAGGTTGCAGGACACTGCCGTGTCCCCCTAGAGATTTTCAACTTCCATTTTAGACTATTCTAGAATGTAGAAATCTTCACTGTGGCTCTGACCCAAGGCTATCTGACAACGAAATTCCCTCTTCAGATACCTTCTTCCCCCAGAACTTTGCCTTTTTAATCCAAGTCCAAAGGTAAGGGCTGACCAGATCCATCGCGGTCAGCCATATTTTCGACTTTGACCCCGTGTTACGTGATTAGATGCATTTGACACTTTGACCTTTTAGGTGCTAGCTTTCACTAAAAACTTGAAACATTCATAATTTCGATTCTAGTGATTGAACTTTTGTCATTATAGAGTCAAATAATTTATGAAAATGTACCCTATTTTCCCTAGAAGGGATAGGGACTGTTGCCTTTGCCAGGGCTCGCAACCGAGTTGACCAACAGCCCAAATTCTCACACACAGGATATCATGCACATTTAAAACAATAGACTGGTTATCTGGCACTCAGTAGCCCATCCACCAAACTCTAAATCAGGACATTAATGTTTTGACTGTATTGCTTGGCAATCATTGCTGCACAGGACCAGGTTATTAATTAGTGTCCTTGGTATGCCTTTGGTTCTAAATACATTGGGCGCCTATCTGAATAATCACTAAACACCCAATTTGTTTGGCAAATAGCTCAAAAAATGAGGAAAGAGATGAGAAAAGGGTGAGTTTAGCTTTTAAGTCAAAGAGGGGAGGTGCATGCTTCAAAATAAGGACTACTTCAAATCTGTCCAAGGCTTTTAACAGCAGATAAGTAATTCAAACTGGTGGTACAGTGCTTAATGCATACATAAACGTAATTCTGGAATCATTGCAAGTACAGGGACTACATTCCATTCAAATTCCAAAGTAAAGATCTCAAATTCTGAAATTATTTAATTCCTTAGAAACTAAAATCTGTAGAAGGACACGAATGTAATGTCTCTGTTTACCAGCCACCTTCTAAGTGAACTTACTCAGTTTTTGTGCAGCGGGAGCTAGGACCCTGCAGATTGGCCTGTGATGAGAGGTCAGTTGACCTAAAGGTCTGGTGACAACCACCACGGAAGGAGAGAGACAGGAAGTATCTAGCCACAAAGAGAACCATTCTTACTTAGGAGCAGGATAGTGCCGGGGATGCATTGGGCAGCTCATCCATTTGTTGAAGTTCTTGTGAGGTGCACTTACTGTACACAATAAAGAATCAGCAATACACAGTTCAGTTGCCTCAACTCAGCCCTAGCATACTGTGCTCTGCAACTCCTTAACGTGAGTCCTGCCATTAGAAATGAGATCTGCAAGTGAGTTGTTTCTTGCCTTGCTGCTGTCGGTTGAGACTAAAAAAGGCCGAGGTCTGGTCTAGTTTCCACGCTGTACAACTTTAAGTCTTGAAAACTCAATTTGCACTTTGATGTCTCATTGTGACTAAATGATGAGGGGAGAGAGAGAGAGAGAGAGAGAGAGAGAGAGAGAGGGAGAGAGAGAGAGGAAGAGAGAGAGAGAGAGAGAGAGAGAGAGAGAGAGAGAGAGACAGAGACAGAGACAGAGAGAGAGAGAGAGACAGAGAGAGAGAGACAGACAGATAGACAGACACACCCACCAGTGGAGCGAGTGTATTTACGATGGTTTTATGTTTTTAACAATATCCTTTGAACAGAAACAACAAAATCAGACACAGTTGGAGCATTAAGCACTGCTTGTTGTTGTTTGTTTTAGAAGCGTCAGAGCACTTACCATTGTTTTAAACTTTTAGGCACCAACTACATTGATCAGCCACTTCGTAAGACCATGACCTGCCCATTTGGGCAAGTAGTATGTATTAATGTGCAATCTATTTTCTCACCCACAATACAGATACTGCGGGTACAGCGTTTACCGTATGTAAAAGTAAATTGTGCATACAATAGGTGTGCTTTCCACATTTCTTTTTTCACCTTAAATTTACGTTTGTTTACAGAAGTGGTACACATGGGGCTGGCACCCATGTTGTCCTGAAGAAGAGGTGTAGGGGACACCTCGAAACTTGTCTATGGAATATTAGGGATTATAACCACATAACCGTTATTTTTCCTTTTATCTACCCCTTTTTATCCTACCAACTAGGGGCAGGAATAAAGCTTTAGCTTACTAGTTAGGTATTTTTAACCAGCACAAAACACCACTCCCCAACACACTGCACTACATATAGATTCACAAAACCACTGCTCCTACTTTCCCTCACAAGTCGTAGCACGCCCCAAGCAGCAGATGCTTGGGATGGCCCCAATGATGAAGCATGTCACCTAGGGGCAACCCTGGGTGAGTGAGGGGACTCAACAAAATACATTTTCTTTTCTTATGAGGCGCACCCAAATTGGGCAGACCAGACCTACAATCTCTCCCTGGCTAGGTTCCTATGATCCATCACCTATGGGTTATTGTGTTGTACTTTGAACATAGAGGAGGTTGAACCTAGCCATATCCTCCTTCTCCCTCCTTTTTTGATAAGTATTCAACAGCGAAAGCTGCAGGAGTTTAATCTCTAAGAAACCGTTTTACACTCAGCTTACTGGATACCACAACACAGAATCATGGCAGAAATAACTGGACTCACATTTACTGATGAGGAAGTAGAAAGAATCATCTCCTCCATGACCCCTCTTGTTGATACAGCCAACAGAGACAGCAATGAGGCAGCACAATGTTGGAGTGAGTTGACAGAGCTCAAAAGGAATCAAGTGAAAACAATTATTCATGGAATCATGATGACAGAATACCTCAGAATAAATGCAGCTCCAAGAGGATTGATAGTACGTAATGAGCCATTTATTTTTCAGCAAAACAAGGCCTTAAAAAAAGATTGGTCGCTTATCTCTTGGCATTGCACTAAAGACTGGCTTGTGTTGATCATTAAAACCGCAACACGCCTTTCACACGTAATGAAGGAAGAAATACATACCCTAGAGGTCAAACTGAAGACCTATCAAACACCAGCAGAATTGAAAAAGTGCCTGGACGAACTCAACAAAATCATGACAGAGTTTGAATTATCACTCAAAGATACCAAATATCAAACTTTTTAAAAAGAAGGGAAAAACTTCAGCCACAAGAAGGCCTACCCCTATATTAGAGATGATTATCAACTAACAGGGAGGAATCCGGGATACAACACGGATACAGATAGGTCAGATACCAGCTCAATCTGACAACAGCACAGGAGGACGAAAGAACCCAAGAGGCCGCCAGAACTTCAGAGGAAGGATGAGGAATAGGGGAGGCCAGAGAGCCTATGGTTGGACACCTTACCAACCCCCTTTCCATAATCCACCTTTTTCCATGGTCCACCGCAATACCCCCACAACCATACCCTTACTGGGAACCCACCCCTAAAACTGATTATCCCCAGACTCCTTTTTTAGGACGGGGCAGAAGACAACCAAGAGGCAAAACGAAAAGAGGACAACTTGTACAATGGGCGCAGCCACTGTAATCAGCCAGGAATCACACGAGGAGCATGGAGCCACCAGAGCAACCGAACACCAGCAACAACCGAGTCTAGTGGTGAACCTATCCAGTTCACCTCTAACCGAAATACATCTAGCAGTCCTGGAAAAGGGCCTTGGTTTCGTACCCACCCCAACTTTGGACAAATTCCAAATGAGTTGTGAATTGAACAAATTCATCAGCAAAATAAAATTGAGGGGGTTTTTTAAGACAAAGTAAATATAGAGACTCAAAAAGGAGACACGGATAGCCACCTTAAATCTACCGTCACACCCCCTTCAGCCACCCTTCCTGTAGACTTACTGGCTTTCGAGAAGGCAGTCTTAAGAGAAGTGGGAGATTTGGATCCAACTAGCATCAGAGTCTTTTATAACACATCAAGACAAGAACATGAATCCATTAAAATACTGGCCAGTGACAAAAACATCACCATCAAAACGGCTGACAAAGGCGGCAGGATCCTCATACAGGACACAGAAGTTTACCGGCAGGAATGCCTGAGACTACTTTCTGGTGAAAGGAACTACAGACGTCTCAAAGAAGACCTGACTAAAAAGAATCAGGATTGGGATTGCCAGCCTGGTGGAGCAAGTGCTTGCCCATGATTGGATAACCAAAAAGAAGGAGATTTCATGAACAGCAAAAAAACAACAGTACCCTACTTCTACACAATCCCTAAGATACACAAGTGTGAGAAGTTGGCCTGGTATATAATGCTCACTAATTCTAGTGATCACTTTGTACCATGCCAAGCAACCCTTATGATGATGGTCGTAATTCAACCTTGTAGACCAGTTATCCTAGTGGTAACGTGGACAAAGCAGTCTTAGGCTAAACTCTGAAAGGCATGTGAAGCCAGCTGTTATACCATACACAACCCCCTTGAATACCAAATGAAAGGGACACCACACAGATATATATTGAAAATATATATTGATTTATTAACTATTAAAATCCCCTGGACTCTTTATGAGCACAGAAGCACAAGCGTTAAATCACAAGACAGTTTAAAATACACAAAAGTTGCACAATATGGATGAGCCCTAGGGGCCACCTAAACCATATACTAAGAAAGTGGTATAAGAGATACCTAGAGGAAAGTGAAGAGGCCTAGGGCCTTGGGAATCGCTGGAGCTATTCGAGACTGGAGTTAACTAAGTCGGGAAAGGCCCACGGGACTCGGGTGCAGTGTTCAAAGTGCACGCACTTCTCAATACAAAGTCTATGGTGCGTAAAAAGCACAAAGTTAGAAAGTTAGGAACCTTCCGAGTGACCTACGGAGCTGAAACTTAAAACACAGGCCCTTGGGATGTGTACCAGTGCAGGAGCACCGGCGGAGCTGAGTTACCTCACCCACAGGAAGCGGGTGCACAGGGTCGAAGTTGTGTCGGGTTTCGTCACGCTGGTCGATGGTGCTTGGAGCTGAAGATGCTGCAGGCGGCTCGATGAGAAGAGTTCTGGTGGATCCAAGGGTGGATCTGAAGATGTGAAGACCTGAAAGCAGAGGGGACAATGTTCAAAGTCACTAGCCAGTGACTACCGTGGAACCAGATTGGAACCAGGCGATGTCGGGTGAAAACAGGCGTTGTCGGGTAGCTTCTTTCGGCAGCCACGTGGATACCCGGGGTCGAGGACGTCCAGGAGTCGGTCACGAGCTGTCCCACGCAGGCTTCTCGCTGTTGGCGGTGTCGGCACCTCGATCGGAGCAAACAGGCCTTGGCAAAGGCAAGCCAGGCAGAAGGTGAAAGATGCTTAACACTCGGACCAGCAAGGTCAGAGCGGGTGCTCCTTTTCACAGGAGCTTGGGTAGGTCTGGAGCAACCAGACCTGCTGTTTAAATCTTCGGGTTCGTCGCCAAGATGGCCGCTGACCACGTGGCTAGTGGCCGGGATGGCGCGTCGAGTGGCACAATGCAAAAGGGCCCCACGCAGATCGTGGAGATGCTGGAGGGCTGATCTTCGGTGCAAGGGCTGCTCGGTGGTGGGGGTTCTCAATCCCCAAAGCACAACGTCGAGGATGCCTCAGAAGCTGCGCAGTCAGCTTTTCGAGTGTCTTTCAAGAGGTCCGGTCCCACGTCACTCGGTGCCTCCACGGGTCCCTTCTTCGCAGGGACTGTGGATCGGGCTCTGAGAGGTCTGAGAGTCTGGTTCTTGTCGGGCTTTGGGCTCGGTCTCCGGCGGGAGGCGGCGGCAAAGCAGACGTCGAGTTGCTGGTTGGTACCTGTGTTCACAGGGTGGTCACTCCTTGGCCACAAGGGAGATTCTCTTCAGTCTTCTGTGCAGCAGAATGTCGAAGTCCAGTCTTCTTCTTGTTTAAAGTTGATTTCGGGATGATCTGCTGTGCAATGGCACTGCTCCCCCTCTTATTCCCAATCTAGGGGGTGGATCACCTACTAGGTCCCTCCTCTGGGAGGAACCAGGAAGGGGGGCGGTTACACCCCCTTTCCTTTGTCCAGCTCCGCGCCAGGACTGGGGCTGGAAGGCCCCAGAACCGGTTTGGACTGGCCTATGCACGGGGACACCTTGTGTGCCCCGGGCATGTCTGATTCCATTCAGCCCTGTCCTACCCAATACACAAAATCCTGTCTGGGGTGGTGCTCGCACCTCCCAAGGCAGGAAACCCTTTGTCCAGGCCACCATCTGCCGAGTTTCGGTCAGCAGCAGGAGGCCAGACTTGTGTCTGTGGTGGCAGCGTCCATTTTGTGAAGCTGAGGCTCTGTTTAACTTTAACCGGGGTTAAGGCTACACACATGTCGTGTCCCTCTAGAAGGGTGGAATGCTATCCCGGTCGCCAGAATTGGCGAGGGGATAGTATTCCAATTCGTATGACACCTTACTCGACATGTTTTGATAAAGCCAAACCAAAGATAGCATTTAACCGCGAGGATTATAATGCACTTAAGAGTATATGGTATGGCAATATCCCGGAACAGCTTAGGGAGTTGTTCCCGACAGCTGCAGACAGGCTCAGCTCATGCCAGAGCACCATCTCACATATTTCCAAGCACTCTGCCTCCTGGATTGATGAGGCCTTCCATAGGAGTGGCTGATAGGAACATATGTGTCCAGTTTAGGGTTAGGCACAGACATACTGTGCCTAAGTAAGAGGTGGTTACACCGACTTACCCCAGCTGAGTGATCAGCCAGTTGTGTCAAATATGGAGGCCAGGCCAGGGGTGGCACAATACGTGCTGCAGCCCCTGGTAGGCCTTGGATACACCTATGCCCTGGGCACCTAGGGTGCACTATTACAGGGGCTCATAAGGTGAACCAGTTCCAATTCGTAATGCACCTAGAGTGCATTGGCAGTAATTTAGAGAGAGAACAGCAGGCTGTGGGTCTGATTAGCAGGCCCACAGCCACATTAAGTCAGAAACCAGTGAAGCAAAAAGCAAAAATTTGGGGTGACCATAGGATAGCAGACCCTACTCTCCTACATAACCCCCCCCCCAAACGCAGGGACATTAGACTAACCTTGACCAGTTGTGTCTTCATGTTCTAAGTGGAAGTACCTGGAGAGACCATCTGCGTTGCCATGGTCAGTCCCTGGGCGGTGCTCCACTGTAAAGTCCATCCCCTGTAGGGAAATGGACCACCTGAGTAGTTTGGGGTTTTCACCCTTCATCTGATTAAGCCATAGGAGGGGCTTATGGTCGGTCTGAATCTTGAAGTGAGTGCCAAATAAGTATGGTCTCAACTTCTTCAGGGCCCACACCACAGCAAAGGCCTCCCTCTCTATAGCTGACCAACGTTTCTCTCTGGGGGTCAGCCTTCTGCTAATGAAAGCAATGGGCTGGTCCTGGCCATCTACATTAAGCTGTGAAAGCACTGCTCCCACTCCCAACTCAGAAGCATCTGTTTGGACAATGAACTCTCTTGAGTAGTCAGGACTCTTCAGGATAGGTGCAGAGCACATGGCCTTCTTCAGGTCATCAAATGCCTTTTGACAGATTTCTGTCCACTGAACCTTTTTGGGCATCTTCTTGGATGTCAGATCATTAAGAGGAGTCACAATGGACCCATAGTTCTTAACAAACTTCCTGTAGTACCCAGTCAGGCCCAAGAAAGCTCTGACCTGAGTCTGGGTAGTTGGAGGGGACCAGTCCTTGATGGTCTGGATCTTACTCTCCAGTGGTTGAACTTGGCCTCCACCTACAAGGTGGCCCAGGTATACAACCTTTCTCTGCCCTATCTGGCACTTTGTTGCCTTGATAGTGAGGCCTGCCTTCTGCAGAGCCTCAAGCACTTCCTTCAGGTGGATCAGGTGATCCTCCCAGGTGGAGCTAAAGACAGCAATATCGTCCAGATAAGCTGCACAAAAGTCATCCAACCCAGTGAGGACTTGGTTCACCAACCTTTGGAAGGTGGCAGGTGCATTTTTCAAACCAAAGGGCATCACCACAAACTGATAATGCCCACTAGGGGTAGAAAATGCTGTTTTGGCTTTAGACTCCTCAGCTAACCTGATTTGCCAGTAGCCAGCTGTCAAGTCAAATGTGCTCAAATATTTGGCAGAAGCCAACTTGTCAATGAGCTCATCTGCCCTTGGAATAGGGTGTGCATCTGTCCTGGTGACAGCATTGAGTCCTCTGTAATCCACACAGAACCTCATCTCTCTCTTGCCATCTTTGGTGTGAGGTTTGGGGACCAGAACCACTGGGCTAGCCCAGGGGCTCTCTGAAGGCTCAATGACACCTAATTCCAGCATCTTTTGCACCTCAGTCTTTATACAGTCCCTGACGTGGTCAGGTTGCCTGTAAATTTTGCTTTTTACAGGAAGACTGTCACCAGTGTCCACCACATGTGTACACCAGTTAGTCTGACTGGGTGTCAATGAGAACATATGCCTGTATGCCTGTAGAACTTGTCTGCAGTCATGTTGCTGATGTTCAGTGAGGCTGCCACCTAAGGCCACACCATCAACTGAGCCATCCTCAGGGTTCTGAGTGAGCAGGTCTGGGAGAGGGTCACTCTCTTCCTCCTGTCCCTCATCTGTAGCCATGAGCAAGCCCATGTCTGCCCTGCTGACATATGCCTTCAATCTGTTCACATGGAGCACCCTGTGGGGGCTCCTGGGAGTTCCTAGGTCCACCAAGTAGGTAACCTCTCCCTTCTTTTCCAGAATTGTATGGGGTCCAGACCACTTGTCTTGGAGTGCTGCTGGGGCCACTGGCTCCAACACCCATACCTTCTGTCCAGGCTGAAATTCAACAAGGACAGCCTTTTGGTCATGCCAAGCTTTTTGTAATTCTTGGCTAGCCTCAAGGTTTTTAGATGCCTTTTCCATGTACTCTGCCATCCTGGAGCGGAGACCAAGTACATAGTCCACTATGTCCTGTTTAGGCTTTTTGAGAGGTAACTCCCATCCTTCCTTCACTAGACACAGGGGTCCTCTTACAGGGTGCCCAAACAACAATTCAAAGGGGCTGAAGCCAACCCCCTTTTGAGGGACCTCTCTGTAAGCGAACAAAAGGCAGGGCAGAAGGATGTCCCATCTTCGCCTGAGCTTTTCAGGTAATCCTTTAATCATGCCCTTTAGGGTCTTGTTAAATCTTTCAACAAGCCCATTGCATTGTGGGTGATAAGGAGTGGTGAACTTGTAGTTGACACCACATTCCTTCCACATAGCTGTCAAATATCCAGACATGAATTTGGTACCTCTATCTGATATTACCTCCTTAGGAAACCCCACTCTGGAGAAAACTCCAAGTAAGGCCCTGGCCACAACAGGAGCTGTTGTGGTCCTAAGGGGAATTGCCTCTGGGTACCTGGTGGCATGATCCACTACCACCAGTATGAATCTGTGCCCAGATGCTGTAGGGGGATCCATTGGTCCAACAATATCAATCCCCACTCTTTCAAAGGGAACCCCCACCACAGGTAGTGGTATCAGGGGGGCCTTTGTTGTTCCACCTGCTTTACCACTGGCTTGGCAGGTTTCACAGGAGCGACAAAACTCCTTGGTGTCTTCAGACATGTGAGGCCAGTGAAAGTGAGGGACAAGCCTGTCCCAAGTCTTGTTCTGGCCTAGGTGTCCTGCTAAAGGAATATCATGGGCCAAGGTGAGTAGGAAGCCCCTAAATTGCAGAGGTATAACCAACCTCCTGGTAGCACCAGGCTTGGGGTCTCTAGCCTCTGAATAAAGGAGTCCATCGTCCCAATATACTTTATGGGCACCTTGAGCATTCCCAGCAGCCTCAGCAGCAGCCTGCTGTCTGAGGGGTTCAAGAGAAGGACAGGTTAACTGAGCCTGCCCCAAGTCTGCCCTAGAAGGTCCCCCTGTCCCCAGAAACTCAACCTGATCAGGTTCAAGTTCTTCAGGGACAGTTCCTTCAGGGGTCTCAAGATCAGTTTCCTGTGAAGCCTGATCCTCACTTGTAGGCAGTTGGGAAGGCGCAGCCTTTACCCTCCTGTTCTTCTTCTTGGGAGGTACTTGGTCCATTGTTCCAGGATCCAAGACCTGAGGTTCAGAGAGGCACTTTTTGGCCTGTGACCTGGTCACAGCAAGGACATGTGATGATATCCCTAACATCTCTGCATGAGTCCTGTACTCAACTTCTGACCATAGAGAGTTCTCCAGGTCATTGCCCAACAAACATTCTACTGGGAGATCAGCACTAACCACAACTTTCTTTAGGCCAGTTACCCCTCCCCAGGAAAAGTTAACAAGTGCCACACTATGTGTAGTAGTGACATTGCTGGCATTGGTCACCAGGTAATCATCGCCTGGCATGTATTGTCCAGGGTCCACAAAGTTAGGTGTCACCATGGTGACACTGGCACATGTGTCCCTGTAAGCTTGAGCCACTTTGTTGTTAATCAAAGGTGTCTGTCTGTATTTGCCCAGGTTACTGGGACTTATGTCAGGGGTCAAATCTATGTCCCCTTCACAAACCAGAACAGCCTGTGTAAGAGTTCTGACTAGGTCAGAATCTCCTTCAGTTCCCAAAGTGATTCCCACTAAACCCTTGGCCTGAGGACCAGCACTGCTGACTGTACTAGTGGGTGCAGGTGCCTTAGGGGCTGCAGTGCTGGGGGCTCCACCCTTTTTACACTCACTTGTCCAGTGAGAGGTGTTCTTACAAGTTTTACACCAGGGTTTCTTCTGACCTTCTTTCTTCTTCTTCTTGGAAGTTTGGGACCCACCCTCTGTCTCAGTTTGGGGCCCTGTTGAAGACTTCTGGTCTTTAGCTTTCTGCTCCCCACCCTTCTGGTCTGTTTTCTTCTGGTCACCACCCTGGTTCTGGTTCTGGTTCTTTTGCTTCACTCTGGTTCTTACCCATTTATCTGCCCTCTTTCCCAATTCTTGGGGAGAGGTCAAATCTGAGTCAACCAAATGTTGATGCAACTGCTGGTTCTGACAATTATTTAAAATTTGTTCTCTCATCAGCAAACTATACAATCCTTCATAGTCTGTAACCTTGCTTCCCAGCAACCATCCCTCCAGAGCCTTAGTGGCACACTCAACAAATTCAGACCAGTCCTGAGTCTGTGTCTTCTGGGTATCTCTGAACATTAACCTGTACTGTTCAGTGGTTAAGCCTAACCCATCAATCAGAGCACTCTTCAGGACCAGGTAGTTTCTAGAATCCCCATCACTAACTGTGAGGAGTCTGTCTCGGCCTCTACCTTCAAAGGAGAGCCACAAGATTGCTGCCCACTGCTCCTGAGGGATCTGCTGTACTCTGCAGGCTCTCTCCATTGCAGTAATCCATTTATGGATATCATCCCCAGCTTTGTAGGGGGGCACAATCTTACTCAGGTTTCTATTATCAAAAGACCTGTCTTTATCCTTGTGGATATTGCTGCCACCAGTGGGTTCTATTACCCCACTCTCTCTAGGCTGTCTTGCTCTAGCAAGTTTCTCCTTAGCCAGGGCAACCTCTAACTCTTGCCTCTGGATCCTAAGCTCAGCCTCTCTCATCTTGGCCTCATGTTCCCTTCTCTGAGGGCTAGTCATCTCCTTTCTGGAGTGACCATGAGAGCCTCTAGAGACATGGGAGGTATTGGATTCACCTGAGTGATGCCTCCTCCTCCTATGGCCCTGGTTAAGTCCACCTGGGGGTCTGAATGGGTTGTTACCTGATTCATTCCCAAGTTGACTTAAGTTAGCCTGGTTCAGTCTACTGACCAGCACCTGACTATTTCTGTCATCATCTGACTCACTGCTTTCCACCTCTTCCTCCTCTTCTTCTTCCTCTTCCTCTTCATCTACCTGAGGAGCTCCAGTGGTGGAGGCTTCCTCATCTACTAGGATGATAGGGGCAGGGGTGTCTACAGTGTCATCCTCTGAAGGATGGCCTCCTTCAGCATTCCCTGTGGGGTTTGCTTTAGAGGTCTTTAGAGCTTCAGACTGATCCAAGAGCTCTCTTAGGTGGTCTGTAGTAGGGGAAGGCCCTGTCTTCAGACCCCTTAAGACACAAAGCTGTCTTAATTCCTTAAAGGGAAAAATAGCAAACTGGGATGGTGCCCTTGGAGGGTCACTCTCAACAGGAGTAAGTCCACTGGACCCCTCTGTTCCAGACATTGCTCTAGTGTGGGTGGATGTGTTGCAATCTACCTACACTAGTGTTTACCCACTAAACCTATCTAGTAGTTGTAGCTAGGGTGTGCTACTCCCTTTGCTCTACAACAACTAAGTTCAGTAGAACTTAAGTATACTAGTCTTGTTTTATATGTACCTAGCAGGTACCTGTATGATCTTTCAAATGATAATCTCAAAGACTGCAATGGTAAAACAACAGCAAGCTCAGATCCCAATCCGCTGCTCACCAATGTGAGAAGTTGGCCTGGTATATAATGCTCACTAATTCTAGTGATCACTTTGTACCATGCCAAGCAACCCTTATGATGATGGTCGTAATTCAACCTTGTAGACCAGTTATCCTAGTGGTAACGTGGACAAAGCAGTCTTAGGCTAAACTCTGAAAGGCATGTGAAGCCAGCTGTTATACCATACACAACCCCCTTGAATACCAAATGAAAGGGACACCACACAGATATATATTGAAAATATATATTGATTTATTAACTATTAAAATCCCCTGGACTCTTTATGAGCACAGAAGCACAAGCGTTAAATCACAAGACAGTTTAAAATACACAAAAGTTGCACAATATGGATGAGCCCTAGGGGCCACCTAAACCATATACTAAGAAAGTGGTATAAGAGATACCTAGAGGAAAGTGAAGAGGCCTAGGGCCTTGGGAATCGCTGGAGCTATTCGAGACTGGAGTTAACTAAGTCGGGAAAGGCCCACGGGACTCGGGTGCAGTGTTCAAAGTGCACGCACTTCTCAATACAAAGTCTATGGTGCGTAAAAAGCACAAAGTTAGAAAGTTAGGAACCTCTCGAGTGACCTACGGAGCTGAAACTTAAAACACAGGCCCTTGGGATGTGTACCAGTGCAGGAGCACCGGCGGAGCTGAGTTACCTCACCCACAGGAAGCGGGTGCACAGGGTCGAAGTTGTGTCGGGTTTCGTCACGCTGGTCGATGGTGCTTGGAGCTGAAGATGCTGCAGGCGGCTCGATGAGAAGAGTTCCGGTGGATCCAAGGGTGGATCTGAAGATGTGAAGACCTGAAAGCAGAGGGGACAATGTTCAAAGTCACTAGCCAGTGACTACCGTGGAACCAGATTGGAACCAGGCGATGTCGGGTGAAAACAGGCGTTGTCAGGTAGCTTCTTTCGGCAGCCACGTGGATACCCGGGGTCGAGGACGTCCAGGAGTCGGTCACGAGCTGTCCCACGCAGGCTTCTCGCTGTTGGCGGTGTCGGCACCTCGATCGGAGCAAACAGGCCTTGGCAAAGGCAAGCCAGGCAGAAGGTGAAAGATGCTTAACACTCGGACCAGCAAGGTCAGAGCGGGTGCTCCTTTTCACAGGAGCTTGGGTAGGTCTGGAGCAACCAGACCTGCTGTTTAAATCTTCGGGTTCGTTGCCAAGATGGCCGCTGACCACGTGGCTAGTGGCCGGGATGGCGCGTCGAGTGGCACAATGCAAAAGGGCCCCACGCAGATCGTGGAGATGCTGGAGGGCTGATCTTCGGTGCAAGGGCTGCTCGGTGGTGGGGGTTCTCAATCCCCAAAGCACAACGTCGAGGATGCCTCAGAAGCTGCGCAGTCAGCTTTTCGAGTGTCTTTCAAGAGGTCCGGTCCCACGTCACTCGGTGCCTCCACGGGTCCCTTCTTCGCAGGGACTGTGGATCGGGCTCTGAGAGGTCTGAGAGTCTGGTTCTTGTCGGGCTCTGGGCTCGGTCTCCGGCGGGAGGCGGCGGCAAAGCAGATGTCGAGTTGCTGGTTGGTACCTGTGTTCACAGGGTGGTCACTCCTTGGCCACAAGGGAGATTCTCTTCAGTCTTCTGTGCAGCAGAATGTCGAAGTCCAGTCTTCTTCTTGTTTAAACTTGATTTCGGGATGATCTGCTGTGCAATGGCACTGCTCCCCCTCTTATTCCCAATCTAGGGGGTGGATCACCTACTAGGTCCCTCCTCTGGGAGGAACCAGGAAGGGGGGCGGTTACACCCCCTTTCCTTTGTCCAGCTCCGCGCCAGGACTATATATAGTTAGGATTTTTTCTCTATGGAACTTTTGAAAATTCTATGTCTAATAACTTTGGCGTTTGTGGACGGAATCGGCTGAAATTTTCAGGAAAATGGCACATTTTGTTTCTGAGCAGCCCCAGAAAATTTGGGGGGGTTCCGTCAAGGGGGGGCCGAGAAAAAAGGGGGTCCCAAAACGCGTTTTTCCCATTCATTTTTCCATAGGGCGTTTGGCCTCACTTTTAGCTCGAACGGCTGAATGGATTTGCACGAAACTTGGCAAAATTGTAGGGACTGTTAGCCCGATGTGCCTTTGCTGGGTACCAATATATGTGCTCCAGTGGATTTTGAGAAATTAACGTTTAAAAAAACAGATATATCTGTGACAGCGTACCGAATAGCACACCAGTTCGCGAACTTTTCGCGTAACGGAGCTTTGCGAAGCGAAGCTGATTGGCTCTCCGGTGTCTGTCAACATTCTAAACAGTCCCGCACGGCCGCCATCTTGTCTCTCGGTAGGATCGAGAGACAAGAGGAGGCCAAAACAAAGGGGGAAATGAAGGAAAGGGGGCAAGGTAGACCCCTTCTGACCCCCTAGGATTGATGAGGGGGATATTAAAGTGCCCCGCGGGGCCCAAAAAAAAAATTGCGATTTTTTGTCGTAGAGGCGCAAATCGGTACGTGAACCGGGCAGCTAACCGGGCAGCTAACCGGCAGCGTAACGGGAGTCTGAGGAGAAGCTGATTGGCTGTCAACATTGTAAACAGTCTGGAGCGGCCGCCATCTTGTCTCTCGGTAGGATCGAGAGACAAGAGGTGGTGAAAAACGAAGAGGGAAATGAAGGAAAGGGGGCAAGGTAGACCCCTCCTGACCCCCTAGGATTGATGATGGGGATATTAAAGTGCCCCGCGGGGCAAAAGAAAAAAAAAGAAAATTGCGATTTTTCGCGGTAGAGGCGCTTCCCGGTACGCCAACCGGGCAGCTAACCGGCAGCGTAACGGGAGTCCGTCATCTTGTGTTTTTGGAGCATCCGGTTTGCGTACCGGGTAGCGTTCCGGTAAGCGTAACAAGGGGAAAACCAAGAGAAACAGTAAAATAAAATTTTAAGGAATAGATTTCCACCAAACTTGGCAAAATTGTAGGGACTGTTTGTTTGATGTGCCTTTGCAAGGCCTCAAGATATGTGCATGTGTGGATTTTGTCTAATTAAGGTTTAAAAAAATTATATATATCTGTAAGCGTGCTCTGGCGCGCTTACGTTACGGGTTTTGTTTGCGCTGCAGAGACGATACGTCACGTTTATGCGACGCGTCATGAGGCGTCTCACGTGGCTATGTGATACGTCACGTAATAAAGAATATATTTTACAGCTATAGATATTAGCTTTTAAAAAAACAATGAAATTCACTGAAAAAACCATAGGTTATAGACCATATATAGTGATCAGTAATGTCAAATGAGATGTTATCAGTGATTTCATCAGTGATGTCATTTGAGATGTCATCAGTGATGTCATCAGTGATGTCATTTGAGATGTCATCAGTGATGTCACTGACCATGTCATGAATGATGTAATATGTGACATCATCAGCAGTGGATTGCGGGTGCGCGATATATAGTTATTGCAACTAACTATATATGCGAATTTCTATGGTTTTGTGTGAGTAAATTAAGGTTTTGTAAATGCTAATCCTTAACTACATATGGTCTATAACCTATGGTTTTTTCAGTGAATATATATATATAGCATACAAATCTCTTTTGCCAAGAGAATGAGTCGGCACTCACAGGACAGGTTACTTTCCCAGTTGTTTTATTCTTTTGTCAATACTCCAGCATAAGTACAAACCAACGCGTTTGGCAACAGCAGTTGCTTGTTCACGGTCAAACAGGCAATGTACATACTCCTCCTATATTTTGAGGGACCCGCCAAAGTTTCTGATCTCACTTCCTGTTTGTCAACAGGACGTTAGATGGGAAATGTAGTTTTTAAACATTTTCCTTTATTATTATTTACATTTAGATTATCTCCTATTCACGATATATATTCCACAGTGTTATGGGTGATAATCATTGTTCTGCCAACTGTACATATCTATACACACAATTCTTAAACATTGTGCACATTTGCGCCCGGTTATTCAATTAAATAGAAAAACCAATGAGTCTATGCCTTCTAGCCCTCTAGTGGGCAATTTAAAAGAGATTCGTATGCAATAAATTGAAAGCGGGGCTCTGCTTTGGAGTCTCGGCACCGGTGGAGAGAGCGCCAGAGGATTGTGACACTGAGCCATTTTGTTGGAGATATATATATATATATATATATATATATATATATATATATATATATATATATATATATATATATATATATATATATATATATTCCATGTTTTTAATTTCCCCATTTGTATTCAAAGTTAGGGAAATACTACTGCCCAATTCGAAATGGCCGACAGTTTCACAACCAGACGCTGGGTTCGATACCCACCGTCCGAATATTGAAATAATGTTCAGTACCCTCTCAAAACCCTTTACTTACTAAGCAGGATATGGGAAATAACGTATTATTAATTTAAATGCATTTTTTGAAGCAGGAGCGGGAGAGTAATGGCGCTCGCGATGTGCCGTACACATTCAACTACATAAACAGCCCCAAGGCTCAGACACGCAAAGATGCTGTCGAGCCGGGGACTTACAGGTCAAACTGACGGAGGGCAGCTGAGCAAAGTAAGAACTTTTTTCCTTCCAAACAGGAACCTCGTTCAAAATAGGAACCTGTATCTTACAATTAATTAATTTTTGCCCGCATTTTGAACCACCCGATTTCGAGTGAAGCCATGGCGCTCTATTTGGGTATTATACCATTCCCCATTTTTAACTCCACAGGGTTCTGCAGGTCCCTTCACCCAGGCGGACCATGGGACATATTACTGCTACCGAAAAAGTATGTTTTTGCACAAACTGGTGTAATGTTATATGTTATGTGTGTCAATAGGTGTGTCCAGTAAAGCGAGTGTATTAACGATGTTTTTATGTTTTAAACAATATCCTTCGAAAAGAAACAGTAAAATCCGACACAGTTGGATCATTAACCACTGCTTTTTGTTTGTTTTAGGAGCACCAGAGCACTTGCCATTGTTTTAAAATTTATAGGCAACAGCTACATTGATCAGCCACTGCTTAAGACCATGACCTGCCCATTTGGGCAGGTGGTATGTATTAATGTGCAATCTATTTTCTCTCCAACAATACAGATACTGCGGGTACAGCGTTTACTGTCTGTACAAGTAAATTGCGCATACAATAGGTATGCTTTCTACGTTACTTATTTCACCATAAATTTAGGTTTGTTCACCGAAGTGGTACACATGGGGCTGGCCCCCATGTTTTCCTGAAGAAGAGGTGTAGGGGACACCTCAAAACATGTAGACCGATTATTAGGGATTATAACCACATAAGTTATTTTTCCTTTTATCTACCCCTTTTTATCCTACCAACTAGGAGCAGGAATAAAGCATTAGCTTACTGGTTAGGAATTTTTAACTAGCACAAAACACCACTCTCCCAAAAACTGAACGACACATAGATTCACAAAACCAGTCCTCCTACGTATCCCTCGCAAGTCGTAGCAGGCCCCAAGCAGTAGATGCTTGGGATGGCCCCAATTATGAAGCATGTCACCTAGGGGCAACCCTGGGTGAATGAGGGGACTCAAGAAAATACATTTTCTTTTCTTATGAGGAGTACCCAAATTGGGTAGACCTATAATCTCTCCCTGGCTAGGTTCCCATGATCCATCACCTATGGATTTTTGTGTTGTAAAAGGCAAAGAAGACAGATGATTTTGTCATGTTGGCCGTATGTTTATGTTTTCAGACATGGAACCTTGGCATAAGCCCTTGCGGGGAGCAACATCAGGCATCCACCAGTTCCATGCATGCTTAAGCATCCAGCAAGCTTATAACATCTAACCCTTGCATGCCTATTCCTGCTATGGCTCTTTTGCAAGTCGTGCCCATAAACATGATGGTGACAGAGTGATATATCGTGCTTGTGTACAATGGCGTGAATCACAGTTTTGTGTCATATCATTGAGTTAAAACAAGTCTAAAAACAATATTTTTGGACCCACCTGTTGTACGGTATTTCCATACAAAATGGTGGCCCCAAGGCGAGTGGACCCTATTGTCATACTTTGATGGTGTAGAAGGAATACAGCACATTGTAAGAAAGCGCCCCATCCCTTTCTGGTAGGTCTAGCAATGCTCTCCCTTAAATCTCCACGTACTTCGTCACAGCATCTCGCCCTCTCACGTACCTCTGTCGTCTCCTCAACCCCCATATCTTAGTGTATCTGCTACTGTATGTTGAATACTCCCATTTTCCCCTCTCACCGCAGCTAAAGGGCGCGTTAAGCGAGACAATCATTGTTGGTCCTGCAGAACATTCTGCTCCTCTTTTTAAATTCCTCCCGCTGGGGTTGAATAGCAACACAGTTTGCTAACATTAAATCTAAATCTCCCTGTAGCAAGCTCAAACCCATGCAGTTATTAATACCTTGCAAAACACTTACACAGAATGGGCCCGATTCACAAAAGTAATCTGAGACAAAATTCTAAATTTACGACTTTTGGTATTCACAGAAGGCATTTAGTAGTAGTAAAGTTCAGAATCCTAACTTTACTACTACTAAACGGAGACAAAATCCTAGCTTTACTTCTACTAAATACCTTTTGTGAATTCCGAAAGTCGTAAAGTTAGGATTTTGTCTTAGATTACTTTTGTGAATCCGGCCAATGTCTTTTCAAAATGGCCCCAATTTCCAAACATAGGCCACATTTTTTATGTTTTTTTTTCACTATTTTGGTGTTTGGGCCTAGTTTCTGCCTCAGCTTGGCCCTGGTCTGATGTCATGCATGCTTAGAATAAGAGATTACGTTACTTATCCACTTGACGGGCTTTAGCAATAAGTGATGCTTCACTCCTCATAGTGCCATTTACCTGTTTCTTCAAATCCTTTTTGCAGAGAGCCCGCTGCATTACCCTAATTACCGGCAGTACATTTCGCTGAAGTTGAATTAGAAGTCAACGCACATGGTGTTCCGCGTACGGTGTTTTCTTTACATTGCTAATTGACACAGACAGTGCAGCCAGCACTGCTCACTCACTTCTTGGAAAAATAGGGAAATTCTTACCATGTCTTTTACCATTAAATGTCCGGTTGAAAATGCAATGGAGTTTGGAGGAGTCGAGACAGGAAGCATAAACGCGTAGGAGCAGCCGACCGTTCCAGGAACCATTAAATATAATGGATTTACTCTCAGACGAATGGCCTAAAATGAAAATAAAGAAAGACCTATAGAATCTAACTGGGAAGAGCATGTACTGCTGTAAAACGTAGGAAGCTTTTACCTTTTTACTTTTTGCAGTTTTACACAATGAGAGTCCTTACATCCGAAACAGACGTTTAAACAGGAGAACCACACACATTATATTGTTTTAGGCAGAAGGAGATTAACAGGCACATGCATCAAAGGATTTTATGATCGCAAATGGTGCAAATCGCAAAAAAAGCCGTTTGCGAGCGCAAAATCTGCGTTTGGAACGCATGAAGGGTGAAGGCCCTTGCAATTTGAGAATTTGCAAATATTTGCGAATTCTCAAATTGCGATTGCATTTAAGGAATCGCATTTTGCGATTCCTTAAATGCAATGCATGAAACTTTAAAAAATTGCGATTTCGCAATTAGGGGGAGCAAATTACCATGAGGTTGAACCTCATGGTAATTTGCGAAAACTTTGAAAAATGCACTTTTGTGCATTTCTCAAAGTTTCATGTTGTGCACACACATGCCCTTAGGGCATGTGTGTGCACAACATATGTGCACAGATTGATTTCAGGGGTGCAACAGGGTGTCCTTTGGACACCCCTGCACCCTTGAAATCGCATGCTCAATTTGCAATTCGCTAATTACTAATCGCAAATTGAGAATGTCTTCCCATTCATTCCTATGGGCCTCTATTCCTTATTTTTCGCAATTAAGGAATCGCAAAAAGCAATATTGATGCATGTGCCTGTAAGTGTTTTTCCCAAATTCACAGGATGTTAAGCCTAGACCTGGATTTAAACCTGGTTTGCCAAGTTCCAAAGTGGGCAGGTATATCCGCTAGGCCATAATATATCTCTTCTACCACACTGTAGCCAGTTGCATTGCACTTATGCCATTACTTTTATTTGTTCACAATTTACAGCTGAACAACGTTACTTTGGGGATAAAATGAAACTCCCCTATCACACATTCATAACCCAATTTAAATATATATTGAAAAACGTGTTGTCTCTACCTTTATTCTGGCTCACAATAGCAGGGAGACATTACTGTTCACAATCCCTCTCATCCAGGGCCAACCAATGGGCTGGTCACAGTGAATATATCTAGTCTTGCATATTGTTTAACATACACTGCTAAACAATGTGAACAGACCCACTGAGTAAATGTGTAACAATCACTGTTGTAGTAAGTACATGAACCCATTAGGTTTGCTTAAAAGACCCCTCACACACCAACCTAGTTGGTGTCATGCTTCATCTTTGGGGTCCCAACCGGGTGGCTGAATGCCCCAGGGTGGCTGAATGCGCCCCGGTTGTGCTACAACCACTGATTAATGTAGAATTTATTAATAGTGGCCCAGGCAAGGATTCTCAGAGATATTTTTAATTCACTACACGCTACACAAATCACACCACACCAGCTCCGCTGTAATCAGGTTTGTAGCACCGGGGGACATTCGGCCACCCGGTTGGGACCCCAATGATGAAGCATGACACCAACTAGGTTGGTGTGTGAGGGGTCTTTTAACCCCTTCCACATGGGACTAGTTCCAACGCGGTGGGAAAGGAGGGCCGCGCGAGCCGGCGCGGTGCTCGTGACGAGCTCTGTTCGTTATTCTGCACAGTGGAGCTGTGCTCATGACGAACTGAGCTTGTCAGGACTCCGCCCACTCCCGTAGAACGCCCACACAGGAGGGGAATTAGCCCCACATGGGTGTTCCCCAGCTGTTATGACGAGCTCAGCTGGTCATGAGCACAGTTCCAAAGGGGTTAAGCAAACCTAATGGGTTCATGTACTTACTACAACGTTGATTGTTACACATTTACTAAGTGGGTCCGTCCACATTGTTTAGCCTAGTATTGTATTGGGGACAAGGACGCACCCCTTCTTTTCCTGGCTCTCTCCTTGTGTTCTATTGTTTAACATACACCCTCATTTTAGATTGCTGAGCACTCATAGGGTAGTGCTAGTGCAGGGATGATTTAGAAAACAATGGATAGGAAGAGACTTTAAAGGCTTAATGAAAGCTATTTCAAGTGAGATTCAGCAACAAAAAAAAAGCTGTAGCTCGGAGCCCAAACAATACTTTATCTGAATAAGGGCTAATATCAATACACACTTGCTGAAATGAGTGTACCTATTTTTAAGAGATTTTCTCATCAATAAGCCACTGATTTTACAAGTAGAAGTCACTGGATGGTTTTTCCATCAAATGATTCTAAGAGTGAAAGCGCAATGCAGAATCTACAGGGCCTAAACATGAGTGCATTTTAATTCTGAAGGGGCCTGTAATGGGATTTACTGTCTGGTACGTCAAAATCTGGAAATTTACAGAGGTTCCATAATGTTATACCTGAACACATCATCTGCAAAAAAAGTGACTGAAATGTCTATAAGAAACATCAGTTGAGAATAGGAATTATAATGGGAATGAAGTGCAGCATTCCTGACTCCACAATATTTCCTCATTTCTAAGGGTCAGTCAGGGTCCAACTCATAATGGAACAGATTTTTCTCCTTTAGAGTTACCAATACCCCAGATATCAGTTAATCCTACATGTGGGAGGGTACTTGGAGGATTATCAGGACAAATTTCCTGTCTGCAAAGTCACCAACTTTGTGAAGGCATTTTTTAAACTTTGACAACTTCATGAAGTTAAAAAAGTTTAATCAAAATAGCAAATGAAATCTATACCAAAAGTGGTATTTTATGAATAGAATACCCCGCATATACCACATAACTGCAGTTTGCAGAAGAATCACCAGAGAAATATCCTGCAAACATTTTAAGGGATTTCACCTCCAGAAAATGATTGTGAGGGGGAACAATAGAGCAAGTTTGTTATCTTTCCAAAAAGGTTGCAGATTACATTTTAATTTCCAGCATTTCCTATTAGATTATTATTGTTTTATAGGATTACATAGTTGTTCCAACAAATTATTTTTTACAGGGAGGAACTCTGTTGCGTAGTGTGTCTGTTTTCTCAGTATGTTTGTCATTGAACGTTTTTTCGATTGGGATGTATGGTATGAATGGTCTTTGTAGAGTCTGAGCACTGGAGAGTAATTCAGATAACAAATAATAAAACAGTCCCTCTTCGAAGTCGACCCTTCCTGAGGTTTTTTATGGTCTGGCTTGACAACCAGCGGTCACCAGACAATTATGTATGAACAAGAGCAGGGGGGGTATTGCCCCTCACACATGTTGGGAGCCAGAAGTACATGTTTTGATAGGCCAGAAGTTGTGTGCTCCCACTAAACCTTCTTGCTCTCCACACAGCTGTGATTATTGGGTTTATTTATCCAGCTACCTGAGGTTGATCTTTCAAGGCTGCACACATACTATTCAATTGTCTTAAATAACTGGATAACTAATGGAACTATGCAATCAAGTTCGATTTGAATAGCTATGACTTGCTACAATAATCTCAGTTAATACTTTGGAGTGAGGCACGACTGACCCCTGGGCTCTGCTTCGAGCAATATTGGTGAGTCTGTCTATCGACCACTTCCAGGTCATGGCATTTTCTGAAGAAAGAACATGGTGGCAAGCAGAAGCATTCGCCTGCCAAACCCAAAGTTATGCTTCATCTTCAAAGGACCTCATAACAAATCACAGGAATGAAGAGAACAGTGAGGAAGGAAAGGGGAAAAGAGGATTAACACATGAATGATTGGGGTCCTTACAACACTTCCTGAGAGTTTCAATTTGAGGACCCTCTTCCACAGAGATAATTGCTTAGGAATTTGGATGTGGAAATGATGGGATATTCAGTTACTACCAACGTGAACATCTCAAACCACAAATATATTTACCTATAGGACTTACCAATTCTGCCAAAACAGGCAAGAAGACAATTATGGTGGCTGTGTTACTTGCAAACTCTGTAAATGAGGCAATCAATATTGTGACCAGCAGTACAGCTGCAGGAGGGGGTAGGTCATCCAAGGGCTGGAGACGACTGCCAATCCAAGTAGATAAACCAGATTCCTGAAAAGGAAATTGAATTAGCAGTTTTCTAAATATGTATTTTTACTTTCTGCATGTCAAATACAATGTATATCTTGCATGGAAAATGAAGACCTTAGGCTAAACTTTAACGTCTTCTTTCCTCAATCACAACCGGGAATATTATCAAATAACATTCGGAGAACCAACATTGAGCCGTCAGTAAAAGTTATATGTGGAGGTCTGTTGAAACCGGAGTATATGGAATAAAATATATATGCAAAATCTTCCTTTCCATATCATCATCATTACTTTCATCAGCCTCACATGTCCCCATGTTTGAAACAGCTTAAAATATTTTGTTTTGAAGTTCATGTCATTTCCCGAATCAATTGGGCTATTGTAAAGACTCACGTAATTAAGGACCAGATGTACAAAGGGTTTTTGAGGTCGCAAACAGCCCAATTTGCAGAATCAGACGGTTTGCGATAGCAAAAGAAAGCTTATTTATGTGTACAACAGCAACATTTGTTACAGAATCACAATTTTCATTAGTGATACGGTGTTTGGAAGGGGAGTGTTTAGGGCATCCCTTCCAAATACAGATCCCCAGTATTATGTATTAATGTTCTGTGATCTAATTCCATTTGAGAAGTGGAGGTAACTGATTCACAAATAGGAAGGAGTCTCCTGTAGATTCTTTTGAGAATTGTATACAAAATATTCCACGGACCACAGCCTACTCTTAAAAATGAAACATCAATATAACGCATTCAGTTCTCCTCTATAGAAAATGGGCTGCATTGAAAAAAGCATTGCTTTATTTAAAGCAGCTACAGATATGATGGTTTGCTGATCGCAGCAGACGACCATCGCAGGGATGGCTATCATTCCTAGTGGGTCGCAAACCGCGACCTACTGCATTAATATTCATGAGGTAGGTTGTTTTGTGGCCCACTAGCAATTGCTCATTTAGAATTCAAATGTTCATATATTAAGAATAGAGGTCTCGTAATTGTGATATGGAGATATTTACAATTTTGAAATTGCTATTCCTAATGTTAGTTCCTCTGTCACTAGTAGAATTTCACAGGTTATGAAGAGTACCACTCTTAAATGAAGTCCTGAAAATTTTATTTTAAAACTCAAAGTGAAATATGCATCCCTGCGTAGAAGGGTGATAATTTATATTTAACAGTGCCAATAAATGTTAGCAATCTTAGAGGTACACAATCACTAGTCAGTGTGAAGAAGAAATCACCACTGCTTCATTTTTTCACCCAATAGTATCCTTAAAAGAGCTCTGCCCATTAGATTAACCAATCACACCACCACAGACTGTGATTTAAACCCACTTTCAGAGTGCTGAAGAAATATAATAGGACACTATTTTCAGCAAGGGGAAATTACTATATCTGAGAAAATAAACCTATGTGGTCATTTATCATATTGATCATCAGCCCATTCATCAAAAACGTGCCATTTACACAGCTGACCATGACCAGGACTTTTGTCTTGCATGCGTTCACTGTTAAAGCCCATACCCGACAAAAGGAATAAAACCAGTTCAGGAATTTTCTACTTGGCACTGGGTTGTCTAATCCAAAAAGACTGCTAAATTTAATTTGCTCAATTGAGGATATGTGGCCCAATACATTGAAGATATTGAGAAACATTACTCATAAGTATGGGAAAATGCATTCTTTGGCTGTGTGCTGTGGAGGGGTTGGTAAACAGTCTACAGCTGGGGGGTGAACTTTTGGCATGTGGCAAAGGATTGGTTTTTGGGCCCTGGGGACCACAAGCAACTGGGGACAAATAAATTAAACAGGAGAGGGGGTCTTGATCTGTTTTCCTGCCCTCATCAGTGCGAGCAGGGAAGCAGATCTCAAGTTTGCTCCCACCTGGTGGAAGCACTTTTATGGTTTAAATCTGATTGATTTTCAGACAGAGAAAAGAAGAAGAACCCAACTCCTTAGGGACATTGCAATACAGACACCAAGTGTCGCTAAAGATAGCATTACCCAGTAATATGCATGGAGCGGGTCTGCGGAAGAGAACATTCAGCATGAGATGAAGAAACAGATCAACATATAGAACCCTGTACCCCCACCTCCCCCTCTCCCTCCCCCCTCGTCCACCAAACAGAAAAAAGGAAAAAGGGGGAAAAAACATCAAAAGCACGGAGTGCTATCGTGACTTTTTGGGTTTGCGCTCCTGTGGGATTTGTATGTCAGCAAAGCGGAGAAGCCTGAGGTATCGTGGACATGTCAGTACCCGGAATTCAGTGACTAGTAGCATCAGGAAGGGACGCCACAGCTCCGGGAACTCTGCCCCCTGTCTGCTATTGCGAGTGTGAGCTTCTCCATTCCTAGTATCATCCACAGCCAGCCTGTGTGTGGTGGAGGCTGGGGAGAGCGCTATTGTGCCACTATATTCTGGAGGGCTGCCCCCTGGGTGATGGCAATTAGTCGACCCCTTTGGGATTTCAAGGGATACGTGATCGGGTTAGAGAGCCCCAGAAGGACGTACGCCAGGAAGCGCGGGAGCTGTGTGTCGAGATGTGAATCTATGTTATCAAGGATTGGGGTCCAATACGGACACAGCTCCACAAAAGATGCTCCAGGGTGCCCACCTCCCCACAACCTCTCCAGCACAGGGCACTTAGATGTGGGTCAAACTTGTGAAGGCGCTCTGGTGCACAGTACCAATATGTGGCTACTTTGGTGAGTGTCTCCGTAAGGCCTGTGCGATATGCTGAGTGTCGAGCCCTATAATAGATGCCTTCCCATTCTTTGCGGGATTGTGGTGGAAGCATTTTTAAAGCTCCGGCCCACTGTGAAGTTGCTCCCATTTGACAGGGGTTTTAAAAATACCGGCGCAGGCAGCGAAATTACTGTGTCCCATAGTTGGGTTCTACCCGGGACACAGTATGTGAGCCGGCCCAAGCAGATGGGGTCCATATGGCCAGAAACGCCTCAGGGAGGTGGGCCATTTGGCACCCAACCCTCTTTATTTTATAGTAGCTGACCCAGGGCATGGGGTCCCCGGGGCCAAAAGTAACCTGGGGAGGGGCCTACATGCGCCCCTCCCCTTACAAAATACGTCAGGCCCAGGGAATGGGGTACCGGGGGTCAAAAATAGTCTGGGGGGGGAGCCACGTCCACTTCCCCAAATAAAAAAAGCATTGTTCACCCGGGCTATAGATCACCCCTGGGTGTTTTAAAAAACAGAAGCGTGGGAGCCTGTCATTCTTTTTAAAAAAAAATGTTTTGCTGATCCTCCATGAATTGACAGCAAACTATTTTCAAACACAAAATATTTTTGGCCACAGGCAGGGTCCTTCTGGGACCCCACCACCAGGCCAAGAGGGCAGGGGGGTCCCTACCCTGCCCCTTTATTTTTTTTTAACATTTTGTTCTAGGATCGGGACAGAGTCCCGAATCCTAAGACAGCTGCCGCCACTTCCTGGTTGAGGTGGTGGCAGGCAATCAGATCTCAGGTTGAGATCTGTCACCCATCGCGCATAACCACTGTAGGATATTTCATTTTTTTTAATCATTAATTTCTCCAAAACTGCTGAATAGATTTACACCGAACACAAAAATAAATATTTCTGGACTAAGATCTAGCTTTCTGTGCCAAATTTGGTGTTAATGTGTTCAGTGGTTTAGGCTGCCGCAT
The DNA here is from genome assembly GCF_964263255.1 of Lissotriton vulgaris. Classification (NCBI taxonomy): domain Eukaryota; kingdom Metazoa; phylum Chordata; class Amphibia; order Caudata; family Salamandridae; genus Lissotriton; species Lissotriton vulgaris. The sequence goes on along the minus strand of NC_141695.1, from coordinate 1,606,590,093 downwards.
TGTCTAAAGGTCCCATGGGAAAAATGGATGGGGATAATGTGTTTTGTCTGTCCTTGAAACTGATTTTTGTTGGATCAAAGAGGACTTCAAGAGACATCGACCCCTGTGGCCAAAGTCACCCCATTAAGCCTGTGAACCGCGGAGTCCCCCATTGACCGCGCAGCATCTTCAAAACATTACAGCATCCTGAATCCCTTGTATCAGGACCACTCAGTTTAAGTCAATGGCGGTTCACCCGTTGAGACTGGAACTCAACTTGAGACTGCTATGGTGACAAAGTAACTGTCCTACTACTCCTTATTGGCCCCCTCCGACCCTGAAACTTTCCCTGTGCAAATTAGTCACCAAGTATCACTTTTTTTTCAAAGTTTCTTGGAGATTCGTCAAATCGGGATCAAGTTAGCAACACAAAAAATGAATTTCCTTTGGAAAAACAACTCTAACGATAATTAACCTGTGGTGACTGCCACTGGGTAATAATGTTAATCTTTATATGGGATAGGGGCCACCCCATTCGGTGGGGTCCCACCCAGGTCCTCAACCCCATAAACAATAAGGTTATTTTTAAAAAAAATGATATATACTTACTTTACATATACTAACCATGCATGGTAAAGTCATTGTTTGCAAGGGGATCTACATGATAAAGTCTGCGTGGAAAAGGTATGTGTGGAAATTAGATACATTGTAAAGTTATATATTCTGTTAATCCAGTGGCCAGCAATGAGTTGAAATGTTTTCTTGGTGGTTGCCTTCAATAGCGTTGGAGATCAACATCCAGTATCGACCAGGGATGTTTATTCTAGTAAACATACCTTATAATATTCATTGTCACAGTCTATTCTCAAGGATATTCATCCTGACTCAAAACCACACCGATATTGATAATATACAATTTCCCATGTAATATCTGACTGAATTCGGGTTAGTTGAAATATCTCAAATTTTGGCACCAAATATTTGGATTTAGCTACAATTTTCTGGTTTGGCATAGGCATTCCCTACATGCGCGATCAGTCATAGTTTCTCCAAACCACCAAGTACAATGTTGCCTACCATTAACTTAATGAAGCTGGACCGCAAATATCCAGGCCTGGATGAAATGTTAATAATGCCTGTATAATTAGAGTAGTGTCAAGAATATGGTGGTCCTATTGTTACATACAATTCCTGAAATGACTCCAGTGCGCACAGTTATGTACAATTCGCAGTAGAAATTTACAGCAAACACACAGAAACAATAGAACCCAGGGAGCTGTGGTTTACAGTGCTCTTGTTTGAATCCATCTTCACGTCAAAAAAAGAATGCTTGGATGCATTTTGCACTAAAATATAGTGTGAAGTGACCGATTTGCATGTCAGGTAACTGTTCTGTAGTTACACATAATAACATGAACACAAATTATGTGAATTTCACAAACCCCTAGAAATTGTATGAGCCTACAAGCTAAATGGTACATTGCGTTTTGTATCCCACAACAAAAATAAGATAGAAGTGCAACTATTTTTTCAAAGCAGCATGTAAATTCAATTTCTAAGGGATAGTCTTGTATATCAAATTCTACTCCTCTACCTGGAAGGGGTGAGGGTCGTAAGAAAAATTCACTCCATATTGATGCAACAGATGGGCTTTGACAGTTCATCTTTGGTATCTTTAGAACTTTCATTTTTGTACCAAGTATATGTTTTGATGGGTTTACAGCCAGCTATTATGAAGCAGAAGCAGGCTGTCAACAACAGGCAGCAGTTTGCATTGCTACCGGTGTGCAATCCATCTTTCAAAGCAACACTTGTCAAAAACTGATAAGACTCCTATAACACCGCTTGTCAAACGATCTGTTCAGGTTAGTGATCTGGACAGTGACTGCTTCCCAGCTGGACAATCAACCAGTCTTTGTACTGGCAGACAATTACGAAGAAGGCACCTGCCAATAACTTTAAAACCCCTCAGGTACTTCACTAATCCCACGCTTAATGGTATTTACTGGCTGCCAGTCTAGTTCAGAAGAGAAGCAATTGCTGTGGCAGTTTTTATTTACTGAACTAGTTGGACACTTAAACTTATCTTGACACTACGCCTAATGGATTTAGGGCACAGTTGTTGATCACTTAAAGTTTCTAGTCTCTTGATGTACCTTTTTTGTGCTAAAGACTACTTCCTGTCATTTATTTAACAAAAACTCACCATAGGTACTTTTTAGTTTCCATTCATATATGTTCAAACATTACAAGTGACATTTTTAAAACATTTTTGGAATAGAAAATGCATAAGGGTCGCTCATAATGAACTTTTTTTTTTTTCGAAAAACAAAAAATCTAGACTGTTAAATAACAAAAAATAAGCTTATTGCATACTACGGTTCATCGGAATGATTTTAGTTAACATTTGAAAGTGTATGCTTACATAAAATTCATACTCCCAGTCCTGGTTTTTCCTAAATTTACACGAATAGAATTTTACAAGTATCCATTTTGTCCACTGTTTTCTTTAGATGCAACACATTAGGTTCACGTAAAACCTACATTGTGACAAATCATTACTATGAACTCTCTATTACTGTGCATACAAGAGCCTAGAAATATTCAGTAATGGACTCTCCTCGCATTTGTATTGCAAATTTAACAATTGCGTTAAGGATCTGTAAATTACGCAAAACATGTAAAAAAAATAATCAGGTAAGAGCAGCCTCAACCATGTATATTCACATGTGACGTACAGTATCACACATCTCAAATGCGAAAACTGTATTTTTTTAAATTGGCATATCAGTGCTTAGCTTCCAAAATAATTAAATAAATAAGTGCAGAAGCCCAAAGTTATTCTTTGGAGCGTGCTGCCAGTGCTGCCGAATATCAAGACTTCCTAGTTTTGATTTCACCTCACATACATGTTTCTTCCAACTCTCTACACTTCCTGTCTCTCTATCTCACTCTTGCAAGTTCTATTTCATCCCTCCTTTCGACCTTTGTCACAGTTTTTCTATTTTTCTCAACCTCCTTATGAGGAAATGTGATTTATTATATGGTGTGGTTGTGCCACCTCACCATGTAATAAACTCACAACCTGTCTTGGGTCCAATTGGGCTCGCTTGTAAAACCTTTAAATCAGCCCTGGGTAGCTGTGGCTTTGAGCAAGCAGACAGGATCAAACAAAGGAACGCGTGTAAAGCCTTTAAATGTAAATGTCCAGTATTAGTAAAGCACAGGCAATTACCCAAAGGTGTCAAGGTGCTGGAGCCGTCGGGAAGATTAAGCGAGCTATTGCCCAAAGTCACATGGTGCTGGGTAATCTGCCACTGGTGCCGGGGATCAAACAGTGAGCCCCGGGGTTCCAGAGTCAATCACCCTGGCCGCTGCGCCACACCTCTTCCCTCACTTTACTTTAAAAGTTCTAAACAAGAAAATTAGAGTCACACAACATGAAAGAAATCCAACACCAATTTATACAAATAGAACACATTTGTTTGTATATTTACAGACCAAAACAAACAGAATTCACCAAAGGGTTTATCAAATCGTAAACCAATACAAAATTCCAAAAAGCATAGGTAACCACAAACTTTTGAAGAGATGTGTTCAGCAACTCCGATCCGCAGTGGGTGTAAACTCTGAAAAACTCCAACAAGGGGAAGGTCGGAGGGGGCCAATAAGGAGTAGTAGGACAGTTACTTTGTCACCATAGCAGTCTCAAGTTGAGTTCCAGTCTCAACGGGTGAACCGCCATTGACTTAAACTGAGTGGTCCTGATACAAGGGATTCAGGATGCTGTAATGTTTTGAAGATGCTGCGCGGTCAATGGGGGACTCCGCGGTTCACAGGCTTAATGGGTGACTTTGGCCACAGGGGTCGATGTCTCTTGAAGTCCTCTTTGATCCAACAAAAGTCAGTTGCCACTGGTCTACTGGTCTACGAGCACAACAAAGCCAGCCACTTCCTTTGGTGAAGGCCAGTCTCATTCTTGGGCAATCAAACCGCTCTCTGAAAACTCTCCAGGTCCAGCAGACTTGGGAGCAACTTTTGAGTGTTGGGACTCAGTCTCCCAGGCTACACATCAGTGGCAATCAAGCTACTCTGGCTACTGACTTGCCAAAAGGGGATCCTTCAGCTTTTGTGGCCCTGGTGCTTTAACAGGAAACCAGTCAATTGACTCTTGTAGTTTGCCTCCTCTATCTGGGTTTTGGGATTGAGTTTTTCACAAGCAATGCACAGTCCTCTCTTTGCTAGCCCAAGGATCATCAGGTGCAGTCAAGTGACAAATGCAGCCTCTCTTGCCAGGTCCAGGTAAAAGTAGGGCAGTCCTTCGGTCCTTTCTCCACTCCATATGTAATATGAGGTCTTTGTGCCGGGGTGCCATTTTATTCCCAGAATGTGTCCTCGAGGATGTGGTGGTTACTAACCTATGGGCTACCTGGTCCTTTCCTGCCTGATGAAGACTTCCTGCCAAAGTGTAGCATCTAGCTCTCCCAATGTGCACTATTCTGCCCAGTGTGATGATGGCAAAACCCCTCTGTCCGTATCTGAAGCTTGGTAGCCTACCCTAGAGGAATCGTTACCTGTGGGTCACCAGCCCATTAAAAAGCAGGTTGGCAACTGGTCTCCTCTCTCCGTCCTAACCTCAACCCGTCGACCTGAATAATAGAGCAACCCCTCTCTGTTCCTTAGGCAAACAAATCTACCATAACAAAAGCCCCTCGTGTGTGTCCACCATTTGCCCATCAAAGGTGACTTCCCCTTTGAAGCTTGCCTTTTGGACCCTTCTATTGTTCCTGCTCCTGGAAGTTTTTGTTCCCGCTTCCGGTAGTTGACCACACTTCTCCACAGGATGGCAGAAGACTACCCTCTAGAAAACATCTGCAAATGGCTACTGGAAAACTTGGGCAACAGAGTGACAACTTTTTAAAGGTGCTTTTACTTACAAGTTACACTAAATCAGATTTAATGTGACTATTAATTTGATACTGTACAGTACCAACTTTAGAAATCCCATTCAGGAGTTAGCACAACTGACTTGCCAGGTTGTAGCCGTGTACTTGCCAATCAAATCTACCATAACAAAAGCCCCTCGTGTGTGTCCACCATTTGCCCATCAAAGGTGACCTCCCCTTTGAAGCTTGCCTTTTGGACCCTTCTATTGTTCCCGCTCCTGCAAGTTTTTGTTCCCGCTTCCGGTAGTTGACCACACTTCTCCACAGGATGGCAGAAGACTACCCTGTAGAAAACATCTGCAATTGGCTACTGGAAAACTTGGGCAACAGAGTGACAACTTTTTAAAAGGTGCTTTTACTTACAAGTTACACTAAATCAGATTTAATGTGACTATTAATTTGATACTGTACAGTACCAACTTTAGAAATCCCATTCAAGAGTTAGCACAACTGACTTGCCAGGTTGTAGCTGTGTAGTCGCCAATCAAGTTATTAGCTTTTCCACAGTAAAACGAAAACTGGGGGTCTTTACGTTTAGGCCATAAAAATATGTGTTCTACTTTTTAATATGCAGCACTCTGCCTTGGGACTAGATAGGCCTGTTCTAGGTGTGACTTTTGTACATTAAAAAGAGAGGTTTTGTCTTTACCATTAGTTGATCTGGCAAAGCTGGGTTGCCAGTATAAAACTGCTTTGTCAGTCTGCAGTGACAAGCTGGGTAGCACATTTTCCTTTGGCACATCCAGAGTGGCACATTAAGTGTTGCAGCTCTGGTGGGGCACTTTATTTAAAGACCCTGGTTACCCCAGTACCATATACCAGGGACTTGTAAGTAAGTAAATGCTGGAAGTGGGGGGTGCTTATCGCTTACCGCCGCCACTACATCTTAATCAACAGACTACACCACATCAGAATCCAAGGAGACGCCTTCAAATGGAGCGCCTCATAACTCAGCAGAAGATCCCAGAGAATCAGTCTCCCACCATTCACCTTGGAACCCAAGAAAATCATCTACAGCTTCCCCCAAGGATTGCCTCTCAGCCCCACCCTCTTCAACATGAACATAAACCCTAGGCCAACATCGTCAGATTCCTACGCAGACAACACCCAGCTAATCCTCTCGCTGTCAGAAAACCCCTCCACCACCAGAGCCAACTTCCACAGATGTATGATGAGCATCGCCGACTGCATGAGGGTGATCTTTTTCAAGCTCAACCCTGACAAGGCGAAAGTCCTCATCTTTGGGAACTACACCTCTCCATGAATGATGCATGGTGGCTTACTGAACTTGGCTCATCCCTCTCCCAGACAGACCACACCTGCAACCTCAGCATCATCTTGGACATCAAGCTATCTATTACACATGCTTCACATAACCCTCAGGTGGCTCCCAGTCAACCCCAGAAGGACCGTCATGCAGACCCTCATCATCAGCAGGCTGGACTATCGGACACAGCAGTTAGACTCATCCTAGAGCTCCCCAGATGAACCCACAACACATCCCACCTCAAAAAGCTACACTGGCTCCCGATCCTGAAGAGATGCCAGTTAAAGATGTTGACCCATGCATCCAAAATCCTGCACAACGAAGGGGCAGTATATTATTATTATTATTAGTCGGATTTATAGTGCGCATGGCTGCCCCAGCGGCCCACCGCCACCAAAGACCCAAGACATAACCAAGGAGAAAAAAAACACAGTTAAACCGGAAGAGACGGGAAAAGCCAGGTCTTTATGGCTTTTCGAAAGGCCAGGTGATTCTGGATTGCTCTAATGGGAGCAGGGAGCCCATTCCAGAGTTTCGCCGCTAAACAGCGGAATGAAAGGCCACCCGCTCTGGCTTTCAGGACTCGCGGTATGCAGACCAATGCTTGGTCCGCCGATCTCAGAGGACGCCGCGGCACATAAACCTCCAAGACTTTGGACAACCCCGAAGGTACCTGAAGAATCAAGATCTTGTGCGACACGCAGAGAGCCTTAAACCGAATACGTTTTACGACAGGCAGCCAATGCAGTTTAGGGAGCATGTGAGCAACTGAGCAGGACTTCGGAAGTGCCACCAGAATTCGGGCTGATGCATTCTGTAACCTCTGCAGGCGCTTAATAATGGCTTTATTAGCGCCCAAGTAGAGGTAGTTCCCATAGTCCAGTCTCGATAAAATTGATGCCTGGACAATGGTTTGTCGCACTTTGGGGGGAAAGAAACCCAGCAACGGTTTCAGGCCTCACAAAAGCCCGAAGCACAACCGTGCCACAGCTTTCGATCGAGTTTCAAAGGTCAGGCCATTATCGAACCACACACCCAGGTTCTTTATAGCCTCCTTGGGCAGGGGGTCGGGTTTAAGATGGTCCGGCCAACACTGCTCGGACCACAGCTCCTGATCCTTGCCAAACAATAAGATCTCGGACTTACTGGATTTCAACTGAAGGCAGTTTACCGCCATCCAATCCGTGACCGCTAAAAGGTAATCTTTAAACTTGTCCAAGTTGGACCGCATTTCTTAGAGAAGGCGATCACCAGTTGGGTGTCGCCAGCATACGACACCAATGACACCACCTACTTTTTACTAACGCAGCCAGGGGGTGAACATAGATGCTGAACAATAAAGGACTCAACACTGAGCCCTGTGGCACCCCCTGATGCAAAGCAAACTCCTGTGAATGGAAAGGTGGCTCAGAGACTTGAAAAGACCTCCCCTCCAAAAAGGACAAAAGAAAGTGCAAGGCCTCATCCCTGATACCAATTTCCTGGAGACGTTTTAAAAGTACCGCGTGGGAGATGGCATCAAAGGCGGCACTTAAGTCCAGGTCAACATGCTAACTTAGCAAACTGGGACAGGCCCTACACTGCAGGCCGGAGTTCCCTTCTTCGTTGGCTTTTGCATTACTAGCCGTGGCACACACAGTGCACATCAATAGGGACTTTACTAGTAAGGCAAACATACCAACCATGGCCAAACCAAATACCATTACATTTTACATAGGGAACACTTGTACTTTGACACTGATCAGCAGTGGCTAAGTGCCCAAAGCATCTAAATTGGCAACTCTATGTCAGGAAAACGGTCTAGGGGGAAAGCAAAAAGTTTAGGGAACTTTAACCAAAATGGCCAGGTTCTACAGTAAAGTAATGCCAATTGGGTATAAGCCAATCCAACATTACATTTTTCAGGGTCAAAGCACTGGCACTGAAGTCTGGTTAGCAGGTCTGAGTGCACTTTCAGAGTCAAAAAACCAGTAGCATCAGTCCAAATCTTTGGGGATGATCATGCCAAAAGAGGCATTTCTTTACACACCTCATTTATCCCATAGATGCCTTTCTCTAGCTTGATCTAGGTCAAAGTCTGGTAAGAAAAAATAATCCTATGTGATGAAGAGATGAATAAAGGTTAGAGTGGACAGCTATTAGGGAAATGATGCACTCACAAACCCATGTGGGTGTCATACTTCATCTTCGGGCTTTTTGCTCCTCATAACCCATAAACCCAATATAGGTTTTTCACAACACATACTAGATAATCATGCTTCATAAGTCTGCGCCAACCATCCACTCTTTGTTTTTAATCCTACCAAAAGGACCCCTGAATACATTTATAGCTGGATACCCTTTAGGTAGTTTAGATAACCTGCACAATCTTTCGTTTTCTCCACATACCTGCACGCATCATCACGGCTGATATATATATAAAAAGATCTCCGCCAATGAGCCCTCTCATGGGGGCCATGGGGCATTGAACCGCCATCCCCATAAGGAGCAAAAAGCCTGATGTTGAAGCCTGACACTCACATGAGTGTGTGAGATCAGCTCTTTCTATTAAGGAAGATCCCCCTCATCAAATAGGATAAGTTACCCAATACTGCTTATATATTCCCTTACTAAGGAGCTTTGGTACTTGACCTTTACCTCCCTCTGTGTACCTCTCTCTATGTGATTTATGAGAACAAATAAGCCTTCATGTTATCCCTGTCATCCTTAGGGGGATCTTCCCTCAAACATTTTGGCTGCTCACCTCCTCTCTTTGCTGTATCTTTTTGATGGCCTTAGGTCTATGAGCACCTAACCACTGTTGACCAGTGTTAAAGTGCCTGTGCTTCTTCGTTAAACATGAAAACATTAAAGTATACACAATCAACATATTTAGTTTGCAGGTAAGTGCATTGTAAAGTGGTATACCATATACCCAGTGCCTGTAATCTAAATAGTATTAGTAGGCCTGCAGCACTGGTTGTGCCATCCACACAAGTAGCCTTTCAAACCTGTCACAGGCCTGCCATTGCAAGGCCTGTATGTGCAGTTTACTGCCACTTCAACTTGGCATTTAAAACCACTTGCCAAGCCTTAAAATCCCCTTTTCTTAAATATAAATCATGTCTAAGGTAGGTCCTAGGTAGCCCTAAGGGCCCGGGTGCTCTGTAACTAAAAAGGCAGGCGATACACTTTTAAGTTTTACACCTCCAGATAGTGACAAACCGCTACATTTGTGTTTCACTACTGTGGGGCCTACTCCTATCTCAGGCTAGCATTGGGAATTCTTTAATAAATGTTAAGCTCTAATTCACGATTAGAAAGGAGTAGCTGCATCATGGTTTATATTTTTGGAATAGTAAGGACAAATCCTCTTTAATGGTAAATTTGGATTTAACATTACCATTTTAGAAATGCCACTTTTAGAAATTGGTACAAAAGGGGATGATGGACGGAGCGTTTGAGCAAATCAAACACTCACCCCCAGTCAACTGATCTGGGTTTAATCCATCACCATTCTTTAGCTCACTCTGCCACCCCAGTTCAGATATGGCCATATGAAAATCAGTCTGACCCTGTACCTCATGGGAACAGTCCAGCCCGAACTGCCAAGCCATGCATTCCCTGGACCGGAAACAAGCATCCTGGGACCGGTTTCGGGTTCATAATTCTCATCAGCCAGGCTATCTTGAATGCAGTGGCCAAGTGAGCAAGGGACTCACGTCTCAGCATACCCTGCCAACTTAGGGCGAACAAAGCGATACAAAAGGGGATGATGGACGGAGCGTTTGAGCAAATCAAACACTCACCCCAGTCAACTGATCTGGGTTTAACCCATCACCATTCTTTAGCTCACTCAGCCACCCCAGTTCAGACATGGCCATATGCAAATCAGTCTGACCTTGTGCCTCATGGGAACAGTCCAGCCCGAACTGCCAAGCTATTTCTCCACTGGACCGGAAACAAGCATCCTGGAACCGGCTTCTGGCTAATCAGCCATCATTAGCCAGGCTAGCTTGAATCCAGTGGCAAAGTGATCATGGGACACACGTCTAGGCATACCCTGCCAACTTTGGGCGAACAAAGCAAATCCAAAGGGGATGATGGATGGATTGTTGAACATTGCAAGCACTCACCCCCAGTTAACTTAGCTGGGTTTAATCCATCATCATTCTTTAGCTCACTCCACCATCCCAGTTCAGACATGGCCATATGCAAATCAGTCTGACTCTGTGCCTCATGGGAACAGTCCAGCCCGAACTGCCAAGCCTTGTCTTCCCTGGACCGGAAACAAGCATCCTGGGACCGGTTTCAGATTCATAATCCTCATCAGCCAGGCTATCTTGAATCCAGTGGCCAAGTGAGCAAGGGACTTACATCCGAGCATACCCTGCCAACTTAGGGCGAACAAAGCGATAGAAAAGGGGATGGCGGACGGAGCGTTTGAGCAAATCCAACACTCACCCCCAGTCAACTGATCTGGGTTTAACCCATCACCAATCTTTAGCTCACTCAGCCACCCCAGTTCAGACATGGCCATATACAAATCAGTCTGGCCCTGTGCCTCATGGGAACAGTCCAGCCCGAACTGCCAAGCCATGTCTTCCCTAGACCGGAAACAAGCATCCTAGGACCGGTAACGAGAAAGTATCAGTATCTACATAGGCCAGTGGCACACAAGACATTATAGACAAGAATGCTCATTGACAAGTAAAACGATATTTACAAAGGATCTAGAAGAGATCATTTTACAGTGCAGTTCTCAATGAAGAAATGAAGTGAGGTGTCCTGCAAGCATGTCTGGGCGAAATATTTAGAGGCATACGGTCGGAAAGTCCAGCGTTCCACATTAGATGCATGAAGGTAAATAGTGAGGGCAGACAATGCAAATAAACAAATATATGCCATAGACACATTGTGACAAAAAGGCCAGGCTATCACCTCAAAGACAAAATCATTCTGGAAGCTAACCACCAAAACCCTCTTTAATAATATGGCAGCTTGGTATCCATGTTTCAAGACATCTCAGCAAGAGGCCTCCAGTGATGCAGTGGGAAAAACATTAACTAGATGCATCCTTTTGGTTTGGCATATACATATCAGGGTAAGGAGGTTACAATTACTGTGCTGGAAGAGATACACGCCTTGTTGCACAATGAAGAAGAATACATCTCAAATGACACTGCTGGTACCCCTGAAAAAAGTCACATCACAGTTGAATGAAAGAAAATAGAGGGAACTAAAGAACATCACAATAAGAAAGAGACAAGGAAGAGAGATGAAAAGCAGATTTTATAGCATTTGAGAAGGCCATAGCTTAGTGAGGATGAGTAGGAACAGTCTTACTCAGGGGAGTTACTGAACTGGCGATTGTACTGGAGATGAGGAACAGTTAAGGCTCAAAAAAGTGAGAGCAGTCGGAACCATTTTGCCCTTCAGTTTGCCTGAGAGCACCTTTGTAGTCCCATCAGAATTTGATGAGAGAGCTTGGTGGGCTCAATTTAGGAAGAGTAAATGAAAACGAGGAGACAGTCCTTCATGTGTAGTTGGGAAGAAATGCTGATTGCTTTCAACAGTAAAATTGATGTGATCAAAGACTTCCATTCAAGCTCCATTTGCTTATCATTAGGTGGAGTCTGAATTCACCCAACAGGAGGCACTGTGTCTAAGGATATATCAGAAATACAAGGGGGGGCGTGGCTTGGATGGCAGCGCAGGCGGTTGCCTAAGTTCGTGAGCTCCGTGACCCCGGGCTAAAAAACAGCGAGAAGAACGGCGAAACGGATTGAACTCCCGCACAAAGCGGCAGGAGGTGTGTAGGAACACACGGCGCAGCACAGGAGGCGGCTAGTGCAATCGGCACGTCGTGTCTGAAGCAGAATAAACCAGGAATCCTCCGAGACAGAGGAACGGAAGATGCAGCCCAAGATGGCGGGGTCATAAAACCCAGCAACATCGCAACAGCTACGGAGAAACTGGAGAATTTCACCAAGCTTGAGCCGGTGGCAACGCTGGAACGCGAGGTGGAGCACCGGTAGGAAGAACAACTCAGGTCAGACCGGGACGAAAAAGGAATAGAATAAAGGCGGAGAAGCAAGATACCAGGCAATAAGGGCGGCCATCCTGGGTGTCCACGCTGCAAAAACAATAACAGTGGGCTACGAGGAGGAAGCACAGGAGGCGCATCTAGGCTGAAGGCGTCCACAAGTGGGATGCTACACAAGCCGCCAGACACTGAGGAGAGAAGCGGCGCCAGAACGCGACAACTACCCTAGGCACGCACCAGACCCAGCGGAGGAGCCAACAGGGCCAGACGACCAGGCAGGGTGACGGACCTCCACTAGCGCCGCTCAAGAGAGCAACCTCAGCAAGTAAGCCGCTTGCGTTTTTAAAATCTGAAGCGCTCAGCATAAACAGCGTAAACAGCCGACTGAAAACAACGGCGGCCATCTTGGGAGGGGCAGAACCAAAGCGAAAACGGGATCCAAGGCAGAACGCATGATCGCATGACAGCAGAGTGCGAGGTACGATCCTAAGAGAAGCCAGGGAAAGCAGGCATGGGCCCCCTGCTCACAATACCAAGTGATTACCCAGCACAGAAGCCACAAGTCGCCTAGAAGACAGTAATATCAACGGCGGACATCTTGGGAGGGGCAAAGCCAAGTGAGAGTGGGCTTCGAACGCACGTGCTGAACGCATGAACGCATGAGAGCAAAGTGCTAGGAACGATCCCAAGAGGAGCCAGGCAGGGTGCCCAAGTCACCGAGCATTAATTAAACGAGTAAACACGGCGAAGAAGACAGTAAATCAACGGCAGCCATCTTGGAAGTGGGCGAACCACACAAACACAAAAGAGGCGACTATGGGACGGTGTGGCAGAAGCCAGCAATCAGTGGAAGCAGGCACCCCCAGAGCGGGACTACCACACAGGAAGGTACGAAGCTAGGGGGAGGTACGAGCGAGAGGAAATCAACGGCGGCCATCTGAAGGCAGAGTGAAGCAAAAAGGGCGACAGCAACAACGAACAACGAACCAGAACAAGGACAATTAAGTGGCCCAGCAGGTTCACATTTGGGGGCATAGCAAAGACAGAGAAAGCCACGAACTACGCCAAATCCAGCCCAACACAGGGTGCGCAACAAGCCGACCAGCACAAGAAGGGTAGGCCGCCCGCACATCAAGGAATAAAAGGGTTTGGCGGGATGACGACCAACGACATCAAAAAGATTAAAACAAATCAAGATTCACCAATCAAGCTGAAGACCTTACAGAACACGGAGACAGCGATGGATCTGCTCCTAAAGAAAATAACAGAAGCCAACGACTTGGCAAAAGCCACAAAGATCTCCATGGACAATGTCCAACTAGAACTCACAGCCATACGGGCCGACCAGAGTAAAATAGTGAGCAGAGTAGGCGAAACGGAGAAAAGAATCAGCGACATAGAAGACAAATCAGTAACCATGGAAAAAGATGTTCGCTACATATCCAAGATCTCAAGCGACCTGCAAAGAACGCTAGCAGAACAAGAGGACAAAAACAGGAAAGGGAACATCAGAATCCTAGGTATACCGGAAGAAGAAGAGGAAGAAGCAGGCTCATGCGCGGCGCTACTCGAAGTTTTGATACCCAAGCTGACTGGGCTAAACTTCGAAAGAACATTCGAAATTGACAAAGCATACAGAGTGCCTGCCACAAGACAGCTGCACATGAAAGGCCCGAGAACAATCATCTGCAAACCGCTGAGAGCTAACCACACGGAGGCCATCTTTGCCTATGCACGTAAGGGCCAACCCCTCAACTGGAAGGGCAAGAAGATTATCATTACCCAAGACTTCTCTAAAGGCACAGTAGAGACAAGGAAGGCGTTCCTGGCACTGAGGGAAGCAATGAAGAGGGCCAGGATAACTTGCAGCTTTGTGGGCCCAGCAAGAATGAAGATAACAGGCAGGAAAGGCACGCAAACGTTCGACGATCCAGCAGAGCTCCGCAGATACCTTCAGGAACCAGACCAAGAAGAGATGGAACAAAGAGGCCCGGGAACGGCAAAGAGAAGAGCATCCTCAGACGGCTCGGAGACAGGCGAAAATGGCACAGCAGGTCGTGGTTGAAGGACACTGTCAAGAGACGGGTTCGATCTGACATCTACCCAATTTGAACACTGCTACCTCAATTGGAAAGACACACCTACCTCATGATAAAAGAATATAGAACTAAGCTAAGACAAAAGAGAGTCATCCAGGGAATGGACACGAGATATGCACAAGATCCAGCCAAGAACACAAAATCACTCAGAACTTTGAGCCATACCTGGGAAACAGAGACGGACAAGATATCCTTTTATCAACGCTTAACAAGGAAGGGCGCGGGGGGAGGATCTAATGAACCCGGGGTGGCGGAGGGCGGTAAACCGCTGCTGTCGCACGTTTACAGTACTTTGACAGGGGGAGGGGGGGGGGAGGGAGAGGGGGTGGAAGCAGGGGGAGGGTCATGCAGCGTGGACAATCCTTGCTTGGTGGGGCTATCAACTTTTTTTTTCTTTCTTACTTCTTTTTCACCTACTTACACATACTTCCCTATCCCAACCCAGACCCCGGGGGGCCGCATAGACGGGGGGCGAGAGGTGAGTCCACACCGAAGGCAGAGATTATACAGAGGTCACAACCCAGAGAGCAGCTATCCTATAGGGGTACCATGACTACTCACAACACTCAAGGCCTAGCACAGATTACAGCTGACATCAAGATTGTGTCACTGAACGTCAAAGGCCTCAACCACCCCGTCAAGCGACGGAAAACACTAGACTACCTGAATAGGCTCAAAGCCGACGTGTACGTGCTCCAAGAAACTAGAGTGACCACAGAGGATGCTAACAAACTTAAGGCAAACTGGATAAGCGACATAGTATGCTCACCAGCAGTCAACAAAAAAGGAGGGGTGATAACCATTATAAGCAAGAAAGGGAAATTCAAGACTCTGGGCAGTGCAGCAGACACGGAAGGCAGGAGACTAGTCATAAGCATCAAAAGAGGAGAGGAAGTAATGCACATAGCTAACATCTACGGGCCGAATGCCTCAAAAAAAAAAGTTCTGGGAGGAGGTAGAAAGCGAGCTCAGCAAGATCCCACTGGGAGAACTAGTGATAATGGCAGGGGACATGAACGAGGCGATGGATAATGCCACAGACAGGCACCCACACAGGCCAAGCCATGCCACACAAGAACAGAACACACTAAAAAACCTTTGCACCAAGCTTGCACTAGCGGACCCATGGAGACTACAACACCCCAGTGCCAGGGAGTACTCATTCTATTCAGCACCACACAACTCATATAGCAGAATAGACTATATCCTCATGTCAAGCTCACACACACACCTGACGGACAGAACGGAGATAGGACCGATAACAGTCTCAGACCATGCCCACATCTCCCTCTCCATAAGCGGGAAGCACAATGAGCTACCGAGCAGGGGGTGGCGTCTCAATAGTGACATACTTGAGGACCCCGCCAACACCGGGGAGATTGAGGAGGCGATCAAAGAATATCTCTTATTTAACGACACAAAGGACACAAAGGAGGAGACACTGTGGGACGCGCTCAAAGCCACAATAAGGGGGAAAATTATAAGTATTAAGGCAAGAATGAACAAAAAAAGGAACAAACACATTAAAGAACTGGAAGAACAGATAAAGAAACTAGAGAACAACCACATCGCAAACATACTAGACAGGAATACACTCACAACACTAACAAAGAAAAAGTATGAACTCAACAGACTATTAAGCGAGAGGGCAACGACATGGATAAACAAATACAAATCCATAAACTTATGCTCAGCCAACAAAGCAGGGAGGGCACTTGCAGGGTACCTAAAAGCCAAACAGAGACAGCACTCAGTTGCAGCGATCACCGACACAGACAACATAACGCACACAGGAAACAAACAAATCCTCGAAACCTTCAGGAGGTTTTACAAAGACCTATACACCGCAGACACAGCACTAAAGGCGGATGGAGGGGCGAGCCTTCTCGAGAAACTTGAACTACCCAAGCTAAGCTGCGAACAAAGTGAGGCGCTAGACCAAAACATAACAAAAACAGAGGTAGGGATGGCCATAGACGCACTAAAACCTAACAAAGCCCCGGGGCCGGACGGATTCACAGTGACCTTTTACAAAAAGTTCCAAACGCAGCTTAAAGAAATACTAGTGAGAGTATTCCAGACTTGCGCAGAGAAAGGAAGCATGACAGACTCAATGGCAGTGGCAAACATTATTGTCATCCCCAAAGAAGGGAAGGACCCACAATTCCCACAAAACTATAGGCCAATATCCTTAATAAACGTAGACTGCAAAATCTACGCTAAAGTAATGGCAGCCAGAATAAACACATACCTACCCACCCTCATACACAAAACACAAGTGGGATACCTGAAAAACAGGCTCTCACAGGATAACACAAGACTGCTCTGCCACCTAATAAACCGCACGGCAAACAGCACAGAAAAGGCAGTAATGATTGCACTAGACGCAGAAAAAGCCTTCGACAGAGTCTCGTGGCCATTCCTAAACGAATGTATGCGCAAATTCGGATTTGGAGATAGATACAGAGGAATGATAATGTCCCTATACAAAACCCCCCGAGCGCGAGTGGTAGTGAACGCAGCAACATCAGAAACATTCACCCTAAGTAGAGGGACGAGACAAGGCTGCCCCCTGTCACCAGGATTATTCCTGCTGGCAATGGAACCCCTTCTCCACATGATCAGAACAAACACGCAGATCACAGGCGTGAAAGTAGAGGGTCAAGCCTTCAAACTCGCGGCCTATGCGGATGACATCCTGATCACCACAAGCAACCCACGGGAGTCAATCGAGGCACTGGTACAAACAATAGAGAATTATGCACACGTCTCAGGGTATAAACTCAACAGGGATAAATCAGAATGCAAACCAATGAACTGCCACACTACCAGAGCAGTACTAGGCAAGTCAGGCCTGGCGTGGCAAACGAAACCCCTTAAATATCTGGGAGTCCTCTTTGGGAAGGACCTCAGATCAACACTAGAGCACAACGAGGAAGCAATGCTGAAAAAGATCAAGACGAAGCTAGACACATGGGGACCCAAATTCGTCAGCTGGTGGGGCAGAGTAGAGACAGTTAAGATGATGATCACCCCAATGCTCAACTACTTGCTGTCCATGCTACCACTACCACTAACGACAGACTTCCACAAACAAATCGACAAAGCCATTAACTTGTTCCTATGGGGAGGTAAAAAACCTAGAATAAGTCTAGCAAAGATCAGGTTGAAAAAAGAGCAAGGGGGACTGAACCTCACAAACTATAAGGCCTTCCAGACGGCATGCCTTGCCAAACAAGGGCTACACTGGATAGCACCAACACCAGAATATATGCCAGTATGGCTGGAGCTAGAAAGGGGCATTCTAGGAGGAGCAGACCCAATCATGGCCCTCACAGCAAATAGACACCCAGAAGCCAAAAACTCAATAATACGAAACACAAAAATAGCGCTACTGAGATTGGATAAAGAGCTAGAAGTAAGCATCAGAGGCACCAAATGGGAGTCATTATGGTACAACACCAAAATCACATACAAAGGGAAAACGCTAGACAGCAAAGAATGGCTCAGCAGGGGCATAACTACACCGTCACAACTAGAGACAGGAAACAACCCACTCACCTACAAGACGCTCCAACAAACAACTAGCCTACCAGACAAGGAATTCTACGAGTTCCTAAGAATCAAAGCAGCCATCACCAGAGCGAACCTCTCCAAACACAAACCAACCATCATACAGTATGCACAGAACCTAAACACGGCAGGTCACCAAACAGCGCAGATCTACAAAATAATCACACCGCGCAGCACCACTCTTAACGACAAAACAATAGCCTTCTGGGAAGAGACCATCCACAGACCGCTAAGTGAAGAAGAGAAGGCCAGACTATGGACATCAGCGTCCAAAAACAAGATCACACCACAGTTAGCACAAACAAAATACTGGATACTACACAGACTACACTGGACACCGGCGAGACTAAGGAGAATTGGGGCTAGCGACAACAGCGAGTGCTGGAACTGCCACAAAGCAAGGGGGGACCTAGCCCACATGATATACGACTGCCCCAAAGTCAAAGCGTTCTGGAATAAAGTATACAACCTAATAGACTCGATCACGGGATGCCAGATAAAACGAGGGCTAGCAGGGATAATCACCGGATTCCTTGAGCCACAACTCCAATCCAAAGAAATACGTGATCTAGTCGACATGCTCCTGGCGGCAGCTGTTAAAAATATTCTGGGGTACTGGAAGAACTCCAGCAAAGCCACTTTCAAGCGCTGGTTCAACTGGGTAACATTCCTTCGAGGGGCAGACAACATCACCGCCAAACACAAGGCGGCGAACCACACAGCCAAAGAGGACATGTGGGCACCCCTAGACAAGTATCTGATGCAATAAAACCCCCCCTCCCCCCCCCTTTTTCTCTCTTCTTCCTTCTTACTCTCTTTGCCACCACCGGGCCAAGCATACATGTACAAGCAGCCCAAGAAAGACAACTGTATACAATGTACATGCGAAACTTATTCAATTCAATAAAAATTTTGAAATACGGAAAAAAAAAGAAAAAACAAAAAAACAAAAAAGAAATACAAGATCTAGATATAATTGTATTACAGGAAGCCAGCCTACTACAAAGGGACAAGGTCCACTTAAGGCACAAAACATATGCTTTACAATTCTGAGTGGGACTCGATGTCCTAAAAAATGACAGGAGTTGTTATCCTATGTAGAGAAACATCAACAGAGGAGATCTCCTATGTGAAAAGGAACCCTGAAGGCTGTTACCAGAGGGTGCTGAAGTAGTTCTGTTGCCTAAAAGTAGTCCTTCTTAATGTGTACTCTGCTACTGTTGGACAGAAATAATTGTGATTGATTCTGATAGATCTAGGTAGCTTGTGTGAGGGGAAGTTCTAATAGGGGGTCCAACTAAAGCGGGTTGGGAGTCGGGACCCATAGCTAAAGTGGAAGGGTCTCAGGCACTTTGCTTTGGAGACAGCGGGTGGGGTATTTCCAAAGGTTTAAAAGGCGAGATTTAAAAAGCAGATCATCCTACAACAAAATGAAAGAAAGCAGCTCTTTTTTACTCGCATGTCGCATCATACTGATGTATAGAAAATCTTTTTAGGTCCCAAAAGCTATCTCAGTCCATGGAAGAAGCACCAATATCTGAGAATACCCTTTCTGACCATCCAGCACAGATCACATGGTCAGGGCACATGGCGGAGCTCCATCCAAGCAACGGGTATTGAGCACGTAGATCATGCTTTGGGCTTAATACTTATGTTTTTCAGCACCAGATGGTACGTTTACCTTTGGAACTATTCCGTCCAGAATGAAGAATTCAGACTGGCCCTCAACCTCCCACACAGGTCACACCACACCTATGTCAACTTCACTGGCTCTCTAAAAATAAGTGAGCATAGCACAAACTCATCATCCACACACTGCACAACACACATGCCACGTACTTGATCAGCTGTGTGCAGTTTGACCAACCCACAAGGCACCACGGCGCAGCCGGACTCTTACTCATGAGGTCATGTCTTCTCATACATTGCCCCTAAAATGGAACAACCTCCCACACCACATCAGAGCTCATACCCCCAGATGCATCAAGCCCTGATTCTGCGAATTCTAATTTGCGTAAAATACAGAATCCCAAATTGGAATTAGCAGAATGGGATGCATCCATAAAAGCGAAGTAAAAAAGCGATTCGCAGTCGGTCGCAATTGCCGATTGAGAATTTAGCTAAATCATACTAAAATCGCAGAATCGCCTGTTTCCCCATGTTGAAATAGCGATTTCGCAATACTGAAATCGCAAATAGCAATCTCGCTAATTGCGAGATCGCAAAAATGGGAAGTCGCATTTCGAGCACAATGATGACATCACAACCAGGAAGTAGGCAGTTCCCTCACTCATTCTGAACACAGAGCTTGAGAGTGGAAGAAGCACAGCACAGAGCTCCATCAGACACACCCGGCAGCCCCACAACAGGACACACATCCAAAACCAGAATGTCCCAGGAAGCAGTGCACCTGGCAGAAAAAGAAAAATTACATTTTCAGAACAGGAGCTGGAGTTTCTCATCGAGGGTGTAAACAGGGACCATGTTAGGCTGTTTGGGAAGCAATCCCAGAAGGTGCCTGAAGCAGACAAGAGGCGCATTTGGCAGCGCATCAGGGCCAAGGTAAACTGTGTTGGAGTGACCCAGCACTCTATTGATGCGCTGAAGAAGAGGTGGTACGACCTCAGAGGCCATGCCAAAGAGCGCATTGCAGAGAGGCTGGGGGAGCGACATGCCACAGGAGGAGGAGACCCCACAGTTGTGCCCAACACACCACTTGAAGACCTGGTGGAGGATACCATCAACCCTGCAGCCTGCGTGGGGGTCACCCAGTTGGACACCTCCCGACCCACCCAACAATCCCAAGGTAAGAGCCATGCAACTGCGACCCCGTCCCCTAACAATGCCCATGCCCCCAAAGCTAGCCATTTGATAACCCCAGTAATGCAGGCCATGCACAGCAGAAACGCCATATTGCATTGTGGGACCTGTAGTGTGATAATAGTTCCCTGATAGCCACACACAGCCAGACCTGTCAAGTGAAACATGTCCCTAAAGCCAGTCAGGGAATGCAAGCCTGCATGCATGTTGCAACATCCCATGTGCAAGATTCATATCATTAATCATGCACCCATTTACATCACAGGTGCTGCAGAACCACAGAGCACAGACAGCGAGGCACTCCAAATTGAGGAGAACACAGAGGACCCCAAGGGAGAGAGCCATCTTGCCCCACGACCAGGACCCTTCACACATACCTGCACCAGTACCACCACCTCCCCTTGCGGACAGGGCCACCCCTGCAGCCACAGGAGGAGAGCAACCACCCCATGCATCACACATGGCAGTGAAACAGGCCACACCACCACCCAGGAGGCAGACATGGCGCACAGCCACTGTGCGGTCGCAGTCAAGCAGCCGGATGAGGCAGCAGGGCAACGTGGCAACACGAGCTGTCTGGGGGCAACATGCCCAAGATCCAGGGGTTGATATCTAACGCCGGATGCTAGCTGTCCACCAAAAGCAGGCACGGCACATGGCAGCCATGCAGCTGCAGCTTTACAAGACAGCGATAAATGTGAGCCAGCTCACCGAAAGCGTGCAGGTGTTAACGGCTGCAGTGAGGGAGAACAGCCAAATCATGGTGTGACAGCAGGACATCAGCCGCCGCTGCCACCGCCAGCTGCTGACCCGGCTGTCAGCATATACCAGGTCAAACCACTTGATCGGTGATGCTACGCCCAACTCTCACACCGTTCCCTGGCAATGGAACTCCAGATGGTGCAATGCTGCCAGGATGTTGCTAGGGCGTTGGAACAGGTCACAACCGCTGTCCTAAACCAGCAGGTGACTGGCCATGCCCATGCAAGGGGGGAGGGGGGGGGGGTGATGTCAGTGAGGGCACATCCAGTCTAAGCAGCCTGTCCCTGCCGGTGGTACAAGAACGACGCTGCAGCACCAGGCCCAGTGCAGCATCACGGCCCAATACTAGCGAGGTGGATGTGGAGAGGCGACAGGGTGCGTCCGGCCGGAGGCACTAGTGACTGTTTGACCATTAGCAGCATGTCCATGGTGAAGTACCAAGCAAGCCTGCTTCGCAATCATGGGGCTGTATGTCGTAATACAGTTTTCATGTTTTCTGAACAGTGTTGTGTGAGGGGTATGGGTGCACTAGAAATATTTCAGTGTGATGATGTTGTGGCGCCTGTGTCCCTCAGCAGGTTCTCCCCGCGTGCATGAAGCACATGTGCAGGTGGGCGGTTGCCCCCCGCCGACTTACTGCCAGAGTTCTCCACAGTCATCCTCCGCTTGATAGCAATATTGTGCAATATGGCACAAACGTCCATGATGCGGCAGCAGACCTCAGGCTGGTATTGAGGGCCCCACCAGTCTTATGTAGGATGCGGAATCGGCTCTTTAACATCCCAAATGTCCGTTCAATGACATTCCTGGTGCGAATGTGTGCAGCATTGTAACGCCGTTCCTGTGGTGAGGCAGGGTTGAGGTATGGGGTGAGGAGGTACTCACGGAGGCCATAGGCGCTGTCAACTGAAGGAAAGGAGCAGAGGGTCAGTGCCAGTCATGCGCAGCTACATGGGCTTGACATACTGTATGTGGGCATGTGTACTTACCTAGGAGGTGTCCTTCGCCAAAGTCACCCCTGGCCAAGCGGGTGTGCATGCCCCTGTGCCTGAATATGAAGGAATCATGCGTGCTCCCCGGGTATTGTGCCACTATGCCGGGTATGATTGTCTTTGCATTGCAGACCATCTGGATGTTGAGTGAGTGGTAGGACTTGCGGTTTGGGTACATGTATTCTGTCTCAGCGGGTGGGCAGATGTGGATGTGGGTACAGTCAATGCATCCAATTACATTGGGGAATTGGGCAATGTTGTAGAATTGTAGCTTTGTTTGATTTAAGTCCTGTTGGGTGTTTGGGAAGGTTATGTAATGGTGTATCCGGGTCAGCATGGCGTCCAGGAAACTCCTTAGGCAGCAGGACAGTGTGCTCTGGGAGATCCCCCCTGCAACTGCAACTATCCCCTGGAAGCTTCCGGAGGCCAGGAGGTGCAGGCAGCACAGGACCTGGACATGGGTGGGCACGGCATTGGTCCTCTTTGTTGGGTGCTGCATCAGGGGGTCAAGGTCTCGGATGAGCTTGGTTATCATCTTGGTTATCATTGCCCCATTCAGCCTATATTTCAAGTAGATCTCCTCTTCAGTCGGGCCCAGGAGTGTGATCCGCAGCCGGAAATGCGCTCCTGGCCCTGCGTCGGTTCCGGGCTGCAGCTTGGAGCCTTCGCCGCCTTACCACAATGTCGAGTCCTGGCATTGTGAATGTACTCATGCTCCTACTGTGTCTCCCTAAGTGTGTTTGTTTTGCCCCGCACCTGTATCTTGTTAGGATTTTTTTTCAGATATAAGGTTTTACTATTAGGCAGCAGCTCTACAAAATATGGTGGGTCTGGTGGGCGGGGGAGAAGACGAGGGAGGGAATGAGTTAGGCTCATTGGCAATATATGGTTTGCTATTAGGGCCAGAAGTAGAAAATGTTTTTTTGAAGTATACTGAACCCAGCTATTATAAGAGGACACGGTTTAAGACACTCATTGCTGCATATACTGTATGGAAAGCTTTTATAAAAAAAATTGGGTTAGGGCGGTATAATGCATATACAAGATTGAAAGGAAATCCGAATCTATCTGAGGAAATCACTTCTGGGACTATACTGGGAGAATGGGAAAGAAAAGGGCTTAGAAAGGTGGGAGACATCTTGGGGCAGCAGGGTGTCTACCAGTTTGCTGAATTACAAACTAAGTTTGCATTAGATAGA
This sequence comes from Lissotriton vulgaris, assembly GCF_964263255.1. Taxonomy (NCBI): domain Eukaryota; kingdom Metazoa; phylum Chordata; class Amphibia; order Caudata; family Salamandridae; genus Lissotriton; species Lissotriton vulgaris. The sequence goes on along the minus strand of NC_141695.1, from coordinate 1,606,566,431 downwards.
AGACAATTTTTTAAGTATTTACAAATTAGGAGTTTTCTATATAATAAGAAAGGTGGTCCATCAGGGTTTAACAAAAATACAATTATGGAAGTGATACAAGCAGGGGAGGATTGCACCATTAAGAGATTTTATGCAGAATTGCTGACCTCAAAAGAGGATGATATAGAGAAATGGGCAACTAAGTGGAAACATAGCCTGGAAATTAGTGAGGAAAGTTTTGATATATCCTTAGAAATGGGATATACATTGTTACGCTCAGCGCCTTTACAGGCACAACATTACAAAACATTATATCACTTATATCATACACCTGCTAAAATAGCTCAATGGGGTGGTACAACTGGAATCTGCTTTAGATGTGGGGACTCTGAAGCAGATTTAATACATATATTTGCAACATGCCATCACCTGCAGCCATTGATAAAAGATATTGAGGGTTTTTTAAATCAAGGTTTATCAATAGATGCGACTCTCACTCCGTCAATTATTCTCTTGGGGGTAAAAGAAGAAGGGGATAAATAGCAACAGAGCAATATCAGGGTAGGTGAGAGATGGGAATACTTTTTATTTTTGGCTATGGCAGTATTAAGACTCACTATTGCATCGTCATGGTTAGATCCTAAAACTCCGACATATCACCAATGGCTGGCTAAACTACTCAATATATAACTTGGAGATAGAGATCTATGCAAGAAAGGGGAAAAAGGGTAGGAAAACTGGTAGGCAGATCTGGGGCCCTATTACTCGGTGGAAGGAAGAGAGATTGGAATGAAAGATATGATTTAAGTATTTATTGGTTTAAAAGGATACGGATAGTAAATGTTAATTTTGTTTGATTTGTATGGAAACTAAAAAACATTGTATTTCTTTCTTTTTGCTTCTGTTAACATGTCTAGATATCTGTAATGCAAAAGCTATTGTCGTGCCCTGTATGTATGTAAAAACATGGGAAAAAATCTGTCAATAAAAATTTTTTTTTTTAAAAAAGAAGGATTTTTTTTCTTTTTTTTTCAAATTGAACTTTATGGTTACCACCTGGTTTGAGTTCTCCTTAAATAGCGCCTCGCTATTTGCGATTTTGGGGGTTTCGCAAATTGCGATTATTGATGAATTTGGTTTGTGATTATTTTGCGAGTTCGCATATGAATTCGCAGAATCAGTGGAACTTCGCTATTACAGAATCACAAAGGGGGTTCTGCGAATTTAATTGCGAACTCGCAAAATATATTTTGCGAATTCTCAATTTGGTTGTTATTCCTATCATGAATTGCGGTTACTGAAATTGCGATCGCAATAGCTGTTTTGCAGCTATTGTGATCGCAATTTGTGTGGATGAATCTATGCCATAGTTTCAGGACTCCCGCAAAAAGCTGGTTCTTCGAGTAAGACTTCCGAGGCCAGCCTCCACACACCTGCAAATCACCAGGATTCCCTCACAGGTGAATAGGCACTGTAAAGCTCCACATAACATAACTATTATTAGAAGCATACCTTCATTACATTGGTCTTGAGAAGTTGCAAAACTAAGTATAAGATCATTTAAAAAATGAAAAAGTCACATTTCAAGCTCGATGATAGTGTTGACCTCAAATCATCACTTCTTCTGAATTACAGATTCGAATTTTTGTCATATCTGGATTCCACCTAATTTGTCTCAATCATCATGGTTGCTTTAAACTGGTCTTAATTCACTTTGAAAATTGCTACACATTGTTACCATGTAGGCATTGGGAAATATTTGTCTCGTACCTCATTGCTGTAGGAGGTGAAAAACGTTCTCTGGCTAGAAAATGGCATATACTTTTCCACAATTATGGGGTAGAAGGAAGAAATACTTATGATAACCTGGATGAGATTCCTTTGGAAATGCAGAAAGAGAACAAAGCAATTTATTTGAAATGTCAGTTGTGATGCTAGAAAAGCATTTTTGACCCACGGGTCAATGTAGTCCTTGAACAACAAACTCTTTCCAATGGTTCAAGTGAGGGTGGAGAAGGTAAGACATTATGTGACATCCTTGTAGCATCTTGCCCATATGTGTGAATTTAGTACAGTACTTCCACTGGTTCTCTGATAAGAGACCATTTAGTGAGATGTACCATTTGCTGGGAAGTGCAGACAAGTTACTTGCTAAAAATCTAGATTTAAAGGAGGCAGTTGCAATAAGTGGGGAAAGGGAAAATACTTCCAAGTGGATGTGCGAGTTCTGAAAAAGTAGCACTAGTGATATGAAGAATAATTATGAGTAATTGCTAAGGGAGCTGTTAGCACAGGATAACGTGGATGACTGTGGGCATAAAGTGAGTGGTGTAGGAAAAGCCTCTTTTTATGGCAAGGATTTCATAGAACCAGAAAATACTATATAGATGTGGAAATAGTGATTATGGATTTAGAAGTCTAAAGTGTCAAAAATGCCATGTGGAAGAAATGTGGAAAAAGAGGCCATTCTGGCACGGTTTGTCGTGGTGACAAAATGCAAACTGTGGAATGCGGTACAGGTGGTAGTATGAAAGTGATCCTGAACAAAAGAAACAATAGTGTAGATTGTGAACAGTTGGTGTGTTAGACCTGGCATCCTTAGTGTGGTTTCCCCAGTCTTCTTGCCTCTACCACCTGCTGATCAGTGCTAAAGTGCAAGTGCTCCCTGGGTAAATTGTGATTCTGATTGGTTATCCATGAGTGGCATATTTGATTTACTGGTAAGTCCCTAGTAAAGTGCACTGTGTGTGCCCAGGGCCTGTAAATCAAATGCTACTAATGTGCCTGCAGCACTGGTTGTGCCACCCACATGAACTTGTCTCAGGTCTGCCATTGCAGTGTCTGAAAGTGCAGTTTTAAACTGCCATGTTGACCTGGCAAGTGCGCCCACTTCCCATGGACAGACATTCCCTTTTACTACATGCAAGGCATCCCTAAAGTAGGCCCAAGGTACCTTGATGGGCAGGGTTGAATGTATCTGAAAGGTGGGACACATACTGGCTTGTTTTACACCTCTTTCGTTCCCACCACACATACAAACTCATTGGAACTTGAAATCAGTTTTTTTAAACTGATGCGTAAGCTAAGATTACGCTATTTTTTTTGATCATGTGGTAGATAAACCGTCAATTTCAGAACCAGATCAATTGAAAGGACTTCGATCTAGGAGCACTTTTATGGCCCCAACAAGCCACAAAACACTAGACTTATTTGAGACAATGGTTAAGCAAGACATGAGTAAGATTAAATTTTAAAGAAAGATCAAAAGAAACATGGCCAACAAGGAAATGAGCATTTTAAAGAAACTTGCTAACAATCAAGATTTCATCTGCACAAAAGCAGACAAAGGCGGAGGCCTTGTTATAATGGACACAGCAATGTATCAACAAAAGGTTTTATTGATGCCCCCCACACAATTCTATCTACGGATTACGATCAACCTATGCAAGTGTTCCTTTTGGAACTCATAGTTTTTACACTCTATCATAGCTATTTCAAAATGGATGACACTTGGTACCAACAATTGGTAGGGACTTCGATGGGCAACTGTGCCGCCCCAGTGTATGCTAACATATATATGAAAGCATATGAAGAACAACTAATACTAAGCAGCTCCACATGGACAGACAATTTAAAGATGATAGTACGCTACATCGATGATATTTGTATCCTTTGGAAAAACACTGAAGAAACTCTGCAGAAAGCACTGTTGGAATTAAATACAAAAAATGAGAGAATACAACTCACTTGGGAGATATCAAAAACTTCCATCACGTTCTTGGATGTCCGAGTCAAATGGCATCAAGGGAAAATATAAACCGAAATGTATGGCAAAGAGACAGACAGGAACAATACCCTTCATTTTAGTAGTTTTCATCAGGAGCCATTAAAATTACATCTACCCACATCTCAAATGATGAGAGCCAAAAGAATCACTTCTAACAAGGACAAGGTAGAAAGTACATTGAAAACCATGGGAGAAAGATTTCGCAACAGAGGATATCCTGATAATTTAATAAAACAATCTATAGAAAAAGTGAGTCGCATACCTAGAAAAGATCTATTAAAAACACGACCTAAAAAGAAAGAAGAAAGGATGACATTTGTGTCCAAGTACTCCACGACGAGTTACAAATTCAAAAAGATCATTTGAAATCATTGGAATATTCTACGAGCGGAACCTGACTTTGAACATGCTTTTGAACAACAACCTATATTTGCCTTCACCAGGGGCAAAAATCTAGGGGAACTACTGAAAAAAAAGAGGTCAAAAGAGATGTGTTTTCGAGGTACTAGACCTTGCCTACAATGTGGACACTGCAATAACATTATGAGGGGTAATACAGTGACGCATCCAATGAAAGGACACACCATTAAATTGCACAAAAATGCCTCCTGTGACACAGCGAATGCCATATACATGTTAAAATGTCCCTGCGGGAAAGTATATGTGGGGAAGACCACAAGTAAAATAAAAATAAGACTCAATGAACACAAGTCTAACATTAGGACCGGAAACGTTAAATCGACAGTGGCAATGCATTTCAAAGAAGGGAAACACAACGTGTCGCAACTGCAATTTTTGATTCTGGAAATAATTGAAAAGATAGAAGGACGTGATAATAATCGTTTTCTCCTCCAAAGGGAAAATAATTGGATGTACCTACTAAACTCCCATAAGCCATTCAGGCTTATTGATCGCACTGAATTTACATGCTATCTTTAAAGACACATGATAATTTTGAACTGTACAGACACTCGTTTTGGAACATGATAAAGCACCCAGGTGCTTCAGCCTTGCCTATGCGTATGGATGTTTGGACATCCTTCTGGTTGATTATGCAAGTTATCATTCGGATTGTTTTGTTTGTTTATTTTCATTTATCTTTATATTTAATTAATCTATAAGCCAGCGTGATAATCGCTACTCTATGACTTGAAACGTAGAAAACTTTATTGTGCACAGAGCAAGTGTCTCATTGATCAGCATGAGTATAGCAGCCCTCTCATTGGCCAGTTTTCCGATAATGTGACCGGGATACGAGCCAATCAGAGTTAATCATCTTATTCGAGTTGACACTGATGCTAAGAAAAGTAATGCTATTGGTTAGACGCTTTGCTAATGCCGGCAACATTTGGAATGAGGAAATGAAGATTGCTAAAGGCGTTTTTCGTCTGATATGTAAGTCAATTTTACTGTGAACATATAGTTTTCTTATAAACTATAACTAATACCTAAAAAGAGTTTCATGTAAAGCGCACCGTTTGCTCTCATCTTATTTTTAAGTTGTGCATTATTGAAGAACTTTTGAACGTGAGCACATGTGAGTGCCTAGTTGCCATTATTATTATCATTTTTGTGATATTCACGTTACGTAACACCTATACACTGGGGGAATCACGCATGAACACGAGTTTGAACACAATGTTGGCTTATAAGGTTTTTGTAAAACTGTATAGTGATTATGTTATTTAGATTTGATTGACGATTGATACGTGTATTACTATACCTTGTTTCAGCTGATTGTCCCTGATGAAGGTCGACAACGACCGAAATGCATTGGACTAATGGATTTAAAGTGATTACAATCTCAATGAAAACATTTGCAAATGAAATATGAACTCTTGAAAAATTTATGAATGAAATAAATTAATAATAAATGAAATAATATTATTTTTGGAGTGAATTTTGGAGGAACTCTGGGATAGCCAGAAGTATCTAAGAGCTGTGCACCAGGGGATGCTCTCACGCCTTGATGCCAATTTCATGTTTCCCTTCTGCAAGGACTACCTCTCACATAGGCTATAATTGGAGCTGCCTTGTAACCTCTTTCAAGTATAACTTACAATTGGGAAAAGCTAGTGACTTGGAGTTTGGGCTCTCTGAGCCCAGAATTTAAAAATACATCTTTTAGTGAAAGTGGTTTTTAAATTGTGTGTTTGAAAATGCCACTCTTAGAAAGTGGTACAAAAGGGGGTGGTAATGGACGGAGCATCTGAACCAATCAAACACTCACACCCAGTCAAAAGATCTGGGTTTATTCCATCACCGTTCTTTAGCCCACTCTGCCACCCCAGTTCAGACATGGCTATATCCAAATCAGTCTGACCCTGTGCCTCATGGGTACAGTCCAGCCCGAACCGCCAAGCCATGCCTTCCCTGGACCGGAAACAAGCTTCCGAGGACCGGTTTCTGGCATTCCAGCCGTCTTCAGCCCAGCTTGCTTGAATCCAGTGGCAAAGTGAGCGAGGTTTTTAGTGTTAAAGCAACTCTGTGGGCCCGTTGTACCTCAAGGTTCCAGTCGCAGCTGGAGAGCTCTGGAAGGGTATCACGAAAAAGTTGTATAATGTACGAGCGGCAATCCTGTCCTTCACTTTTTTTCGGGGATACCAAGGACGCGTAGATTGTTTCGGCGTTGCCGATTTTCGCAGTCCTCCAGTTTCCACCTCACATCCTGAAGCTCAGCTTCATGGGAGTCGACTCGGTCATGAACCACAGCTGCATCTGTTTCATTTGAGACTATACGTACTTCCATCTCATTCATGCGATCATTAAATGTGCCTACAGTTTTAGTAAGCTTACGGACAACTCCTTGGACTTTATGGAGAGCCGCCCGTGCTTTAAGCCCATCTTCAGAGGTCTCTTCACGATGCGAGGCAATAGCCTGAAGTACGGTGTCCATAACTTGAGTCAGTGTGGCCCCAGACTGTTCTGGTTGATCTAATGATGCTACTTGAAAAGAGGGGGATATTTGAGGTGTTTTGCAGAGTTCCCTGAGCACAAAAATATGTAAGTGTGTATGATTTACAGATAATATCAATTCAAACAATGAAAGTCCATATCCATGTATCCAAGTTTGAAAAAAGTCCTTATTTTATTTTTCATCCAGATGATCACGAGGACTTGTAGATATAGCAGTACAGTCTTGATATAATTTACAACAGCCAAACGCCAATACGTGTTTCGTCAAGGGGCATCACCCAATGACTTCCTCAGGGCATAAAAATGATATCACTTGTAGATGTGAGAACGGTTGAGTATCAGCAAATTCTATAGAGCAATCCACCTTTAAATGATATTGTAATTATATTCCTCACTAGTGTCTTCAACAGTATAACAATCTCATTATGGAAACGATAGGCAAGATAAGCCTGTAAATCTTGAAACCATCAAGTATGTCTCGAGTTCCCGTACACGATCATTATCATTCGGACGCATTCCATAACGCGAAGTGGAGCTGGCAAGCCGTGCGGCACGCTCAGCGAGAGGATTAATCCCACCGTGCTGGATACAGCGAATTTGGCATTTGATTTCAAACTTCTTGGAAAAAATCCCCGAACTAACGCGGTGGTAATAACTTGTGAACTACTTATTTCCGAGTGCGGACCAAACGTCGCACTGATGTGGATGCACCACAAAAGGGTGCCCAATGATAATGGTTTTTAACCTAGGTGCACTCTGAAAGAATTTTTGTACTCCCCCCCCCCCCCCCCCCCCCCCCAATTCCGTCCTGATGAAGACCCGTTGTTGAGGACTTGAACCACCCGCTGTATGGTTGGGTCGAAACGTCAACGACAATTCCCTGTGGGAGCCTGCACCTACTGACCCCTGCCCCCTGCCCCAATTCCAAATCCCCTTGCCAACTGTGCAAATTAAGGACTACGGAACTGTATATAGCATACAAGCTAGTTAAAAAGAAGTACATTTTTTACAAGCGCTCTCTAGGGCAGGCTCAATTTTCTTGTATATAAATGACCTACACTATGCTTCTCTGATCCTCTTGATCATTCACTTGAGCACACACTTTAATCTTTCTCTGTGCACGTTTCTCTTTTATTGTAGAAATGTATCTTGGTTTAGTATTAATGTAAATATATGTATAAAGATACCCTTTTGTGGTGCTTCTGGGCACATCTGCCAAAAACATCAAGAGACTACAGGTGTTACAAAATTCTGCAGCACGTCTGGTGTTAAGGCTGCCTTGCAGAGCTCCTTCGAGCCCCTCTCTGGCAGCCCTCCATTGGCTACCTATTAGCAAGAGGATTGTTTTTAAAGCTCTACTATGGTGCCATAGGATAATCCACCAAAAAGCGCCGGCTTATATGTCAGATTTGGCATCCCTGTATGAACGGAACAGATCCCTAAGATCGAAAGGAATGGGCCTGCTCAGAACATCACGCCCCAGAAAAGCTAGAATGGGAGGCAGGTCCTTCCGCACACTGGCAGCCAAGCACTGGAATCTCCTTCCTACGAACATTAGGATAGAGACTAAAGAGGCCTCTTTTAGAAAGTTGTTAAAACCTTTCTTTTCACCTCATAATGGCACTCCCCTCTCTACTCTTGCTTGCTCTTCTCCACAACGCGGGGACACGCCGGGAGGCGTCACCATGCGCTTTATAAACCCCTTTAAACTAAACGTTGAATTCGAAACTTTGTTGTACTGTACATTAAACATGACAACCTTATTGGACTTTTCCCGTCTCTAATGGTTTGTTGGTGCTTACTGTATGATATCTTGTCAATGTGGGCTAGTATTACCTATTGAACTAACAATACAGATTCAGTCTTGGTTTGAAGAAAATTAACTTAACCGAATGCTATAATTGTTTTATATGTCAAATATATGTCGAGGACCAACTGTTTTTCTATACTATTGAATACCCAGGTCCTTTGACTATACTGGGTCAACCCCTGGTTGATAGCTAATGTGCCTGCAGCACTGATTGTGCCACACATATAAGCAACCTGTAAATGGTAACTCAGGCCTGCCATTGCAGAGCCTGTGTGCAGTCTAGTACTGCTATGTCAACTTGGCAAGTGCACCCACTTGCCAGGCCTAACCTTCCCTTTACTGGCATGTTAGCACCCACTTGCCAGGCCTAACCTTCCCTTTACTGGCATGTTAGTCACCCCTAAGGGTGACCCAAGGTACCCCTGTGGGCAGAGTGCAGTGTATGTGAAAGATAGGACGTGTCCTGATGTGTGTGGCATGTTCCGATAGTGAAATACTGCCAAATTAGTTTGTCACTATTGTAAGGCTATCTGTTTCCATAGGACATAATGGGGAGTTAGCTTATAACATCTGATAAGCATAACTGCCCTAAGAACCAGATGAGAAAAGAAAGTTTAGTAAGCTGAACTCTGAATGTTAAATTGAAACTTTTAGTGAGGGTGATTTTTTACATTCTAGGTAGGTATTTTCTTGCTTATCCATCCAGTGTGTCTCTGCCAGGATGTGTATTGACTGTCTGTCTTTGGAGTGATAGGGGCTGGGGATGTGCAGTGGCTCCAGAGAGTCTGGATGAATCTGTGCTAGGCTGAATTGGCCTGGTCTGCATTTGGAGTGGTGGACGAGGAGGAGTACTGCCCCTGTGCTGTGTGCTGTTTGGGTTGGCCTGCAGTGGTTGCTTCTGTCTTGGGCAGGGAAAGGACTGGACTGTGTTTTCATCATCCTGCTGTTAGGGTTTTCTCCAAAGGCTTGAATTAGAGCTGGCCTCCTGTTGAAAGTCTCAGGGATAGAAAAGACCTCAAAGATCACTTCTGGGAATAAAGAGCAAACTTTGCTAAGGCGAAGAGCTGGAGAAACTGAGGAGGAATACTGCCCCTGTGAAGTTTGTGTCTGGGGTTGGCCTGCAGTGGCAACATTCGGCCAAGGAAAGGGAAAAGGACTCTGCTGTTTGCTGTATCCCCTACTTGAGGAAGATCTTCAAGGGCTTGAAACTGAGCTTTCTTCCTGTTTTGAAGTCCCAGGGACACAAAGACTGTACCACCAGCTTCCCTGAACTTCCTTGCTGGGAGGTCGGACCTGCTAAGAGGTGCCTGCTGTTGTTTTGGACCTCTGGCTGCTATTTTCAGCTGGGAGCTGCAAAAGTAACGCAACTTCAAAAAGCGTGACACATCCGCACCTGTTTTCGATGCATCGTCGAAGAAATCGTCAAAGCGCCTGCCTGCAGTTCGAGAAATCGAGTCCACCAATCTCTGAAGTCTGAGATCACCACAACGATTCCGACGCAAGGCCAGCTGGGTGGCTGCAAGAATCCACGCATCGTCCCGGATCATCGCATCAAGGTGCCAGGTCAGTCGCATTGTTGGGGATGTCGTAAGAAACCAATGCCTCACCTCCCCTTGCAGTAAGAAACTGACACACCACCTCCTCTCCAGTAAGGAACAGACACATCACCTCCCCTGAGCAGCAGTAAGGACTCAACGCATCACCTCCCCTGGAGCAAGGAACCAAAGCATCACCTTCCCTGAGAGTAAGGAACCAATGCATCACCTTCCCTGTAACCCTTTTTGTTTGTGTGTGTGACGCATCCAAGGTACTTTGTGTGAAAAGCGTTGCATCTGAAATTTGCTTTGAACTGAACTATTTCTACCATTTGAAAGTCATATTTCTATTACTGTATTGCGGATTTTTGTCATTTTGGTCTTGTTTGGTTTAGATAAAGATTACTTATTTTTCTAAACTGGTGTGGTGTCCATTTATAGTGTTTTCACTTTATTACTGTATGTGTTCACAAATGCTTTGCACACTGCCTCTGAGATAAGCCTGTCTGTTCGTGCCAAGCTACCAAGGGGGTGAGCAGGGGTTATTTAAGAAGTGTATCCCCCTTACCCTGACTAGAAGCAAGGGTCCCTATTTGGACAAAGGTACCTACCTCTTGAAACTCGAGTCCCCCATTTCTAACAAAATGCCATGAGTTACCTCTATATATTTTACAATACAAAGCTAGGTATCTCTCTACTGTTGTCAATTCGCAATTCAAATTATCTCCTCTTCCCTACTAAACAGGAAACGGGTCCACTGGTACAATATTTTCCCTAATAATATATAATTTCAGGTAAAAAAAAAACTTTTTGGTTATCAAAGCAATATACAATGCATTTTTATAATATGAACATGCAAAAAAGTAAACTGCAATTCAGTACCTCGCATCCTTTTGCCATTGCAAACCCTCCACCAAGCAGCAAGATAATATTCCAGGGAACCGTTTCCTGTGTTTTCTTCCAAGATAGCAATGGGTGACTTTCAGTGTTTAGTGCTAGCAAAACAAAACAAAAACAATTATAAACATATATTTCAGCATTTATCTATCTATCTAGCTATCTATCTAGTTATCAATCTACCTATCCGGCAATTTATTTAGCACAAACAGTCACACCTAAAGAGGTATCTCCATGATATGGGATATGTTTCTGGGAGAATTGAACAATAAAATTACCCTATGCATCCTGATCCATCTACCTAGTTTTTAGCTGTTTTTAGAATAGAAGTAATCTCTGTACTTAGTCATCAGTGTCACATGGAGCACAAACTGTGCCCTGGAGAATGAGTTTGTGTTCAGCTCCTCTGCTGGGACCCCAGAGAGACTTTATCTGAAGCTGGTGTGGGGCTGAATTGGGCTGTGGTGGTGAAAGGCTCCGCATGGCAGACCGAGATTAACCTTTATGGGGACAGCCGTGCAAAAGTGTGGCGGCGTAGACAGAGAGGATTAAGAGAGTGCTCTTGAGGGTTTTGGATAGTGATATCATCACCCATGGTAGGGAGGCTCTGTTAAAAATATGGGAAAACGAGACCTACCAAATCAACAAAAGATCCGGATTAAGGAAGGACTGTGGTGTGTTACGACATTGCGAAAAGGTAGGGTAACCATATGCCTTCGGAAGTGAGCACGTGGGACCTTGATGGACTGGTTTAAGGCAAGGGAAAGGACATGCTAATGAGGAAATGTGGTGTTCACTGAAACTTTGAAAAATGGTGGGTCTTTGGTTCCCATATTTCCAATGGTCGCAATAGGGGGAATGTTGACAGTGAGGCCCTACTGGGCCATGAACTTAATGCAGTAGAAGAATCCCACCTCCCCAGAAGTGGGAGCTCAACCCACGTCTCATTGCCTTTGCATTGCTCTCAGGGTTATTTATACCTGTAGAGCCCGCATACATTCTTCTGCTCAACAACCTGCCCTTCGTTATGTTTTATTTGTGAAGATGCACGAAGAGGAGATGTTTAACCTGTTCTGTAAAATTAGAAAAGCAATCAATAAATGAATACAAATATTTTACAACAGACACCTGTTGCTCGTATCGCAATACCACAATGTTGTAATTTTCAAAAGAACTAACAGGTTATCATCAAACCAGAGAAAAGGTCCTGCATTGATCTAGCAACAAATGAGCGCGTTGACCTACCTCTGCACCTTGCCTTATTTGGATTTTGTTCAACTCTTAAATAAACAACACACATTAACTTATCAGTGTTTCAGATGAAGTGGAAACCTGTTTACACAACATTGTTGAACTTTCTGACTCGGAATACGCCGCTCTGTAAAATCACAGCAGGATAAATGAAGGCGAGAAGCCATCTAGCCAATCGGAGATCCATGCATCAAAGCACAGACCCTGTACCAGAAGCATTTTAAAGTTTAGTTTCGAAGGGATGTCCCAGGAAGCATATCTAGTCCTGTAAAGCTATCACTGTATAAAGCCCTTCTGATGAAATGTGTTGCTCCACAAAAGTACTTGAGTCCTAAGGTACCTTTCTTCACTTGATTAACCCATCATCTCTGTCTGAGCATGTGCACTGGTGGGCTGGGAGCCTTTTCACTAAGACCTGTTCATATTTGCAGATACATTGTGTCTAGCTTTAATTTGATAAAACATTTAAAAAGAGGCATTCAGAAAGCCTCTTTTAGTTGCTGTATTAATAAACAAGCATACAAGGATTGCTTTATATATAGAAAGCGTGAAGGAGGTAAGTAATTGAATGTGACACCATGGAAGTGATGGAGTGTACTTTAAAAAAAAAAAACTTTCATTAAGTTTAGACAGTGCATACAGGAGATAGACAGCATAGAAGTCCCCCAGACACAAGGAAAACAGTGACAGCATATTTATGGTATATAACAAACCCATTCACAGTATGATTACCAGTTCAGTTCTGCCCCTTGCTATCGTGGCATTCTATACAACAAAGACATGCTGACCCCTCGTGTCACAGTGATATCTGTAATGATGGCCTCTTTCGTATGGTGCATAGCAAGCTGGAGCAGTCAAGGAGTCGGTCGGTCGCAGGTGTGGACGCCGCAGGGGTGTCACGCCGGCGCAGATACGTCACCAGTGGTTCCCAGATATCTGCTGGGTTACATCTGGGGGCATTAGGTAACAGTAAGCAGTGAGTTGCACTTGCCATTGTGCTGCACCGCTCATCTGCGTCAGCACCGTGGGCGCTGGCCTACGGCCCCAGTGTATCGCCACCCTGCGCTTAGCCAGCAATACAAGTAGCGTAATTAATCTTCGAGCATGTCAGGGGTATCTTTGAACTTACCAAGTAATCATCTTTTAGGGCCTTGCGAGAAGGGGACTTCGGTTATGTCAATGATTATTGTGCATACATCCTGCAGTATCGCGCCACTTTCGGGCATGTCCATGCAGATGCACAAACAAGGCAGGTTGCGGAAAGCAGCGCATGAATGGCACGTCTTCCGTCAGTCTGATCCTATGGAGGTGTGTGGGTGCGCGCAGGGTTCGAGTCGGGGTACCACGCGGGTGGACAGCGTCCCCCCACTTATTTTACCGGGAGCTCGATAACTGAAGCAAATGGAGCCACACATTCACTCTTTGGCCTCTCTGGGGCGATATCGGCTCTCACTCAGAACGCTGCTCACGCGCTGGCTTCTCTGATGCAATCGCATCTAAGGGGTGAGTGAGGGGAGGCAATGAGTCTGATGGTACAAGCCACCGGTTGAGACGTCACTTCCTGCCGTGACCTTAGCGTCCCCCCACTTCTTATTTTAGGACTTGTGCCCTGGGTGCGCGGTATGTTCTGTGCAAGAATTTGAAGTGAATCAATCGGAGTCGGTAGTTGGGGAATAGTCGCTCGGTCTGTTCACAGCAGTGAAGCCAGTCCTACTCCGATATGTCTTGCCCTAAGTCTATCTCCCAGGCCCTGCGTGCTCGCGAAGTGTCCAGCGGTGAAGCAGCTTTGTGACTTGGGAGTGACTATACTGAGTGGTGCAGTAAGTTGTGCCTTGCTGCTATTCTTTGTTTTCGAGAAGCAGCTTTTGTCATAGAATAGAGCTGCGTGATAAGCTTTCGCGGCGATGCAGTTGTGTGTACATATTCAAGTGCAGTGTTGACCAGAGGGGGGAGCTGGGAAGGTATTGTGTATGTCCTTGCAGGTCACTCTAAGGCGATAATATTAGAATGTGTCAGATAATGTGATTGGCCCCTCCACTGTGCTAAGTAATGGAGGGAGAAAAAAAATCACCTGGGTATGAATCAGCGAACATGCTCATTCCCAAGGTGCCTGCGTACCGCGCTGCCCCACTGTCCTGCAGCAGAGAAAAGCTTGCGTTCTCCGCCACAGCAACCGAAGGAGTATGTAGAACCTCAGCTCCCATTTGCCTGAGGATGCCATCCCATGCCTAACGCCCGCAGTCTACTGTATTATTTCTGCTTTGGGTTCTTTGTATGGCTGGAATAGTGCGGTTTTTAGTGGCCATGGTGCCGCATGGTCACACTCCACCGCCACATGTGGTTGGAACAGCTTTGGATGCAACCAGAAATGTATAAAGCTTGCTTGGGTGCAGTAGGCACATACCTTAAAGACTGGTGCTCTCAGGCTGCCCCGCGACTGGGGTAGTGTAAGGATTTCATATGCTATCCTGGGTTTATGGCCCGCCCAGACAAAGGTGATCAAGTCAGAGCGCACGTGTTCGAAGAAATTCGCCGTTAAGGGGAGTGGAACATTTACTAACAAATCGAGCAAATTCAGGAGGACGATCATTTTAGTGATTGCTGTGTGTCCAGTGAGAGAGAACACTAGTTTGTTCCACACCGGGACGTGTGCTTCGAGCCAATCTATTGATTTTCCATAGTTTGCTTTCCACAGGTCCCCTGAGTCCCTGCTCAGCCATATGCCCAGATATCTGGTTAGCATGGACACCCATTTGTATGGATCCTCAGTCTGGAACAGCCGCGTCTCGTCCGTAAGCGGAAAGAGTATAGATTTACTCCAGTTCACCTCAATGCCCGATTGACCTCCGAAACGGATCACCTCTCTAGTCAGAGGTGAAAGATTCTCCTGTAGGTCTCGGCTACATATGGTGATACCATCTGCATCCCAACAAGGGGAAGAGAAAGGACCACTCAAGGGAGTCAAACACCTTTGTGGCATCCAGCAGGGCCACCGGGCGGAGAGGGTGCATGACCGAGAAAATGGTGCAGAGATTAGGAGATGTGGCCCTCCCCTGTATAAACCCAAACTGATTGGGCCACACTATTAGTGGCTTTAAAGGTAGTAAATGGTTTACCAAGATTTTCGCATAGATTTTATTATCTATATTGATGAGAGATAGGAGCCTGTAGAAATCACAGAGTTCAGGCAGTTTTTCTGGCTTCAATATAGTAATGATGATGGCTTCATGGAGTTGGGGGGGGGGGGGGGGAAGCTGGCCAACTGACGATGACTCATGGTACATCTGAATGAGGTGGGGGATGAGTATGGTGGCGTACTCTTTGTAGAAGTTGACGTTAACCCATCTTAGACAGGTGCCTTATTACCTGGCAGGTCTGCTATAACTTGTGCCACCTCCTCTGGCGTGATCAGGGGATCCATGTATTAGCGATGTGCAGGGTCTAGCCAAAGCAAC
Organism: Lissotriton vulgaris; assembly: GCF_964263255.1. Classification (NCBI taxonomy): domain Eukaryota; kingdom Metazoa; phylum Chordata; class Amphibia; order Caudata; family Salamandridae; genus Lissotriton; species Lissotriton vulgaris. Next base: position 1,606,550,801 of record NC_141695.1, on the reverse strand, counting down.
TCGATGGAGTCCAGGTAGCTTTGCAATGACTGTGTAAATGGTCTCTCCTATGGAGAAAAGCCAGGCGAGGAAAGAGGACATAACAGGTGGGAGTTTCTGTGAGGATGTGCCCAGGTGCCCTCACAGTTTCTCAGTTCAGGCACATACTCAGAGGCATGTGGCCTGCACAGCAGCCCAGCCAAGGTCCTGCCAGGGTGGTCTCCCTTCACATATTGGCGCACCTGCACCTCTCACCCAAGGTATTTGACCTCACTGTCAGCCTCAGTTTGGTATTCCAAGTGTTTGTCTCATATGTCATCTAGTGTGCTTAGTTGAGGATCGCAACTGTATGCCCCCTCCAGGTCTCGGTTTTCAGACTCCAGTTTTGCTAGGGTTCCCCTTATCTCCTTCAATACTCCCGCTTGTTTGGCTATACACACACAGCGAATAACCACCTTAAAAGCCTCCCAAAGTGTAGATGGTGAGGATACGGACCCTTCGTTCAAATCAAAGGACTCGGCAATAGCTTGCCGTATGTCTACTTGAAACACCTTGTTGCGCAGGGCCTAAGGAGGAAGTCTCCATAGGAACGTCGGAGAGAAAGGCTTTGGGATCTGGAGAGCCAGCCTTACCGGTGAATGGTCATATAATGTGCACAGTAAGGATTCTACTGCTGTGGGCCAAGTGAGGACATAACTTGACACTAGCCAGTAATCAATACGAAACCATGAACCGTTTATAGAGGAGAAACAGGTGCTGTCTCGCTGAGAAGGTTGTGTGACGCCATATGTCTATAATTGCAGTGTCAGCACCGAGTGAATTATGGACTTCCAACAAGCGCGGTTGTTGGAGTCTGTTACTGGAGCGGTCAAGGGTCCCCTGCTGCACCACGTTAAAGTCACCTCCCTATATTACCAGGTGAGGGCCACAATCTAGGACCTGCCTCCAGACATTAAGAAAAAGTCTGGGTCATCTATATTTGGGCAATAAGTGGTAACCATGATCATTTGTTGCGCTTAGAGCAAGCCTACCAGGATTACACATCTCCAAACTTTCTCAATGACCGAGTGCGCTGTGCTCCAAGGGAGACTTTTTTAAGCAGGTTTGTTACACCCAAGGCATAAATGGAATAGACTGAGGAGTAGTGTGCCCCGCAACATCTGGCCCAGAGGTGGGTCATGATGTCTGTGGTCAGGTGCGTCTCTTGTAAAAAAACATATGTCCACACCATGTCGGGCTAGGTATGCATGCACCAGTCTGGATCTACGGTGATCATTAGGCCCTGTATATTCCAAGTTTAATAAGTCACAGTCGTGATATCAGCGAATAGGGGGTATCATTAACAGTCTGTGGTTTATTGTGCTGCGAAAGGTTTAGAGTCTGTTTTAGCATCTGTCTGAAAGTGTGGGATTGACTTCCTGTATGCACAGAGCTAGAGAAACAGTGTTATCTGACCACAAAAAACAATTGAGAATATGTTCCCAACATTTGCCCTTCCCTCACCCACAATATGCCGCTGATGCTTCTTGAACATCCCAAGAGATGACAAACTGAGGTTCCCCACCTGCACCCCTCAACCCACTCCAACCCCCCAAACTAGTTGAGACATGAATCCACTCCCAACTAGAAGACACCAACATAGAACAATTTGCAAGTTGCTAGGGCATTATCCAATGGGGACATGGTTTCTCCAGGTAGACACCCCCTACCTAGCCTCAGGGTGGCCAAGTGATGCAGTTTGATTAGGTGAACAAGGCATAACAGTTGTGACATGTGTCCATCGCCACGAGCTGTTCATTCAGCCATCGCCTTTGCCCCATGGCAATATTTGCATCGTGGGCCAATGTTTAAGTCATTGTCGCTGGACTGCCCTCTCACAGACCCTTCAGGCATGCCAGAAGGCCTTTCCCTCTCTCTGCTGATCTGCTTCGCATACGTTAATGCAGCTTTAGGGTCAGTAAAGAATTGTGGTTTGTCCCCGCAAGCGATACGCAGTTTCACCGGATAAAGGAGAGTATAGGACACTTCCAGCTGTTGGAGGATGCGCTTGGCAGTTACGAATTCTCTTCTTGCAGCCTGTACGGACAGAGTAAAGTCTGGGTAGAAGGATAGAGTTTTGCCCTGGTGTCTAATCTCTCCCATTTCTCGGGCCTTGCACAAGATCGCATCCCTATCATGGTAGTTCAGTAAGAGGGCGATTATTGTCCGCGCCAGGGCTGCCGGCCGGCGCCGCAGACCAAGCAACCTATGCACCCATTCAGCAATGAACACCGCAGATAGTACAAGGCCAAAAAGTTCCGCAACAGAAATTAAGGTAGTCTTCCATTTTTGAGATCGCAGATGATTCAGCGATACTGGTGATGGAGCAGGGTTTTCACGAAATGAAACCAGCTCAGATTGAACTTCTCATTATGTGAATCAAACCAAATTGCGTGAAAATGAACAGTGCCAAACTAAAAGGGGAAAAGATGAAAACTGTTCAAGAGTGTGCTGAGAAAAAGTTAATATAGGCAGCAAATCCACATGATTAATGCAGAAAATAACAGCCAAAAGTCGAGAGTTTCTTTTCACTAACAATTTGAAAATAAATGTGCAAAGCGCAGGAAAATGCAAGCAAAAGCATTCATAGAGTGTTTAATAGTGGAGGTTTATAAAATCATAATGATAATAACACTTGTATTTGTTTTTCCTAGAGTGTATTTTACTGATCTGCAGAAAAGGCCCAAGAGTCCTTTTAGAAATATTTAGGTTATTAGAAATGCTGCAAGGAGAAACTGTGATCTGTCCTCCGCAAGTTCCTGATTATGGCCAAGGTTGTGCAGAGTAAACAAATGAAAATTATGAATAGAACTTCCTTGTTGAGTGGAGTATGTGGACACTTGTACTGCAAAATGTGATACATTAGTGAGACAAAGATGTACAAGCCGCGGAAGTTTGATAAAAGAATTTCCTGCGCTGAAGGCAGAAATACGTGAGCGAATTAAACAATGGAACTGTTGAAAGTTAGGGACACCGAGAGTGGCGTGATTAAACACCACTTGTTTTAGGCCAATGAAATCGAATAATTTCTTGTGTAATGATACAATGAGGGTTGGACTTTTAGTAAATCTAGGGTATAACTATTAGTAGGAAGAGGGTGGGGGGTTAGGTGTGTTTTTTCTACTTTGCGAGAGGAGAGAGCTGTGTTGCTGTTGTCCTAATTCTATGGGCTGGCTGTTGTTCTGTTGATCCTGACTCTTTGACTTTGCTTCTCAATTCTTCTTGAAGTGCCTAGCTTACTCTCATAGCCAGAGGGTAGCTTTCAGACTTCTAGAACCTTGTGAGATTGGTTAGTACCAATTTGCAAATCGCTATCCTTTTGTCTATACGCCTATCCACTCTCTCATTGTGCTGACATTTGAGATGTACAATTGATGATTTAGTTTGCTATGTTTCGCTTATGTGATAATCTATGATTCGAGCTGTATTGTACTTGATGAGCAATCACATTTACTTAGATAAAGCATTTTTGAATTTCAAACAATGTTTGTCCTTTTTATCGTCATTGATTTAGTTATATTGAATGATTATATTCTTTATGATGATATTTCTTGAGAATTCTAATATTGTTTTGCCAATCTCTAACTACTAAATAAAGATTCATCGAAGAAGAAAGAGGATAAATAAAATTAGCACATTTGTAAGATTAGTTTAAACTCACCCAGCGTGAAAGGGACTGTTAGGTATTAAATTGGGTCCTTATTATAACAAGCATTTGCAATGCAATAGGTCTCGCATTAGGAAAGTTTGAGCTTTTGGTATTGTAAATGACAAATTTTGTATTTATGTGTTGGTTTTGAAAATAGCAAAATTAATAGCTTTGTCTTTTACAATTCCAATAGTTTTAACTTATGCAAATGTGACACCTTTAGCATTTGTAATGCAATATGTGTTGTGTTTACGTGACTTAGATGATTGATATTACAAATAGCAATGGCTTTTTTTTTTTAAATACTGAATACTTAAATAACAGTTATTGTAATTTATAATGGCAATAGCTTAAACTTTTGTAAATAACTTTTGTGAAGATTATGTTCAGTGTATTTTATTGTGACGAAAATCCAAGAACAGAAGTGAAATATTAACATCTTTTTGTGACATTTGCAATAAAGCTTGAAACATTGAGAGAACATATTTGAACCAGTTGTTGTTGAATGGTTGCACAGATTGATGTTGTGGTGGCGACCAGTGATGCTGTGGCGTTCAGTGATGTTGTGGTGCCCCCGAGTGATGTTGTGGGGCCGCGGAGTGAGGGCGATGGAGTGAGGGCGATGGAGTGAGAGCGATGGAGTGAGAGCGATGGAGTGCGAGCGATGGGAGTGTATGTAGAGAGAGCGAGGGGAGTGTATGTACAGAGAGCGAGGGGAGTGTATGTACAGAGAGCGAGGGGAGTGTATGTACAGAGAGCGAGGGGAGTGTATGTAGAGAGCGAGGGAAGTGTATGTAGAGAGCGAGGGAAGTGTATGTAGAGAGAGCGAGGGAAGTGTATGTAGAGAGAGCGAGGGGAGTGTATGTAGAGAGAGAGAGGGGAGTGTATGTAGAGAGAGAGGGGAGTGTAGAGAGAGAGAGGGGAGTGTAGAGAGAGAGAGGGGAGTGTAGAGAGAGAGAGGGGAGTGTAGAGAGAGAGAGGGGAGTGTAGAGAGAGAGGGGAGTGTAGAGAGAGAGGGGAGTGTAGAGAGAGAGGGGAGTGTAGAGAGAGAGGGGAGTGTAGAGAGAGGGGAGTGTAGAGAGAGAGGGGAGTGTAGACAGAGAGGGGAGTGCAGAGAGAGAGGGGAGTGTAGAGATAGGGGAGTGTAGAGGGAGGGGAGTGTAGAGAGGGAGGGGAGTGTAGAGAGGGAGGGGAGTGTAGAGAGGGAGGGGAGTGTAGAGAGGGAGGGGAGTGTAGAGAGGGAGGGGTGTGGAGAGGGAGGGGTGTGGAGAGGGAGGGGTGTGGAGTTAGAGGGGGTATAGAGAGAGAGGGGGTGTAGAGAGAGGAGGGGTGTAGAGAGAGGGGGTTGTAGAGAGGAGGGTGTAGAGAGAGGAGGGTGTAGAGAGAGAGGGGGTGTGGAGAGAGGGGGGGTGTAGAGAGCGAGGGGGGTGTAGAGAGCGAGGGGGGTGTAGAGAGCGAGGGGGGTGTAGAGAGCGAGGGGGGTGTAGAGAGAGAGGTGTGTAGAGAGAGGTGTGTGTAGAGAGAGAGGTGTGTAGAGAGAGAGGTGTGTAGAGAGAGAGGTGTAGAGAGAGAGGGGTGTAGAGAGAGAGGGGTGTAGAGAGAGAGGGGTGTAGAGAGAGAGGGGTGTAGAGAGAGAGGGGTGTAGAGAGAGAGAGGGGTGTAGAGAGAGAGGGGGTGTAGAGAGAGGGGGTTGTAGAGAGAGGGGGGTATAGAGAGGGGGGTGTAGAGAAGGGGGGTGTAGAGAGGGGGGTGTAGAGAGGGGGGGTGTAGAGAGGGGGGTGTAGAGAGGGGGGTGTAGAGAGGGGGGTGTAGAGAGAGAGGAGGTGTAGAGAGAGGGGGTGTAGAGAGAGAGGGGGGTGTAGAGAGAGAGGGGGTGTAGAGGGAGAGGGGGCGTAGAGAGAGAGGGGGTGTAGAGAGAGAGGGGGAGTAGAGAGATGGGGTGTAGAGAGAGAGAGGGGGTGTAGAGAGAGAGTGGGTGTAGAGAGAGGGGAGTAGAGAGAGTTAAGGAGGTCCTTTATCTAAGATGACTTATTCATTACACGTCCTTAATTTACCAAGAAAACGCGAGAATATATCTTCACATTACCATACATTGAAAACGTCTTAAAGTATGTGCTTGCAACAAAGTGTAAACAGATCAGTGGCCTGTTTGCTCACACTACAGATTTTAAGTTTATTCCGGATCAAAAGCAGCTGGGGTGTTGTGTGTACTTATAGGAATAGGAAATGTGTTAATTCCTTAACAGGTATTGACGCAATTCATGTCAGAATTGTTTCTTTCCTTACTTATTAAGAATTCACTGCTGCACATCTGACAGTATTTTTGGTCATCTAATGTTTGTATCATGTTGTCCTGGAGAAAATAAAAATACTTGTGCCATAGAGCTTAAAGTAGGTTGTAGTAAAATAAGATTGGGCTCTCCAGTGCAAATGGGTGAAACCAGCTCACTTACGACGCTAATACTGGAAGCATCATCACCAATGGCAAACAAAAAACTAGTTTTGACAGCGCACTATGGTGCAGTGACGTACAGATGGAGAAGCACTGCAGGGGGGTGTCAGTGCTAATCATTTGCACCATGTTCCGGTCGCATGCCCTACATTTCCGTTGGCGGAATGTAGGGATCCTAAAGGGGTCTAACGTTTATTTTGTAGCTGTATTTTGGAAATTAAAGAAAGAAAGCTGTATGAAAAATGTAGACTTGCGCTTCGATGCTGTTTCAGCAACGTAATCCGTATTTACCAACTCTATGTTGCCTGGAAGCTTTGCTACTGTACTGCGAGGCCTGCCTACATTTCCTAGTGGTGTAGATTCTGCTTCCTTGTTCCTATTTCCTCTGCATCTGCTACCTGTACTTTTCATGCCGGGCCAGTCTGCCTCACAGTAAATTCAACTAGTGCTTGCTAGGGACTGGAGAGACGGTATGATAAAGAGAGCAAAATGAGGGAGGGCGCAGGATAGGGACTGCCATCGAATATAGTGCATCAAGAGGAGTCCTCATTAACGTGTAAATAGTGCAGGCGAGAGAAGAACTGAGCAGAGTGAGTGTAGCGAGCTCGCTGTATTGCGCTCAGAAAGTGAGAATTATCACAGCATGAGGCCCCAAAGTAATAATTATCACAGCATACCGAGAGGCGCCCCACGCTGCTGGAGCACTCAACTGCGCATTAATTATAGTTGAGTGCTCCAGCAGCCTGGGGCGCCTGTTGACATGCTGTGATAAGTGGGGTCTCATGCTGTGATAATTATTATTTGGGCTGCCTGACGTGCTGCGCATTAATTAACGCGCACAAGCTGTTCCGTGAAGCGCATTCACAGACCTGAATCGGCTCGTGCCCATACTACAATCAGCTCGTGCACAGGTCTGTCTCCAGGTCTGTCTCCCTTGGAGGCAAACACGGCGACTATAAGTCTCGTTGGCGGCAGCGCTTCGCGCTGCAACGCCAGCGAGACCTAAAGATGTGTCTTTCCCCTAACACTGAATCACCGGTAATTCGGAGGTTGTTCCGTCTGGAATGAGATTCTAAGTCTTCATTTTTGGCGCAGATTAGTTCCAGCACTTTATCCATTTTAAGCAACTTTTTGCAATCACCTGCAAGTGTGTCTTCCGAGTCTGACACTCTGGATTTCAGCGGTGTTATTCGGCTATCGTGCAAGTCAATACCAAAATTGACAACCTCACGGCCCGCTTGGACCAGGTGAATCAATTGACAGTAAGCTTGACTTGACCTCCATTAAGATGGATCAAATGTCCTCATATCTTATATTAATTTCTGATGCTTGAGTGGTTTGTTCCTCAGCCATCTGCACAGCTCGCCAGCCCGGCCATGAGCCTGCTCTCATAAGATATTTTTGGTTGCTTACTATCAGTCTTCCCCATGTCTGTAATTAGCTGCTCTCCGAAGCGCAGGGAAAGGCACAGCAGTTTCTCAACAGAGACGGCAGCAGCGGTGTCCTGAGCCAGCCGCCCACGGCTCAGCACAGTCGTCTGGCAGCACGGCCCTTCTTCACCCCAGGCCCTCCTCACTTGGCCCCACTGAAGCAGCTATGAGAGTCCAATGGGCCACGTCCATCTGACCCTGCCACCACCAGCCGCCCTCCGGAGTTGTAATAGGGTGAACTATTGCTGCTGATGCATGTCAGAGGGGTCTGTAGGGGCTTGAGAGGCAGTGGTAACCCGTCCTGGTCTTGCGGGCGTATGGCAGGCAGTTCCTCATGGTTCGTGCATGCCTCTAGCAAAGTTGGGCCACCAGAGAAGACAAGGTAAGTGGAAGTAGGGGGAAAAACACTGCCACTGAGGGTCAGAGGGGTATGGAGGGGCCTGGGAGGCAGCAGTCCCCCGTCCTGGCATCGCGGGGTATATCAGCCAACCCCTCATTAAATGTATGCGCTTCCAGCAGCGTTGGCCCACGGGTGAGGGGGCCGATCATGCAGTCGTGTCAGGCCTAATTTGTCGCAGGGGTGCTTTCTCCCACCAGCCCAGCAGGGTGAACATCATCTTAAGCATGGCTGTTGGCAGGTCTCCGGTGCTCATCATACTGCTCTTACAGCCACAATCTGGTCCCAGGCAGCTCTCCCGATTCGCCCCTAGCACGGCCCAGAACAGGGGACCCACGGCCTTGGACTGGCCCAGCCGGTCCCACAGTAGTTGGGCGGCCTCGCGCATGTTCACGCTCCCACCTGGGACCATACAGAGTAAAACGCAGCCTGGGGGAGGGGGCACGGCATGGCCCAAGTCGTGAAGTTTCGGAGGGGTACCGTCCCTTTCTGGTACACCGCAGCTATGTTCTCACCACCCACAGCTCCAGTAGTGGCCCAGCGAGCTCCCGCAGCCCGCGGCCTGGACAGGCCCCAGCCAGGCCTATCGACACAGCAGCAAGTCAGATGGGTGAGACGGCTCCGGCTGATGTCTGGCTCGACCAGCTATGCCAAGCCTGCACCCTCTTGACAAGAATTTGATTTATTTCACCAGGATTCCGATGGATATTGCACTCAGCCAGCAGGGTCCACTCAAGGTGCGGCCATCTTGCAGCCGGCAGACCACACCCCCAATGGAGTGTACTTTTTAAATGGTCTCCAATGCATGTCAATGGAATCACTTCCTGGAAGATGGAATGATACACCAAATAAACAATAGCATAAGGTTACATGTCAAGAACTTTCTCAGTGGTGTCAAGGTTATGTCTATATTTTGAAGAATTGTTAACAATGCTTTTGCAGACAGCTGTACTATCAAGCAACACCTCAAATTCAGCCTTTCGCCAAGACCGTTCGATTTTACCATTACTATGCATGTAATAGTCTTACTTGTGGTGGCTTTCCCCCAGCCTTCCTATTTTGTTGGACTGTAGCTATCATTTACATCTTTCTTCCACCCGCAACACCATACAGCATGGGCAATTGGGTCAGCCCAACTCTTCCATTGGCTAACTGCCCTGGGAGTGACGGCATTCTCTTTCATAAGGGGCACACCTACGCACAAAGTAGTTTCCTTGAATGTCAGGGACTACTTTGGCAGTATGTGCTTTTAGCCATTTTTTGAGGTCTTGCATTAGCACAAGGAGCCCCTCCACACACAAAGTCATTTCCTTAACTGCTGGGGACCTCAATGCCCATGTGTGCTTTTTGAAACAAAAAAAATACTTTTCCATGTAGAGGGCCAGGCAGCTTATCCAAAAGTAAAAGTTTGCAAAAACCATGACAAAACAAAACAGGCATTGCAAAAGCTAAAATATTGATGACCAACTCCAGAACCAATGGCTATGTCAGTGCTTGTCTAAATATTAGTGAGGGTCCAGCAGCTCATCCAACAATAACATTTTACAAAACCCATGACAAACAAAATAAGCATTACCAAAGCTAAAAGGCTGGCAGAAAATGCCAACCTTATTAGATTTGCCAATGAACATTCTTGATTTACAAACATATATCTATTCAGAACACAATGCAAGAAATTTAAATGTAATCCAGAATTCATCAGTTTTGTCATTCAGTCTAATATTTACGTTTCCCCCCTTGTTACAGCTCTCTAATAAGTCAAAGAAATTTTAATAATATGGATGATAATGGTGATAATAGCAACAAGAGTTGAGAAAAAGAACGCCTTGTTTCAATCCCCACATATTTGTGATTTTGGTGCCTTATTTAAGCTCAAGAAAGGCAAAGCTCCAGATTACGTAGCACCCTTAGATTGTTTACATTAGTTTTAGAGGCATCTGTTTAGATAGGTTAATGGAATGTACACAGATTTAAAGAGATACCTGTGTAACATAGTACAGACAACCAGTTGTGGCTGGTTGATTGATTGATTGATTTAGAGCTTATATAGCGCATACTGTCACCCTACGGGTATCCTGGCGCTTCTGACTGATAACCTATGACCAGAATGGAACAGATCGCGACAGAGAGAGATAAAGGGGGAGAAGCTTAGGCCGTGGGAAAGAGGCAGGTTTTCAGGTTCCTGTGAAACTCTGACAGAGTTGATTTGTCTAAGGTTCTGAGGAAGTTCATTCCATAAGCGTGCGCCAGCCATGCTAAAGGCCCTTCCTCCTAACCTCGACCGGTTAAACCGAGGGATCGTCAGCAGGCAAGCACTGGAGGATCGAAGCTGCCTTGTGGGGCGATACCATGTAAACCTTTCCTGAAGGGGAATGGGACCTAGCTCATGCACTGCTCTGAAAACCATACACAGAGTGTTAAAATGGACCCTCTCCCTAATGGGCAGCCAGTGCAGCTCTCTCAAAGCGAAGGTGGTAGAGGAACTCCGGGGCCTCCTAAGGGCCAATTTGGCTGCTGCTGACTGGATTCTTTGCAGTCCCTGGAAGATGTATGCAGGGGCCCCCAGATATAGGGAATTGCAATAATCCAGCCTGCTTCCCATGATACTACTTACCACCAGAGAGCGAGCCTCTTTAGGTAGTAGGGGAAGAATTTTCCGTAGGATGCGGATTAGGACAAAGCAGACGCTGGCAGTCTTACTTGCCTGTGATTCCATCTGGAGGTCGTTATCAAACATCAACCCTAGATTGCGAACCTTCCTAACCTGGGTTGAAGGTGACCCCTCTGGTGTAAGTCCGAAGTCAGATGGAATTTGTCTAGACATCCTGACTGTAGTGCAGTACACTACCTCAGTCTTTCTGCAGTTAAATTGCAGCGAGTTCCTTCTGAGCCAGTCAGACGTCTGCCGCATGCGTTGCTGGAACAAGTCCAGAGATAGTGCATGGACCCCTTCCAAGGAGAAAGCCAGTTGCGTGTCATATGCATAGTTGGCTAAACAGACCCTAGATGACTTTATAATGGAAAGCAGGGGTTGTAGATAGACATTAAATAGGATAGGGCTGATCGCAGAGCCCTGCGGCACCCCGTGGGTGACTGAAGATTTACCAGAGGAGAATGGTGCTAAGATTACTACCTGCTGACGTCCTTCTAGATAGGAGTGAAGCCATTTCAGTGCCCGGCCTTTCACTCCAATCCTCTTCAATCTTTCCACTAGAACAGTGACATTCCCGTTGTCGGCTCGCATACGCAGGTTGTCCAACATAGTGGTCAGAGCAGTCTTGGTCCCTTGCCCAGGACGGAAGCCAAATTGGTCTTTATCTAGTAAACTATTCTCCTCCAGACAGCACGACAGGGACCTACCAACTGATTTTTCCAGTAGCTTCAACGGATAAGGGAGAAGAGAGATGGGTCTAAAATGTGCCGGTATTGACAGGTCCAGAGAAGGCTTTTTAATCAATGGGGACACCACCGCCAATTTTCAGCACTCCGGGGCCATTCCTTCTTCCAGAGACTGATTGCATATCTGCCTTAGCCATGGAAAGGTATTGCGCCCAAGAGTTTTCCACATTTTATGAGGGAGAGGATCAAGGGGAGAGCCTGAGGATACATTATCTCCCAAGCTGTCAAAAGCCGCTTCTGTTAGAGCCTGAAAATTGTCCAGAAATACAAATTGTTGTAGATCTGCCTCAGTCCAAAATTCAGGATTAAGTTGTTCACCCTGGTCATTGATGTGCAGGGTATTCACGATTTTTGCAATCTTATCCTGAAAATGTGTATCTATTTCGTCACAAAGTTTTTGGGAAGCTACCACTTTATTTTCTATACATATAAGGGAAGTAAGGACCTTGATGATTTTAAAAAGAGCTTTAGTTCCATTAGACGCATGTATAATTGAGCTGGCATAGAAATCTGCCTTGGCCCTGAGGATTTCCTCTTTATATTGCAATTATATCCATCTTAGATCTTTCTTGTCATCCTCAGTGGATGTCGGGGCAAAGTGGCGGGGGCAATACACATTTCTTTTAAACGTACCTGAATCCTGACGCATCGCAGATCTTCCAGCTACACTGCAGGCACATACTCTCAGACTGTCCTGCGGCAATGGCCGGTTGCTGCTCTCATAGCATGAGAGCAGCGTCTGGATTGGCTTGAGCACCCTTGATTTGCACTCCCAGAGAGACTTGGAGCCTACGCCTGCTGTCTCCAACGAGTAAAGCAGCTCAGGTTGGAGACAGCTTCAATGGGTATGTCAGTTTGGCCAAACCGACAGCAGGGCACCTACAACTCCCCCTTGTCCCTGTCATTCCCATGGCCCCACTCCATAGACTCCACGGTATGGAGAAAAAAAATATTATAAACATGCTTTATTATCGTTGCATTTTTCAAGTTTTGCAGTTGCTGGCAGGGAGGCAAAGATCCTCCGCAATACTGGAGGAGCTGCATCTGCAGACAACACTACAGTGCCATCAATAAGTTAAGGTTGGTCCATACAGGATGGGCCGAGGCATTCTCAGCAGTAATATACTTGTGCTTGTCTTAACTCTTAGTCGTAGATGGCACCATTGCAAAATTCCAGAAGGTGTAATGGTGCTAGAACAAGCGTTGTGACAGATGCTGCTGCACCCCGAGATAATCCTGAGCACAGTGCTGAAAACAAAATGCTAGAGCCAAAATACACACCTGGACACTATATTCTAAGTGTGTGTACTTGGTGCTAGGCACCCATAAAGAGCGCCAACACTTACAAGGTGAGTAGAAGCCACCTTTCTAAATAGACATGGCATTGTCCTGTTCTCCCCCGTAGCACAATTTGCCAAACATTTGTTTGAGGAATTGCCGCACCTGTCCAGCAGGCACATTAACCCACAAATTTGAGCCAGTGTTTGCAGGTGGGGGCTACTGGCATTCATTTTGGGGGACCAGCACCTTTTTTCCTAATCAGAAGTTTCCTGAGAGCAAGAGAGGAAAAAACACAAAAAGTGGAAAGGGGAGGAAGAGAAAGAAGGAAAAACCTTCCTAAATGGAGAAAGCAGTACCCAGCAAGAGTGAGAAAGAGCAGGAGGGAGCGTCTGGTACTGGATTAAAGAGACGAGACTAGGCAGACTAGGCAAATATATAATACCATGGGCAGCGGCCTCCTGAGCAGACCTTTGGTTGGGCATCGACATTTATTCTTTTACAAAGTAAGCTCTACTACTGAAGAAAAGCGCCATTATCAGCTTTACCTGCCTGTTAGAAGCCTGACCCTGGTCCCCCTAATGAAGACTGGTTATGTTTATACAGGCCCCGCTACAAAATAAAGGTGCTTGCATGTGATTAAATGGCATGAGCTGGTTAAGGTTTTCGTTACTACGAGATCCAGGATCGCTAAAATATGTTTGAACATCTGCAGTGCCAGAGATAATGATGCTGAGACGTGATGACAGTGCGCTCCTACCCCCTTTTACCGTTTAAACGGCTCCCTTGAGCTGCCTGAGCTGACGAGCTTGGGAGCGCCTGCATGCCCTGAGTGGAACTATGCCTGTGAAAATTAAGCGGCAGCATGTCCAGCAACCTACTACCTTTTCCCTACTGATGACGGAGGAATCCAGAAACATGTGTCTAGGATACGCGATAACAAATTAAGGTATAAGCCTATTATTACTACGAACTTTGTATTGAACTGAAAATGATGCACTACATCGAACTAGATGCCCATAGGTAATGATGCTGAGACGTGATGACAGTGCGCTTCTACCCCCTTTTACTGTTTAAATGGCTCCCTCGAGCCACCTGAGTGGACGAGTTTGGGAGTGCCTGCATGCCCCAAGTGGAACTATGCCTGTGAAAATTAAGCGGCAGCATGTCCAGCAACCTACTACCTTTTCCCTACTGATGACGGAGGAATACAGAAACATGTGTCTAGGATACGCGATAACAAATTAAGGTATTAGCCTATTATTACTACGAACTTTGTATTGAACTGAAAATGATGCACTACATCGAACTAGATGCCCATAGGTAATGATGCTGAGACGTGATGACAGTGCGCTTCTACCCCCTTTTACTGTTTAAATGGCTCCCTCGAGCCACCTGAGTGGACGAGTTTGGGAGTGCCTGCATGCCCCAAGTGGAACTATGCCTGTGAAAATTAAGTGGCAGCATGTCCAGCAACCTACGACCTTTTCCCTACTGATGACGGAGTAATCCAGAAACATGTGTCTAGTGATACGCAATAACAAATTAAGGTATTCGCCTATTATTACTACGAACTTTGTACTGAACTGAAAATTATGCACTACATCGAACTAGATGCCCAGAGGTAATGATGCTGAGACGTGATGACAGTGTGCTCCTACCCCTTTTTAGCGTGTAAATGTCTCCCTCGAGCCGCCTGAGCTGACTAGCTTGGGAACGCCTGCATGCCCTGAGTGGAATTGTGCCTGTGAAAATTAAGCCGCAGCATGTCCAGCAACCTACGACCTTTTCCCTACTGATGACGGAGGAATCCAGAAACACATGTCTAGGAATACGCGATAACAAATTAAGGCCTTAGCCTATTATTACTGAACTAAAAATGATGCACTACAGCGACCAAGATGCCCAGATGTAATGACGCTGAGACATGATTTCAGTGTGCTCCTACCCCCTTTTACAGTTTAAATGGCTCCCTCGAGCCGCCTGAGCCGGCGAGCTTGGGAGTGCCTGCATGCCCTGAGTGGAAGTATGCCTGTGAAAATTAAGCAGCAGCATGTCCAGCAACCTACGACCTTTTACCTACTGATAACGGAGGAGTCAAAAAACACGTGTCTAGGGATACGCGATAACAAATTAAGGCATTAGCATATTACAAGAACTTTAGACTGAACTGAAAACGATGCACTACATCGACCAAGACACCCAGAGGTAATGCCGCTGAGCCGTGAAGACAGTGCGCTCCTACCCCTTCTACATTACACGAATAGTTACAAAAATAAAGTGCACAATTGTGAACACAATCCTCAGAGACACAAATGGCAAAAAAGTAATCCTGTAGCACATTTCCAACAAGCCAATATCCATTGGGAAGTTACATAAGAAGTTGAATTATATTCGCATGCAAGAACGTCTTTCATATAATAATTTATAATCAAGGTGAATTGTGACGTAGTAAGGGGAAGAAACACACAGAGTGCTCACGGACACCAACAGGCAGAAAATAAACAATATGACGTCAACAAATAGCAGCAAATGAATGATGCATCGTGTACGCATCTGGCGTGACACACACTAGTACAGACACTGGTACCAACTCCACTTAAGGAAACATACCTTTCAAATCAAACCACCACTTGAGCGAAGGCTTTTTCGATGGAAAGAAGAACAAAATGATGACGATTGAGATTCCAGTTACAGCATCTGAGGTGAACCTGCCAGAAGCAAACACGCATTACTGGAAGTACTTTTCAAAATGCTGACCGGAATTTTTGTTAAAGATGATTAAGAAATCTGAATAGCATTCTTTGTTAAAAGCCTCTTTAGTGTTCCACTTTAATCTATATTTATAGCTAGTGATTTGGCTTAAACGATTGATGGACTAAAAATTAAAAGACCGGGTTACATACTATGTGTGAGTTGGGTACAGAAAATGAAGTAGTTTCAGAAGCGTAGCAATGGGAAACATTTTAATAAAGACTTCTTTACATTTCATTATGTTAATCTCTTCTTAATCAGTGTTGTTTAACAGTATTAAAAATAAATGCAGTTCCAATTCACAATTTTACAAAGATCCCTTGAATTGAGGGTGCTTGGATTATAGTTCATTAATTTCACATAACTATGCGCTTACATATTTTCATGTTTTGCAACAATTGACGAGCTATTGCAGAGTTAGCGCTTCGAAAAATGTCAGTGTTACGTTGAAAAAAAAACTTAAAGAAAAGGGTCTCATTGTGCATTTATAATATACATTTATAATATACATACGGATTAGTTAGATTGCACTACTGAATATCGTCACCAACAATATCGTGGCACACTAATTGAGGACAGAATATCGAGGGACATAAGGAACATGCAGGTAGATGCATCAAGCATTTTTGCGAGCGCAAACGGTGCGAATCGCAAAATTCGGCAGTTTGCACCCGCAAAAATGGCATTTGAGATACATCAAGGGTTCATGCACTCGCAATTCAAGAATTCGCAAATAATTCCGAGTTCTCAAATTACAATTGCATTTAAGGAATCCTTAAATGCAATGCATGAACCATTCCAAGATTGCGAAATCGCAATCTGGGGTCGCTATTTACCGCGAATCCAAACTACCTGGTAAAAAGCAAAAACTTAGAAATATGCACTTTAGTGCATTTTTCTAAGTTGTACATTACACACACACTTGTCCTTGGGACATGTGTGTGCGCAACACCAGTGAACATTACCATTTCAGGGGTGCAACTGGGTGTCCTTTGGACACCCTGGCCCCCTTGAAATTGCGGCACATTTGCGATTCGCTAATTGCTAATCGCAAATAAGGAATGGCTTTCCCATTCATTCCTATGGGCCCATAGGAATGAATGGGAAAGCCATTCCTTATTTGCGATTAGCAATTAGCAAATCGCAAATAATGAATCAGTAGGAATCGCAAATAACATTGCGATTCCTACATGCATCCCCTTTTGCGAGTCTTTAATAGCGATTCCTTAAAAGTCGCTATTAAGGACTCGCAAAACATAACGTTGATGCATCTGGGAGATGGTCTGGTATTTTCAACTGGTCTGTTCCTTCTGGAGCAGGATCAGGAGTGACCGCTGCGCCTTTAACAAGGCCGGGTCACCCCTTGCCTCCCACGCCTGCCGCTGCCTGCCTGCCGCTACCTGCCTCCTGTGATTGAGCGACCCAGCCGCCGCTGGGCCGCCCGGACCTCTCCTCGTTCTCCCGCCTGCCGCTGCCTGCCTCCGTGCTGCTGAGCGACCCAGCCACCGCTGGGCCGCCCGGATCTTCACCCTCCTCCCTCGCTTGACCCTGGTTCCTCGCCGCCCGCCGTCCAGAGGTCCCGCCGCTGCCTCCCTGCGGCCCCGCCCACCACCAGCCCAATGGCCGCCCCGCTCCCGCCACCCAGCTGACACGCCCACCCGGCTCCTTACTTAAGGGGACCGCGGAGTTCAGCCAGGGAGTGACCGCTGCGCCTTTAACAAGGCCGGGTCACCTCCCTTGCATCCCACGCCTGCCTGCCGCTACCTGCCTCCTGTGATTGAGCGACCCAGCCGCCACTGGGCCGCCCAGACCTCTCCTCGTTCTCCCGCCTGCCGCTGCCTGCCTCCGTGCTGCTGAGCGACCCAGCCACCGCTGGGCCGCCCGGATCTTCACCCACCTCCCTCGCTTGACCCTGGTTCCTCGCCGCCCGCTGTCCAGAGGTCCCGCCGCTGCCTCCCTGCGGCCCCGCCCACCACCAGCCCATTGGCCGCCCGCTCCCGCCACCCAGCTGACCCGCCCACCCAGCTCCTTACTTATGACGCCCCCAGAGCGACCGCGCAGCGGACGCGCGCAGCGGGAGCGCCAATTGTGCGCCGAAGGTGCGCCAAAGGTAAGCCCGTCTGCGCCCGTCCGTGCCAGAACCGCACCCAGTGCCAGGACCACTGGTCCCCGCAGACCCCAGCCCACCCGCCGGACCTACGCCGCCACCGAACTCTACGCACTCAACGCCGGAAGAATCCCGGGGTGCTACCGAGCCACCCCGAGACGCACCCACGGACCCTTCTGCTGCAACGCCTGCAAGTTCACCTGCATCCGGACCTGCACCACTCCAGCAGTGCTCAAGACCTCAACGAGCAACAGCAGCAGCCACCTAAAGTGCATCCTGCTCAACACCCGCTCCATCCACAGACACGCCGTCGAGCTCTGGAACCTGCTCGACACTATTTCACCAGACGTCCCCTTCCTCACGGAAACCTGGATGAACGCCTCTTCAGCGCCCGACATCGCCATCGCCATCCCAGACGGTTACAAGATCATCCGAAGGGACCGCATCAACCACACCGGAGGAGGCATCGCCATCGTCCACAGGAACACCATCCGCATCACGACCAACACCGACGACACCCTCGCAACCGCCGAGCACCTGCACTTTCAGGTCCACATCTACCCCAAGACCACCCTCAGAGGCACCCTCATCTACAGACCCCCGGGACAACGCACACAATTCAGCGAAGACATCGCCGACTTCATCAGCCCGCACGCCCTCTGCTCCGCTGACTACATCCTCCTAGGGGACCTCAACTTCCACCTGGAGAACAACAACGACCGCAACACCACCACCCTGCTGGACAACCTCGCCAACCTGGGACTCAAGCAGCTGGTGACCACCCCTACCCACTACGCCGGACACACACTCGACCCCGTCTTCTCATCCAGCAAGGACATCACCTTCAGCCATGCCACCGGACTCCATTGGACGGACCACAGCTGCGTCCACTTCAGCTTCAGAAGGACCACGATCCACCACCACCAGCAACAGGTTGCACGCAGAAGCTGAAACAAGATCACAGCCGACCAGCTCGCGACTTCCCTGAGCAAGAACCCACCCACCAGCGCAACAAATCCCAGCCAAGCGGCCGCCAACCTCACGAAGTGGATCAGCGACTGCGCAGACGAGCTCGCCCCCCTGAGGACCCCGCCTAGCAGACCCGGTAGCAAGAAAGCCCCATGGTTCACCGACGTACTCAAGAGCTCCAAGAAGAACTGCCGAGCCCTCGAAAGAACCTGGCGCAGAGACCCAACACCGGACAACATGACTGCCCTCAAGCTCGCCACCCGAAAACACCACCAACTCATCCACGCCACCAAGAAAACTGCATTCAAGGAACGACTGGACAACAACGCACACAACAGCAAGGAACTCTTCAACATCGTGAAAGAGCTCTCCAACCCCAACGCCGGAAACAACGACATCACCCCTTCGCAAGACCTCTGCAACTCCCTCGCCTCCTACTTCCACAACAAGATCGCGGACATACACAACAGCTTCAGCACTCAACCGACGAACGCCACGACCGAACCACCGCCCCCCACCACCACCCTCCGTGCCTGGACTCCGATCAGCACCGAAGACACCGTCCGCACGATGAACTCCATCCACTCCGGATCTCCGACCGACCCCTGCCCTCACCACGTCTTCAACAAGGCCGACGCTGTCATCGCACCCCACCTGCGGGACATCATCAACACCTCCTTCGACACTGCTACCTTCCCGGAGAGCTGGAAGCACGCTGAACTCAGCGCCCTACTCAAGAAGCCATCGGCCGACCCCACCGACCTCAAGAACTACCGCCCCATCTCTCTGCTCCCGTTTCCTGCAAAAGTAATCGAGAAGACCGTCAACAAGCAGCTGGCAGCCTTCCTCGAGACGAATGGATCCCTCGACCCCTCGCAGTCTGGCTTCCGGGCCAACCACAGCACCGAGACCGCCCTGATCGCAGCCACCGATGACATCCGAGCTCTGCTCGACAACGGAGAAACAGCGGCCCTCATCCTCCTCGACCTTTCCGCGTCCTTCGACACTGTCTGCCACCGTACCCTAGTACAACGCCTCAGCAACGTCGGAGTCCAGGAGAAGGCACTGAAGGGGATCATCTCCTTCCTCGCCGGAAGGACACAGAGAGTCCGCCTCCCTCCATTCAGATCTGAAGCCACCGAAGTCATCTGCGGCGTTCCTCAAGGCTCCTCGCTCAGCCCTACCCTCTTCAACGTCTACATGAGCCCCCTCGCAGACATCGCATGCCAGCACAACCTCAACATCATCTCCTACGCCAACGACACCAAGCTGATCCTCTCCCTTACCAACGACCCCGCCACCGCCAGAGCCAACCTTCATGAAGGGATGAAAGAGGTAGCCGAATGGATGAAGAACAGCCGCCTGAAACTGAACTCAGACAAGACGGAAGTCCTCATCCTGGGATCCTCACCCGCCACTTGGGACGACTCCTGGTGGCCCCCCGCCCTAGGCAGCGCACCCAAACCGACAGACCACGCACGCAACCTGGGCTTCATCCTGGACTCCTCCCTCTCAATGACCAGACAAGTCAACGCCGTCTCCTCGTCGTGCTTCAACATCCTGCGCATGCTACGAAAGATCTTCCGGTGGATCCCCAACGAGACCAGGAAGACGGTCACCCAGGCCCTCGTCACCAGCTGTCTGGACTACGGCAACTCCCTCTACGCCGGAACCACCGCCAAACTCCAGAAGAGACTCCAGCGGATCCAGAACGCCTCAGCACGACTCATCCAGGACATCCCCCGTCGCAGCCACATCTCCGGACACCTGAGAGACCTGCACTGGCTCCCGGTCAACAAGAGAATCACCTTCCGTCTCCTCACCCACGCACACAAAGCCCTACACAACCAAGGCCCAGGATACCTCAACAGCCGCCTCAACTTCTACGCTCCCAAACACCAGCTTCGATCGACCAGCCACGCCCTTGCCGCCATCCCCCGCATCCGAAGAGCCACCACAGGGGGACGGTCCTTTGCCTACCTCGCCGCCAAGACATGGAACTCCCTCCCCACCCACCTCCGCCTGACCCAGGACCACCTCGCCTTCAGGAAGCAACTCAAGACCTGGCTGTTCGAGCAGTAGCAAACCCCCCTCCCCCAGCGCCTTGAGACCCTCTGGGTGAGTAGCGCGCTATATAAATGCGATGATTGATTGATTGAAGTCCGAATTGCGAAAAGTTTGTCCTCTTTTATAATAGCCCAATGGATATAAAGACAATGCGCTGCAGCACTAACTACTCACTGCAATTAATTTGGAATTCCAATAAATAACTTGTTGCATTTCGTGGTGCATTTAGATCATCCAGCTGACATTCCATAAATCCCATATTTTGAATATAAATACAAGATGTTTGCGAAATCGGTGCATCTTATTTTCCCCATTGTGTCATGCTCTCTAGTGGGAAGAATGTCATGCTCTTAAGTCATGATTTTTATTTCCATCATTGGGGATCAGTTAAGCTACACCGCTAATAATGATTCACATGGTACAGGCGTTACCAGAAGAACTGGGATTACAAGTACTGTGATAACTCCCCAGATCCATTGTCTCATCAGATCCTCCACCTGCTGACATTCCAGGTAAAAGGAGGCCTAGAATTACCAAATTCCTTAGCAATTCCTGCATTCTCAGGAGAATCTTAGGGTCTGTCTTGTAATCCCCATTATCTCCACTCCTAAACGTATTGGTAGCCAGAGTTTCATTAATTCACAGGGGCAAAGTCAAGTTGGGCAATAAGAGGAACCTCATAATAAGGCCTTAAAACCAAACCAAACCAGTTGATACTTACCCAATTACCCTGTCAGAAGTCTAGTTTCAAATGAGGACAGGCTGCACTTTAACTGGAAAAGTAATATTGCTTTTAAGCCATAGTAACTTCTTATGCAACATATATCCAAGAACATGACTGACCCGTGCAGGTAAGACTAGTGGGGCAGGGGGAGGGTGGTGTTGACAGATGACAGCAAGTTAAAATAAAATGTAAAATAAAAAAAACACTTAACTTGCGCTCGGCGATGTGGCGAGCGCAAGGTGTCTTTCTTTTTTGTTGTTATTCTACCTCGTCATTTGTCAGCCTCCCCACCCACGCCACTCAATGGGCAGTCTGCAGACACACTTGACAAAATTGGACCAGGGCTGCACTGGGCCGCACAGGCCATTTATTCCACCAGGCATTCCCCCGGTAGACTGGAGCCCTTGCAGGCCGGTTTTGAAAGCTTAGGTCCTCCCGTTGCCTGGTTCACTTTACCCAGCTACTAGAGGTTAATTGCAGCAGGTACAGGAGACTCTGAGATTGAGAGATTTAGAGGGAGGGGTAGGGAAAGTAGAGAGAGGGTGATCAGGAAGGGAGAAGAGAGGAATAATAGAGAATGGATAGATGGAAACAGAGTGATTGTGCGACGAGACAAAGGGTGCAGGATGGTTTGAGGATTTTTGACAGTGCTGATTTTGGATCCCCAGCCTGCACCTGAACTGGACATTGATCACCTGGGGGGGGTTTTACCTCAAATTTCGTTCCTAGTACTGAGCAGAAGTACACTTCTTGAAGAATAACATAACAAATGTACAAAAGATTGCTTTGCTAGTCTGTATAAAGAAGTATTTCAGCTAGCGAATTTACCGACGGTCAATAGGGAAGGGCTGAAAGGGCTGGACTCCAGAGACCTTGTGCTGCTTCTCTTGAGTCTATTAATCCGGACACACTAATTTAGAGGAGGATCTTCAAAACAAGTGCACACCAGGAATTCAACTTCTCATCTTCAAGCAGACACCCTTACCAACATGTGTGAATAGTCACTTTGGCACTGCTGATTATTTAAATGGATGCTCTTATCAGCTTGTCAAACAGATTAGTGACTCCAATATTGCAAGCTGATGTGGGATGCAACACAATGTGGATTGCATTAGTTACCCACTAGTCTAGCTGAGGAACACAGTGCCATTGAGCAGAGACATAAGGAATCAACAAGAGGCAAGAACCCAGTGCAATCCTCGAGCAAAGGCAGGCACAGGATTGGTGAGAAATACAGAGTAATTATAATACAACAGGAAGCTGCAAGGAATCCCATTAGAACATAATTGTAGAATTAGAACATAAAAATCACAGAGTAGTGCAGTATTACAGCATCATCTTGTAGGCATGCAAAGGGCATAATCTGACCTATGTAGTGTCAATGAGTAGAGTGCAGGAACCATGAATGTGAAATAGACTTAAAACACGGAAAATAAATCATAGAGAAAAGAAATGTATACCTGAGAAAAGAAAACTTTGAAAGGGCGAGTAAATGGAAAAGAAAATTAGGCAAGCCTGGAGCACATGACAAAACTGAAAATAAATTATACAGGTACCTAGATGCAGTGCCTAATTTGTAAGAGAATAAATGCTGGGAACCAAGGTTTTGGTCAGAAGGCTAAATAGCATTGATCCCAACCAATGTCTCATGAATCTACCACCAGACACTCACTTCCTCTTCATCCCCTCTCTTGAATCTACTTTTTCTTACAGATTTCTCTCTTTGTCACTGTTTTCCTCTTTTCCCCGTTTGTGTTTTTCTCTCTCTTGCTCTGGACCAGAATCTTAAGGGAAATATAACTGCTGGTCCCCAAACAATTTGCGCTGGTGGGCCCAAAGGGTGTGTCAAAAATCTTGCACACCTCTTTACTTTACAATATTATAAGTTATATTCATTATATTGACAATTAATAGGTATAAATATAAGTATGGTCTTTCCGTCCTCTCACCAAAACTCCAGACACTATACATTTAAAATTACATCTGACAATGTCTTTTTAAAAGCAAAAAATATAATGTCAGAGGCCTTAAGGTTGCCTAAAACATTCCTGAAACAAATACATTTTGCTGAAATATTTAATCTTACCCAGGTTTAAATAAAATTGCCCATCCAGGAATGAACTTTGGATCTCGTGTAAAGAGAAGAATAGCAAAGAGACAGAAAAATACCAATACCGCTTGTTCTGCAAATCTAAAATATAAAAAAAGAGCAAATAAAAATAATTACATAAGGAAAACAGTTTTTTATTCGTAGTGCAAACTAATAACTGTACTTGCTCAGTGTGTTTTTTAGTTAACTGTCAAGTTGTCAGACTCTCCGAGCAGTTCTTGTAATAGTTTAGTAATGGTGAATTGGTCAATATATACCTTTATTAAAAATTAAAATACAAACAGAGGAAACAACATGAGCCCCAAAGTCATACAAAAAAGTAGAAAAGCATTATTAACAGTGCTGCATTCTCAATGGACCCCCAATCAGCAATCTATCTAAATTTATGTAAAACAATCCAAATAAAATATCAATTCCAAGTTTCCATAAATACAGACAATGAAAGCACTTTTGAGTACTTTTACTATTGCATCATGGAAAGTACACAAAAAAAGCCTGAAATGAGATCCCTTTATTATTATTTTGGATTTGTAGAGCGCATGCCTACCTAGAAAAGGTTTCCCAGCGCTAGCCTCCTTACTGAACCAAGATTAATCAAACATTCACGATTGCAATTATAAAGGTGTAAACAGCTAGGTTCTAAGCTGCTTACGAAAGGCTCTGAACCTTGCACAGGCTCTCAGCGAGTGTGGCAGGTCGTTCCAAAGCTTAGGGCCAAATTCGCAAAGGCCCGACCACCCTGGCGAGACTTGTTTATCCTAGGAACCATTGCCAGATACTGATGGCTGGATTGGAGTGGGCAGTTTGTAATGTATCCAGACACCTATGATCTCAGATAGATAGGTTCTGCATCAGCAAGGCACTTGGGCATCAGGCATAAGGTCTTAAATTTGACTCACCGCTCAATGGACAACCAGTGCAGAGTATGTAGCAAACTGCTGAGGAGATAAACCTTGATTGGTGAAGAAGTAAATGAGCTGTTTCATTTTGTACAGTTTGGAGCCATTTCAGCAAAGATTTTGCAGGACCCAGATACAAAACATTGCTGTAGTCCAGTCTGGAGATCACCAGAGCCTGGACCATTGCTCAGCAAAATAGTCTTCAGCCATTTAAGGATGCTGAAGCAAGTGGCAACCTCTTTGTTTATCTGGTGACTCATGGACAGCTTGTCATCTAGCCATACTCCCAGACATTTAACCACGTGAACTGGGGAAGAAGTTATACACATAGTAGATTCCCAGAGACACGGACCCCAAAGGTGGAGGTGATTGCCCACTAGCAGAGCCTCCGTCTTGCCCTTATTAACTTTCAGTGAATTGGTGTTTATATGGACTGAACCTTGTGCAAGACAGATATTAAGGGCGTCTGCATTGTGGTTATCCTTGATGGATAAGGATACCACATTTTGGGTATCATCAGCAAAAGAGAATAGCTAAAGCCCATGGGATTCCCACAATCGTGGGAAGAGGCCTTATATATAAATTGAACAGAAGTGGGCTATGGGTCGGAGTATGTGGAACCCCGAGGCTAAAAGGTATGGTTTAGGCCTGTATTGATATGTATGCACCTGAAAGGTGCGATTGTGCAGGAAGGATTTTAGCCAAGAAAAGACTTGCCCTGTATTCCCATACCTTCTAGCCTGAGAAGCAGAGTGGAATGGTTCAGTGTGTCGAGTGCGACACTGAGATCAAGAAGGAAGACTCTTTTGAGTCGGGTGTACGAGGACCAAGCGAAGCTGGTTCTGCGGTAAAAGCGAGTATACGCTGTATCAAAGTAGAAGGATTGTAAATGTATCTCTAAATCATATTGAATACCTACTTATTGGATTAAAGAGACTAGAGAGGTAGTCTCTTTTGTGACATTCATTGGAAGTATTCTAAGAAATTTGGATGTGCAACAAATACCGCCCTGAAAATGGACTTGGGGATCTTGTAGACCAACGTGAGAACGAAACGTCGATGAAAAAACATCTTTTTGCTTACATGTATATATTGATAATACAGAATGCAAACCAGATGAAGAGTTTTGTTTGATCTCGCTCAATATGGTGTTTTGGTTTCCATATGTTTTGTAAGCAAAAGGTGTTTTGGATAAATGAATGAAGAATACCAGTAGTATGTCCGTTGCCAGGTTGTGATTTATATTGAAAAACTTTTGGAATAAAATAATAATTTGTATAATCTTGTGTTTATAAAGGAATTCCCTGTACAGATGTACTAATGATCACTGTTGTGACAATATTTGAATAACAAAGGTTGTTGAATGATTCCCCTATGGACAATGATATTTTGTGATTGAACATACCCAGTCCCAAGGAGATTATCGGGTCGCCCTATTCTAGAATAAATTCCAGCATCAAAAGATTTGATGAATCACCATGAATTAAACCAAGTAATTTGCAGCAGTGTTTAGCACAGATGTGTGCATTGCATATGCAGGATAATGCTTTTCCTGCAGAACTGACAAAATCACATACAGCCTACAGCTGGTTGGAATGTATCGTTAATAAAAAGGAGTGCAAGATAGTTTGACCACAAGAAGCTTAGACTTTGGTTCTTGATCATCGAGTTCTCCAGACATCATGTTGTTCTCTTTTTGAATTCACCCATGTGTCAAACATCTGCATAATCCCTTGCTTGAACTAAGACATTAGATTATAACTAATGGCACCCAAGTGGTGCTTCATCTCCCTAGAATTCTGCCAAAGGTTTGCAAAAGTGGCAGAGGTGTCCTCACAGATTCTGTTCTGAATGAACACTAACTGGCTCAGTTTGAATATAGCCAAAACCTAATATTTGATTGCTGGCACAGATTTGACTACAAGAAATGAATATGAGAATCGCAAGTTGAGTAATACAGAAATTCATGTATGTTGCGACAAACTGGGGGTTGGGGGTATAATTGACTCTAGGTTTAATGTAGATAAGCATTTAAACCGCGTTATTGCAGTTTTTAACTTCCACTTTAAACTGTTAAGGAAAACAAAGTTCCTCCAATCAGAAGTGGACTGAGAAACAGTATCAAGGTAGTATATTAAAATCATTTGACTTCATCCGAAACTCTGGTGCCACAGCAATGTATAACCTTCCTGGAAGCTTCCTCTGTGTTCTGACAACTGCATTGGCTCCCTGTAGAGCCTTATTTAAAAAAACCTAAACCTTGGTATTGACACACAAGTCAATGCAGGGCAACAAATCAATGTATTCCTTGTTTTCAACTCAGAACATTGAGATTTGCAACAAAAAAAAAACCTGGTGAGTAATTTGGACTTTATCAGCCTTTTAATTTATAGACCAGTTGATGAATATCAGAACATATTGTCCTGAAAATAGTATATACAGCCACAATATGCAAGTGAAAATTGAATTAAATAATACATATTATCAAAAATAAATGGTAAAATCATTAAAATCAAACAGATATGAACCCTTACGTCCATCTACTAACTGTTCTGAAAGTAACTAACTGCAAGAACTAAACACTTTGCAATGCAATTAAAGATTCTAGATGGACTGACTTCTTTATTAAAGTGGAAATACTATGGTCCATCTAGCTTTTTAATAAGTGTAGGTCACACAATAACATACAAGTCATATGGGACAATATTTTCAGGTACATGGTTTAGCTAGCGCCTTTAGATATTTATGTAATATGCATTTTGCACCAAGAGTAAGCTTTTTATTTTAGAACCTAAGGTAAGAAATAGATGGGAGGCCCATATGGTTTGTTACATCCTTTCAATAACATTACTCTCCTTAGAGAGTCACATTCTGCAAATTCAACACTTCAGCTATGCAACCGTTAGTAACTTCACAGAATACTCGTTGCCTAGGTTGGTACTCTCATTCCCCTCTACAACCCATGCCAATGAAAAATTAACATGAATTTGAATATTACAGTTTAACATAAAGGCATCAAGGCATTGCCTTTACCTTAAACATCCTTTGTTAGTTCAAATGACCATGAAGCATAAAAGTGAGGGTCTGTGTGTGTCTTATCTTCTTGTAACTTTGTTATCTGAATTAACATGAAATGAAAAGTTCTGTCCGTAGTTACAATGAGTCTCCAAGCCAAAGTGCCCAAAAGTCCTGGATAAGTTATAGTAAAAGTTGTTTCAAGTTTTTATGACTTACTTTGGAAGAAAACCTGACCTGGAAACCGGTCTGAGGCTACAGTGCACCTACAGTGCACCTCATGGACTTGGCACTAGTGGATAAGTTATGTAGTTTTACAGTAAATAATTTCTGAATAACGACAGTGTCAAGCCTTAGAGATTCACTTCCGGTGAAGTTTTGCACAATGATTTGCTCTACTCTTGTGCACCTACATTTTTGAGTTGCGGTTACCTTATAAGACCTTTAAGCCTTATAATGTTCCTCGCCTGGAACAATTCGCAAATACTGGCAAATTATCGTCAATTTTGGATAGCAATAATTTAATGCTTCATCAAGTGGTACTACAAGAATTGAAAAATATAAAATCACCATTATTCACTGATACAAAGACTTGCTATTAAACCAAACTGGACTTTAGGATCAATTTAAAACTTGAAATGTGCTGTCACATACCCCCGTTTCTTTATTAAGGAACATTTGTAGTCAACTCACTTGATTGGTCCAAGTTTTCGATAATCTTCTTGTATAACAGCAAATGCTTTGACTTCAGCTGCAGATCTTAGTTCAGATTTCTTTTGTCTAGAACATCTAACATAAATGAAAAAAAAACAATTTATATGTACAGTTCAGTTTTAGAAATGCTGAAATACTACTCAAAATTAGAATATGGAAATATAACAATTTATGTAAAACAAAGTACGTATTTATGATCTTCAAATTATACAGAAAAGTTTTACAACTATGTTTTGTAATATGATAAAAGAGGTTTTCTTTGCTCTGCTGTGATGAACCTATGTGGATATAAAGTGAAGGAGCACTACTAAAGGCATGTGGCTTGACCCCATTAGTAGTTTTTCCTGGAAAGAGTAAAGAAATCTCAAAAATCTAAAAACTGATACCCCAGAGAAAGACATTGAGCAACATTGTGTTGCAGGGAGTCGGGATACTTCAGAGCCATGGTCTCGTGATCAAGGTCAAATTACTGTCAGATTCAAGTATAAAAGTGCTGTGTCCAATGTCAATAGCCCTATGTTATATGAGCATAGACGTTATTTAGGGGTCCCGCATCTGCCACTCCTAGTATGCACTTGCAACCCCAGGCACGGCCTTTGTGACCTCTGACACTAGTGATAGAGAAGGCAATGCCAAGAACAGAAGTTAAACAGGGCCCTGATGAACACGGTTTACTTTTTGAAGCTACCACTGCAAATTGCGACATGAAACTTTTAATTCAGTTAAGCAAATCCGTTTAGCAATGCACCCTTAACTGAATATGTAAAAAACCAAAAGTTATTTAAACAGAATGTTGTCCAGATTTTATTGCTGTAAAAGCATGTGCTCGAATTTAAAACGTTGCCTCACAAGTGATCATAATGAAAGTGCATTATATATGATAAGGATTACGTTCAGCAATCAGCCCTATTTTATTCAACATTTACTTAAAACCTATGATTGCGGTCATCAAAACACATAATATCAGCATCATAAATTATGCGGATGACACACAGCTGATCCTCTCCTTTGAGGGAGAGGATTCCACACCAGTGGAGGTGTTTCATAACTGCTTGCGGGACACGGCCCGATGGTTGCAGAACAACTCCCTACAATTTAATGTAGGAAAGACTGAGGTGCTCTTCTGTGCTGTGAATAGGATTCCTCATCCGCTTCCCTGCATTTTCTGGCCCCCTGGAACTTCGACTGCAGTTCGACCGGCGAAAACTGTCTGTAATCTGGGCATCATGCTTGATAACAAGCTTACTATGGAAGCTCAGGTCACTAAAACGACAGTATGCTGTTTTGCGATCATTAGGTCCCTTCGGAAAATGTTTCCGCTATTACCCTCTCAGGCGCGTGCACAAGTGGCAAGGTGTACGATTCTCAGTAGGCTTGACTACTGTAACGCCCTTCTGCTGGACTCTCCTAACTTCCTGCTGGACAGACTACAAAGGATTTAGTCAGCAGAAGCGAAGTTGGTATTAGGGTTGCCTAGAATATCTTCCGCATCTGCGGCTCTGGCAGAACTTCACTGGCTCCCTTTGAGACAGAGAGTGCAATTTAAATCTCTTTGCCCTGTTTTTAAAGCCCTTCATGGGATAGGGCCTGTGCTGATGTGGAAAAAATTTGACTGGTATACCCAATGAGATTGGTCCTCATCGGCGAGACTGGTGAAGGTACCAAGGTTTAGGAAAGCTAGGTCAGGGGGTAGATCTTTTGGGGTGGCAGCGGCCAAACTGCGGAATAGACTCCCTTGGGAGATCAGACAAATTAGGGAGCTCCTTCCATTTAGAAAAAGTGTAAAAACCTGGCTGTTTCAAGACCTAGATGCCTGACCATGTCTTTGATACTTCCTCCTGCCTTTTTGAGCCGCCTAGCGCCAGGATGCCTGCAAGGTGACAGTGCGCTTTACAAATTGAATAAATAAATACATTAATAAATAAATTAATAGCCAAGCTCGCATTCAAAATATGGTCAACCTGAATTAATACAGGTGGATGAAGTCACTATTTTTTTATGTATCTACCTATTTTTTACCAGTATATTTTATTCTTGGGGCATACCATAGATGAACTAATACACCAGGATTGTATATGGTGTGATGAAGACACATCATTGTGTCGAAACATATAACGGTTGGCGAAAATAAATTCTTGGTGGAGTAACTTTGATCTCTGAGAGTGCGTCTAACTTTGTTGAACTTTAAAGATTTCAATATGTTACAGTGTTTCTGTTTTGAAGAAAGATACGTTTTCATGCTGGGAAAAGCAACATGTGTAATGTTTCTATCTTGTGAGCACCCTATTTAAAATAAGTTATAAAGATATATATTAGACATTGTTCTTTGTTAGTAGCTGTTGTGTTATTGTATAATTGTGCACATTAGGAGCTACTAACTTAATTAGAGTCAATTATTGTGATGCTGTCAAGGTCATGTATCATCACGTCCTGGTTGAATTAAGTGTAAACATTAATTTGATGTAATTTCCTATGATGGCATTGGGGCAAAGGATGGGCATGTGATGTCACTTCTACTACCCCTAGGGTTTTGGTTCATTGGCATGCAACTGCTCAGTACTCTAAAACAAATCCGATTCCCTAAATCACGTTTTGGCGACCTTAGAAACCAATGATAGGGATTGTGGACAACAACAAAAAACAGCTATTACTACTCAGGCCCCAAACAACAGCACTAGGATTGTGCTTTTATCCCAACCACGAAAGCACTTGTGGATGTAAAACTGGTTACAAAAAATGCCAGTGTGAGTCTAAACAGACCAACAGGCAACAACCTCTGAGGCTTTCACTGATGATTAGCCATTTAACTTCAGATTCTAAGTGGCTTTGGTTTATTCATCAAAGTACAGGAGAAAGTTCATGTTGTACTTTAGATTTTCTATACAGATGCAGTGCTCACCATAAGAGAAGGATGAATTCCAATTCAGGAAACAAAGAATATTTTAAATATTATCTTCAATACAAACATGAATACAACAAGTTCTCCTATTTTTAGCACGAGCTTTAACTGAATTTGAACAATGATGTGTTTGTTTATTGAATTTGGGGCGACACCCTTTAATAACTGGCTGAAAAGGGGAGTGGGTGATTGAGAAGCTGTGCAAAATATCTTGGGAAATATTTATTTTCTTTAATTATTTCTTCAAAATTCTGACTGGATTTCGCCTCAGGAACATTTAGAATGGTTGTTACCAAATCAGTGTTCAAACTTCTGTACTGTAGGAAGTGCTCTGTGTAGTATTAAAAGAAACTAAAACAATTAATTATCACCTCAAGTAAACACTCAGAAAAGGAGCAAATAAATGAAGTTACCTGATACGGATTGCTCCATGCAAGATGGCGATCCAAAGCCAGCCAAAGAAGAGGAAAAGCAGCATCAAAGGGAAGGCGAATAAAAACCAAGATCCGAAGTTCACCACGTCGCAACCTGGAAAATAGCTTTGCAAACAGAAGTTACGTAAGTTGGTGTAAGCAAATACCTGCATACATGGTTTACGCCTTGTACAAGGATAATGGAAAATTTTGAAAAACACACTGCGATTTCAGACGTGAACATAAATCCACTGCATTCTGACTCTCTTAGATAAGTCGTGCCACCTGCATTGAACAAATCCATGAATAAGTCCTCCCAACTAAATTGAAAATCAGGTTTTGTCTGTGTGCCATTATTTCGAATTTCTAGTGTTTTTTCGGGGGATTTTAAGGCTATGTTAGAATGGGGATCATTAGCTCAGACTCATATATGCTACACTAAACAACAATTTTCTTGGGATGATCTTAAAATCGCATTCAATACTCTAAAAACTGCTCACCTCCCCTAGGCTTCATCTATCTCTTACCCCTAAAAAGAAATCTCTTACCCCTAAAAAGAAATCTCACCATCCTAAACTCCACCCATCCCTGATGCCAAAAACTTCTCACCAACCCTAAACTCCACCCATTCTTGTCGCCTAAAATGCTTACCCACCCTTAAATTTCACTAATCTCTGGCACCTAAACACCCTTGACACCCTTAAACTCCCCTTTCCCTGAACCCTTAAACCGTATCATCCCTAAACTCCAACCATCCTTGAACCAAAGAAACCTTCCCACTCTAAACTCCACCTATTCCCTCATCACCCCTTAGATCTACATATTCCTGAAGCCTGAAACCCCTCACCACACTCATCTCCAGCCATCCCGGAGCCTAAAAGGCCCTCCACTTGTCTCTGAAGCAATAAAAACACCTCACCCACAGCTAAACGTCACCATTCTCTGAACCATAAAAATGACCTCACAGCCCCTAAAATCCACCCATTTACAAATCCTAATCTTACCCACCTCCAAGCTCCACCCTTCCCTGAGCTCTAAAAACCCCTTGCAATTCCCAGAACCTAGCCATGCTTTATCCTAAAAACCCTCTCAACCCTTAAGCTCACCACTTCCTGAACCTTAAAAACTCCTCACCATCCAAAACTTAACATATACTAAACCTCCCCAGATCCCTAAAAACTCCTCACCACCCATTAGCTCCACCCTAAACTCCACCCACTTCTGAACCACTAAAAACCCCTCACCATCACTAAAATCCATCTATTTTTGAACATATATATATATATATATATATATATATACACACACACATATTATATATATATATATATATATATATATATATATATATATATATATATATATATACACACACACACACAAAAGACACAGGTGACTTCCTGAATAAAGTTCAATTGAGTACTTGGTCAGAAGAATTGTTGTTCATCACCCTGGACATAGAATATATACAAGCATTGAACATGTGACAGGGTTAAATGCAATCAAGTATTTGTCTGGACAAAAGACACATTGAATAAAACCAGCACAACAAAATGCTTTTAAGCTTGTTCTCGTGGTGCCTACATAATAATTATTTTTCATTTGGCAATGATGTTTTCTTACAAAAGAGAGGAGTTGCTATGGGGGCCTGCTTCTCCCCCAGTTAAGCATGCTTGCATGTTGGCTGGTGGGAGGAGCTGGTCCTCAGAAAACTCATGCTATTGATTTTAATAATCATGTTTTGTACTGGTTAAGATACATCAATGATGATTTTATTGTTTGGCAAGGAAATGAAACAAGTGCAATGGAGTTTATCAATCGCATTAACAACAATACTGCTAATCCTAAATTCACTTCTCATGTGAATAAGGACTGCATTGAATTTCTTGATGTGAAGGTGTACCACATACAGGGGCATTTAGCGACAACGCTTTTTAGAAAATCCACTGCTGTCAATCTAACACTCCATGCCAGCAGTGCCCATCCCAAACATCTGATCAAAAAAATTCCCTACGGGGATCTATTATGTTTAAAAAGAATATGCAGTACAGAAGGAGACCTAAAAAGATGTGCTGAAGAGGCTCTTTGCAGATTCAGACAAAGAGGGTACAGTGAAGGGATCCGGAGAAAGGCAGTAGACAAAACTAATGAGAGAACCAGCGAATCGTTGCTGAGCACCAGTAACAATAAAGAAAGGTCCAAGGTTACAAGCACAGGACCTAGGCTAATCACTACCTTCAGCAAGCAAGAGAGAAAGATTTGGGGCCAGATGTAGGTGCCCTAATACCGGTCGGTAACGGCCGAATTCGGCCGTTACCGACCGGTATTTGGGTTTCCAGATGTAGGGGGCCTATATTTTACCGATTCTGTAAAGTTACAGAATCGGTAAATTTACAGAATCGGTAAAATACCGAATCGGTATATTTACCGATTCGGAAAAACCATATGTAGGTGGCACTCCTAAGAGTGCCACAGGCCCTTAAAAATCGGTATTTTACCACCCAATCCTATTGGGTGGTAAAATACCGAAATCAGGTGTGCATGCACATCTGTGCATGCACACTTGTGCACTGTGAACCACAGACATGCCCTTAGGGCATGTCTGTGTGCCACATTGCACACAAGTCCAGAATTGGGGTGCTAGAGGGTGTCAAAGTGAGACCCCCTGGACCCTTGCAGGATTCGGTATTTACCGATTCTGTAAATACCGAATCTGTATTTCACATTGATTCCTATGGGTTCAAGGCCCATAGGAATCAATGGGAAATACAGAATCGTTATTTACATAATCTGTAAATACCGACTCTGACAGATTCGGTAATTTTTTACCTACATCTGCCTCCTTCCAATTTACCGACTTTTAAATACCGAATCGGTATGACTCGGTATTTAAAAGTCGGTAAATCGGATTTACCTACATCTGGCCCTTGGTCCATCATTATGCGTAACTGGCCAATTGTGCTCACTGATGGGGTACTGTCTCCCAGATTACCTTCCTATCCAGTTGTCACTTACACAAAAGTGTGTCTATGTGCACGCAGATCGTGAAACCGAGGCCAGAGTTATCACCACATCAGTTATCAGAGCATGCAAGTTTGGTGTGAACACGGCACATTATTCTACACCGTTTAGCCCAGACGAAATAGCTATTCGGGGCACCCTGAATTGTAGGACGGAATTTGCGGTGTATATTCTGACATACACCTGCAGCTTAAGATATGTCGGCAGCACGAAGTTACAGGTGCATGTCAGAATATTACAGCACCAGTGGGCCATCGCAAATAATGATTTGATCTATCCAGTGGCCCGACATTTCAAGCAGGTGCATAACAATGACCTTAACTGTTTAAGTTGTTTTGTGGTGGCAACGGTTCCAAAACTGCGTAGAGGTGGCGACAGGGAAAGAGCTCTAAGACAGATGGAGTCCAGAATGATCATAGAGCTTGATAGCAAGTTCCCTCACAGCCTTAATAACACGTAGTACTTACATAATTTTTTATAGGGATAAGATGAAATAAACCTAGACGAAACCCTATAAATCTGTTTTCTGTATGTTTGGTAGGTAGGTTTCCCAGATGTCCCATATATATGACTGTATCATGTCTTTGTAAATAGGTATTAGTTCCAGCCTCGGCCTTTCTTCAATTGAATCAAATTTTTTATTGAATGGAATGTAGTTTTTTTCGGTTTTTATAGGATCAGTTGTGGAGAACTCGCATTGTTTATATATGTTTTAATTGTGGGATGAATTTTCAACGTGCATTTATGTTTTGCACCAGCACTTTATCTATGTAATTATATGCACATAAGACAGCACTTTAGCACTTAGCACTTCATGAAAGAATTCGTAAATTTGATGATGATACAGGTTAGAGGGATTTATCCTAACCATCTAGAGAAGCGGTGACTCAATATGAATTTATCCCATTACTACAGCATTTAATCAGGAGAGAATGTTTATGTACAATGAGACACGTTGTATGAGGTTATTGTTTACTTAACACAATGGTTTACAGTACGAGTTGTGATGGTGAATACTATCAAGCAGGGTCATGTGCAATATTATATCATTTTTTGATCATTGCTATATGAAATTTCCCGTTCTACTGTTTTTATTCAGATATAATTTAACATGATGTATTTTATAGGATGAGTTTTAGTTTTTTAATATTGAAACAATTCATTTATCATGTTATGTATAGACCATCTTAACATTAATATTGTTATTAATCAACTCTTACTGCATTTTC
Organism: Lissotriton vulgaris; assembly: GCF_964263255.1. NCBI lineage: Eukaryota > Metazoa > Chordata > Amphibia > Caudata > Salamandridae > Lissotriton > Lissotriton vulgaris. The sequence goes on along the minus strand of NC_141695.1, from coordinate 1,606,515,257 downwards.
CATTTCAAATAATGTGAATTCCAATGCCTTGTAGATACCTTTTGTTGTGGGGTAGAAAATCACTGCGTTTGAGGCCATGAAAAACAGACTCGATAACCGGGTGATGGAAATGCAATTGTTTTCTATGCCTATCACACAAACACACAAGATACAGGTCTGAGAACAATTATGTGCTTATAAATCCCAGTATTCAAAGTGCTGAGTACTAGAAAGCTAGGACTGGTGTCACCCAGGACAAGGGTCTACTTTGCACCTATGCTGCATGTGTCTCCACACCACAACACATTACCAGACAACTCTGGATATGCTCGGCTTCTCCCTCTTTAGCTGCAAAATGACTTCGCCCCTTTACACCAATGTAACTCAATGACCAAGTCGATCTGACTTGAAAGAAATTCATCTGTTTCTGGGGTGTTTTCCATAAAAGTGCCTGAAAATCCTGCAATTATAATGCAAAAAAAGACAGAATCCCCTTACTTGAATGAAAAAAACATCTTAGGACTACACCGGCTAACCATCCCGGCATGTGGTAACTTGAGAGCTGTAATATAATGAAAAAAATGCTCAAATGGAACAGAGCACATAACCATCGAAGCGTCTGTCATTATGGGCCATATGTATCAACATTCCGTTTTGCGATTCCTAATTAGCGATTTTTAAGGAATCGCTATTTAGAAATCGCAAAATGGTATGTATGTAGAAAATTGCTTCTGATTAGCGATTCCTTAAAATTCCATAATTGCGATTAGCAAATTGCTAATCGCAATTAAGGAATAATTTCCCATTCATTTCTATGGGCCAGGAGGCCCATAGGAATGAAGGGGAAATTGCGAATCGCAATTGGTAATCGCAAATTGTGAATATTTTCAAGGGTGCAGGGGTGTCTCAAGAACACCCTGCTGCACCCCTGAAAATGACATGTGTGCGCATATGGCGCACATACATGCCCTAAGGGCATGTAAGAGCGTCACATGGCACCTTTTGATTTTTAAAATAATGCTTTTTTGAAAGAATTCGCAACTTACCACTAACTAGAAGTTGGTGGTAATTTGCGATTCCTTAATGGCATTTTGGAATGTTTTTTTCCTTGATACATTGCATTTAAGGAATCGCAAAATTTGCAATTCCTTAAATGCAATCGCAAAATAAGGAATGGCAAATTTAGCGATTCCTTATTTTGCAACAAAATGTTTCATACATACCATTTAGCGAAAAAGGTTCGCAAAGGCAAGAATTCTGCTAATTTCGGAGTTTGCGAACCCATTTTGCCTTGATACATATGGCCCTAAGATATTTAGCCAGTTTTCTATGGTTGTGCATTCCATCCCTTTGCATATTGATGGGAGCTGTCATTGTAGTCTGCGTCCATTAATACTGCCAATTTCCAATTTGGAGGGCCAAGCTCATGCCTGATGCCACCTGTCCAATCTATTCACAATATATACCTTTATCTGCCAGTAGAGGACAGAACCTGGAGAATCATGCATTTCACAATAATGATTATTAAATGAATGGCTACACAAATGAATAAAAATAATGGCACATTTTTCAGAAGTACCTTTTTAGCTGTCCAAGGAGAATGAGGTTTGGTGCTGTCCCCGTTAGAGTGGCTGTACCTCCAATGCTGGCAGAGTAAGGTATGCAAATGAGGAACCCTTTCCAGATCTTATTTCGATATGACTTCTCCTTTTGTGAATCAGCAGGACTCTGCAACATGACTTCCATTTTTTCCATAAGATCTTTGCTTTAAAAACATGTATAGACATGACAAATTAGCAAAGTATATTTACAATTTGCTAGCATACCTTTGTAGTGTACGACTCGCATTTCCATTTTTTCCTCAGTGTGTAATTTTATGTTAATGGTAAAAGGGTGTTATACAACCAGGCAAATTATATAATATTTACAGCATGAAACTTCACTACCTGTAGCAATTATGAAAACGTGGTAAAGAGGACCAACGTAAACTACTGAAACAAGTACATTAATCAACTTGGTTCATCCACTTATGCGATAATATATAACCAGTTCAAGAAGTTTTTCAGCTGCTTCCGATTTTAAATGATGAATGTCTAAGTGACCAATTTTGTAAAGAAATTACAATATATATGATTATACAGTAACAATGTAGCTTGGCCCTGTTCATATTTGTTTTTTTTGTCCTCATTTGCCTTGCACTCTTTAAGGAAACACCGACCACATTACGTGCCTTAATTTGAGAGACACCAGATTTTAGATTATCTCTCATTCCGGGGCACGAATGACATATTGGCGGAAGAGGAATCCAAAACAAGAGGGGGAGTGGGTGCTGATGAAATTACTCCATCAAGGTATGTTTCAACCTGTTGGGCCTTTACAGTTACCGGAGAGACCGATGACACAAGGTCCATGGAGTGAAGGAGGCATATCATAGGACCTGGGGGAAAAAAACCCGGAAACCCTATCTCCACTGTACCAACAGGTCCCAAAAAGCCACATTTTTTTTTACTATAAGTTCTAGCCTGGTCCACTTTACATGTTTCGTATAGGGACATCAGCCAGCCTGAGTGCATTGGTGCAGCAGTGTCTACCCAGAACTTAAGGATTTGTCTTCTTGCTAGAAGAATTGTGTAAAAAAGGAAAGATCTTGCCTGGCCGGAGATATTTTCATCTGCGCCAAAAATAATTAACGGCAGAGTAATAGAGAACGATGTATTAAGAATAGAGTCCAGCGACGACGTTACTTTCTCCCAAAATATGCAAATGGGGGGACAGTCCTTAAACATATGCACGTCCGATGCTTCAGATTGCATTTGTTGCATGTCTTTCCTGGCTAGAATTTTGATAGCCTTAGGGGAGAAAGGTAAGCACGATGTACTGTGAAAAGATTGTTGCGCCTCAGCCATGCTGGTTTAACAATCTTATACAGAAGGGTGAATGAATTCGTCCATAGCTGCTCACACTGAAGACCCAGCTCACCCCCCCCCCCCCACAATTCATCAGAGAGGATGACATCCCCATCAACCTCCTCCAAAATGCTCAAGTACCAAAGTGCGACCTCTTTACCACCCCCTTTCCTCACCACCAACTGATGTTCCAGATTGTTGACTTTCCCCAGGGGGACACCTTTCCTACATAAAGCCGGAGCCTAGCTATTAAGCTGCATATGTTTGAACCTAGATAGGCCAGGGCCTACCCTATCCTGTCTCTTCCCATATCACCATTGAACCCCCTGCCAGCAGATCTCCCCACCTTACAATCCCAGCATCCTTCACAGGAGTAGCCAGACTGTCCTGTAGACACGATGGTAAACCTGGGGATTCCCATAAAGGTGCAACATTTGAAAAATAAGAAAGCCCTATTTTCTTCTTAATCTGCATCCAGGCTCTAGCCAGAGATTGGAGAATTTTAAATTTGACTTTTTTGAAGAGTTTTTGGTCCCCAAACTTAAACAAATATCCATCAGTTGGTAAGTCAGCCCCTACTAACATGGCCTGAAACATTATTCCTATTGATGAACTAGATGGTGTTTTCAAAAGCATTCTGGAATGGGACAACTGAAAGGCCCATGCATAGTACTGCAAGTCAGGTAGTGCCAGCCCACCCTTTTCCATCCTCCTTCTCAACTTCTTCCATGCCAATCTAGTGGCTTTATATTTCTAGGTAAAGGAATTGATCTCTCACTGACTTTTGTCGTTGTTTAGTATCAAAGGTCAGAGGGGTGGTGTTAAAAATAAATGCGTACTTAGGAAGAATAGACATCTTCACTAGGTTTATCCTCCCTAGTATAGTTAACGGGAGGTAGTCCCAAGATTTAAATTTTTTCTGACATTCTTTGAAGACCCGGTCAATGTTGTTTTGCGCTATGCTCCCAACCTCTTGAGTGATACGAATTCCAATATATCGCATGGAGGAGGTCACGTCAAGTTGTATGTTACTGATATTCCAGGCCAATATTTCTGTTTTGCTTGCATTTACCGCATACCCAGAAACTCGCCCAAACTCCTCTGCGCGCTTAATAACTGTAGGGAACGCTAAATCCAGGTCAGATGTAAAAATAAGAATGTCGTCTGCATAAAGGTCTACCCGCCTTTCCCACCCTTCGAATTTAAAGGAAGGAATGTTGACATCTTCTCTAAAACCTGAGCAAATGGCTCGATGTACAAATTAAAAAGAAGGGGGGAGAGTGGGAAGCCCTGCCTTGTGGGCCCTGTTTATATTGTTAAATTCTAAACATTTAGTTGGGCCTTTCTGCCTCTATCTTGAAAGTGTAACTTGGCATGTTTCTTACAAACATTTTCCAGGAAGCTTCCTGTACTTTTGGAAAATTGAGATGCGTGTGTTTCTTTAGCTTTAGGTCTAGCTTAGCAAAAGTGTTTAAGAACTTCTATAGTTCTTATTAGGTATGGGCGGAGTTTGCGGATCCACGATCCGCGGATTTTGCGGATCGATCCGCAAAATCGGCGGATTTGCGGATCCGCGGATTTGCCCTACTGAATGAGTCACTTCATTTGAGCTTCAACTAGTTTCAGCGGCCATGTGTGTGTTACTATGCAATCGCCCCGAGGGGCGCAGTGTTCCCTTGGGTGAGCTGTCCATCAAAGTGGGTCAATGGTGGAAAGACGGTGCATACTGCGAGTGTGTGTTGGGGGGGGGGCTTCCAAGCCCAAAGTCAGGCGCCCCGAGGGGTGCAGGGGTCCCTTCAGCTCCTGGCCACAGGAACAGCAAGAGGATTGCGCTTGTGAAAGTCAAGGATGCAAAGGCCTCTATCACAGCTGATTTTCCACGGTAGATTTGGGAAGAAGGCACACCTGCCTCGACGACGCTCACGATTGTTTTTGGGCTGATGAATGAGTCACTTCATTTGAGCTTCAGCTAGTTTCAGCGGCCATGTGTGTGTTACTATGCAATCGCCTCGAGGGGCGCAGGGTTCCCTTGGGTGAGCTGTCCATCATAGTGGGTCAATGGCGGGAAGACGGTGCACACCGCGAGTGTGTGGGGGGGGCTTCCAAGCCCAAAGTCAGGCGCCCCGAGGGGTGCAGGGGTCCCTTCAGCTCCTGGCCACAGGAACAGCACGAGGATTGCGCACGTGAAAGTCAAGGATGCAAAGGCCTCTATAACAGCTGATTTTCCACGGTAGATTTGGGAAGAAGGCACACCTGCCTCGACGACGCTCACGATTGTTTTTGGGCTGATGAATGAGTCACTGAAGTCACAGGAAGGGCATGTTGTAAATATTTTACGATGGCGCCGGCAAGCTGCCAGCGCCATCCTAAAATACTTACTAAATTAGCTTCAACAGGAAGCTCTAATAGATAAAATAAAGCAGGTGGGAGCACCTGCTTTATTTTATCTATTAGAGCTTCCTGTTGAAGCCAACTTAGTAACAATTTTTGGATGGCGCTGGCAGCTTGCCGGCGCCATCGTAAAATAGTTAAAACAGGCCAGCCAGGCTTCAACTTTTGCCCCCGGAATCCGCAGCTCGCGGATTTGCGAATTCGCGGTAAATTCGCAGGAGTTCGCGGATCGAATTTACCGAAAATTCGCAAAATCCACGAGCGGAACGGATTTTGCGCTCACCCCTAGTTCTTATGGAGCGCCTTATATTGTTTAACGCCTTCACTGCTAATCCTTCTCCCCTGTGCTAAGCCTTTTTGGCTATTTGGGGTAGTTCACTCTTAGGCCCCTGTAACTTTTTGACCCCATAAGGTATACATGCTAAATTTGCGTCCTTTTCTTACAACATCATGGGTATTCTAAAGGTACCCAGGGTTTGTGGTTTCCCCTGGAGGGGACGCAGAAATTAGCCAAAATAGTTACATTGTGTTTTTTTGGGGGGGGGATGGGAAAAAAGTGCTGCAAATGAAAGCGTCCTGCAAATGGTATCAACAAAGGGATTGTGAGGCTCAAATCACCATTTTCCCACCTTTCAGGGACTGACAGACTTTTGTCAGAAAACCAACATTTTCAACACAGTTTTTGCATTTTATAGGGACATAGCCTATTTTAGCAATTTTTTTGGGCTTTCAACCTTCTTCCAGTTAATGGTAGAAATGGGTAGGAAAGCAATAATGGATCCTGAAAAGCTATACATTTTAGAAAAGTAGATAAAATTCAGCAAGGGGTCATTTGTGTAGATCCTTCAAGGTTTCGTTATAGAAACTAACAGTTCAAAATAGGAAAAGTTTAAAAAAACAGCCATCTGTGCCAACGTTTTCACCTGTAACTTCTTCTAAATATGACAGATGTTTGAAAGACATATACCATTACATCTGCTGGACCTTTCTGGTTGTGGGGATATATATGACTTGTAGGTTCACCAAGAACCCGACGAACCCAGAGCCAATAACTGAGCAGCGTCTTGCAATGGTTTTTTATTATGTACCGGCTACATAGCAATTAATTTGGAAAAATATATACGGTGAAAAATTTGGCATGAAAGACATCTATGTAGCTCTAATATTGAACAAAGTATAGAGTTTAGAAACAGTAGCTATTTGCACATTTCCGAAATTGTGAGTAACCATACTAGCATGAGAATATTAGAGCATTTTTCAAAGTGACTTCTTTTTTACACATGGTCTTTCATTTAGAAGGCAGAAATGTATCTAAAGCAAATGGGTAATTTCTCTACAATTCTGTGTTCCCCTAAGTCTCCCAATAAAAATGGTACCTCACTTAAGTAGGTAGGCCTAGTGCCCGCAACAGGAAACGGCTCAAAACATAACATGAACTCACTTCATTTTAACAGTGAAAACTGACCCTTTTTTTTCCAAGGTAACTAGCTGTAGATTTTGAACCCTAGCTCTGCTGGCACATAGGGAAACCTAGCAAACCTATACATTTTTAACACTAGACTTCCAGGGCAATCCAAATTTGGTTGACTTGTCTGGCTCTCACCAGGTTCTGATACCCAGAATCCCTTACAAACCTCAAACTGTGTCCAAATAAAAGACACATTTGCCTCACATTTCTGTGGTGGAAAGTTCTGGAATGTGTGTGGATCCACCAAAATTTACCCACCCCCCATTTCTCAAAGTCTTGAGAGAAAAATGGTACCTCACTTGTGTGGGTAGGCCGAGTGCCCGTGACAGGAAACAGCCCAAAACAAAATATGGACACACCACATTTTCAGTGAAAATTGACCCTTTTTTTGCAAAGTGCCTAGCTGTAGATTTTGAATCCCAACTCTTCCGGAACCTAGGGAAATCTAGACAACCTATACATTTTTTAACACTAGACAGCCAGGGGAATACAGTATGGGGTGACTTGTCTTGCTCTCACCAGGTTCTGTTAAATGAATCCCTTGTAAACCTCAAACTGTGTATAAACAAAAACATTTTCCTCACATTTCTATGGTGAAAAGCCCTGGAATCTGTGAAGATCCACAACATTCCACCCACCCCACATTCCCTGAAGTCTTACAAAAAAATGGTATCTTGGTTGTGTGGGTAGGCCTAGTGCCCGTGACAGGAAATGGCCCAAAACGCACCGTGGGACATACCATATTTTCATAGTGAAAACGGACCCGATTTTTTTTGCAAAGTGACTAGCCCAAGATTTTGAGCCCTAGCTCTGCCGCAAATCTAGCAAACCTATACAGTTTTTAAAACTAGACACCCAGGGTGATAGAGGATAGGATGACTTGTCAGGCTGTCGCCAGGTTCTGTTACTCAGAATCCCTTGCAAACCTCAAACTTTATTTTTAAAAAAGCATTTTCCTCACATTTCTGTGGTGGAAAGTTCTGGAAGCTTCCTGGATCCACAACCAGACCCCCCAAGGATATTGCGTCATGGATTAGTAAATTTAGCGGCACAAATATGGAAATTTAGCGGCACAAATATCAAAATTTAGCGGCATTTTTGGGGCACTGTATTTTACTCATAATCATTCATTTTCAGCCTGAAATCAATGGAAACTATTTTAGCAGAGCATTCCACTGGTAATAGGCACATTTAAAGTATCTGCTGCTATAGGGAAGCACAGCTCCAGTCCTAACCTTGTGGGGGTGTGGTGTATTTCTCCCTGGGATGTTCTAGTGCCCATGTATGCATTGTGTCGGGGCACCACTGCCTCTGGAACTGAGAGGCAGTACACCTCTTCCTCAGGCACCCTCTTTATAAAAAAAATTAAATAGTGCTATGGGGGCCCTCAACTATAAGATCAGTAATGTTAAGGAAAGCCTAGGTGCCACCAAACAGGTTTTGTTGCATCAGAAGTCGCCTGCCCCAGTGCTGCATAAACTAACCTGAGTTGATTAAATACATCTGGGTCCTCCTGATGGAGGAGATTTAATCCTTGTATTTCACATGAACTTGTAACTATTGATGATTCAGATCCAGTTAATGCTGTAAAGCCTTTGACTATTTTTTTCCCAGCTCACACCCAGGGAAAAGTAAAAAAGGACTCCTTGCGTACTGTGCACCGTAAGGATAAAGTGCTGCCCAATTCAGTTGGCAGTCCAGTGTATGCCACTACTGCTGTAGTGACTTTGGAGGTTAGGTCAGTTTCAACATCACAAACGCTGACTATACCCAGCACTCAAGAGACTATTTGACTCATTCATGGGTAGACTAAAAGCAATTAAGTGTGCCAATGTGACTTGCCCACCTCTGATCACCTACCCACGTCAATTCGAAGAATTGAGAGTGCCACTGATGCCCCCCCAATCTTGTGGGACCATACAGCGCGCCTTGATTTGGATAGCTGTATTTCCAAGGAAACTAATACTGTAACACTTGTCTCTCAAGCTAATTCTGCTGGTCTTCCTGTACTGTCTTTCTGACTCTGGATGCACAGAGTGCACTGTCACCATGGGCTGTTCCCATTGGAAAAGGCTGCTGCAGATTTGGCACCGTGTTAGGCAGCGATTGCGTGTTATTAATTCAACTCTGGAGCATGTCAAAGAAGCAACATTAATTTCGAATATAACCTACCCCAAGATCCGCAAGTACTTGGTAACACAAACCTGTGTGGCAATGTAACACAGCTCTGTGTTTACTGAATGAGTCACGCTTCCTGCTTCGAAAGCTCAATGGCTTGATGGCTTCTGAATGAATCACAGCTCACAACCCCCTCAGCTGAGACTCTCTGGCCGGTCCTCTTGAAAGGGGTGTAAAGGACTCAATCATATCACGGATGCCTTTTTGCAGACACATGCCATAAATAACAGTGGCAAATGCACGCACCAATGATGTGCAAAACAAAAGTACGTGCCGGTGGGCATGCTGCACACCAGGCCTTTCGTAATCTAATGTTTGCATGCAAGTCTGGTGTGCTTGAAACCGGCTATTAAAAGATTCCTTCAATGTAGCATTCACCAGGACAGCAATGGCTTTATTTTTTCATTAAAGAAGGCTTAAAATTAAAAAAAATGTACACGCCAAACTCGATCTGCCTATCTGTTTCCATTTGAAAGTTATCGCTTATTAAATGTATCTTATAGGAGAGGTAGGCCTTGCAGCAGTGAAAAACAAAATGAGTTTTTCGCTACCAAGACATGTAAAACTTAAAAGTCAATGTCCAACTTTTTAAATACACTGCACCCTGCCTTATGGGATGATTAGGGTTTTCCCTAAGGGTGGCTTGTATGCACAAAAAAGGAAGGTTTAGGCCTGAAAAAAAGTTTATTTTGTTGGGTCAAAATGGCAGCTCAAACTGCACACACATGCTGCAATGGCAGCTTGGGACATGTTTTAAAGGCTACTTAAGTGATTGGCACAATCAGTGCTGCAAGCCTACTGGTAGTATTTAATTTGAAGGACCTGGGTGCATGTAGTACCATGTTACTAGGGACTTACAAGTAAATTAAATATGCCACTGTTACCATTCTTATGGGAGGGAGCACAAGCACGTTAGCACGGGTTAGCAGTGGTGAAGGACACAGAATCCTAATTCCAGCCAAAACAGGAGGCTGGAAGGCAAAAGACCAGGGAAAACTGTACCAAGGATGTCAGGTACAACAAGGGGCAAAATATATTTATGTGGAATTTGACAACGTCCAAGAAGAAGTTATCAAACAGTTAATTTGAAATAGTCTTTTGCAGTTGCGGTCCTGGAAATAATTTAAACATGTGATCAAACTAACATGGCACTCGCACATAAACACATAATTCATACATCCTAACCATTTGCATTATAAAGCAAACTTACAATCATACTGTTTCTTCCAAATAAACAGACACTATAGCACTGATCAAACATGCAAGATGCACTTTACAACCACAAAAATCCTATAACATGTCAAGATTCTCAAAGCAACCAGTCTCTACCTCAAAACATTAAACTGCTGTTAAACTATGGTCTATCCTATAACTCTTAGTATGCATTAGAGCCATTTTATAGAAAATAACCAAAAAGTAGTTAAACCAATTCTTTTAACTGTCTTCCATGACTCCCTTTCTACTACAAATGTTATACAACTATACAATTACAAGATTTGCACTATTTACCTAAACATAAAATTAATTGGTTTGCTTTAAATTTATTTTAAAAGTCTTACAAATCAATGTTATGGTTATTACATGTAAGTAAGTATATATGGAGCTATTACAACATAAAAACTAAGCAACTAAAACAAATATGACAATCTTTCTCTTGCAACAATCATTTCAACATATTAACAATTGTTGAAAGCATAAATAACAAGCTATATCTATTGTCATTCCAATGTTTGTTTTCTATCCTTCCTCTACTTCCTAGCTGTTCACCATCGCAATGAAATAAACGTAAGGACAGAAAGAGGTTAAACTGTTGCCCCAGATCCCCCACATTAACTGTAAATGAGGGTGTTTAAAGTACAATAAAATTATGAATTAATATTTTTACTGAAAACCCAAATCTATTGATACTTGGGGAGGACCTTCTTAGGCGATAAAGACACAGGGTATTGACACCCACAGCTGCCTCAACTAGAGCAAAAGTAAATGAAATAAAAAATATCAGAGTTCTAAGGCCAAGAAGGATTTCATGAAATATATATGATAAGGTGGGAAATACATATAATAAATGGAAGTTACAACCCTGTCTAATTGTCCTATTACCTGTAATAAGAAAAGACATAGGTGCTCAAATGTAATAACCCCTTACAGTTGACATGTGATGTTAGAAGTCTGCTGCGGGAGCCAGCAGACAGTGTGAATGGCAGGAGATGGCAGAATCACACCAGCTCTTAAATCAATGAAAAAGTGAACTAGCCCTTTAGCGCATATGAACGGTTTCGCTGACATTAAGTCAGTGGCAGAAAGTATAGAGTTAGGGTAAGACATTCATATTTTTGCATAGCCTTAGTTCATTACAGTAAAGCAGGGACCCCTCTGCATAATACCAGATATTATTGGTATAGCTTATGAAAGTTAATAAACCGTGTGTAGTATGCTTTTGTAAAATGTTGCTACCACACCAAAGCCCTGAAGAAATTGCTGGTATTCACAGGAAAAAAATCTAGGGAAGACAGCATCCTCCCTTCAAGAAGCTCATCCCACAAATAAGAATTGCTTCAGCTGAATCCATCAGGTGGATTGTGTTATGTGACTCAGATAGAACAATGCCAACTCAATTGTCCACTTCAGTGCTAAAAAGTGTTAGCTAAATCAGTTGCTCTACAATGTATGTACTTTGCCGATACTCAAATGTACATTCACCTGGAAAATGGATTAAGGTACAAGGAAAACGTAATCTCTTATTTCTTGACGAAGATAAAAACCCCTTTGACAAAATGAAGCAAAAACATAGATTTAGTTCAGAGTAGCACAAATATAGTCATTGTTACTCAAAGTAAGAGCAAGAGTAATCTAATGCAGGAGCTGCCTGCTTCAGCATACTACCAGACACTTAAACACTTGATAATAAAAGAAATTGTCCAGAAATACCCGAACATTTCCTTAAACCAATGAACATCAGTCTCACAGGTGGGAGTCTTGAAATGATAATAGGTCATGCATAACTCAAGAAAGGCACATTATATTGCACCAGGAGCTTTTATCTTGCCAAAACACAGGTCTGGTTCACAGTAATAGATATATCTAATGAGAGTAAACAACACCATATCATGTCATTAGGAAGATCCTACCTTTACTCCCCTTTGAAGCAAGAAAGATCGTGGTCCTGGGCCTGATCCAATCACGGCTAGATTATGGGAATGCTTTATATCTTGGAGCTCCTGATTTTACTCTGCGCAAACTGCAGTTGATACAGAACTGCGCAGCACGAACGCTTTTACAAATCCCCCGCAGATCCTCAGTAAAGTCCGGACTAAGGAAACTGCACTGGCTTCCCGTCAGGGAAAGAGTCAATTTCAAATCATTATGCATTGCACACCAGGCCTTCTGATCTTTAGGTCCGGCAATCAATCTCCCCCTTATCACACCCTATCTTCCCACCAGACAGCTGCGCTCTACCTCTGCTAATCTGGCCATTGTGCCGCAAATAAAGAAATCAAGATCTGGAGGCCGCTCCTTTTCTTATAACATAGCCAAGCTGTGGAATGCCCTTCCCCAGCACTTACGATCTAACCCCGACATCCTCTCTTTTCGTAAACAGCTGAAAACGCTCCTGTTCACCATTTAAATAGTGGCGCTGACACTCCTCTTTCCCTACTTTAGCTTCAGTTGGTATTCTTAGCGCTTGGACGCCTCAGGGCAGCTATGTGCGCTCTAGAAATCTCAATTCATTCATTCATTCATATGAATTGCAAGGCCATCCTCTGCATCAGTCACGGTAGATGGGCACACACAGCCTCAAGACCCCCAACCACCACTCTTTTGCCACGTTCTACACACCAACTGCTTTTTTTTAATAGGATGAGCTGGAAATATGTCCTAATTGTTCTTTTACTTCTCATTATATAAACAGTTTTATTCATGTATTTCTTTATTTAGATAATGGTTTTATATCGTGCTGGTCACAATCAGATAGTAAAGAGCTTTACATAGCAACAAAGAAACTCATACATGTAAGATTCAAGTTCAACTAGAAGGACTGGGGGTAAGAGACCAAGGAGTGAGAAAGGGGGAAACGGTACGGATTGAGCGAAGGAACAAGCTGGGAAGTTATAAAAGCAAACTTAAAAATCTAATTAGCAAATAAGAATGAATATAAAATCTCAGGTCTGACATCAGTGATTGATGGAACAATCCATGACTTTCATTGGATGACTAGACTAATTTCTGACAGTAGTGAATGTTGGCCAATTCAGGTCCCAAGTTAATAATAAATATCAGTGGGACCTGAAGAAGTCAGTCTTTAATTCTTTAGACATTACACATAAAAGCACCAATTTATCAATATAATCTGATATCCATTGCTTAGGTTCAAGTGGTTATTTGGGGTAGCCACTAGATAGAGAGGCAGCTGACAGGGCAGCAAAACCCTGGGATGACCGCTCTTAGAACAGTCATCTTTTGGCGTGTTTCCTCAGTCTTTTTGCTTTCTGACCTCCCAGTTTTGACTCTGTTTTTGCTAGTTTAGTATTGTCTGCCCACTTGCTCACTGCTGTACAGTGTTAAAGTGCAAGTGCTCCTGTTGTAAATTGTTATTATGGATTGGTGTTTACATGATTGCCATGTTTAATTTATTGGTAAGCCCCTAGTAAAGTGCACTGACAGTGCCAGGGCATGCAAATCAAGTGCTGATAGTGGGCCTGCAGCACTGATTGGCCACCCACCCAAGCAACCCTGAAAAGAGGTCTCAGACCTGCCACTGCAGTGTCTGTGCACAATGTGTAACTGCCATGTCGACCTACAAGTGCACCCACTTGCCAGGTCCTTTTCATCCCTTTTCTTACATGTAAGTCTCCCCTAAGGTAGGCCCAAGGTACCCCTGTGGGTAGGGTGCTGTGAATGTTAAAGGTAAGACATGTACTAGTGTGTGTCACATGTCCTGGTGCTGAATCACAGTGTATTTCATTTTTCACCACTGCAAGCCTTTATGCCCCATAGAAAAGAATGGGAGTTTTACTTATAACATCTTAGAAGCATAACATCCTATTGGGACCAAATAGGGAAAAGGAGTTTTGGTATGCCTGGACTCACAGTGTAAAAATACACCTTTTCGTAAAGATGACTTATGTTCTGTGTTTGAAAATACCACTTTTAGAAAGTAGACGTTTTCTAGCTTAGCCATCCTGTGTGCCTCTGATGGGTTTGTGGATTCCCTGTCTGGCTTTGGAGTGACAGGGGCCGGGGATGTGCATTTTCTTCAGACAGCCACTGGGGGGTGTCTAGGTGTGTCCTGCTTTTCTTCAGGGCTGGGCTGAATAGACCTGGGTTGCATTTAGAGTAGCGGGAGATTTCCTTGCACCTGAATGGGCCTGGTCCGCCTAAACAATGCTGTCTTCACCTCCTACCAAAACTAGTTTGAACTAAGCACAGACACTCTCTGCCTGAAGGACAAAGGAATTTTGTGCATACATTTTGGGGCCCAGAACTTTATAGCTCCTTGGAATCAAGGAACCTGCCTAGAAGAAGAGCTGGAAGATATGCCAGGAGGAGTACTGCCCCTTTGCTGTGTTGTTGCTTTGTTGGGCTGGCCTGTAGTTGCTGCTTCTGCCTTGGGCAGTGAAAGGACTGGACTGAACTGAACTTTTCTTTACTTGTTCTGATTATCTCAGGGGGCTTGAAGTAGAGCTTGCCTCCTGTTCTGAAGTCTCAGGGACTGCAAAGACTTCCCCAACCTCTGGGTACCGCTTCTGGAACCCTTATTTCAGTTGCCATAGAGAAGGTAAACGCAACCGATTCAGTCACTGACTCCATCGCTGGCTCTATGTCCTGACGGCACCACAGAGGTTACCGTCTGCATCTCTCACCGTAGCCATGGTCTCACCGACAATGATGATTGATGCCGCCGCTACTGAGCCGCGGCTTGCACCGTGACCTCTGGGCACCTTGCTTCACTTCTCCATTCTAGTCTCACTGATGCCATCGCTGCTGCTGACTTCAACACCTGTGACCGCATCGTGGCTTGGGGCACCACTCGTAAGTTTCACAACGCACCACCTCATCCCTCACAGCAGTTGGGCCGACCGACGCCAGCTCCCACTAACCAGCTCTGTCGCCTGCACCGCAACCTGCCAGCACCGCATTGAGCTCTGCCTCACCCTGCACCATAAGCCATGGTCTAACCGATGCCGTCTGGTCGATCATCACCGAGCCGCAGCCTGCACTGCCTTGTGAGGGCACCACACCCTGCACAACTTACATTTTGCAACGCAACCGCAACAGTTGCCACAAGGGGCTCGCAGCAACGTGCCAGCCATAACTAGAAAGGTACAGTTCATGAGTCTATCTATGCTTTTACTGGCCCGTGCTGACTAGGTCGGCTGGAACTGATACTCTGTTTTCACACAGTAGCCCCATACTGAGCTACCAACTCGTAAGAACTGTGTTTTTGAGATATTTCTGTAATGTTAAGGATCTCTTGCAAAGTATATATTTGTAAGTACTTTATGGTGGATTCTTATTGCTTTGGTCTTGTTTTGGATACATAAAAACATTGGATATTTTTCTAAACTGGTGTGGTGTCCTTTTGTAGTGTTTTCACTGTATTACTGTGAGTTATGTGCAAATGCTTTACACACTGCCTCTGAGATAAGCCTGACTGCTCGTGCCAAGCTACCAGGGGAGTGAACAGGGGTTATATTAAAAGTCCCTTATCCTGAATAGGAACAAGGGCCCCTACTTGGACAAAGGTACCTACCCTCTCTAACTAGAGACCCCCATTTCTAACTACTGCGAACATACTGCATGCCAAATTGAAATGAATTATTGTGCTGTTGTTTAAAACTGACTAAAGTTGATAATGATAATCGAGAAAAAAAAATAAAGGCAGCAACACATAGTATATGACTGTCCACTTTTGAAGAACAATCTGGCAAACATTAAAAAATGTAATCAGAATTTTAGGTGAAAATTAAAATTCATACTTACTCCACATCCAGTGATAGGCGCTGCATTTCGTTCTGTGTAGCTGGCAGTCCACTTTCTTTACCAGTAGCTAAAAAAGAAGATTGAAACTGTGATACAAGTTTTAATCGTCTTTCAGATTTCTTTGAGCAAGCATAAGGGAATGTGTAAGAAAAACAGGATGCATTCTGATTTTAATTCAAACAAATAGTGACTGCTGCTTCGTCACAATTACTCTGCTCAGATCATGGCAATAGAGCATTGTGGTGTATGTTTTGATTGCAGGTTTTTGGACTTATTCACCAAACTAAATTCTGAAATAAGTTGAAACAAAGACAACAATACTGCAATAATTTAATATTCAGTTAATCAATTTCCAAAAGTCCCCATTAGCAAAGCTGAGGCATGATAAAAGAGTAATATATAAGCTTCATTCTACTTTTGTGAGCCACAGATTGTTCTGCTACTGAGTCTGTGAATTTGTGGCAGTGGATGAGTCAGTGGAAGGCAGTAGCATTAGAGCCACGGCACACCTCTCTGCTGCCTACTGCATTTTTAATTGACGTCAGAATTTACTATCACAGTCTGTCTTCTATTTCTAGTTACAGAAATGCTTTCCAGTCTTGAGACACATGTATATTTGCATAGTCTATGTAAACTCTTTAATTAGCAGATAAAGAGAGAATACCAAGCTTTGGGCAGTCCACTGCATCTCACCTGCTTTTGTTCTGGGCAGGAATCCAGAGACTTTCCTCCATATTTATTAAAAAAAAATGTGCCTATCTAAAACAATACTGTAACAACCTTAAAGGCCTAGCAGGTGCAACAGCACTAGCCTCACAAACGCAGTGCAAATGCACACTTCATACAGGAAATTTACTCTCAGCTTGTAAAAATAACACAGAGCAAGTTAAAGGACGTTGTAAATTACTAATGACCAGTCGGAAACTTCACAGCCAGGCGCAGATCCCGTCTCTCCCACCCACTCAGAAAAACACATTCCTATGATGTATTTAAACAGTGGGTAGGTTATCACATTCTTCTTTTCATTAAGTATTACCTAGTCGACTAAATGATAGGTGTTTTAGCTGATGATACCAACTGGCCTCAATGTCATTTGACAAATGTGAGAGATTTTCTAGAATATACACATGACGAATTAGTTGTTTTTGGAGCAGTAAAACACTATATTCTGTCATGCAATGTATGTCTAGTATCGAATGACTCAAACATTTCAGAGTTTAATGACGACTCACTTCATTTCTAATGTCTAGAATAGGAATTTCCAACCTTTTCTGCAGTGTGCACTACTTCTGATCAGTGAGCCACTGAAGGCTAAGCAACTCGTGCTTTGTTACCAGACACCCCTATACCCAAGCTTCATTGACTTTAAGCCTATTGTCCATAGAGATAGATACCATGGTTTGAACAAAATACATTGAATAGGGACACTATGACAGGACTGCCATGTGTGTCAAAGAGAGTGTGGTCTTTGGAGATGTATGAAAGGGTGTGTGCTTGTGTGTGTGAATGGAAAATAGCCTTTACACCTCAGGCAATTCCACCCAATGCCTTTACCATGCATTATTTACCACAAATTATCTTTGCAACACAATGCCTTTACCACAGATACCTTTACAACAAAATCCTAAGAGTGTATCACGTAAGTGTATAAATAAATATATATAAAAAAAAATATATATATATTATATATATATATATACATATCTATACTACTATTATAAAGTAAGAACTGGGAACCTTTGAGGCGGGTAAACTCGGGAACCACAGCACCAATCCAAACACCCAATACATCATTGGAATTGGCAGGGTCTGCAGAGTGACATAGGGTATATACCCCAAAAAAATATACGTTGTTTAAAAAATATACCTTACAAAAAAAAGTAGTCCCTTGGAAGTAGCGCCGGCCGTGTGCGCTAACGTGCTGACATCAACAGGAGCGCGAGGAGGATACTACCATTGCTGTTGTTTTGTGTCGTCCTCTGGGCGCAGGGCGCTGCTTGCTGACCCCCCTCGGCGCTTTACAATGGATGTACTCTCGGACTTGGATCCCCTGACTGGATGGAAAGTTTTACGGTAGGCGTCCACTGTCATATTTGTGTTTCTGTTTACGCGCAACCCCCTTAAAAACGGTGTTTAAGTTCCTGCTCGGGCGTGAAACTGAGCGTTTGGTGCCATGGCAAACAGCTCGCCAAATACATCGCCGATGGGAGGAATGCGGGGGTTATTATTTACGTCTTCCATGACAGCCCATGGGCTGCAGTCAGGGCTCGGAGCATGATGTTCTGTTGCTCCCTTGAAAACATGTTTGCAAGAAAGAGCAACTTTCCAACCTTCCGAACAGAGGAAGTGCTAACGCAGAGCAGTCCCGCTGCCTTTGTTACAAGGTGGAAAGTTATAGTTTGTCTCTGGAGTAGCGGTGACCTCGTGCGTCCGTAAATGCCGCTCTGTTGGTTGTGTCAGTACCGTATCATGGCAGGTGGGAGTAGATTACCATCTCTGTTTGTTTCCTGGCTTTCTTATAGTTGTGGTTTTGCATGTTCTAATGTAAAACTGCAACGGGAACTACAACCCCATAATACAACTTTTAACAAAATGACCGAATTACTCACCTGCGCTAGGTGAAAACATGGGCTCCGTCTGCGTAATAATTTACAGTTTGTGGTATTTTTCATTGTTTAGGACAGTTAAGCTGTGCACATTGCTTTCTGTTGATGGTTCAAAGGCTGCCATCCAGAGGCGCAACTAGAGGCAAATTTTGGGGGGGGGGGCTAAGAAAAAATTTCAGGGAGGAAAAGTAACTCAGCGTTCAGCGGGAGAAGCGCGGAAGACCGTGGGGCTGAGACGGCGCGGAACCAACACCGGGATCACTGAAATGTGTGGAGCCGTGGGGAGGAAAACGAATGCGGCGTTCGGCGGGAGGAGCGCGGAAGAGAGCAGCGGCGACAGTAGGGCTGTAGGGCTGAGACGGCCCCCGAGGAAGACGCGAGGTAAGCGACGCCCCTGTGTAAAAAGGCTATTTTGACCGAGCTACACAAACCTGACAGCAGAGACCATAAACAACTCAGTGTACATATTCGAGGGCAGTTTGTCGAGTGTGGTGCACGTTTATTAATACTCCAAGTCGCCGTCTGCTGCAGGCCAGAGTGGAGGATGCAGCCTCATTGGGGATTGGTAACTTCTAACGTGGTGTCAGAGAGAGTGAGGAACCAATAGTTGGCCTTCCGTTTGCACCTTCTATGAGCCGACAAGCACACAGTAGGATGACGTGAGGTAAGGGAGTTCCTGCTACCTGGAAGACTCATTGCCCCCGGACAACGTCGGGACGGGCTGCTAATATACATATATGCATATATATATACATATATATATATATATATATATATATATATATATATATATATATATATACATACATACATACATACATACATACATATATATATATATATTCCCTGAATAAAAAAGCAAACATTAAAGGGACGTTAAAGTTCAGCTCAGATTTTACTCGTACAAAACGAGTGAAATTCAGAAGTTATAGTTACCATATCTAACTATAAGTTATACCCCCGCAATGCAATGCTTATGACCTCACTCATGGCAAGGTCAGTGACATCACTGATGACATCTCAAATGCTTTTCCTATGGAAACACAATTGTTACTATAACTACCCCGTGGTGACTGTCACTGGGTAAGATATATATCTATACTACTATTATAAAGGAAGAACTTTGAAACTTTGAGGCAGGTAAACTCGGGAACCACAGCGCCAATCCACACACCCGATACATTGTTGTAATTGTCAGGGTGTGCAGATGGACATAGGCTATATAAATGTAAAAAATATAAGTTATTTAAAAAATATACGAGAAAAAAAAGTAGTCCCATGGAAGTAGCGCCGGCCGCGACGTGCCTGCTGACATCAGGAGCGCGGGGAGGAGCGGCGTCCATGAGCACGAGGAGGAGCGGCGGACATGAGCGCGGGGAGGAGCGGCTGACAGGCGGGGAGGAGCGGCGGACTGGCGGGGAGAAGCAGCGAGGAGCGGCGGACCGGTGAACTCAGGAGCGCAGGCAGGTGCGGCAGATGAGGTAAGGCTCCGGGGGACCCACAGACAATGTCGGGGCGGGCGGGGGCCCTGAAGCAAAGGTCGGGACGGGGAGGAGCGGCTGACAGGCGGGGAGGAGCGACGGACTGACAGGCGGGGAGGAGCGGCGGGACGGGCTGCTACTCCGGGGGACCCACGGACAATGTCGGGGCCCTGAAGCCTGATTGCTCCCGGACAAGGTTGGGACGGGCTGCTAGTATATATATATTTATGAGAGAGAGAGAGAGAGAGAGATCTAATATATGTTCAAGAATGGGTGGAGTTTAGTGATGGTGAGGGGATTTAGCGGGTCAGGTGTGGATGGAACACAAATGGCATCTCCGATGACATCACTGATGGCACCATCCAGTGATTCTAAATGTTTTCTAAACATTTCTATGTGTTAAACGCATACACTAAGGTTCGCACAAAAGTTAAATTAGTATACTTTGTGCACTCCTAATGAGTGATTCCTTTTTTAACATGTTTATGTGAGTCACTGTGTGAGTGAGTGTATTCGTGTGGGAGTGGGTGTCTGAGTGACTGTACAGGTGTGTGAATGGGTGTATAAGTAGTTGTCTGAGTAGCTGTGTGGGTGCCTTAGAGGCTGTGCGAGTGGCTCTATTGGCAAGTAAGTAGGTGTGTCAGTGGCTGTATGGAAAGGTGACTGGGTATGAAAGTGGCTGTATGAGTGAGTGGGTGGCTGTTTGAGTGAGGGTTTGGTTAAGTGAGTTGGTATGTGAGTGGCTGTATGGAAGAGTGAGTGTCTGTGGGATTGACTATATGGGTTAGTGTGTGGCTGTGTGAGTGGCTGTTTGGATGTGTTACTGGTTGTATGATCAGGCTCTATGAGTGAGTGTAAGGGTATATGAGTGGCTCTATGGATAAGTGAGTGGTTATGTGAGTACTTGTATGGGTCTGTTAATGAGTATGTGAGTGGTTGTGTGGGTGTGTGAGTGGGCATATGGGAGGTTGTATAGGGTGTGAGTTGCTCTGTGGGTGATGTCATCAGTGATGTCATTTGAGATGTCATCAGTGATGTTACTGACCATATCATGAGTGATGCAATATGTGAGGTCATAAGCAGTGTTTTGTGGGGGTGCAATTTATTGTTAGCTCAGGTAATTGGAACTGCTGAATTTCACTGGTTTTGCACGAGTGAAATCTGAGCCTAACTATAACGTCCCTGTAACGTTTTTTTTTTTCAGTGAGCGTTTAAGGGTTTTGTATTCTATTTCCTAACTATAACATCCTTGTAACCTCAGATTTTTAAAGTGAATTTGAAAGGTTTTTAAATTTTATTTCCTAACTGTAACCACTAACCTTTAACATAGAGCATGTGAGTGAGTGCATGAGTGTCTGAGTGGGTGTATGAGTGACGGAGTGGGTGTATGAGTGACGGAGTGGGTTTGTAACTAGGTTTGAGAGAGTATGAGTGCAGCTGTAAGTGGGTATATGAGTGTCTAAGTGGGTCTGAGTGGGCGTGTGAGTCTCTGATAGGGGTGGGTAGTAAACTCCACTCCGCCAGAGTTTTACTACTCCATGCTCTGCTCGGAATGCAAGTTCAGTAAAATTCTGCCAATTGCTGGGGGAGTGGAGTTCACTGGTGCGCTCTCCCCTGGACTTCATCTTCCAAGAGTAGTGTGCCAGGAGACGCATTTGCAGAGTGGTTGAGAAAGGGGGTGGGGCTTCTGACGAGGTCTGAGAAATCCCGCTGCGGGGGACTTGCCTGTGGCAACAATAGGGGTTCTTGGACCCCAATGACCCCCAGCAATCGAGGGGCCTTCATCCCACAACTAGTAGGGTACCAGGAGACATGTTAGCAGAGTGGTTGAGAAAGGCAGTGGGCCTCCAACGAGGCCTGAGCAATCCCTATGTGGGGGACTTACTTGTGGGTGTAATTTAGCCCAGGGTAGGTGGTGGTCCTTGGGGCTTGGGAGGGTCTTAGCCCAGGGAGGTGGTAGTCCATGTAGCTTAGAGAGCCCATGTAGGGGGGCCTATGAGCCCCCTACTTGTTAATCAATAAAGCCCTAGTGTGTTGGTGGTCCCTGGGAATCAATCAATCCATCAGGGGTTTGTAAAGCACGCTACTCACCTGTGAGGGACTCAAGGCGCTGGGGGGGAGGCGACACCAGATCAGTTGAAGAGCCAGGTCTTGAGGTCCTTCCTAAACCTGTTCAGGGTCGGGAAGAGTCTAATGTTCACTGGGAGCTCGTTCCAGGTTTTGGCCGCAATGGAGGAGAAAGCTCTCCCATGGTTCTGTTTCTGTGGATGCGGGGGACCTTTGCCGGGGCGAGGTCAGTAGAGCGGAGGTTCCTCTTGGGTACATAGAAGGAAACTCTCTCATTGACGTATATGGGTCCAATGTTGTGGAGGGATTTGTAGGTGTGGGGGAGGAGTTTGAAGGTGACCCTCTTCTCGACGGGGAGCCAGTGGAGGCCTCGTAGGTGTTGGGTCATGTGCTCATGGCGCGGTGTCCAGAGGATGAGTCTGGCTGCTGTGTTCTGGATGGTTTAGAGCCTGTGCAGGAGAGTCTAGCTGATTCCGGTGTAGAAGGCGTTGCCGTAGTCCAGTCGGCTAGTGATGAATTTGTGGGTGACGGTCCTCCTGCAGTTTGGGGGGATCCACTTGAAGGTCTTACGAAGGATGCAGAGCCATTTGAAACTAGTGGAGTTGACAGCATTGATCAGGCGGTTCATGGAGAGGATTGAGTTGAGGATGATGCCGATGTTCCGAGCATGGTCTGTAGGGGTGGGTAGGCTCCCTATGGTGGAGGGCCACCAGGTGCTGTCCCAGGCAGACGTGCAGGGCCCGAGTATGAGGACCTCAGTCTTATCTGAATTTAGCATCAGGCAGCTGTCTTTCATCCAGGCTGCCACGTTCTTCATACCTTCCTGAAAACATAGCTTGGTGTCTTCGGGGTTCTATGTGAGTGAGAGGATGAGCTGGGTGTAATCGGTGTAGGATACGATGCTGGGCCCATGCTGTCTGACGATGGCAGCGAGGGGGGCCATGTAGATGTTGAAAAGCGTGGGGCTGAGTGATGATCCCTGGGGTACTCTGCAGTTGATTTCCGTGGGTTCGGAGAGGAAGGGAGGGAGTTGGACCCTCTGGGTTCGGCCTGAGAGGAAGGGTTGGATCCAGTCGTAGGCGTCTCCTTGTATTCCTGTATGGTGTAGTCGGGCTGCGAGAACGTGATGGTAGATGGTGTTGAAGACTGCAGAGAGGTCTAGAAGGATAGGGGCTGCGGTGTGTCAATGACCCTTAGGAAGGGGTATGTGCTCCCCCTCCATTAAAATAAAAAATGCGCCTTGGACCTGGCTCACCCTGGGGCTAAATTCAAAACAGGTGCCGAATCCAGCAAATGTCTTTTTCTTGTCTGGGTCACAGGGGGACACCACTACAACATCCAGGGAGTCAGAGTATTCCTACCCTGCATGGTCTGATTGGGATAAAAAGATATAAAATATAGATCAGCCGGGGCATCACAAAATTACTGCCCCACATTGGCGAATCACAGCCTTTCATGAAACAGGGGGCTCATTTTTGCAAATATGTGCAGTAAATGAAGCATTTGAAGCCTATACAGTGCTGTTGCTGTCATATTACAAACAACTCTTCAAAGTTGCAGCCAGTGGCACCTGCTTAAATGTGGCAGTACTCATTAAATGTACTGAGCGTATTATAAATGTCCCAACACGCCCATATGAATGGGGTATGGGTATACCTAGCTTGGTTAATTTCTGAGCTATAGGACATAAGTAGCAGTGAATATAGAGGCCTAGTGAACAGATATACAAAGGTGCCATTGGTATGGTGGCGGCTGTTACTAGTAATATACTCCAGAAAGAGGGCTCAAGAAGTTGCAACTGCTGCCGACATCTTCTTTGACTGGTAGGTCAAGTGTTCTCATAAACATAAAGCAAACTTGACCCCACTAAAGCAGGAACACTGAGTGATTTTAAATTGGGTAAAAGTGGCATTTGTCCAAACAGTGCCTAGCATAGTAAAGCGCTTTATGAAAGCACTTGGCCATCCTCTACAAACATACTCTACAGATTAACACGTAGGCATACTATGTCTGGACCCAAATGCAGCACTTGCTTCACAGAAAATA
This sequence comes from Lissotriton vulgaris, assembly GCF_964263255.1. Taxonomy (NCBI): domain Eukaryota; kingdom Metazoa; phylum Chordata; class Amphibia; order Caudata; family Salamandridae; genus Lissotriton; species Lissotriton vulgaris. The sequence goes on along the minus strand of NC_141695.1, from coordinate 1,606,491,154 downwards.
AATGCACAAAACTTGCATACCCCAATAGGCATCACCAGTGAGGCAATTGGCCTCCCTCCTCTTTCTCTGATCTCTCACTCTCCCTTTTTTGTGCACTTGCGCACAGAATTCTCGACCTCTCACACACCCTTTATCTCTCTACTTCTCATCCTGGTCTTTCACTGATCCTTCTTCCACTCACTTCCGTTTCTCCTTCTTCTGTAGCATCCTGTACTATCTCCCCACACAATTTGTCTTTCTGATCTTCACTCTACCGGTCTTTTTTTGCCTCTCTTACTCTTTCCATAGGTCTTTCCCTTTCCTGTCTTATCCCCATCTATTCCATAGCCTGCCTTTCTTTTGCACTACTGCATTTCCTCTACCCTTTCTTTACACAATCTCTCATAAACTTCTCCCTCCTTCTGTTTTCCTCCAGGGATTTCCAATGTCCATGGACTTGCACAGACAAATAACTCTGCAGGTCCCCCATGCAAGTGCATAAAATATCATCGGGCAGGTTTCTAAGCAGGACAAAGCCAGTCTCATATGGAAAGTTGCAGGTGTGAAAAGGCCCACCCCATGGGGGCTCCAGTGAGGCTACTCAGGACAACCCAACTCTCCACCCCCAATGCTCTTCATGTAGAGGTTGGCAGGGGAGAGGTCAGATGTAGGACACTGGCAGCCTCCTAAAGAGAGGTGGTGGGGTGATAATCGCTCTTCATACCTGTGTGCCAGTGAGGCAGCTCTCCCTCTGTGCCCTTCTCTAATACTAATCAATTTGCATTCATTGTTCAGCTGTAAACCAGCAAGAACTGGCCACACACACTAAATGGCAAGCGGAGCAAGGGACAAGTAGGGACATTGGGGTGGGAAGGGGAGGAGGCCCTCTGTCCCAATATCAGTCTTTTAGAGAGGGCACTTAGCCCCCCGAGAGCCACTGCCACGGCAATGCCGTACAACTCAGCTCAACTCAAAAGCATTCAAAAAAAGGACATCATCGTGCCAGAAGAAAAATCGTCCCACAAGTGTGCCTCAGCTACTGGCCCACCACCCACATGCCCAATTTACCAATCTAACCTTGGTACATTGCCCCCGTTTATTTAAATGTTTTTTGTGGGGTTCAGCGGAAGCGGACTCCCAGGACGGCTGCCAGCACTTGCTGGTTGAAGTGTTGGCAGCAAATGAGATCTCACCATGAGATCTCTGTTTAGGCTCTGCCCAGACAGCCTTATTTGCTTTCCCTTACATTGCTCAATGACTACAGAATAGATTTACACTGGATAAATGAAAGTGTGATCTGTGAACCAAAAGCTACATTCCTTCCAAATTTGCTGTGATTCTGTCTAGCAATTTTGGCTGTAGTTGTGTTCAAAGCTCATATGAGAAATCATATTTTCTTGCCCCCCCTTTTCCTTTTTACCCCCTTTACAGAACAGATGACCCCGAAACTTTCCATGCACAAGACTCACTATGACACTTTTTAAAGACAATTTCTTGACATATATATATCTTTACACACACACACACACACCCGCACATACATACACACTTACACCAGGTCCTTTGCACGGACCACCGACATGGAGCACAGCACAAAACTCATCCACACCTAGGTAATGTATGTGATTATTTCCTCCAATTTATTAAGTGAATGTCAAAATGAATACTTCAAAGTGCAAAACAATTAAAAGAGTACGACTGATGCGTTTCGACTCACGCCTTCAACTGGGACTAACAAATAATCACAATGAATTGCATTTTATCACTTAGTCCCTTCTCAATCTTGTCAGCACTTGGGTACTAGAGCTATAATTCAGTATACAGACTTGGCAACTTGCGTCCTCCATTTTTTCACATCATGATAATAATAATAATAATAATAATAAGCATTTATTAAGCGCCTGGCTGCACAAAACTGTGTGTCCCCGCGCTGACTGCAAATGCAAACCCATCGAGAAAGACCATGAGTCGGAAGAACAAAATTAATTTTTGGGAAATAGATGAGTTTTAAGTCTGGCTCTGAACCTTGTTTCAGATGGCTCCATCCGCAACTGAATTGGCAAAGCATTCCAGAGCTTGGTGGCTAAATAGCGGAAGGATTTTCCTCCCATTTTAGCTTTTGTGATGCGGGGGATTTTAAATATAATGTATGAAATGTATTCAATCCCATAAGTTGTTTACTATGTACTATGCAAATCACTATGACCTTTTCGCACATCAATAGATGATTTCTGGTCTCATATGTTATTTTCAAAATAATATTGAAATTGAAATAAGATACATATATACACACATATATAATACATATACATACATATATATATATATACATACATATATTCCATCTAAAATGTATGACACAAATATCGGTACCATCCTGAGTTCCAAATTACGTTTAAGGCAGGATAGAAGACATAAAAAATACCCAATATAGAAGCATTCACATTGTTCTCAATACATAATAGTAATTTCCATGTTTCAAGATACACAGCAATGCCCGATTAACAAAACAATGGTACACCTAGTGTACTATTTTAACTTTTGTAGTAGCTTAATAAATATGTTTAATAATCATAAACTCTTATAAAATACTAACACCTAGAAAACCACTCGCACACCCACTGAGAAAGCAACACAGCCACTCACACACCCAACAGACAGATCCATACAGCAACTCACAAACAAGAACTCACACACCCAAACAGCCACTGAGACACCCACTCACACACTCATACAATCACATAGCCACTCAGAAAACATATGTTAGAAATAGTATCCCTCATTAGTACTACATAAAGTATACTAATTTAACTTCCGTAGTAGCTTAGTGTATATCTTTAAGTTGAAAACGGTTTTACAAAACACTCATACTTACTGGGTGATGTCAATAGAGATGTCCTTTGAGATGGATTCAGTGATATCATCAGTGATGTCACTGACCATGTCATGAGTGATGTAATATGTGAGGTCGTAAGCAGTGCATTGTGAGGGCGTAAGTTATAGTTACCTCAGGTAACTATAACTGCTGAATTTCAATGGCGCTGTGCGAATAAAATCTGAGCCAAACTATAATGTCCCTGTAACCTTTGTTTTTTTCAGGGTAGTTCTAAGGTTTTTCTGTTCTATTTCCTAACTATAATGTCCCTCTAACCTTTGGTTTTGTTAGTGAATTTCTAAGGGTTTTTTAATGTTATTTCCAAACTACAATGGCCCTCTAACCTTTTGCTTTTTAAGTGATTTTCTACTTTTTTTAAATTGTATTTCCAAAATGTAACCTGTAACTTTTGAGAGTGAGTGTGTGAGTGAGTGCATGAGTGTCTCAGTGGGTGTGTGAGTGGGGGCATGAGTGTCTTAGTGGATGTGTGAGTGGGTGTGTGAGTGTCTCCATGAGTGTGTGAGTGAGTACATGAGTGTCTGAGTGGGCCTGTAAGTGTGTGTGTGTGAGTCTCTGAGGGGATCAGTAAGTGGGTGTGTGAGTCTGAGTGGGTGTGTGAGTCTGAGTGGGTCTGTGAGTAAGTATATGGGTGTTTGAGTAAGTACATGAGTCTCTGAGTGGGTCTGTGAGTGTATGGGTCTCTGAATGGGTCTGTGAGTGGGTGGCAACCCTCAGTTTTACCTTCACTGATTTTTTTTCCTCGATTTTGCCCTCTTCTGTTCTATTTTGCCTTCACTGCTCATTTTTCTGCCCTTTGTTTTACTCTCTTCTGTTCTGTTTTGCCTTTTCGGCTAATTTTTCCGCTTTCTGTTCAGCCTTTCCTACTCGTTTTACTGCCCTGTTTTGCCTTTTTCTGCAAATTTTTCTACCTTCTGTTTTGCCTTTCCTGCTCATTTTTCTGATCTCCGTTTTGCCTTTCCTGCTTTTTCTGCTAGTTTTTCTGCCCTTTGTTTTGCCCTCTTCTGCAATGGGGAGGTGGGCTGCTCATCCCCCCTCCTGGGCTGATTTCAGCCCTGGGAACCCCATCCGTTAGGGTCAAAATTGAATGGAGGAGAGGAGCCGCATGGCTGGATTTAAGACACAGGGACCCATTCCACTGGAGCCTGGCCACCCAGTGTGCATCGTTGGGGACCGCAGGGTGAGACACAAAGCCCCCGCAGTCCCAGCTGGCTTCCCCTTCAGCGGGAGCCGGCATTGCTCCTTGACACAGGGAGCTGCTAGAGTAGTTCTTTCATCTGTTTCCCTGCCTGCATCACAGCTGTCAGGGAAACAGATAAAGACTCTTCTCCCAGCAAGCAAGAGCATTTTGACATTTCCCACTTGCGGGGAGCGGAGTGTTTGCCCACACCTGGCGGAAGCAAAATAAAATACAGCTACCTCCCAAGCGTGGGTACCTCAGGAGATTTCACTTATCTGATATATACCTACCATTTCATTGTAAAGGCATGCATAGTAAAGGCATATACCTGGTAAAGACTTACATGGTAAAGGCAATGAGTAGTAAAGGCACTGCATGGTAAAGAATACATGGTAAAGGCATGCGTTGTTCTGTCGTACATCTGTATGAATGGCAATATAGGTGTATGGGTGACTTAGAGCCTGTGTTGAATGTACTTGTGGCACAGGGTATACCTTTAACCATATGTGGCACTGTAATATGTATAACACAAACATACACCACTTTTATTTTTAATGGGAGAAACTTAAAGTGAAGAAACCTTCTGCAAATGTTTTCATAATATAGAAAACATTTTGCACCTTTTTTTCCCATGTAAAATAATGGCTGTATTTTTCAGTTATAAATAAATATGCCACCTTATCTACTAGCCACTGAGAACAACATTCCTGCTGTGTGTTAAGACAACCCTTTGAAATAGAAGTAAATTTAACTGAAGAGTTAACTTTATGTTTATATAGATTCCATGAAAATCCATCATTTAAATGAACTCCCATTTCCAAGTGTCATATTTACAAACAGCAGGCATTTTGCACCTAGTGGGTTGTAGACAATGCCATATTTATAAAAGAAAAATACAGTAGTTTGTTTGAAAATAAGACTGAGGGCCTGATTTAGATCTTGGCAGACGGGTAACTGATATCCCATCTGCCGAAATGTAAATCACATTGTATCCTAATGGATTTATATTTCGGCAAACAGGATATCCGTCGCCGTTGTGACGGGTTAGCCTGTCTGCCAAGCCCTAAATCAGCCCCATAATGTTTCATGTAAATATTTTTCTTCACTTTAAATTTTTCCCATTTAAAAAGATAAATGACTGCATTTTTCAGTAACAAATATGGCAAATTATCTACTTGCCAATTGGAGCAAGAGGCCTGCGGTTTGTAAATGCCATACTTTTAAATGGGAGAAAATTCAAATGAACTGTTAACTTAATCATTAATCATTTAAAAGCAATAATTGAATTGACAGGGACATTTATTTAAGAGTGAAATACCTCACTGGTCAGTTCTTCATCTCTGCCCCAGCCTAGGTTGTAAATCTGACAGAGCACTGCTCATTGTCAAGACTTGCAATCTTCAGCCTTATGATGATAATGTAAAATAAACACCAACTCTCCAAAACCAGGGGGTAGCTTCAAGGAGGTATTTGGGGTGGAACACCACCCTAATCAATGTATTTTCTCCTAAATTGTTGGGTACTGGTGCTTTCAGTCTGATATGGGAGATGTGTGTCGGATTTCAACAGGTATTTTTTCCTACAGAGACAATATTCGATCACACTTTTCCTTCTCTGTTTTAAAAGTCTTCAACTATGTTGGCATTTTACAAAATTTTGTTTTCTCTCACTTTTTACCACACCAATCTGCATTTATCTCCCTTTCCATTACCCCTTTAGCACCTCTCATGTGCCATGCTAGTCGTATAATGTATTTAAACCTTATATGCCAGTGTGATCAGAAGCTCACCCCCAATCTTACTAACCAAGCTACGCACCTACACTTAACTTTAAAAAGAATACGTGTCCCAGTGCTCATTTAAAAATAAACTCAAGTCTGCAAGCTACTCTGAAGGGGTCTCTGAGCTACTGGTAGCACGTGATGGACTAGTTGGAGACACCTGCTCTAGAACATCTATACTACATTTCCCTTTCAACACATGCAATCAGTCATTAATACTCTCAAGTAGCACTGGGCAGGCACCTATAAACACAAAAAAACTATATTGGATCTATTGGTGAGGACTAGTAGATCTGATAGATGGCATACAAAGTGCGCTTGTCCCCCACCACCATTCACCCTCTCATAGAAACACTTGAGTCAGTTTTGGTCTTCACAGTGTAAATGTTTATTAACTTACAGATCCGGCCAATTACTCCATTGGCCTCTCTTTACTTATTTGTGACCATCCTTAATATAGTTTGCTTCAAAACACCACAGCACTCCAAATAACTGTAAAGATTATACATTCCCATTGTATTTACAATTCGCTCTCCACGGGTCCTCTTGCTTGGCCTCCGGGCCAAGCCAGCAGGCCACAACCAAGATATCCTGCTCTCCTTAGGCTGACCGCCCCCGGTCAACAGAGCCGCAGGTAAATATTCTGCCACCACTTGTGACAACCACTAACTTCCTGGGTAGAGCCAGAGAGTCCGAGCCACCAGCAGGTCAGCCCCCTCTCTCACCAGCCCGGAGCCCTGATAGACTTCAGACCTGTTCTGGGGCCAAAAGTGCCACAGACAAACTGAGTCCCTGTCAGTTCTCTTGCCCAGGACCTCGCCTAACCAAAGCACTGCCTTCAGGGATGGGTGGATGGGTAACTCAGACGCAACCTCCAACTCCGAGCAGGAAAATGGACAAATAGGGCGAAGCTACCGCCCCTTTGCCTTTTAAACCCCCCGCCAATTGTTAATTGCTTCCTGGGTCATTCTACTCCCTGACGCGCATCCGGTCTGTTTAGTTGTGCCCCCTTTCCGGGTCTCCCAACCCGGAAGTGATTCCTACAGTGCCAGGGCCCTTTGCTGCCACTAAAGGCGCCACACCCCTTAGGTGGGGTGGCGCCCCTCAAAAAGCACGTCGATTTGGGCTAACAAAATTGGTACTTGAATTCAAGAAAATGTATGAACTCTTTCTAAGTGAAATGTGAATGCAAAATACTTTGTGGGTGTAGTGTTTTATAAATAATAATTAACTAGAAATGCAACAGGAAAAGTAACAACTCCACTCAAAGCACGTGCAGCCAAAAACGTAATCCCTACATGTTGGACATATATTAAGATCGGGTTACCGCTGTGTCATTAAATAATTTACCATGGCGCTATCTTTTTTATGTTGCCTACCTATGATACTAACTCAATGGAAAGCAATACTAGAACTTCACAAATTACATGTTTTCTAAATACTCGTATTAATGGGTGCCAAGAAAGAATAAAATGTTTCAATAAGCAACGTGGCCTGACTTGGACCAGAAAACTGTCAGGAGCAGTAAAACTGGATAAAATATCCATGAATGGTATTAAAGAAAAAACAAGAAGCAATGCAAAACCAGGAACAAGCAATGTCCTGCCTACCTGCCCTTTATAGCCAGAACATCAAGCAGGAAAAAGGTGACAAATCAAAACAGCCACTGATAACAGCATCATACAAGTCAGTGTCCATAATGCTGTTTCCAGTAGTCATACAAATCATACAATTCCATCTTCATTCATCTAGAATAGCATGACCAAAGGCAATTGTTTAAGATTCTAACATGAAAACTGTCTAAAATGAATGTGTACATAGACTTGTGATAAACAACCGCTTCTGAACAATACAAATTTCAGAAGTTGTAAAGAATTACTTCCTATTTAATAGGAGCCTCATTTAGGCCTTGGCAGAGGCACAGTTTGTCAAATCCTGTCAGACTGTCCCTGAAAGTAGAATGGGTGGGTTTGATGGACAACAGCATAGATTCGGCCCCATTTCTGGGGGAAATCTTTCGAAACCAGGTAATAACCTGGGGTTCAGCTGCACTGGCCCACTGGGATCAGGTATCTCTTGGCAGTATTAATGCAGTATCTGCCCCTACACCTGTCGACAGGTAGGTTTGTGCACCCCCTTGTAAAGTCATTTTAGGGCTAACAATGGTACTTTGAGGTGAAAGTGGGCTCAGGGCTACCAACAGCTTTGAGGTGGTCAGACACTGCCACCCTCACTGGGACGTCCTTTCTTCCCACCAGCCCAAGTTAAGATTGGGCATCAAATATTGCCACCTGATTTTTACATCACACGGTTCGATGGGACATTGATGCAGATGGAGCCAGGGATTCCGCCTTTTATAGGTGGCATCACAATGCTGTAGTTGGTTGTTTGAAGGAAGGAGGTAGTCCATTCGGAGAGGCTATGTCATTTCTCCACAAGATATGAAAAGAGTTTTATAAGTAGCCAAAGCATGCCAAAGTAAGCTTTTACACATAATAACCTGAAATAAATAATCAAGAGTCGTATCCTCAAAGGTATATTTACACACGTAGATTCATTCATGTGTAAGCTTACAACAGAATTAATTATTTCACTTTTCTGCTATTGACCATTTCAGAGCGTAAATGTACAAAGTGCTGACTTACATGTCTCTTCCCTCTCACAACTAGGAGTGAAGCCTGCTAGAACAGGATTTAGCAGTGTAAGGTTACTACTTGTAACTTTTCACATGTACATGGAGGCCGCTGCCACCAGGTTGGAAATCTCTGTATGGTAAACTATAGGGGAAAATATTGACATTTAAAAATGATGCAAAAAATATTTTAGTATATTCTAATGTACAATATAAATTAAAGTTAACTTTAAATATTTTTACCTAGACCTAAAATCATAAAATGTATTAAATTACTTTATGAGAAACATTTATTGTTTAAATTATTTTGTATACTTTAATAAAACTTATGAAATGTAAATTATATTTTTCATTAACAGTTATTACTTAATTAATTATATGTAAACAAATAGCTAAATAACTGTTCTAAAAAATTATTTTAGATAGAATTTGATATTTGATATTTATTGGCATTTGTAAAGCGCTAACTTTTCGCTCCGGAGGGAGCATCTTGGCGCTGAGCACACAGAAGGTCGTCTAGGGGGGCATGGATCAAATAGCTGCGAGAACTGAGGAGTCAGACTGAGAATAAATCCAGGTTTTCAGAAATTTCCGAAATAGGCTTTCTGAGGGAGCGTGCCTGAGGTTGGGGGGGAGACGGTTCCATGCCTTAGCCGCCAGAAAAGAGAAGGTCTTTCCACCCTTGGATTTTAGTTTTATACGAGGTTCAGAAATGAAATTGGCGCCAGATGACCTCAAACAGCGGGTTGGAGTGTAGTGCTGGAAGCGCTTGGTCAAGTAGGATGGACCCAAGCCCCTGTTAGCTTTAAATACAGTGACTAAGAGCTTGAATAAGATTCTCTTATGGAGGGGCAGCCAATGAAGGGTGTTAAGGGCTGCAGAGGCTGAGGACCTACGGGGGAGTTTCAAAACAAGCCTGGCTGCTGCATGTTGGACACTCTGCAGCTTTTTCAGAGAGGACTTCTTGATGCCTGCTAGGAGGCCGTTACAATAATCCAGCCGGGAGAGGATAAGCGCCACCACGACTGATTTCCTGGCTGTGATAGGCAGAAAATTAAAAAATTTCTTTAATTGCCTGATCAGACTGAAACAGCGCCCTGCGGTAGTGCGCACATGTTCATCGAAGCTGAGGGAAGCGTCAAATTGAACGCCCAAGTTGCGGGCTGAAGCAACCGCGCTTGGTGGAGCTTCGGAATTATGAGGCCACCAGTCTTTGGGGGAAAAGAATGTGCCTTTACCTAGGGGAATTATTTCTGTTTTGGCGCTGTTGCATTTTAAATGATGCAGGTTAAGCCAAGAAAAGACTTCTGACAGACAGTTTTGGAATCTGATGGCAGCATCCGGAAGTCTTTTATCGATAGTGACGACAAGCTGGGTGTCGTCAGCGTAGGATGTCACGAGAATCCCATGTGACTCGATCAGCGTGAGAAGGGGGGCCATATATACATTGAAAAAGAGGGGGCTCAGGATGGAACCCTGAGGTACCCCTGAGATGATAGATCGTTCATCGGAAAGAAAAGGGCCCAAGGAGACCGTTTGAGAGCGATTGGACAGGAATGAGGTTATCCAGGCAAGTGCGGTGCCCGAGACACCAATCTCACGCATCCTATTGATTAGAATAGCATGTGAGATGGTGTCGAAAGCCGCGGTTAGGTCGAGCAGGATGAGGACGGCCTGCCTGCCCTCATCCTGCAAGAACTTGATGGTGTCTGACAACTCAATCAAAGCGGTCTCTGTGGAGTGGCCGGAGCGGAAGCCAGATTGCTGTGGGTGCAGGATACAATGATTTTCCACAAAATTCTTTAATTCCTCATGAACTAGTTGCTCAGTGATTTTGCCTAGCGCAGGGAGGAGTGAGATTGGGCGCATGTTAGACAAATCAGTAGGGGATTTATTTTGCTTTTTCATGAGGCGCTTGACTGTGGCCTTCTTCCACTCAGAAGGAACAATGCCGGAGTCGAGGGATTCGTTCACAATTGCATTGATTAGAGGGTTGACGGCCTCAACAAGATGGTGCAAGATGACTTGGGGGCAGGAGTCCGTGGGTGCACCTGATTTGCAGGCTAGTATGGCTTTATGCGTTTGCAATAGGGAAACTGCTTTGAATTGGTTTAATGAGGGAATAGTTGTGTCAGGCTTTTGGGTAGGAATAGGTGCAGGGGGGAAGTCCTTGTGGATATTATTAATTTTCTCCTCAAAGAAATCAGCAATTTGATCACAGAGGGCTTGCGAGGGGGAGATTTCAAGTGCCAGTGCTTTGGGATGAGTAAAAGATTTTACTATATTGAAAATCGTTTGTTGTTTCTGTTTAGCAGAGTCTATTGCTTGAGTGAAGAATGCCTTTTTTGCTTTTTTTATATTTGAGAGATATTGCTTTCTCTGGAGAATGTAAATGGATCTGGACGTTGGATCGTAGGTTTTTCTCCATTCTCTCTCCAAAAGCCTACACTTAAGGTGGCAGTCAGCGAGGGCCGGAGTATACCAGGGGGCATTAGGTTTCTTTTTTCCTCGGACAGGTTTTTGGATGACGGATTTTGCATTGGCAGAGATTACTCTCTCAATCCACAGGTGGAAATTTGTGGAGTCTAGTGAAACGTCACCCGTAATGGAAGGGGGGGGTACCACCGGTTGTGGGTTGAGTTTGATGTACTCAGCTACCTTTTTCCAATTAATAGGGAAGGGGGTGTGAGAGAGTTTAATAGGAGGGGGGGGCGAGGTTTTGTTATTAATGGAGAAGGGAATGAGACAGTGGTCTGTCCATATTTGTGGCACGGGGGTGGAAGCATCTAGGGAGGTCAAGTTTGTGCAAATGCCGTCCAAGGTGTGTCCGGCACAGTGGGTAGGGAGGGAGACTAATTGGGAAAGACCAAAAATCTCAAGAGAGTGGCAGAAATTAAGAGTGTGGGGGTCAGTATCGGATTCCAAATGAAGATTAAAGTCTCCAAAGAGGGTGAAGGTAGGGTAATGGGTAAGAAAAGCTGCCAGAGTTTCATCAAGGGAGTCCAGGAAAGTAGTGGCATTTCCGGGGGGGCGATAGACGAGTGCTCCAGAAAAGGCGGAGGAGGAACTAGTTTGGATTACAAATCCCAGGGATTCACAGTCCTTGAAGGAAGCCAGATCAAATGTGTGGCACTTGAGTGCTTTTTTTACAATGATGGCCAATCCGCCTCCCCGACCAATGGGTCTGTCTCGCCTGAAGATGGTGTAATCAGGGGGGAGAGCGGTGGCAAGATCGGGATTTGAAGCATCATGCAACCAAGATTCGGTAATGAACAAGGCATCAAGATTGGCTGATATGATAAGGTCATGGATGTCTTGTCCATGTCGAGCTAAGGATCTGGCATTGATAAGGCCACCATTAAAGGAGGTTGTCTTATGCCGAGGACGAGGGGGAGGGGGGGTAATGGGGCTGGCGGGGCTGGAAGATGACCAACCACACGGTCGACAGGTGTAGGGGTCACACAGGTGGTCAGAAAAGGAATGCACACAGCAGGAAGGACTAGGTAAGGAGGGGCGCACAGACAGCAGCTCAGAAGAGTTGTACCTGAGTACAGAGGAAGTGGAAGCAGCGTGTCCTGCGCCTGGCGCGGTCTTGGCGCGGACGGGCGCAGACGGGCTTGGCTTAGGCGCGGCTTCGGCGCGTATCCGGCGCGCCCGCTGCGCCAGCCCGCTGCGCCGTCTGGATGCTATGCACATTATGTAGGGAGATAGGAGGGTGGGAGTAGGGCGCGACTAGAGTGCTCTCCCCGACTGCCTCACTCAAGATGGCGCCCACCGCCGCCGAGTGTCGGCTGTGGAGCGGTAGGGCGGATTTAGAAGAGGAAGATAGGTGTTTAGGGTGTCAGAGTGCCTAAGATATCAATTCCCCTTAATTTTAGAGCCCCCAGAATAAATTCCAAACAATTTTAAAAATGAGTTAAAAAGCGATCAGAATACTGTAATCACGAAGCTATTAAAATTGTTATTCCAGATTGCACGTTTTTGTGGGCAACAGTCGCTCGCAGCCCCAGTTTCCCAGAATATAACTTAATATTTAAACAATATATGTGTGAGTGTATTTGTGTAATCTAAATATCAGAATTAATATAATTCATTTTATTTAACATTATTCCCTAATGGATATTTAGTTCAAGTCCCTATTGCAATTACTTTATATAGGAGCGTATTGAGGTACCTGTGAGTATCCATGTGCAGTGCTAGACTTACTCCAGGGCTACGCTGTGGCACAATTACAACAGGGTCTTTTGGGTCTTTCCTGGCTGTAGAAACTTCAAAGGTGCAATTTGTGAACAGCAACATGCTTTTTCTAATGTGGTAGGGTGCTAGGATTTGCATGTCTCACATTCAAATCCCCCCATTCCCTCTATGAGCTCCTCCTTACACTAACCTAACCCTCTCCCATTTAGTCACAAATATTACCAATTGTACAGCCACTCCCACTAGTTCCTCACATATTTACGGCTAAAATGTATTCCAATGTGTTCAGAGACCTCCACATATGAGGCATAAACCTCCGCATAGAAAGGTTAGTGCAGGCAGAGGCCTCAGAGTGCAGATTTGTGAATAGCATTTTTTGGCATTAAGTATACAAAAAGTGGAATTTGTTCAAAGAAGGATCATCTATGTCCTCTGTTGAGTGTGATGAATAAATGTAATTAGTCATTTGAATTATTTAAAATGAACACATTGAAACTCCTCAGTTGCCTAACCATTTTCAAATCTCAACATTCAGACAGCCAGTAACACATCTCTATTTGAAGATTTCTTTGGAAGAACAACTGTAAAGGGTCAATTTGACTTTGCAGGCGGTGCACCAACTCCTGCAGTACAAGTTATGCCAAAGCATGATGCCTGTCTTTAGCACATGTTCCATGTTCAGTACAGTTTTAAACATTCATTCGAACATCTCTTCTGGACAGGAGTCTTATAATAAGATTTAGGTTCAGTACAGTAACAAATTAGGACGAACGAAAGATGCGGCTGCAACAATATACACCTTGTTGGCTTGCAAGAATCCAAGTCAATATAAGCCCCAGGTTTTGGCTTTTCAAGGACAGACAGTTGATCAAAATGCTACTCCTTTTTACTTTACAGTATGTAATGGAGAAAGCACACATCATGCTGAAATCATGAAACAGGATTGTAGACATTTGCCTCTTTAACTATCTACACGGGGACATTGCATTTACTGCATTCGGATAGAGAAAAGATCACTAATGTGCAGTGGGTGGGAAGACAATTGTTCTCGGACTTAACCTCAGAGAAGCAATGGCTGGAAAATCATACCACAGTGAAGGAAAGCCTATGAGATTATGCCATTAAGTATGCTATGTGATACACTACTTGATACACTCCCATGCAAAATAATCATCCTGAGCTTCCCGCTAACTCTCATGGCTGTGGCTCACTCACTCTTCTAATGAGAATGATGTGATTATTAAGATTACAATGAGACAAGGAACATTAAGCCTCAGGCCCACAACAGGGAACTCACCTGGAATGGATACTGATCCAATATCTGCATCACAGCAATTGAACAATAAATCAGAGAGTGCTTTTTGGAATATTCATAACACCAGTATCTTTTCCATAGCCATCTCATTCAGAAGGCATGTTTGATCACTGCAAAGGGCATGTCTATTTAAACAACAAATTGGCGTAGCTGCATAACGATTGTTTGGTTATCCCAAAGATTAACACTATTTTATTCAATACATATTAATGTGCCTGTGGCATGATAATTCTGCATAATGAGGTTACCAGTTATTTTGCCCAATATGATAGCTAAGAAATTATTACATACACCAGTGGTGGCTGCTGAACTTTATTTTAGGCGTTACTGTAGTGCACCAGACCTGCAAGCAAAGTGGGAATATTTCACTCCCCTTTTACTGTAGTGCACCAGACCTGCAAGCAAAGTGGGACTATTTGGCTCCCCTAAGGCCTATAGATACATTTCACAGTCTCTCAAGACTAAAAAGCAATTGCTTCTCTCTGGCAATCTGACGTGTCTTCCTGACAATGTTTGATGATTTAAATGTGTAAAGCATCTCTCCTCCCAACTAATCACCACTTGTTTTTATTTTTATTTCAGCTCTCACAGAGATTCTCTGTCATTTAATTTAAATGATAATTCACTTTGAAGGGCCAGGCGAAAAATTGCACAAAGTTCTTCCATTATGTAATGTCCGGACAGCAGCGCTTTATCTTGGGTTGAAGATTTTACCGCTAAGAAGTCGGGTTTCCTTTCCAGTCCATTGAATCGTTCCAGACTTAACCTGGATACATTTGCCTTACCACAGTTTACTAATTGCAGGAGCCAGCTGGCTACCACCTTACTGTACTGTCCATTGTTTGACTTATAAAAACTTTATTCACACAAACTATTGACACTCCTCGACTCCTTTTCTCGAAACAATTCACTCTTTATGAAGCAATAAACCCAGGCACTAGACTGGGACTATTAACCATACGTGCGTGTGCACAGGATCTGTTCTCACGAAAATAGATCATGCCCTGGAACAGCCCACACAAAAGCGAGAATGTACACTCCATCACACGGTAAATTACAACATCGGATAAAATGACAAATATCACCAGGAATGAGCCTTTCAGATATCTGCATCGAATATCAGCTAGACCTTTTCCGGAAACATAGATGTCCTCAAATACAGGTTGTACAGTAAATTAACTTCTTGTTTCTATATATTAACATATCAGGTCAGTTTCGGTCAGCTGCAGCGCAAGACTCATTTGCCTAAAGAACAGGTACAACATGGGCAGCAGGCACACAAGCTTCCTTTAGACAGAAATTTTACTTTACAGGCAGGAGCAGTGCAAGCTTCCCACACATCCAAGGAGCAGTTACTGCTTCAAATAATGAGAGCAGCATCCCTACCACTCTTGACACCAGCTCACACAGGGCACACAAATTACTGTCAACAGCAGTTGATGCATTTTCCGCATACAAGAAGAGTTTAGAGCACAAGGAGCAGAAGTGCACTTTCTTCCACATCCTTCAAACTGCACAGGAAGCAGCAGTACATGTTTTCATCATAAAACACGCACAGGACAAAAAGCAACAGTAGTGTAAGCTACCCAACATAAACACCAAGCGGCTACAGCATGGTCAGCAGCAGTGCATGCTTCCACCACATCCCCGTAAAGGAGCAGCCAAGGCTGCAGTAATTCAAGACCGCTATATCCCACATTCACTAAAAAGTTAAATAGGGTGTAGTATGAGGTAGATATCACAGAGGTGGGACGATACCTGGATCAAGAAGAACTCGCGGTGCTGCCACAGCCACTATGAGAGGAGTTAAAGGTAGAAGTCACTCTAGGAGAACTGAAAGAGGCACTAGGGAAGATGAATAGAGGAAAAGCACTGGGAGGTGACGACTTCCCAGTGGACCTTTTCTAGGCTTATGAAGCGCAACTGGCAGAGCCACCGTTACAGGTGTTCTGAGATGCAAGGAACAAAGGAATACTACCACTCACCCTCAGGGAGGGAGCAATATGTATGCTCCGCAAACCAGGGGGCGATAAGACAAGCCCCTCCTCCTCTAGATCGTTCGCAATGCTTAATGTTGATTCCAAGATACTTTGTCAAATAGTAGCGCAAAGACTTAGGGGAGTGGTGGGGTCATTAGTCCATGAAGACCAATGTGACTTCATGCCCCGGTGTAGCACGGTCCTTAACTTGCTGAGGCTCGCCCATGTGTTGCATTCAGTCCTTAAATGCAGGGAGGACTTGGTCCTGACATCAGTGGACAACACCAAATCATTTGAAACACTTGAATGGGTTAACCTGATGTAGGTACTGCAGAAGATGGGTTTTGGGCCAAACATCTGCTGTTGGGTGAGACTACTGTACACGGCCCCCAAAGCTAGGGTGGAGGATGGAGGGCTGATCTCAGCGGAATGGGAAGTGAGGTGGAGAACACGAAAGGGCTGTCTGTTCTCCCATTTCTTATTTGCACTAGCACTGGATCCTTGGCGTTGAGAGACCGTAGAGGTATGGGGGACTTTGGTATCATGGTGGGGGAACAGATGCCCCTTATTTTGCTACATGCGGATGACGTGCTATTCATTTTACAAAGACCCACTGAAAAGTTTCTACTGTTGTTGTCGCAACTGGATGAGTTGAGAGCATGTCAGGCTTGTGGATGAATAGACGCAAGTCACTGTTGTTCCCACATAGGACTGCGATGGGAAACTAAAACATTTAGGTACCTGGGCATCATATTCGCACACACAATAGAAGAGCAATGCTAGCACAGTACTGATCCATTATTAAGCAGACTGACACAGTCAACTCACTTCTGGAATTTGTTTCTGCTATCAGTGGCAGCGAGAATTGCAGAGGCAAAAATTGTGGTATTACCCAGATGTCTACTCATAATTCAGAATTCACTGTACGCTCTAAACTGCAACATTTTTAAGACACTGGATAGACTAAATGGTTTAGGCTCGGACAATGAGTCGGTGGGCGTTGCTGATACCCAAGCTGGACCCACATGGACCACATGGGTCTCCCTGATCTTATGCTTTACTACTATGCATCTAAATTACAACATACAGCACACTCAACAGCAGAGGAGGACAACTTGGAGATACAACTACAGCTGGGATAATCCTATAGTACTCACTTGTTGATGGAATGGCTTATGAGAGGGTCAAGGGTGCCGGGCGATGCCCCATACGTATCCTGACAGGTCGCAGGGGTGTGGGAAAGGGTGATTATCAGAATGTTGAAGAAACCACCACCCCCCCCCCCGCCCCCCCCTTTGCCAGGGAACTTGTCCTATGAACATTGTTACACTTTAGCTATATCAATGCGGACATGTAAGTTGCAAGCTGTAGGGCAGGGGGTGTGAAACGATGGGTGATCTCTACCCAGGGGAAAGGTTCCTCACCTTGTTGAGGCATGGGTGGCTTTCTCGATGGGGGAGCCCAATTACTCCAATATCCCAAAACAGCAAAAAAAACACAGGAAATCAGGACTGATTTCCAGAACACACCTAAACAGATGCAAACCTTACAAGTGAAGTTGATGGCAGGGAAGTTAAGGCACCGAATGATGCTGCTCTACATAGCTCTCAAAGCAGACCGGGTCAGAGTTGAGCCCAGGCCGACTGGCATGAGGAGAGGAATTGGCTGCACCCCTTACTTATAAGAAGTAGAGTGCGACTTGTAGGCTGGTGAAACAGGTCTTATGCACTGCCAGGTTTAGACTGGTGCGTATTTTAATTATGTCCATCGCACATACCTAACACCAGTTAAACTCAGTAGGATGTACAGGGACAAGAGTACAGACTGCCCATGATGTGGAGGAGAAGGAGCATACATCTTTCAGATGACATAGACCTGTCCTGATCTGCACGCCTACTTGTCATCGTGGTCATGCAATTGCATACAGCGACAGCACTAGAACTCATATTGACACCCCAAGTGTGCCTGGTAAGAATCATTAAACAGGTGAGGGGGGAGATACACTGGATGTTTCTTCAACTAGCGCTGGTCCTGGCCAAAAGGAGAGTAGTAATAGGCTGGTTGAGCATGAGGGCCTCATCAATCGCACTACTGTATAAAGACATAACTGAGCGGGCATTATCAGAGGTAGTGCACATGAAGATTAATAGGTCGGATGATAAACTATAGGATGATCCTGAGATCTGGGTAACATTGCTGGAAGTGCTGCAGAATGCAGAGAATGAGGGGAGCATACAGGACACGCAAGAAATAACCGCGAGGGATGTAGGGGAGGTCGTCGATCAAACCTGAGTGGCATTTAGTGGCGGAGGTCGGTGCAGAGGGACTAGGGGAGAGGTTATCTGGAATGAACAGTGGAACATGATGTACTCATGAATAAGGAATAATAATGCAGAATCTGTTGTATTTGCACAAAGGGGGAGTAGGTGGGGCACCAACCCATTATGGCTGATTGATCTGGCGGTTAAATGAACATTGAGTGTTTACACCATTTACTGTTTTTGAGTTGTTCTGATTTACTGTTATATGTTATCACAATCTGATTGTCCATTAAAATGAATAATTATATATATTAAAAATAGGTTGCAGTAATGCAGGCATGATCCTTACACCTTATAGCTGACATCAATTAAGTTGGTATAAATCCGTATTAGCTCAGGGCCATCAATTGTCTACCTTTCCTCCAATCCTACCAAGAAGATGCCCACAAGCATCTGCAGTGCTGGTTTTCTCACCAAATATTAATAGGTAGTAGCAGTGTAGACTAGCCCAATATCAACTGATTCTGCAGGCTAGTATACTTCTGGGCTGCTGTATCCCTGCCCTTAACAACCCCAATCAGGCACAAAATGGGCTTCTTTTCAAGCCACTATGTGAATTTAGTACAAGCATCAGCAATGCATCCTTCTCTCACAGAACCTAGACAGCATAAGCAGAGGAAGCAAATGCTTTCTCTACCGTATGGAGTAGGTGCAGGAGTGACGGATGTAGTGCAAGATCCCAACTTTGACTGCACTTCTGCCAGCCCCTTACTCATAGTGTCACTCTGACCTAATCAGGTCTCAAACCAGCAACAGAAATGAAAGCTAGCCCTCTCATTTGCAAAGAAGACACTCAATGCTTGACCATCAGGCCAAGCTTCCTATGCCTACTCCATCACACCCACAAAATGAATAGAGCGCCAGTGAAATCTTATTTTGGACATAGATCAGCTACATGATTGGAACACTCACCTATAGGTCCCTATGTCTAGGCAGCTGTACTTGACGGTTTGGTAGCAGGTGGTTGGAGAAGCTGCTTGACGATCAGGGAAGAACCCTGCCAGCTTGAAGTGTGAGCAGAAAGCATCTGTCCACGCCAAGGTATTGTGCCTTTCTCGACTATTGTGGAGAATCAAATTGAACAGTTGGAATAAGCAACCTTATTTATTCATATGCCAAACATTGGAAATTGATTGATGGCTGACATTTCCTGTTGCACTGAGGAAGACCCAGCCAAGTCTACTTAGAGGGCCAAAATGTCGATACTTTCAAAATTTAAATTAATTAATGATAATGAAAGTAGTCACAATAAAATTCTGGGATTTTCTAATCTCTGTTGCACCGTCCACTATTTGAGCTTTGGGTCATTCTGTCTCTAGCACCTTGTTTTGCCATCTGTTCGAAATGGAAATATAAAAATAGAATCACCAAGTTCTTTTATAATCGGTAGACTAGTTTTTGCATCAGTCCAAAAATTGTTCATAAAAGTCTAAATCCTGAGGTAACATTATTTCTTTCTTGTGGCCAGTTTCCATTCAGCTTGAAGAAGTAGTATTTTTATACACAAAAACTGAGTTTCCATTTCTGATGGCAGGGAAGCTTCAAGTATTGTTGGAGGGATCAGACATAAGCCTACATAATAATAAAGTGCCAGATTCTCAATATTAAACGGTATACATTTGTGGTGACTAAAAGCCATCTCAGTTCCAGACAGGGGCTTCAGGAGTACTATCAAAGACTCAATCTGAGAAATGAGGGTTCAATGAGTGGGGTTTGTAAGGTCACCCTCATCCTGCTATATTCTTTGAGTAGTTTTTAGATACTGCACACTGGGGCACTGCTACCCTTGGTAGGTGCTCTGATCTTCAAAAATGTGTTGAATTGGTATTAAGCCTGGGCAGAGTTAGCAGAGATTAACTCAGCGGAACTCTGTGAAGTGGCAGAACAACTCCACCAAACTCCGGAGAGTCCTACCAGCGGCAAAGTCTGTTAAGTTGTAATGGTCGCTCTGCTTTTTAGCACCAGGAGATTGTCCTGTGCTTTAAAATCAGTGAGAACAGCATGAAGTGTCGTACCAAAGGGTGCTGCTGCTTTCTGCCACTCGAATAGACATTCTATTTGAACCACAGCTTCTTCAAAGTGAATGGCAGATTTCTCAACACGATTGTTTGCCAACATACTGATGGGGGGCCGCTACAGAGAAAAATCTCCACTCCACATTACTTCGCTGAGTTTTTATGGAACTACGTCAGCGCAGTGGAATTAGTGTTAAATGTCCTTACATTGACCATGTCCAAAAGCTACTTCACTGTAGCAGAATTAGCTGGTCTGTGGGAAAGCATTGGGATACTTTATTGACATTAATAAATGTATCTCTGCCTAGGAACCGGATAGGAAGTTAATTATTGAACTTTACAAAATATTTATAACAAATCAACTTCATAGGTAAATTTGGATTTGTAACAAATATTTTGCAAAAGATACTTTTAAAATGTCACTTTTTGACTGCCTAAAGTCTCTAGAAATCCCCTTGCTCTAGCTTCCACCTGTCAGCCAGGAGCTAGATAGGTCCTTGAAAGGTGTAGATTGGCTCCTATAGCTGACACAAAGGACTTTGGTGTCAGGGGGTTGTCGCAGGGATTCTGCTCCTACACAGAACTGTGCACAGAGACCCAGGACCTCAGTGAATTGTGGTGTACCAAAAAACTCACCTTAGTGCCTAGAAACCCTTACCAGCTAGCATTAGTGTCACATTAGCTCTTCGTCCTATAGCAAAGGAACCAATGATTAGACAACCCACAACATGTGACTTAGGTTATACTCCGGAATAGTGGGAAGCAAGAACACTCTTTCGTTATAATCTCATACCAGTCCACAACAGGAGTAAAAAGAGACACTGGAAAGGTTAAAATATTTACTTTAACGACGTGCTCTAAGACGCAGTATTTTTGCTAACATAAGCAGACATATGATTAGAACTAATATGAACAGCATTGTTACAATTCCATAAAACACAAAAGGAGAAATCATACTACAATGATGGTGAAAATAGGTCCTATAGCGCCTATTAATTCATCCTCCCTAGCTAGGAACTATGTTTTATAAAATATAGAAGGTCTCTTAGGCTTGTGTGGGGGACCCCATAACTCTAGAATCAGCAGGAATGGATCACATTAGGATCTGCAAAAGCTCTCTGTCTCTCTGGAAAAACGGGATTCTTCCAAGTGTCTGAAATCATGCTTACAGTGCGATATTAAAGGCGCCAGAGTCACGTTGGCTTGCAGCTGCATGTATGTTATGGCTAAAATGTGAGCCGATCAGCCCGAACAACAGCTACCTTGTTATGATAACCTTGGAGGCTTTTAGCACTCAGTGTGCAGACTAGAGTCACGATGCAAGTCTAGGGATGCTGAAAACAAGCCATTCTCATGTGAAGCATTTCATGTAGCCTAATTTACAACAACAGTTATATGCAGTGGTGTGTGCAAAAGCAGCAAAAAGGTAAAATGGCGTTTAAACTTTTAATAAGCCTATGCTAATATAGCAATGTGTGCAATAAGGCCGAGACCACACTACAAGGTACCCTGTCATTTTAATGAACAAAATGACTAAAGAATGTCAAAAATCCAATAAGGGGAACCAGAGATATGAATGTTTAGAATTTTAAATGCAAATATAACCAAAAAAACACAAATAGGCAACTGTCGACTACTTGTTATGCTAAACCAGGTCACAGTGAAAAGTGAAGGCTGACCACAACGGATCTCCGATCTGATAGAGGCGACCAAGTTAATCTCCATGGAAAGTTTATCTTCTGACTTAAAAACTTTCATGGAGAAAAAGTGGTCATTGACGAGTCATCGGCAGGGAAAGCTGCAAGCTGTATTTGAAAGCAGGTTCAATAACATAGGGTTGATGAAGACTGGGATTGCAGACCAGTCATCAGGAAGGCAGGAAAGCTTTCAGTGGGTGAAGTCTGAAGTCTCTGCCCAGGAAGATCTTGATGACAAATGCAGGTTGCTCATTGTCGGTCTTGTTGAACCCCTCTAAGTTCGGACTTATAAGCTTTCCTGGAAGTTGGATTTCCTTCAGCTAGGCAAACCAGCAAGATGGGGCTGACCAGCAATTCAACGCCATCAGCTGTGGCTTCAACCGCAATGCCAGTCTCCATCGATTGTCCAGTCAGAGAGCTGGCAAAATGCTTCTAAGCCCCAGCATTTGCAGTTTGGGCAGTTTCAGGATAGCTGGATATACAATAATGTTAATGATTAACTTCAGTCAGGGAGATATCAGGTACTTCCTGACATATTGCATAAACCTTTTACATTGTAGAGGCAAGCCCAATAGCACAGAGTCATAGGTTGCTTCATTGTCTAGATTATTGTACATAATTGCACATTATATAATGCATAACTTCTCTTTTTTAATGTATTTTTATCTCATGTGCTTTTATGGCTTACAGCCAAAATAAAGTTTATAAAGTAAAGTGAAGTTTGGGCAGAAAGAGTACACTAACACCAGCCAAGGCTGCCAGGTGCTCAGAAACAGCACCAGGGAATCAGGATTTTCTCCATTAACAACCATCAGTATGGTCCAAGGCAAGTCCTGTTGAAACAGTTCAGCCGGGCTCCTTCCGGAAAGTGGTCTAGCTGCTATTGTGTCCCTATGCATGCTGCCTTACGGGAATTTAAGAGGAGGCTTAAGTTCTGTCAAAGTGGTTATTTTGACAGTTTGAATTCGCAGTTCAAACCTGCACAACAAGGTTTCTGGTGGCAGGCCTGTAGTCCTGTTTTGCATTGTCTCTTTAGGGGTGGCACAATATGTGCTGCAGTCCACCGACATTTAACTTATAGGCCCTGGATACACTTTCTTCAGTATACAAGGGACTTGTAGGTGAGTTAATTGGCCAATTTGGGTACACCAATGGACCACGCAAAAAGAGGCAAACAGGGCATCTTTCTACAAGCTTCAAACCTATGCCTGGCATGGATTTTCATGCATACTATTAGATGTGTTTTGTGAATTATGAAAAAAGTGCGAGAGTACATCCAGGCAGAGTGGTAGAAATTTGCTTGCTCTTTTCATTATTCTTTGTAACTCATGCTCGCGCAACTTTGAAGACAAGCTGTCCCAACAAGGCTTTGTCTTGCATCACAGCTCAGCAAGTAATAGGTATATGATAAATGGATTCAGGGTAAAACATAGCACAGATGTTTAGCAGTATCAGTCATTTTTTGTAATACATTGTGGCCAAGAATGCATTTCAAAAATTAGTATTTGAAAAATAAGATCTTTTTATTAAACCCAAAGATCCCTCTAAATGACCTTTCATGCACTAGCATCCCACTAAAAAAAAGACATCTACTGAATACTGAGCGCCCCTCTATCCTGGCCTAGCATTAAGTGTTATTCCAATTTTGAGGCCTAGATACTGAATCTACCCCTGTCCTGACTTGCATCATGTATTAAACTATCCATGATGATGGAATATGCAATTGTATCCCAGGACTATCACATCAATAGAGCAGTCCCAATGCACCTCTTTGTTCACCAAAAATTCATCACTATTTCAATACAGACACAGAGCTCTTAACACTCATCACTATGTGAATTTTAATATGGACTTGCAGTCCAACACTGACACATCAGTATAGCACAGAGTAAATCTTTATTGCTTGATTATTTAAAATCTTACAATTGCAAATGCAGAAAACCAGTTTAAGTTAAGTTTAAAACAGTTAAAATTACCCTTACATCGTAAAACACATCAGTATAGCACGCACAATGAACTTTGACACTGAATGGCAAATAGTCCATAAGAGCACTACTGCTGACAAAATGGCACAGCTCTCAAAATGCATCTCTTTCCATAAAAGCACCAACAAAATGACCGGTGATATTTTAGTAACAAAACATCTTCAACTGTGCATGTTTAACAAACTATTGTGAATTTTCACCCACTACTGAGACATCCACAATGCTCTTGTGGTGGCCGGGGTCTTTGCACGGATCTAACACAGTACTTTCAACTATGTAAACAAATCAATTTATCAGTTCAGTCTGGTATTACTTTCATATAAGTTTGTTGTCTCATAGCTAAAGAACTCTGATGGAGCGTAAAAGTTAAATACCGGTTGCCTCTATCACTTCTCCCTGTCAAAAGAGATTTATGATAACTAGTTCATGATAGAATTGTGTAAAATAGTTAAAACAAAAAACTTGAGATTTCACACTGCATCGTAAAACCACGCAGAAGTGTTTTGAAACATGGAAATGTGAAAACAAACAAAGAGAGAAACA
Organism: Lissotriton vulgaris; assembly: GCF_964263255.1. Taxonomy (NCBI): domain Eukaryota; kingdom Metazoa; phylum Chordata; class Amphibia; order Caudata; family Salamandridae; genus Lissotriton; species Lissotriton vulgaris. Next base: position 1,606,466,638 of record NC_141695.1, on the reverse strand, counting down.
GATGATTTACTTATGCATGTAATCACGAGACTTGAGAAATGAAACTAAATTAACATAGAAAATGTGATGACGATAAGTTTTAAAAGGTGTCAATATGAAATAAGGTTAATGAAATAAAGCACCTGAAATGATTAAAATGCTTAATTTAGTAATGACAAGATAATATGAAAGCTTGCAGCCTATTTTAATATGGAGTGATAAAAATGTGTACTTTAGAATGGAAACGTAAATATTTAGTTTTGAAAATTATAAACATGCAAATGATTTTTGCTAGTGCCTAATATGGACATGCATCTTCTAGAAGGAGAATAATAATTGAATTACCTAAGAAAATGTAAATACTTATGTTAATGTGTGTTTTTAATACTCATAACGTGGTAATGATTCCGCAAATTTTCAGTTGCTTTTCTTTCCTTGTTCAAAAAATCCCAGATTCTAGCTGAAGTAGTCACTTTAACGCTGTGAGGACTCTTTGTGAAGTCTCTTTCTTATACTCAAAGACAAAGTACTCTTGATTCAGCAACACTCTTGACAGAAATGTATCAATAAAATAGCAAACCCAGAGAGAGCGTCTGGGAACGAACAGACTTTGAACAAAGTGAATCTTCTCACTTCCAAAGAAAGGATGGAAAAATTAAATAATTGAATCTGATGATTTTGCAAAAGGATTACTTAATGGTGCCGGATTTTTCAGTGTGGTATTGATCACACCATGAACGGCCCACTGGGAGTAACGAATGTAAATTGTATGGGATGACAAGAATGGATCCTTTGTGGGTGTAAACTAAAACTTTTGGAAGTATAATTGCCACCTTGGAGGAGGGGTTGGCACTTGCTCTCATTATCTATGTTCCTGCCTAGCATGCTGTCGAACTAAACTCTGATTTCTTTTTGTTGCCAAACCCATTTTGAACTGAACTTTCCTGAACTGACTTGAACCTGCACTTACTGGCTGGTAAAGTGTGCAGTTGGCAACCTTTCGGTTAAAGGGTTAACTGTGGCATATGTACTTTGACTCTGCATTATTTGGTTTGGATGATCTAATGATGATTCTCGATTTTTCCCATGCTCCTCTTTCATTTACATCCCAGGCAACAAGCAAATGTGTCCCTTATTTGAAACTGTATGACATTGTGTGGCTAATGAACTAATTGATTGTTTTTAAACCGGATTACGAAATGTGATTTCATGTTTCCGGACCATTCAAATTGAGACTTTAGATAAATGATTTACATGAACAAATCCTATTGTATTTGAGTCATTCTTCGAGTAAATCTCATGATTTTATGATTTATATTTCTTAGCAGCAAAGTTAAATTGGTACATGGAAATTAGCATGTTTTTGGCATTTCTTATTCTAGGTCCTCTTAAGGAATTGCCTCACGTTCTCTGAATATCCAAGTCCCTATTAGCTCACATAAAAGATCCATTGGAGGACCATGTGGCTGTAGGCAAGGTTATGTTTATGGGCCAAGCGAGTGAAAACAATAAAATTGGTAGAGAAAATCATTGCCTAGTCTTCCGCTGTAACAACTCCTTGCACTCTCGAAACCTAATGAGCACTGTTGTTACACACTCCAAAAAGATGCCGATAAAATGTAGAGATTCTTCAATCCAACCTGCCTGATTATGGAATGAGATCCAGGATAATGTTTCAAACAATGAGACCATCAAAAACAAAAGATCTACATGGCACAGAAAACTCCTGGCAAAATAATGCCTTTAAAAAAGGCCAGAAATATGTTTAATTAATGAGAAAGTAAAAAATAAGTTTTTCATTTTTACACGATTATAACGCAGGTTACATACGCCATAAAAAGATGTCATGGTAAAATCGATGCAGATCAAGCTTGAGAGCACAGCCAATCGCTAAACATACACAGTTAGTAAGTAGTTTCCTCAACCTTTTAGCACAGAGCTTCTAAATGCAGGTCCTTCCTGAGTAAGTCCTGGATGGTCCATTCTTTAGCAATGCACAGATAAACAACAGTTACCAGTGGTAAGACAAGAAAATGAGTACATCTTTGTGGCAGATGTCATAGGTGCTAAGCACAATTGTTTGGGTTGTTAAAGCTATGTCAAAGTTCATTATTTGAGAAAGCTGTTCAGTTATAGATTGCCAAAATCCCATCACAGCATTACAATTGGCAAACATGTATATCGTAAGCATCCTCTGAAAATTAAACAAATTCAGTGGAGTGTGTATATAATGCATATAAATTACTGTTTAAAATGTTTAGTCATGACCAATATTAAAACATGTATTTGGCGAGATAGTTGTCTCAATTAATTTTTTTTTAACCATTTTTCCTTGAGACATTCCATACCACCCTACAATGATGTCAAAAATAATAGAGCTCTAATATTGGTAAATGCTATCCCATTCATTAATGCTTCCACCAAACAGTTGCAGACTTTATTTATTATTTGAGTTCTGGAGTGCCTTCAGAGTTTTTTCCATTGTGTAATCTGAATACTGGCATCAGTATGTTTTGGCCAAGATCTCATATGTTTTTTTATAAAGACCATTTGCTTACTATAGAGCAACCCTACTGGCACGCTTCTAACATGAGCGAGGATCTTTGTGCCGGTCAAACCTTAGGTGTGCTGTACACCTAGATCTGATCAGGGCCAGATGTTTTAAAATTTTGAATCATGGTGGGTCACAATCTGACCTAACACAGGTCTACTGATGTGAGCATATGCCAGCAACCATCATGCATGCAGTCATAAAATTAAAAATATTTACAAACTTACAGTTTGCAAAAACGAAAGCCAACCCTAACACTGATTATCACAAAGAAGAACTTACAACCCTAGGGTTTGTCACAGGGGCCAACACACCATAATCTTAACCCACCATGGTAATCATTGAAATTTCATGTAACAAAATAGCTGTCTACAGACTGTAATACAGTGTGATGGCAATCCACTGTTGAAGGCCTACTAGGTTTAACAAACGCATTTAAAAAAAAAATGAAGCCTATTGCTTTTATCATAATGCTTTATAATAAAGCGATCGGACCTATAGCTTCTGACTTAACTTTACCAGTAAATCAATAAGCCCTGTACCTTTTATCATTGGCTTGTCACCATAACTAACTCAGGAATACTGTATTGAGCATATGTTTTCTAAAAAGGCAACCATCTGGCACACAGTCACTAAATTAGATAACATTACTTTTGGCAAACCAAAATATATTACTAGTTCTACTTGGCGGGCCGGATAAGGATTATCACAGTGCAAATCTTCTGCACCCATGGTTTGTTGAAGGGGGAGAGGGTCACCAACACAAAATCCTTTCCTACTGCTGTAAACTGTAAGATTCTGTGTAAGACTGATCGTTAATGTCCATTGTAATCAAGATATCCATTTCACAATAAATAAGTCTCTCGTGCGAATCTTAGCATAACTTTTCCTAATAAAAAGATTAGCCGTACAACCTCAGTCATTAACTTACCACCACAACAAACTCAGTCCTGCTGTATTGGGCATAAACACAGTAGCTTTGTTTAATAAAAAAAAAGACTGCCTCGAGGAGTTGGATAAGCAAATGATCACAGCTGGTTCGAGGGTGAACATTCTTTCTGTGGAAGCAAACAGCTTTTGATTTAGATAAAGCTGTTTTCAAGTGAACCAACATCTGGGTGGAGCCACAGCCCTCTCTGTAATACTTCTGATGGCTAATTTTTTCACATTAGATATGGTGACAGATGTGGTTTCAAGCCTGACTTAAAATTACATTGAGCTGTGCATTTTAAGGAGGCCTGCAATTTAAAACATCATCATGCAAGTTTTATTTGTATACAATATTTCCAGGAGAGCACCCTTGAGAAGCATAACATAATTGATTCTGTAATTCTGGACTTGACTATTTTCAAATTAGACTGGAAAGTCCAATGTGCCCTAACACTTCAAACACTCACATGCTCAACCACCTATCAAGCCCAAGATGCTATAACCTAGGGATAAGTACAATGTTACATGAAACTTCTTAAACATCTCTTGGAGACAATATTATATCCTGAGACTCTCTTTGGCATTGTTGATGATTTTAACAAATTATTGTGATGTTGGTTGATCACTCAAACGGAATGTAAGGGCAAATAGTGAAATCAAAGTATCTGGACTTTACCAATACTCAGAACAAACCATATTTAAAGTTTTCCACATGCAAGTTGCAATAATATACCGCTATCAAGATCCTAAGCAACATGAAAAATCTGAAACCTGTCAAAACAAACTCTCCAGACAACACTGCCAGAAGGCCAATCCAATGCCCGAAGTGGATACTGCAAATAAGGATAAAATAGCAAAACTATTTTAAAACAGTCAAACATTGTGTCCAAAGTATTTGTCACAGTAGCAACAAGAGCTCAGAACTCTCTTGCCTCATAAATTCTCTCCTTACCAACTATAATTGAGAAACTTACCAAAAGCATACTTGTTTATGACGTTCTGGGTAATAGACTCTTCAGGTTCTGAATGACTGCCTCTACATTAAAGAGTTTATATTCATCCCCTTGCTACCAAGTACATTTTCAGCCACTTTTTATGCTTTAATTACCGCAGTTCCTTTTCCTATATGTTTGTTGAGTGCAAATCACTACAGAAGTCTCTAGCATTTGACTCTATAGAAATACTGAAAATAAATAATTAAATCGTAGAGCAATCGGTAAGGGTATAATTGAAGTAGCCATATGATAAATGTGTGAATTGAAGAGTAGGTTTCTAACATAACATTGATCTAAGTAAAGACCACTTTGTCACAGGCTACACACATGTTGTACATATTTTGATATTCTGGCAGTCAAGGCATTTGCCGCAACAATGCACATCAACAAAGCAATTTTTGTTTTTTGAAAGTGAGCACTGGGCTAAATCAAGATGGATTTTCTCGTAATATTTCCCAATCATGCACGAGTATATCAGGGCAACCTTCTTACTCTCAGTCATTCTGCATCTCAGTTGCGAAGCTTTCACCTATAAATCATTGGTTTTAGGTGAGTTGGATTCATTAGATCAATGTATGAAATCAAGATGAAAACACCCTAGGCTATTAGCTCTCCAAGCCGAGAGGATAGTCATAACTTAGGATCATGCCTGGCTTTGAGTGACATGATAGAAACTATTGATATATTCGCCATTATCAGGCGAAGCCTGGCGAGTGAAGCTCCTGGGCCTGATGGGGTCCCCGTGGACCTCCTGAAAGAAAATAAAGTACTTTGAGCTACCATTTTAACTAACGTTTCAAAGCATCACCCATCACCTAAAATTCCCAGAATGCATTAGCCTATCACGAAAAAGTCAGGGACTGAAAACATGGTCCAAAATGACCTGAAGGAAGCTGGTTATCCTACAGTTTACAGACATACTGGAGGCTTGATACAAGCCAAACATCTTTGTCTTGCTTTCAATCTTAAAGTGTGCATCATCCAGTGTTATAAAGGAACATTCTATACAAACCATAAAAAAATAACTATAACCTTTAAAATTAGTTAATCTGTTTGTTGTAAGAAAATACGACTTTTAGACCAATAGAATGACACAACGGTCATCATTCGGTCAGTGGCTAGATCTTCATTAATTTAGGTACAATTCACAATGTTAGCGAGCAAAAAGGTATTAGCAGGGTTTTCATTTTTATTTTACAGTGAATACTTCTGATACTCCAACAAAAAATGCTGGATACATTTTGAGAGTTGACTTTTATGTTATGTTTAAAGGTTTTAGAGTGGTCTAACACCTATAGAGGTGTCAAGTCACTTAAGGGAGAATAAAACTACATAAGATGAACCGGAAACTATTGCGGGTTTTTGGTGCGTTAAGAAAGCGCAAAAAATCCTGAGTTTTACACTAAGTGACTGGACGAGAATTCCATAGTTTTGCAGCTAGGACAGAAGAAGAGCTACTCCAAGATGTTCCCACTTACACCTAGGAACCACTAGTAGGAAAGATGTATTGGATCTTAATTTGCTACTTGGAGAGTGGTGGATGGATTTCTTCCTGACGTACCTGGGTCCCATAATACAGACAGCTAGACATCTGTGTGTACACAGGACAAAGATTTAAAACTAATTCTCCTAGCAAATGGCAATCAGTGTCAAGAATCCAGTGCAGCCGATGCAGGGGCATAGCTTGACAGACAAAGGAGGCTTGGCTGCCACGCTCTAAATAGGAGGTTTTATGCTGCACCCGGACCAGAAAAAACAGGTAGCCGAGAGATGCTTGACCTATTTCACAAGGAACAGAGTTGTATCCAAAATGAAGCCAAGATTCCATTCCATCTCAGCTGGGGGCGAGGGTCATTGATCAAGAAATTAGGCCAAATATCCAAGGGAAACAGCTTAATGGAGCTGTTATTGAACGCCAGACGTTCCGGATTACCAAAGAGGCAAAGTGGGCACCGGCCTATTGGCCCTCACTCCTTTTAGGGGCCCCACGACAATGGATACAAATAATATTGATTTCATCTTGAAAGAAAATCACAATCAAGCTTTCCTAAATTGTTTCCAATTAATTTATGTTTAATAACAATAACTGTTTATGTTTTGCGTAATAAACTTGGTTTATTAAAATTGTTGGTTGGTAAAAGTAAAAACATATTAGGAGATCATTTGCGAGGAGGGCCCTTCGACTGCCTAGGGGCCTCCCCAGGGTTTAATCCGGCACTGAACGCCACAGCACCTCTATATTTTCTACATTTTTAATTTATTTTCCTGTGCCTGATTATCACTACACAATCACTAAAATAATGGTATATTACTCTGAAGTTGAAGTTGAAGTTGAAAGGGATTTATTGAGCGCTCTATCACCGAACGGTTTCTTGGCGCTGTAGACAGAAGCTGAGACAGAGAGAAACCTCTGAACCTTACATTGCACAGAACTTTGAGACCGTTCTTGAGTTCCTGCAAGTTATTATAAAAGAAAATAGAAACCAAAGAAGGGATAAAAATAAGAACTTTAGAGTTAGGTACGTGCTTGGTGCATTGTGCATTGATGGCATACAATACCCAGCTTACTCCACTATATGCGCGCATCTCCGTGGTTCCCAAGCTCTGCAGTGTTCACTTTTAAAACTTCTGCTGCCACTTTTTCAACACTGCAAGATATAAATGACAGGAGTCATATTCTACATGGCATTGTTTGTTTGCATAAAGCAAATGGCATTAGGGTCAGTTTATACAAGATAAACTTTACATCATTCGAATTTGATTTAAAGAGGAACTCCAACAAGTTTTCAGGTTGGTCTCAATCAATCAAGATTCACATTGTGATATCTTCCATCAGATTTCTTAGAATTAATCTTGGGTACTATGACTTTTTGTCTAGAAACCTCTCTCGCAGTGTTAATAAATGCTGTACAGAGAGGGGTAAAAGGTCAGCCAATCTCAGCCACTGGTTTTTGCAAACATTGTTTTGTATATTGATCAACCCACATTCAACAAAGATTGGCTGATTCTAACAGTTAGTTATGATGTGCATATATTTTCACATGTACACGAGTCAGACAAGCCCCCCAAAGGAGTCCTTCAAGTGCAATGCTTGAAGAGAGGTGCATCCATCCATTGCAGTGGAATCACATGAATACCATGTATGCAAATGGCCTTCTTCATTTTGCATTTATATCTGAAGAATTGTGGGGCAACAGAAACATCTGTTGTTGATGGGAATAATGTTGTGGTATCAGCATGGAACATCTATGTATGTATATTACAGTGCTGAAATTGAACAGGTGGTTCCTGGCGCTTGGCACTGGCACCTAATTGGCAACACCAGCACTAGTGACAATCTCCCACATAGTTTGTGTAATTTAGAGATGAGCAGAACAACAGTTGCTTAATTCAATATACATTAGAAAAGATGAATACCTGCTGCCCAAGCCATTCTGACAGCGTGGGGGTAGGAGGGACTGGAATAGTTTGAATTGGCACACCTGTAGGAGTGTGATGGGTAGTAGTTGTGTAGATACTGTCGTTGGCAGCAGGGGCAATTGATGGTGCAAGCTGCAGTGGCCTCCTGCTAAGGGCCCGGCACACACTTAAAAAAAACAAATTAGGCACTGATGTAGAATGCTGTACCCCTTTCCTCTCCTTGCCTTTCCTTTGTTTACCCATTCGTTCTTATTTCAGGGATTAAAGAAGAAAAATGTTTCCCTGTGACTGGACATACTCCTGAATGACTGGGTGGAACTGTGCTTGAAATGACATATTTTGGGAGCATGTTTGGTTGAAGAGAGTGGGAAGTATGGTGGTTTCGGGTTTGGTTGTCCCTCCGCAATTCAGCAGATTGTTATGTTATGTTATGTTATCCGGATTTATTGAGCGCACAGATGCCCCAGCAAAGGGGCGTCCTGGCGCTTGAACAGAACAGAGAGCCGGACAGATAGTCTAACAGAACCACAACACAACAGCACTAAGGAGCTAGGGGGAAAAGAAAGGTTTTAACGGCCTTCCTGAAAGAGAAGAGTCCATCGATAGCACGTATGTGGGCAGGAAGGGAATTCCATAGCTTGGCGGCAAGAACTCTAAAAGAGCGGCCGCCAGTCCTGGATCTCTTAAAGCGAGGCACTATGGCTAGGTGGAGACCAGAGGACCTCAGAGAGCGTGCTGGAACGTAAGGGGAGATGAGATGCTCCAGAATCTGAGGGGATGAGTGTTAGAGGATTTTAAACGACAGACAAAGAGATTTGAACATTATTCTCTGAGCAACCGGGAGCCAGTGGAGTTTGTGAATGGTTTTTCTGGCTGAACAGAATTTGGGTAAGCCAACCAGAGCCCTGGCGGCAGCGTTCTGGACGCGTTGGAGACGGGAGAGTTCAGCCTGATTAACTCCAAGAAGAAGAGAACTGGCATAGTCTAGCTTAGACAGAATCATGGCTTGTACAATGAGTTGTCTGGTGGGAGCGTCGAAGAATTTAAAGGTGGATCGAAGCTGACGCAAAATCACAAAACACGATGCAGCAATCTTTTTGGTGTGGATAGAGAAGCTCAGTTGGGAATCAAACCATACCCCAAGATTTTTGAACTCAGTGACGGGTTAGGGGTAGGACCAAGCTCGTGCGGCCACCAGTTATCGCCCCATAAGTGAGTTTGTTTCCCCACAATGAGCACCTCGGTTTTCTTGGCGTTCAATTGCAGGAAATTATCATTCATCCAGCGAGCCACAGATATAAGTCCTTCACGGAACTTAGCAGCCTCAAGATCGGAAGCCCCACTAATGGCGACCGCCAGCGGAGTGTCGTCTGCGTAGGACACCATGGATAGGTTCCCACGCATGGCGACAGCAGCTAGCGGCTGCACATAAAGGTTGAATAAAGTGGGGCTGAGAGCCGATCCCTGCGGACTCCCTGGGCGATCGCATGCGGTTTAGATTCAAAAGGAGGGGTGGAGACCCTAAAGAAGCGATCAGATAAAAAGGATCTGAACCACTCAAGAGCCAGATTGTCCACCCCGGCCTCAACCAGACGTTGGAGTAAAATGTCGTGGGAGACCGTGTCAAAAGCGGCACTGAGATCAAGAAGAACCAGTGCCGCCGTATGACCAGAATCCACCATCATGCGAAGATGTTCAGCCATATACAGGAGCGCAGTCTCGGTGCTGTGACCGGGCCTAAAGCCATTCTGCGAAGGATCGAGGATATTCGCAGAATGGAGATGGTTGACTAAGATGGTGTTGACATGGGCCTCGGTCAGTTTGGCAGCCCACGGGAGGAGAGAAATGGGACGAGAATTCTCAGATTTTTGAGGATCTAGAGCAGGTTTTTTAAAAATAGGAATTACCTGTGCCTGTTTCCAGGCACAAGGAACAGAGCCTGAGGACAGGGACAGATTAATAAGCTTGCAAAGCGGGGGAAGGCAAAGAGAGGCAGATTCTCTAAATTGAGCGGGCCGCAGTGGATCTTTAGGGGAGCCCGACTTCACTCTAGTTACAAGTTTATTAAAATCCTCCGTAGAAAGCTCCGGAAGATACGATAGCGTGATGGTAGTTTTAGAGGTGGCTATGGTATTCTGCCGAGATCCTGTAGGGCTAGGGAAAGCTCGATAGATACCTTCCACCTTACTAATAAAAAGGCAGCTAGGTCCTCACAATGGGAGGAGGAGCAAATCTCAGCGGCAGAAGTTCTACAAGTAGTGAGCTCTTTAAGTGCCTCAAAGATGAGTTTAGCGGGGTTGGTACTGGCACTGAACTCACGAGAAAAGTAGGAGGCCCGGGCCCTACAAATAGCTCTGTGATACTTCTTGATGGTGGCGAGGTACAGAGTTTTCCTGACCGGGTCGTATGACTTACTCCAGGCTCTTTCGGCTTGTTTGCAAGATTTTTTTAAAAGCCGAAGAGAGTCGCCATACCATGGACTAGAATGAGAGCGCCGTTGTTTAGTCTGAGTAGCAGGAATAAGCTTGTCCAACACATTGGTCAGCCAGTTGCAATAGAGATCGTAACCTGACTCAACGTCAGTGAAAGGGCCCAAGGGAACAGAGCCCAAAAGCTGATGAAAATCGCTTAGTTTCAGTTTTTTCCAGGGGCGCCTGAGAATGGCAGAAGTGGGGGCAGCTATAGGAGGACCGTTGAGCAAAAGATGACATTCAATTAGGTAGTGGTCTGTCCAGGCCATTGGCCTAGGGGACAGGACTTTGACCGATGTAAGGGAAGTAAAGAAAGGGTCCAAAATGTGACCACCAACATGTGTGTTATGTTCAACTAATTGAAAAAGTTGGAGGGCCTCCAAGTCGGCACGAGTACTACTGGCCGCCGAGGGACAAGGGGAGTCAAAATGGAGATTAAGATCCCCAACTATGCTAAAATTGGCAGTTTTGAGGGCCAGAGAACTGACTACGTCGGGAAGGGCAGCCCTGAAAGCAGCGTCGGGACCCGGGGGCCGGTAAATAAGTAGGCCAGAGAAGGCGAAATGCGGATTAACAGAGACCGAGAAGTAAGCACTTTCGCATCCCGCAATATCCATGGCCTTCCAGGTGCATGAATAGCTGGTTTTGATAGCTGCTGCAATGCCACCACCTCTAGAGTCACCGTTAAGGGTGTAAATCGTATACTCCGGAGGGAGTGCTAAGTTAATGGCAACCGAGGCGTCATTATGGAGCCAAGTTTCAGACATGAAAAAAATATCAGGAGACTCATCAAGTAAATCACGAATGTCAAGATGGTGCTTCACCAGGGATCTAACATTAAGATGGTAGATATTAAATAAGGTAGAATCTGGTGCCAAGGAAGCATTAGTATTGGGTAAGGCCTTACGGGAAACAGAGCAGTGAGTAGGGATCGGGGTAGGTAAGGGAAGAGAGAAGGCACATCCGGGGCACCTAAAAGGGCCACACAGAGGATGTAGAGAAGCCTCAGAGCAGGGAGAGAGAGTCGGGCGGAGGTAAAGCAGTTCTGCTTTAGAATACATGCCTGTAGGAAAATAAAAGCAAGAGACGTACCAGCAAGGGTGGGGAGCCCTGCCCTAGCTCCTCCCTCAAATTAAATGGAGATAAAACAGAGCTCTTGCTTCTAGGCCCAGCCTCGCCAACATCTTTTATCTCCTTGTGGCCCCAAGCCCTGGGCACTCCTCCCACCCCCAAGGAAAGTGTCAAGAGCCTAGGAGTGTGGCTGGATAGCAAGCTGTCCTTTTCCACCCAGGCTACCAAGCTGTCCGCCACCTGCTTCGGTATCCTCAAAACTCTAAGGAAGGTCCTTCCACTTCTGCCTCCAGAAGCCAAGAAAGTGGCAGTCCAAGGCCTCATCCAGTCCCGCCTTGACTTAAACAATGCTCTATACGTGGGGGCTCCCGAGATGACCCTCCGGAAACTCCAGATAGTGCAAAACTGCGCAGCACGCACCCTGTTAAAGATTCCCCGAGCCCAGTCAGCCAGACCTGCACTGAAAAGTCTTCACTGGCTGCCAGTTAAACACAGAGTGTCATTCAAGGCGTTGTGCATCGCACACCGGGCATTCTGGAAAACAGGACCCGCTATTAACAGCAAGCTTGTCATCCCCTACCACCCAAACAGGAATCTCCGCTCCTCTGAGGCTCTTCTGGCAGTGGTTCCTCGAGTAAAGAGAGCCAGATCCGGGGGTAGGCTGTTCTCATTGAATACCGCTAAACTTTGGAACACCCTCCCCCTCTCACTCCGTTCCAACCCGGACCTGCTGTCATTCCGCAAAAAGTTGAAGACTTTACTATTCACCCAAGCCTCCGAGCTCTAATGTGTGACGTCACTTCTCCCCTCGATTCTTACCCCCAGCGCTTGGACGCCCCCGGGCAGCAATCGCGCTCAATAAATCTACTTCCAATTCCAATTCCAATCCTCAGCGCTGACGGGCGCAGACGGGCAGGACTCTGGCACGACTCAGGCGCAGTGAAGGCGCGGACCGCTGCGCGTCACCGCTGTGCGCTAGAGAGCAGAGTTTAAGAAGGGCGGGCGGAGGAGGGCCGCAAGGCTAGAGCGCTCGGTCCGGCGCCTCTAGAACGGCGCGTCCTCACCCAAAATGGCGCCCAAAAAACTAGCAGCAAGCTAGGAGCCCCCGGACCCGCAAAGCAGCGGTGCAGATGACAATTATGGTGCAAGTGGGGGCCAGGAATCCCTATTAAAATCAGGGGTGAAACTCAAATAAAATGAACCAAGATATCAAAAGCAGTAAGTTTTAAAAAAGCGCGAGAGCGCTATGCGGCAAAGCGCTGCAGCGTGAAGGTCCCAATCACACTGAGTGTCCAGCAAGGAGTTCTGGCGAGCCCAGAGATGACCAGCCTTAAGAAGGGCGGGCGGAGGAGGGCCGCAAGGCTAGAGCGCTCAGTCCGGCGCCTCTAGAACGGCGCGTCCTCACCCAAAATGGCACCCAAAAAACTAGCAGCAAGCTAGGAGCCCACAGACCCGGACCCGCAAAGCAGCGGTGCAGATGACAATTATGGTGCAAGTGGAGGCCAGGAATCCCTATTAAAATCAGGGGTGAAACTCAAATTAAATGAACCAAGATATCAAAAGCGGTAAGTTTTAAAAAAGCGCGTGCTTGCTCTTCCCAGGCGCTGTCTCATGAAGATTAGGACGGCAGTGCCACAATATGAAGGGGCATCAGTGTGGACTAGGCTGTCCACTATGACCCAAAGACTTCCACTCAGGGACAAAGAAACTCCCACACTAACATCAGCACGCACATGGAGATACCAATGGATGCACATATGGGAAAGCTTTACAATAATCTAAGGTATGCCTCTAATCTTTTAGGTGTCTGCGGTAAAAGGCATGGGGTGCACTTCTCCCTCATTGTTGAACCAGCTGAATGTTAAAGATGCAGCCCCCAGAATGGAAGGTACGTGCAGACACCAAAATAACAGGCTATTAAGTGTCTTTAAATATTTCAGTCAGCTATTTGAAAATGCACATTGGTACCATGTAATGACATTAAATGTAACACAAAACTGCAGTCTGTGTTTGTGCCAGAAGAACTTTCCTTCATAATAAATATTGGCTCAAATCTATTCTTTTGCAAATCTGTTTGTGGATAGATTTGCGCATTATCTCACTTGGGGTAAAGAACACCAGTTCCAGATTACCACCCCCATGTATCTATCTATCTATCCACAATTGCCTATCAGCCCTCCCTTATCGGTCTATCCTCCCACCTACTCATACTTTGTTAAAACCATCAATCCGGCCATCTATCTACAATCCATGTACTTATATGGATGCATCTGTTCACCCATGCACTTGCATCCAGCATATTGTCTGACCCATGCATTCATCCATCTCATCCACCAACACTGATGCATGTACCTGAACACCCACTTTCAAGCATTAAACTGTTTACCTTTACTTAGGTATTTGCCGTCCATCCATCCATACAAAGCTTTCATCAATCTTGCATGGAAGTGTGTGCACACAATATTGGATGGGTGAGGAGACTGACTGCTCATGTGCATAGATGGATGGATGCATCATTGTATTAATCCCATTGCATACCAAATCCATTGGTGCAATTACCCAAAATCCACATGTCTCCATGTTCCCCTATTTGAGTTGTTGACTTTCCTATAGTAGACCCAGGGTACCCACATGGCAGGGTGCAGTGTATGTGAAAGGTAGGATATGTGCTGCTGTGTTTTAAATGTCTGTATATTGAAATACTATGCATTTTTTCTTTTTGTGACTATTGAAAGGCTATCTGTCCCATAGGTTAACATGGGAGATGCTTTGTAACTTCTTACAAGTGTAACTTTCCATTGGGACAAGATAGAGAAATTAAGTGTGGGCTCTCTGAACTCAGAATTTAATAACACACTATTTAGTGAAGGTGTTTTATAAACTGTGTGTTTGAAAATGCCACTTTTAGAAAGTGCAAAAACCACAGGTGATGGACAGAATGCAGAACAATGTCATACATTCACCCCAGTACAGAGATCTGGGCCTAAATCCATCGTTTTTTTGCACTCCACACCACCCCAGTTCAGACATGGCCATATGCAAATCAGTCTGACCCTGTGCCTCGTGGGAACAGTTCAGCCCGAACTGCCAAGCCATGCCTTCCCTGGACCGGAAACAAGCTACTGAGGACCGGTTTCTGCATTCCAGCCGTCTTCAACCCGGCTTGTTTGAATCTAGTGGTGTGGAGTGCATGGGACTCACGTCTGAGCATACCCATCCCACGCGGGGTGACAAATGCAAAAACCACAGGTGATGGACAGAATGCAGAACAATGTCATACATTCACCCCAGTACAGAGATCTGGGCCTAAATCCATCGTTTTTTTGCACTCCACACCAGTTCAGACATGGCCATATGCAAATCAGTCTGACCCTGTGCCTCATGGGAACAGTCCAGCCTGCACTTTTAGAAAGTGAGCATTATTTTGCTTTACAATTCTGTGTGCTTCTGCCTGTTTGTGTATTCACTGTCTGGTTTTGGAATGGAAGGAGCTGGGGATATACATTCACTTTAGATGGTCATAATGGGGGTTAAGGTGTGTCCTGCCTTTCTTGGGTGACTCACAGCCAGGCTGAATAGACCTGTCTGCATTTAGAGTGGTGGGAGGAGTTGTCACTAGCACCTGAATGGACTGAGGCTGAGTTTCACAAATCTGTCTCCCTCTCCTGTGGTGAACCTGGTCTGAGCCAGGCTGAACTGGTTTATGTGTGCCATAGGAACTTTCTTTGTGCTGCCTTGATATAAATATTGGGGCTCTGGCCCCAGAACTTTAGATCACTTATGGAACAAAGAGTACTATGTTCCAATTAGAAGAGCTGAAGAGCTGAGTGAGGAACACTGCCTTTTTATGTGTGAGGGGTAGGTTGGCCTGCAGTTGCTGCTTCTATCTGTGGGCAGAGGGAAACGACTGACTCTTTTTTCCCTTTTTGCCCCCCAAGTATCCTGCTTGAGAAGATCTTCAAAGGCTTGATGCAGAGCTTGCCTCATGTTGGAAGTCTCATGGAAATCAAAGACTTCAAAAGATCCTTTCTGGATAAAAAGCAACCTTCCTGGAAGAGGAGCTGTATGAGTCGATCTGCCCCTTGATGTGTGAGGGTTGGGTTGGCCTACAGTTGCTGCTTTTGTCTGACACAGAAGACGGGCTGTGCTGTTCTTGACTTTCACAATAGTAAGTATGTGGTAAGAGCGTTGTGCTTTTTCTCCTGGGAGAGCGCTCTCGGTTTTCACTGCCAGGTGAGTGCATTCCTTTTACTGGCCATTGCACCACCAACTCAGTGCCTGTAGAGCACTCTTTAACAGCAGTGTGAAGCACTGTCCCTCCACAGCGTGTGGAGTATCTTGTGGGGAGAAACTTGTGGGAAGTTAGTGCAAGGAGTGTGCTCCCCAGGAACCTGGAGTGGTAACATGAGTGTTCTTCACTTCAGCTCCCCCTTCTGGAAAAGGAGCCGCGACATGCGCAGCCTGAGGGATGAAGTGCTATCCAGTGGCACAATCTCAGTGTTTGAGGACCCGTTTGCTGGCCATCAAGAACCACTCAGTACGTCCCTCCAGGCTTCTCCTCCCAGCGAGCGCGCTAGTGGAGTGTCGCTGGGGAAGCCTATGTGGGATGATCAACACCACCAGCACCTCTGAGCCAAACAGTCCCAGCAGAAAAAAGGAGAGCAGAAAAGAGGAGGGAATCTTCGTGGCTCCTGTGTACTGTCGCAAAAGGTGGCCCCAGGAGTTGTGGGTCGTGCCACAACCAGTGAGCACACTTGTGGGTGTGTTCACCTGCACTTAGGGTTATTTGTCCTGTTCTGGTGGCATTCCTGGGGAGCACCCGACGGAGGCCCCCAGGGGGAGATTTGCCACGCCATACATACCCCCTCATAGGAGCCCCACTGCACCAGGCTCTTTGTGAGCATGATAACACAGGTGTGGGCCTTAAGTCACAGAGTAGGAGGGCAGGAACACTGTGCCCGCAGTGCTTATGGGGGAGTTTAGAGGCCCATGTGCCTATAAAGAGATCTAGTGATTCATGTGCCTCTGGGGCAGACTAACTACTGCATTTCCTGCCCTGAGGTCAGGATATACGTCAGGTTTTTGCCCTGCTCTGACAGCAAACCATGTATAATATTAGGAAGGGTCTTGATGTGTACAATTATGATATTTTTATGATGAGTGATCTTATTGCACTACTTATGGTTTGATAATTGCCTGTTTGGCCATGAGTTATTGCAATGTATGTATGCTGGATTGCTTTAGCTATGGTCTTCTTTGGGTTTAGATAAAGATACTATATTTTTCTAAGCTGATGTGGTGTCCTTTTGTGGTGTTTTCATTCCATTGCTGTGTGGTTGGGTACAAATACTTTACACATTACCTCTAGGATAAGCCTGCATGCTCGTACCAAGCTACCAAGAGGGTGAGCAGAGGTTAACCAAAGTGTGTAATCCCCTTACCTTGACTAGAAGCAAGGGTCCCTATTTGGACAAGATGCATACCCCTGCCAACTAGAGACCCATATTTCTAACAGTGTTGCACAGCAGGTTCCAGCTGCATTTTCAGAAATGTGTGTCAAGTTCTGCATTGTCAATGGGTCTTGCATTATCTTTAAGACCTGCAATCGCAGACGTATGTTTTAATGCTGGCTAGGAAAATTGAGTGCTGTGTGGCAGGACTAAGGTTCATTGAGTTCTGTGGGGATCCTAACTACGAAATAAGAGACTTTGCAGAAGGACCGGTTTGAGGTGATCTGACAGAGTGGTTTGTTAACTCTCAGTTCGGAAATATTGATAGGTGTAGCATAGAAAATGTGAGGTTCACAGTGCTGACAGTACCCAGCACTGAAATAACAAGGGGTACTGGCGGGCAGGATTGAGGTGCACTGGCAGAGCAATGTGTCAGGCTTGATCTCTCAATATCAAGCAGTGTGTCTGGACAGGATGGGGGTGTTCGAAATGAGGGTCTCTAGTTGGTAAAGGTAGGTACCTTTGTCTAAAAAGAGACCCTTGCTTCTGGTCAAGGTAAGGG
Source organism: Lissotriton vulgaris (assembly GCF_964263255.1). Classification (NCBI taxonomy): domain Eukaryota; kingdom Metazoa; phylum Chordata; class Amphibia; order Caudata; family Salamandridae; genus Lissotriton; species Lissotriton vulgaris. Next base: position 1,606,449,209 of record NC_141695.1, on the reverse strand, counting down.
GGAAAACACACTTTAGATAACCCCTGCCCACCCCCCGGGTAGCTTGGCATGTGCAGACCGGCTTATCCCAAAGGTAATGTGTAAAGTATTTGTACTCAAAACACACAGTAACACAATGATAACACCACAAATAGACACCACAGCAGTTCAGGAAAATTAAAGTATCTTTATATAAACTCAACAAGACCAAAATGACAAAAATACAACATGTAATAAGAATAGGACTTTTAAAAGGTTTCAAGCAACTGGGTCCATAGAAAACTATGGATGCATGATTCTACACAAAGTACCTGTAGATGCATCAACATTCACAAGGCCAAACAGCTGCAGAAAAGGGAAGCATTGAGAAACAAAAAGATGCATCTGTTCCTGAGTCCTCGGGGAGGCGATGTGACAGTTCTGCTGCATGCAGGAGAAGTGATGCGTGGAATCCGGACAGTACGGGGAAGTGATGCGTTGAGTCTGGTCTTCGGGTGATGCATTGGGAAAACTTACCACACAGGTGCGATTCGTGGAAATCTGGAATGCATTGGCGATCAATACGGCAAGTGGCGCTGCGTAAATTTCTTAAGCCGCAATCCCATAATGCGTTGGGTCTTACAGCCGCGACAGCATGGAGATTCTTCTTGCACAGTGGTGCTGCAAGAAAGGTGATGAATTGAATTCTTCAGATTTGTTTAATCTCCCAACAGCAGGAACAACCTCCAGAGCCCAGAACTAGAATAGGCACCTCCTGGCAGGTCAGAACTCTCAGCAGCAGAGTTCAGGGGTGAAGTCTTCAGAACAGGCCAGCACACACAGGCCCTTGGACATTCTGCTTCAAGCAGGCTCACAGCAAAGTTCCAGTATTTGCCCTTTCCTTGGCAGAAACAGCAACTGCAGTCCAAAACAGCAACTGCAGGCCAACCCCACACAGCAAAGGGGCAGTACTACTCCTCACAGCTCTTCAGCTCGTCACCTTGGCAAAGGTTCCTCTTGAGTCCGAGTGATCTAAAGTTCTGGGGTTTAAGGTCTACCACTTATACCTCATTTTGTCTTTGTTCTTTTTGTGCAAGGGACTCTGAGCTCTGTCCAAACCAGTTCTGTCCTCACTAGTGCAGAGTGACCACAGGAGGTGTAGACAGCATTATGCAAGGGAGACAGGCCCTATTCAGGTGCAAGGAAAACTCCTCTCACTACTCTAAATGCAGCCAAGCCCAATTCAGCTCAGCTCTGAGTCGTCCAGGAAGGGCAAGGCACACCTCAACCCCTCAATGGCTGTCTACAGGGAATTCACACCCCAGCCCCTGTCACTCCAAAACCAGACAGTCAATCCACAAACAGGCAGAGGCACACAGAATGGGTAAACAAGAAAATGTCTACTTTCTAAAAGTGTAATTTTCAAACACACACTTCAAAAGCCATATTTACTCAAATATGTGTTATTGAATTCTGAGTTCAGAGAGTCTAAACTTTATTTCTCTATCTTTTCCCAATCGGAAGGTATACTTGTAAGATCTTAAAGAGTATCTACCATTCTATCCTATGGGGCAGATAGCCTTTCAACAGTGAAAAACGAAATGGACAGTATTTCACTATCAGGACATGTCAAACAAACACAGATGTCCCAGCTTTCACATACACTGCACCCTGCCCATGGAATGAAAAAACTAGGGGGTCTCTCAAAGGGCCATGGCCAATTAAATTTAGGGATGGACTTAAAAATACGCAAGCTAAAAATCTCTGCTTATCATAGTGTGCCCTACGACTGGTATTTTGCTGTTTCTGCCATTGCATACAGATATCTAATACAAGTAACATTACACCTACAAGAAGTCAGGACTATTGGCTTTGCCAATGGTTGTTAGTTGTGTAAGATATATAGGCAACAAATATGGCATCATTGTATGGAATATTGTTAATGTTATAACGAGTCTCTTTGAAGTTACATCATAGGCAGTGAAAGGTGGTACTGCTGCAGAGCTAAGATTTATTTTTTCACCCTGAGTGCAAATAGGGAGAGCCCAATAAAGACCAGTCTCAGCACCTGCTTTTGAGAACTGCTGGTGCTGAGCAACGGCAGAACCCTGTCCACAAAGCCCTGGACCTACATAGGGCTGCCTTACATCACTAAAAGGGACTGTTAGGGTCTGGCAAGTGGGTACATTTGACAGGTCGACATGGCAGTTTAAAATGCATGCCGACACTGCAGTGGCAGGTCTGAAATACCTTTTCAGGGCTACTCATGTGGGTGGCACAATCAGCGCTGCAGGCCCACCAGAAGCATTTGATTTACAGGCCCTGGCACACTCAGTGCACTTTACTAGGGACTTACCAGTAAATCAAATATACCAATCAGGGAGAACCAATTGTTATAAAAATTTACACAGGGAGCACTTGCACTTTGACATTGATCAGCAGTGGCAAAGTGCCCAAAGCATCTAAGCCACCAAAAGCTAAATCCAACACAGCATCAAAAATACAGGCGGTAAAAGCAAAAGGACTGGGGAAACCACGCCAAAGATACCAAGTCAAACAGAGGTAACTCAGGAAATAGCTAAGCAGAGGTCTTAGCTCCGATGCCACAGTGGCTGCTGCAGGCAGGGCTGAAGACCACCACACCACTGATTCACGCAGACATAGCTTGGATTCTCCATAGTTCATGATCTGGCCTACTCGGACAGGGCATCCCTCAAACCCCTACCCACTCAGCATCTATGTGATTCCCTTAACTCTTATTTTTTGGACAAAATAACCAATTTTAAACTAAATATTCCTCTTCCTTCCCCGGCTTTTGTTGATCCCTCCCCCCTATTGCCCAGTCCTCCCTTACTTCTATTCCACCGCTCACTGAGGATGCGTTTCTGGCCATTCTCCCAAAAGTTAAGTCGGGTTCTCCGATGGATGTTTGTCCAGCCCGCATCCTCAAACACATTTACACTGCCTGTCCTTTGCCCCCCTTACTTTTCTTAATTCCTTTACACAAGGGGTGGTGACTCCTTCCCTAAAGTCCGCCACTATAGTGCCTATCCTCAAGAAAGCGGGGGCCGATCCTTCCGCTCCAGCCAATTACCGTCCAATTTCGCTGCTGCCCTATTTGGGCAAGGTGCTGGAGCGGCATGTAACAACGGTTTTCAGCTCCTTCATTGAGGAGAATGGGGGCTTAGCGCCCCGACAAGCAGGATTTCGGCCAAGACACTCCACGGAGTCCATTGTGGTGTCGGTCCTTAACAACCTTAGGGAGGGAGCAGACCAAAACCATCATCAGGCCCTGGTGCTCCTCGATCTCTCCGCCGCCTTCGACACGGTGACCATTCCATCTTGTTGTCCCGTGTCGGAGCGGCGGGAATCGGGGGCTCGGCCTTGGTCTGGCTCTCCTCCTTTTTAAGGGACCGCACCCAGGCGGTCCGGCTGGGAGACTTTTCGGCTGCCTCATTACCTGTCACTTGTGGTGTTCCTCAGGGTTCTTCTCTTTCTCCTCTCTTGTTTAATCTCTACATCTGTCCTTTGATTTTTGCTCTTCAGCAGCTGGAGGTCACCGTTTTTAACTATGCGGATGACCTCCAGCTTATCTTTAATCTCTCTTCCTCTTTTCATTCTATTTCTAATTATCAGTCAGTTATGGTTTTCATCAGGGACTGGATGAACTACAACCACCTAAAGTTGAATCCGGATAAGACCGAGTTGGTCCTTACGGGTGGTTGCTCCAGTCCCTGGAATTCTTTATTTTGGCCTTCTTCTTTTGGGCCCTCTCCTTCTCCTTCTGCCTCAGTCAAGACATTAGGTGTCAAACTCAATAATCAACTCACTCTTCACTCACAAGTTAGCCATGTTGTTTCCTCTTGCTTTCTCACTCCCCGCACTATTCGCACTGTTTCTCGCTTTTTCTCTTCTCTGGCACTCAAGCTGATTATGTCCGCTCTTGTTGTCTCCCGGCTGGACTACGCAAATGCCCTGTACAATGGCATTCCAGCGTATAGCCTACGGAAACTCCAGTTGGTTCAAAACCAGGCAGCCCGACTTATTCATGGCCTTTCTCGCTCGCATCATTGCACTCCTCTTCTGAAGGCACTTCATTGGTTGCCTGTTAAAGAGAGGGCCTTGTTTAAGTTGGGTTGCATGGTTTTTCATTCACGGCGGGGCTCTGCTCCCGCCTTCATTTCTTCCATGATCAGGGAGTATATCCCCACTCGAGAGCTTCGCTCTTCTTCCCAGTCCTTGTTGGTGGTCCCCCGCTTTAAGCGCAAGAAGTGGGGTGGGTCGAACTTTTCTACTCTGGCACCCACCTTTTGGAACTCTCTACCGGACCACCTAAGACTGGCAACACACTACCTTCCTTTCCGGAAAGACCTTAAAACTTTTCTTTCTAAACAGGCCTTTCCCTTGTGATATGCTCTCACTTCTCCTTAGGCCTACCAGTTCTTAGGTGTGGTGGTCACTCTCCCCCATTGGTACCCTGCCCTCCATAGCGCCAAGAAACCGCTGGTGAATGCTGCGCTCAATAAATATTTTAAATTCAATTCATTCAATTTTCCCATAAAGCCACCGCACCCTTGGTGTGGAGCAACCAATTTACAAAGCTTTTTTTCTATTTCTTTTCAGCAAGTAAAGACAGAAATCAAGTGCAACATCAATGGCAATCATATCTTTTAAACATGCTAGAGTGGGCAAATTGATACCTCCCTCCATTTCTGATTGCTTTATCACATCACCAAGTCTGTCACACTTCAGTAACTTCCATCTGAAGGTAAATAACATCACTAAATCACTGGCAAAACCTTTAACGAAACATCAGTAAAAGCCACTATAAATATTTTACTGAAAAAGGTAAAATTCAGGTAATTCAGATGTAAATTATGAGTCAAGTATGATGCGAAAGCTAGGAGAAGGTATAGCTGACAGACATGGATTGCTATGAATCAATTCCAGGGCTTTCCCTTGTAGCCTGATTAGCTTTAAATTTAATTTCTTAAGTAATTTGAGTTTCTTTGGATCCTGCTAAACTCATCTAACCTCTGGCCCATTCTGCAGCATTCCTTCTCTGTTATTTTTAAGGTTGGATAAAGCTGGCCTCCTTTACTCCCAGCATAATAGTTTCATACAGTTGGCCAATATCAAAAAGGCACTCACCTCGGATGAGCAAAGAAAGTGTAATTCCTTTCTCTATAATATTCTCTGGATGAGTGAGCGTGCCCTAGCCAAGCTGCAAGATCCTGTTACAGACTACCCATCCTGTCCCTAAATGTAGCATGTAATGCGCAGCAACTTAAGCTGAGCGCACTGCTGTGTTCCAGGCTGCGGTGCAACAGAAATCTCGGGAGAAAATCATGTCCGACTAGGCCGCCAGGTCCCAGCTGGGGATGAACTATGGTGTAGCACTGGTGAAGAAAGCGAAAGATCAGACTCACCGGGCTCACAATGGCTGGGATCTGGAACTGATTGAAGCCAGATCACAAGTGTAGAAAAGCAGCAGTGAACTTGCCGACACCTGCGAGGAGGACTGGCGCCTCCGCGAGAGAGGCCCGGAGGTCGGGACCGCCCAGGAGGCTTGCTGACTGAGGTCCGGTGAGTGCGCGTCATATGCGGCTCCCGCCCATGCTCCATTGAGGCCATGGGGATAAGTGCGCAACTGCAGTAGCACCGTGAACAAAACAGGGCACGGCGTGGGCAAGCGGCCGCAACGCATTTTAAATCTGCGCTGAGCTGCTTTGGGATGGAGGCAGGACCAGTGAAAATTTGAGCCCAAGAGAGAAGCATACTGCAAGTGCCTGGCGAGAGGGCCCCGCCCGTAGCGGAGGTTGGGACCTCTGAGAAGTCAAGGAGATCAGCCATTGCAGATACAGAGGAATCAGGGTCATACAGTGCATTTGAGCCAAGCACAGCAGTGGGAGAGGCCCGTCCCGGAACACCGTAGAAACGAGAGATGGTTGCTGACGCACACGGGCCCAGCAAGAATAACGCGCACTTTGTGAGTCCCGAAGACCCACCCACAGAAGCTCTTAAACGTGGAATAACGAAAACCAAAAGGGGGAAAAAGTAGATGTGCATGTCTGAGACCTAGGCGAGGGCAGAGCATGAGGCCTACACCGCAACTTAGTACCGGCCATAGCTCTAGCTGGCCTGGGACCAGACCCGAAGTCAGATTGGGTCCCGGCAGCACCAGGACAGAGATTAAAGACCCACAGTAGGCAGAGAGCTGGGGAATAAAATAATCCTGCTTCAATAGCTAAAATACAGACCCCCCGTTACCAGCGGGACTAAAGAAACACCTGCTATTTTACACATAAATCACGCATCCCCGACCTTGGTGGAATCGTGGTTGAATCCCTGTACCCATCGACGTTATCATCAACTGGGTCCCCATTGTCAAGACCAAGTGTCACATGCAGCCTGTGAGACCCTGAGGAAGAAGAACACACATTGGCAGACATACCCAGAGACCAGGCACGCTTCTTTTCAGAGCAATGGTAATACCCATAACCGGCTCCTCCACCGCGCAGCTGCGCTCTGAAATGTAGCCGCGGGGCTCCCCGATAGGAAACTTGTATCAGCTAGATAAGCGCTTCCTTGTTGGGACTTTTTGAGTGATATCCCTGCTGGATTTCGGTGCTGGATGACCTGGCAGGTTGTGGATCAAAGCCCTTACAGGTTGTGGATATGCGCTACAGTAGAAGAGCAGGCATGGGGAAAACGGAAAACAAGCAGGCCAAGATCACCTTCAAGAAAAGTACATCTAGGCTGCAGGATATGGACTCGACACCGAGCGGGGCCATGTAGATGTTGAACAACGTCGGGCTGAGGGGGATCCTTGGGGTACGCCGCAGATGATCTTGGTGGCTTCGGATCGGAAGGGAGAGAGGCCGACGCTCTGTGTTCTGCCGGAGATGAAGGAAGTGGTCCAGTTCAGTGCTTTGCCTCGGAATCCTGCGTCGTGGAGGCGAGTGCGTAGGGTGCGGTGGCAGACTGTGTCAAAAGCAGCTGAGAGGTCCAGGAGGATGAGGGTCTCGCCGTTGTCCAGCAGGGCCCTGATGTGATCGGTGGCAGTAATGAGGGCCGTTTTGGTGCTGTGGTTGCTGCAGAACCCGGACTGGGACGGGTCCAGGATGTTGTTCTCCTCAAGGTAGCAGGACACTTCTTTGTTGACAGTTTTCTTTGCCGGGAACGAGGGCAGGGAGATGGGGCGGAAGTTCTTGAGGTCCTTGGGGTCTGCTTTGGGTTTTTTAAGCAGGGCGTTAATCTCGATGTGCTTCCAGCTCTCCAGGAAGGTTGCGGTTTCGAAGAAGATGTTGATGGCTTTGCAGAGGTGGGGTGCGATGGTGGCGTTGGCTTTGTTGAAAATGTGGTGAGGGCACCGGTCTGATGGGGAGCCGGAGTGGATGGTGCTCATGAATTTGATGGTGTCGTTGTCGTTGATGTTGGTCCAGGTGAGTAAGGGGTCACCGTGGGTGGTGGCCGTGGGGTCTGAGGTGTTGTTGGCTGCCGTGGTGGACTGGTTGTCGAATCGGTCATGGATGTCTGTGATCTTGCAGTGGAAGAAGGAGTCCAGGGAGTTGCACCAGTCTTGTGAAGGTGGGATGTCGTTGGTGCTGGAGCTGGGGTTGGAGAGTTGCTTCATAATGTTGAAGAGCTCTTTGCTGTTGTGTGCGTTGTTGTCGAGGCGGTCCTTGAAGGAGGATTTTTTGGCCGATCTGATGACGTGATAATGTTGGTGCATGACTTTCATGTGGGCTGCTTGGTTCTCCGGTGTCTGTTTGTGGTCGAGCTTTCAGCAGTTTTGCTTGGAGGTCTGTAGGTCCTCGGTGAACCAGCTGGTAGTTTTGTTGGTGCGGTTGTTGGAGGAATTTCTGGATTGGGCGAGGGTGTTGGTGCAGTCGTCGATCCAGTGTCTGAGGTTGCTGGCTGCGGCGTCTGGGTCGGTGGGGTCTGTGAGTGGGCTTTGGGCGAGGGTGGTGTGTAGCTGGTCTTTTTGCTCCAGCAGTGGTGGGGGATCTGTGGGTGCAGTGGTGCGTGGTGGGCTACTCGAAGGTGAAGTGGAGGCAGTGATGATCGGTCCAGTGTGGTTTGGTGGTGTGGCTGAAGGAGACGTGTGAGCTTGCGGAAAAGATGGGATCAAGCGTGTGTCCGGTGGAGTGGGTGGGAGTTGTGTCGAGCTGTTTAAGTCAGAGGTTGGTGAGGTCGTTGAGCAGGGTGAAGGAGTTGGTGTCATTGTTGTATTCGAGGTGGAAGTTCAGGTCCTCGAGGAGGATGTAGTCCGCGGACGCAAGGGCGTGTGTGCTGACGAAGTCGGCGATGGAGTCGCTGAACTGTGGTCTGGGTATGGGGGCCTGTAGATCAGAGTTCCTCGGAGGGTGGTGTTGGGGTCAGTGTGGATCTGGAAGTGCAGGTGTTCTGCGGTGTTGAGGGTGTCGTCGGAGTTGGTTGAGACCTTGAGGGTGGGATTTGTGGATGATGGCGATTCCACCTCCTACTCTGTTGGTGCGGTCTCTGCGGGTGATCTTGTAGCCGTCCAGGATGGCTATGGCTATGTCGGGTGCTGAGGAGTCGTTCATCCAGGTCTCTGTCAGGAAGGCGACGTCTGGGGATGATGTGTCAAGCAGGTCCCAGAGTTCAACGGCGTGTTTGCGTGCGGATCGGGTGTTCAGGAGTATGCAATGGAGGTAGTTGGGTCCTGTCCTGGTGGGTGGATTTGTGGGTCTGCTGCTGGTGAAGCTGCAATTCCGGCAGAAGAGGGGTCCTTGGGTGCGCTTCGGGGCGGCCTGGACGCAGGAGTGTGCTTGTTCGGTGTTGAGGGTGCTGGCATCATAGCAGAGACCGGCACCATGGTGTTCATGGGGGCCGGGGGTCTGGCGCTTGGCGCGATCCAGGCACAGCCAGGCGCAGACTGGCTTGCCTTAGGCGTGCAGTGGCCGCCATAAGAAGGGGCGGTGGGAGGGAGGAGCAGCTGAGAGGAGGGAGCGAGTGAATGGGTGAGCAGGGGGTAGGGCCGCAGAGAACGCAGCGGCAGGAAAGTGGTAACGGCGTACGGTTACAGAAGGCAAAAAGGGGCACAACAAAGCATGGGGAATGAAAGGAGGAGAAAAAATGGCACAATTAAACAATAACAATAATAGGCAAAAACAGGTAAACAGGCAAAACAAGCAAGTAAGCAAACCTGCGGCCTACCACTGGCCACCAGGGATGAGCCGCAGGGCAGATTATTATGCCCTACTATCACTAAAATCCTTAACCTTTCTTTTAAAGAAGGTAAGCTCCCGCAACAGTGGAAAGAGGCAACCGTGAATCCGATACGAAAAAATACCACCCGCCCCTGGACTGAACTCTCCAACCTCCGCCCTATCTCTCTCTTGCCCCTCCTGACCAAACTGGCTGAGAAACATGTCAACACTCAGATCTCTAGCTTTATCGAAGCGACAGGGGGCCTGGACCAATCCCAATCCGGGTTCAGGCCCAACTACAGCACCGAATCTGCACTCCTCTCCGTGACCGACAACATCAAGATGTCACAGGATAGAGGAGGCTCGATGATTCTGGTGCTGTTAGACCTGTCAGCTGCTTTCGATACTGTTTCTCATAAGATCTTGCTGAACCGGTTACAAGGAGTGGGCATCAGAGGTCAGGCACTTGCATGGTTGGAGAGCTTTCTCTCCGGCCGCTCACAATCTGTCAGCCTGGGCCCTTACCATTCCATCTTTAGGGCGCTCACTAAGGGGGTGCCACAGGGCTCATGTCTAAGCCCCACACTATTCAATGTATATGTGGCCCCCCTTGCGGATTCACTCCAGTGTCGTATGCCGACGACACTCAACTCCTCTACCCTTTCCATGCCCCTGACCCTAATGTTAGGGAAAACTTTGCGGAAGGTATGAGGGCCATCTCCAACTGGATGGCTGCTAACTACCTCCAGTGCAATGTCGGGAAGACCGAAGTAATGTGTTTCGGAAAAGCTAGCATGCTTTGGTCCCCTGAATGGTGGCCCCAAGATTTGGGACCTGTACCCTCTCCTAAATCTACCATCAAAAATCTGGGTGTGAAACTTGACCAAAACTTAAATCTTAAAGAACATGCAAATGTAATTGCAGGTGCTTGCTTTCACACCATTGGATTACTTAGGCGAGTCTTCCCCCTACTACCTGACACCTACAGAAAGACTCTGGTTCAAGCCCTTGTAATAAGTCGCCTTGACTATTGCAATGGGCTTCTGATACAGGCCAATGAGGATGCCATCAACCGCCTGCAGGTGGTCCAGAACACAGCGGCGAGATTGATTCTGAATGCCCCCCCCAGAACACCCTCTGGACCCCTGTTAAAAAAACGTCACTGGCTCCCAATACGCCAACGGGTTAAATTCAAAATTTGCTGCACTGTACATAAGTGCCTATTTGGAAATGGCCCCAAATACCTAGCCAAATTACTCCAGCCATACAAACCAGAACGAGAATTACGGTCAAGTAACCTACTCCTGCTCAAACCACCTTTCATTAAAAAAGCCAGACAAGGCGGCCGAGCCCTTTCATCAGTGGGGCCGGCCTTGTGGAACAACCTGCCCCTTAGCCTAAGACAGATCTCCAATCACCTCACTTTTAGAAAAATGCTAAAAACGAATCTGTTTATGGAGAAATAATTTTAGGATTGCTGCCTATACAGTACCTTCGTAACCTGTTGTTGTCAAAGCGCGGAGATAACCCTTTCGGGCTTGATTCTGGCGCTATAGAAGCATATATATAAATAAATAAATAAAGTAGCCTGCGGGTGGACGCGGGCCTCGAACTGTGTGCAGCAGCAGGAGTTGGGCTCAGGACAAGGGCACAGACCGGTGGAGCTGCACGGCGTGGGGAGCGACCTGCCTGGAAACAGGGTCAAGGGTCGCTCCCCACGATATTTTTGAGGCGATATTTCTGTCCCACAATATATATATTTTTTAAACTATTTTTATTGTTTTCAATCATCACATCGGCAGTGATGACAAAATGCAAATAATCACATATTGCAGTTAGGTTACATAATTTTTGACACATATCTCTGTTGAAATCAATACCAATCTGATTATCCCCAAATAATCCCTTCGGCAGTTCACCCAACACTGATCCCCTACCCATCCCTTTACTCATCATCCGAGCTATCTTCATCAGAATCGGGTATCGGTTCACAAATGTCTCCCCGGTATGCATTTCAAGCCGCCCATATTTTGATCCATTTCCGGAGGCATCTCCGATTTATATATACTGTCTTTTCAGTCACCATAGTAAGGTCCATATCTCTACACCAGGCCGCCAGCGAAGGCAGTTCCACCGTCCCCACTTCTGTGCTATGTTTCGCTTTGCTACCATGAGGCGCAGTGTGACCCATGTTTGCCCATGACGTGTGAGATCGTTGCGTTCCCATTTGCTTGTTTAAAGTATTGGAGCGGGACTGGAAAGGGCATGTTATCGAGAGCGTATTGAAACTGGGGCAAGGCCATCATCTTGTACAATGCCGCCTTTCCCAGTAGTGTCAGGGGCAGGGATGCCCAATGTATCACGTCTCTTTTTAAGCGCTCCATAGGGTGCGCCAGGTTCTTGGGAGAAGAAAATCGCTACGTCTGTAGGGATGTGTATACCTAAGTATTTAAATTAATCCCACGAGACCACAAGTGGGCGATCAGCAGAAAGCTGTGGTGCGGGGCCCTTCAGTATATATAAGACTGCCTTATTGTGTACCCTGACACCTTTCCGAAGTTGTCACACATTTCAAGGAGCACCTGTATGGAGTTTTCGGGATCTGTGAGGTACACCAGTATGTCATCAGCATATAAGGAAAGACGGTCTTCCCGTCCTTCCTCCCATCGGATTCCTTTTAATAATGGAGCACCTCTAATCAGTGTCGCTAGGGGTTCTAACACTAATGCGAAAAGGAGCGGCGACAGGGGGCATCCCCGGCGCGTCCCTCTCGCCAATGGTATCGTGTCTGATAGGTGTCCATTAGCTGTTACACAAGCTAGAGGCCCTGTATACAGGAGGCGGCTCCATGCACAAAATTTAGGGCCAAATCCCAGATGCGGAAGGACCGCAAAGAGGTAATGCCATTCCACCATATCAAAGGCCATCCTCGCATCTAGGGACATAACTGTCGGCTCTGACAGGGATGGCGCCTTGGCCAGTGCACCATAGAAGCGTCTGAGTTTAGTGCGGTGTTCCTATTTGTCATGAAGCCGGATTGGTCTGGGTGAATTAAGTGTGGGAGGTGTGTCATCAATCTGTTGGCTAGTAGTTTAGCCAGAATTTTAGCCTCCGCATTTAGCAGAGATATTGGGTGATAGGACGTGCACTTGGACGGGGGCTTACCAGTGTTTTCGGGATTGCGGCTATTCGTTGGTCTAGTGGTAGTTTGCCTTTCTCAAGGCTGTCATTGTACATCTTCAGTAAATGTGGGCAAACAGTTTCTGCCATCTGCTTATACCATTCTATTGGGATCCCATTGGGTCCCAGTGCTTTGCCTGACTGCAGCGAACAGATTGCTACTTGCAACTCGTCCTCCGTAAGATCCGCCTCCAGATCCAGAGAAGCCTCCTGTGGAAGTTTGGGCATTTCTACATGTGTTAAGGACGCTGCGGCCCCAGCCTCTGATATTCCTGATGCCGATGTATAAATCTCTCGGAAATACTCTGCTAATGTGTCCACTATGTCTCAGGGGTCCGTCATGAGTCACCCCTCTGTTGTCCGTATTTGCGGTATTCCCCTAGTACTACCTTCGCGCCTATCCAGCCAAGCCAGCAGTTTCCCTGCCTAGTTCCCTACATCATAGATCTTATGCCTTGTTGCTGCAAGGTTAGTCACTGTTGTATTTCGTAAGTAGTCCCTGTATCGTTGTTGTCTGAGGTGCAGAGTGTGTGCCATGTCAGATGTGGAATCTGCTGAGTGTTCCGTTTCGGCCAAGTGCAAATCTGTCTCCAAGTCCAGTAGTTCTTTCTGCTTTTCTCAAGTATGCCCCGTGATGGATGCTATTGCTTGCCCCCTAATGACGGTCTTGTAAGCTTCCCATACCACTGACGGGGAACTAACCGATGCAGCGTTTTCCGCAAAAAGTATTTTGTGGTTTTACGGAGGTCTTTTTTGATATTTGGAATTTGGAGGTACCCAGGGTAAATAGGGTAAATCCTCCGATGAGACTTGATGGTAGGAGAAAGTCAACATAACTGGTGAGTGATCAGAGATGCCCCAGGGTTTGATCGCTATATCCTCAACATTCTGCAGGCTGGCGTCTAGTATCATGAAATAGTCTATTCTAGACAAACTGTTGTGCGCATTGGAGAGGAACGTGTATTGGCGCGCTGTGGGATAGGAGTGCCTCCAAACATCAACAAGCCCTAGTGCCTCCGCGAAGCTCTGTAAGCGAGAGATTCCAGGCGTCTGTGTCTTAACCGGATATTTATCTAGGCTGGCGTCCATTGTGGCATTGAAGTCCCCCCCGATGATAAGGTCCCCTTCCGGCAGTGTAAGTAGAAAGTCGCTAAGCGCTGGGAGCGCCACTGCGTGAAGCGATAGGGGAATGTATACCGATATCACGTTAATAAGCCTGCCTTCCCATTGACCCTTCAGTGCTGCAAATCATCCCTGGTCGCCTTTCCTGGTTTGGAGGACTATGAAGTAAGAATTTTTCCGCACCAGGATGCCCATTCCCCTGGAGCCCGACGAGAAGTCTGAGTGTACTACCATCTTATACCCCATCTATCTAGTGCCTTACATGCCGTTCCCGTGAGGTATGTTTCCTGCAAAAGTTCTAATGTGGGACCTTGACGTTTCAGGGCTTGCAGTACCAGTCCCCTCTTAATTTTGTCTCCAAGACATTCCACGTTAATGGCACAAGGGGGGTCACCTGTGCTTCCTGGACCGTGCCCTGGGCACGTGCAGTTGGGGTGTGTGTTGCCATGGATGCGGTTTTGAAATAGCATGAACTGTTGCCTAACTAAGTCATGTGGAGACCTGCCGGTCAGTCGATAGTTTGCCCTGCCATCAGTGTCGTTACAAACTAGAACAAAGAAAAACATAATCCAAACTTCCCAACCCCTTGTCCCACCCTGCCTCCCTGCCTGACGGACTCGAAACCACCCGCCACCCCAATTCAGCAGAGTGCTTCATCCCAAACCAGAACATAGTACTTGCTTGATGGGGGTAAGAAGAAGTCCAAGGGGAAGCGCAGGCCTTCCCTCCCCTCCATGGCCTGTTTCAGTCTAGTGTCCAAAGTCGGCGCGTCTGTGGCTTCCCATGCATAGGTGAATATTTCCCGGGTGCCATGCTGCTGGCAGTTCTATCCATGGCTGAGATTCTCTGTTTCAGACCGTGGCGAGCAGTCTGGGTCAGAGTGTCATGGATCTTAGCTGCCTGTGTCTGCTTCCTCGTCTCTTCGGTGTTGGTTTTTGTTTCCACGGCGCGGCTTATCCACTCGTCGCCAACCCTCAAGCCAGTCATGCGCCTCTTCAGGCGTTTCGAATGACCATGTCTTGCCCTCTGCCACCACTCTAAGTTTTGCAGGAAATAACATGGAATAGGGCAGCTCCTGAGCCCATAAAGCTTTTTTTACCTCCAGGAAACTTCGCCTGCGCCGGGAGACCGCTGCTGTGTAATCTGGGAAGAAGGAGACTGTTGAGTTTTGGACTCAAATCGGTGGGGAGACTCTCACAGTCTGTAAGATGGCATCCCTATCTCGGAAGTTAAACAAGTGGGCGAGCACCAGTCTGGGGGGCACCCCCGGTTTGGATCTGCCTCCCGGAACTCTATGGGCCCTCTCTATAGAGAAAAAACTGGAGAGTCCTTTGGGCTGTAGCCGCATCTTGATCAGGTCTTCAACATATAGGTCCATTGCTGGAACACCTTCACTTTCTGGAATACCAAGAATGCAGACATTGTTTCTGTGAGAGCGCCCTTCATGGTCGTCCAGCTTCTCCACCAGTAGCTTATTTTTGGTCTCGAGCCGGGACATCGCTTTCTGCAGTGCGGTTGTGTCTGTCACCAAGGTTTTGGTGACTTGCTCGACTTCTGTGACTCTGTCCGCCATTTTCTGGAAGTCCGCTCTTAATAGGGAGACTTCAGTGGAGATTGACCCCACTGTATTCTGGACACTCGTAAGGGCCGCCATTATATCCACTAGCGTCACTTTTTTAGACCCTTCGCCCTCTGCTGCTTTGTCTAATTTGGATAGCGTGTTTTGAGTCCGTGGGCCCTTGCCCGTCATGGTGTCATCGACGGTTGTCCGGGTATGTCACTGGGCAGTGCTATCGTTCAAGAGCTTCGAGGTGCGTCGATGCTGAACTTTCTGCTACTACGTCGGCTAAAATCTCAATCACCGACCTACACCACACGCTCTCATCCAGATAGCATACACCTCGTCAGTACTGTGTTACCAGGTCATGTGAGCTCTCAGTGTCTCCTATCTTGCCTATGTCTGCTGCGCTTATGGACAATCAAGGGGTGGGGGGGGGGGGGCCGTGCTTCGTGAGCTCCCTCCAGCTTTAATTTGCACCCTCACGGCGTCTGCTAATTCTTGGGCCCCGCGCCTCCGAGTTCAGCAGTAGTTGCGGCCCTTAAATAATTTAGTACCCGGCTCTGCCCCCGCCACTAGGCCCCACCTCTCCGTACCTGCTCCACTCGCTGATGCCCCGGTGGCGCAGGCAGCTACCAGGTCTTTATTGTGTGCACAGGTCGTGCCTCCACTCGTTGGGGCCAGGGGTGCTCTCGGCGCCTACTCCATTGCTCGCCCCGATCAGCCGCCTTCCAGCCTTGCCCCGGGATCCCCCGGTAATCAAGGTCCCGGTCGCCATGTAGGTGGTAGGCCGCTGTGGTTCACCTTAGGCTGGCGCTGGCACCCAGTGTCGTATTTTGACCGGGGTCTCGCCTACAGCCGCAGCTCGGTCCCAGACCTCAGCGCAGACCCTTGGAGTGTATTCATGCATCGGATAAATGACCAGATTGACGTGGAAGGCTACGTCTTCCTCAGAGCTCCTTCACTCAGCAGCCATCTTACTCAGCTGCTAGCCACGCCCCGTCCCACGATATTTTTGTGGCGATATTTCTACTCTGCACCGTTCTCTCGGTGCCACAACCCTATATACAGCCATTCATGTGGCGCCTCCCTCCCAATGCACTCCTAGACGCTGTTTTCAGGGAAAGTCACAGGAGGCAAATCACAGAATACTTCTAATATAACATGGGGTCGGTGGACACAGTGGGAACATTGTCAGAGGCGTTTAAAGTGGTGATAGAGGGGTTCTGTACAGCTGGACAGTCCGATGTACTCCAGGATATCTGGGGTCGTATGGACAGATTGGGAAAAAGAAATACAAGAGTTCGAGGCACAATATTTTCACTTGCCCACCTCCACGTACCTAGCTGATATTCGTACTAAATTGACGGAAAGGAGGTGGATCGTGAGACATTTTTTACATAAATATGCACGTGTGCACCGATACGGGGAGGGAGATCAACCAGGCAAGACGCTTGAGAACCTCCTTCGGGCCCCCGTGGGTCCACATATGTCACTGAGCTCGTCACTCCGGAAGGCACCACAGCGCACTCCCCACCCGCCATTCTCGCCACCACGAAAGAGTTTTACACACAGCTGTACACCTCTCGGTCCAACCCACCTGACAATGTCCTGCAGGAATACTTCGACTCTGTGTAGGTACTCTGGCTTAGTAGGGTCCTTCGGACATTCCGTTCACAGTGGAGGATGTGTGGCGGTTCATAAGGAGTCTGCCTGCAGATCAGGCTTCCGGGGCGGATGGACTAACGGCAAAATTCTACAAAGAATATGCCAAGCTCTTGGAGCCGCAGCTCCTGACTATCTATCAGGAGGACACACAATCGGGCGTTCTGCTAGACTATGCTCAAGGTCAATAATATTACCATACTAAAACCTGATAAAAAACCCTCACAGTGTGACTCGTAGCATCCACTCTAAATTTCACTTAACTACTGGTTACCCGCCTCCAGCCACTGCTTCCACTGAAAGTCAGACCTGACCCATCTGGTTTTACACCGAGGAGGTTAACTTCCCATAACCTTAGAACGCTGTTTGCGCTCCTGCACTATCTCGCCCCCATGATCCTGCGATTGCAGCGCTCTTAGACGTCACAAATATGCAGATGATATTACTCTATACATGATAAACCCTGAAGACAATTTTGCGCATATGACGCGCAAAGTTGTGCGATATGGTTGGATCTCTGGAGCGGCAATTAATTGGAGCAAATCTGTCATTATTCCTCTGACATCTGAAACCCAATCCTTTGACACCAATTATCCTATAGTCTGGGCAACCAGCCTGACACAATATTTGGGCGTCTGGATAAGCAATGACTTGCAGGAGCTATGGGTGACTAATTATGGCAGAGTGGTGGACTGGATTGAAGACAGAGTGAGGAGATGGAAAACGCTTCCCCTTTCCATGATACTTCACATAGCGGTGGCCAAAATGATAATCCTGCCCAAACTGCTGTATCTATTTGTGAACATCCCCATCTCTCTCACGCTGCAGTTTGTCAAACAGCTGAGTTCTCTAATGATTGAGCTGGTGTGGGCGGGGAAAGAGCCTTGAATCTCCTGGGTGGTGCTCATGTTACCACAGGCACAAGGTGGGCTGGCGGCTCCAGATTTTGCCCTCTACGCGTACAGTGCCTAGGCTCAATTCCTACATTATTGGATACACCCCACCCCCTTTCAGCCTCACGTAGCCATTGAGTTGGATAGAGCTGCCCCCTTCCCCTCAACACCACTATCTATCAAACATTCAAGCACCCACACAATGAGCTGGACTACGTTGAAGCGCTGAGGTAGGCATGGGAGGGTCTCCGTAAGTGCGCAAACATTGACATACTATATGCCCCTTCCATGCAAATGGCAAAGAACCAACTGATTCCACCACTAATGGACAGTAAGGTGCAGGAGCAAGCGCATTTACACCATATACTGGTCAAGATTTATACCCTGCGGACAATTTTCTTACATAACAACAGATGTATGGTCCTACGCCCCCATCGGTGTTAGATATGCTGCTATATTATAAGCTGCGAGCAGTCTGTAAAAGCACATTTGGAACATTTCCGAAGCCGCCCTCACAGCTGCCTGCACTTGAGAATATACTTGCGGTGAAATCGGGTCGTAAGTTGATCACACAAATTTATACTATCACACAGAGGGATTATCAAATCATAGTGCCAACATTTAGCACGGAGGGGGATCTGGGGGAGAGTATTACAGATGAGCAGTGGGATTTTAGCTGTAGGCAGCTGGAGCAGATGTCCTCAAGCTATCGTCTCTGACTTATCCACTTTAAGTACATTCACTAACTCTACCATACTCAGATGTAGCTCCACCGGATGGGGGTGAGTTCTGATGATAATTACTGGAGGCGTGGGGCTCCTCAAGCACCATTCTTACACCTGGCATGGCAGTGCAGACCTATTGCCAATTTTTGGAAAAGCATATTGCTCCATGGTAAAGACATAATGGTACAAACCTTGCCCTTCACGCGACTGGTGGTGCTATTGGGAGTTCTATCTGATACACCACCAAAGCTGTGGAAATTACCGGCCATGCTACTACTTATGGCTAAGCTACAGGTGGCCCTCCATTGGGGTGCTGTTTACCCCCGACAACGAAGCAGGGGGTCCGGGATGTTGCTTATTGTAGGGCCCAGTTGGCAGTGTATTGGGAGCTAATGATGGCGAAATCTCACCCCAGAGACATATTCCGTTTGTGAACTGGTTGAGTGCTGCAGATGTAGATGATCCTGCATAAGGATATCACAGTGATAAATACCCCGCATTGTACCAGGACAGCGGGTGAGGGTTCCTGACACAGTAATTACGAGGTGTCTCTTTCCTTATGTTTTTGTATGTCTATACATATATGTACTTAGATAATGGAGTACCCTAATGGACTGTATCACGCACAAAGTGCTGTAGAGGTGTAATAATGCTATGCTATATATGCAGCAATTTCCTTATAGCTAACTGATGGATCTGTCAGCAATGTACTGTATTTTAAGTTATGCTATTGTTTTGTAATTTTTCATGAAATGCCAATAAAAATAATAATAAAAAAATAATCTCTGAATAGAAGCGGATTACGGTGGAGCCTGTACATCCCTCTTTTTCTACACCATCAACCAACCAGTCTTCACTAAAACCTCTGGACAATAAGTATTATGGGCACAGTCTTGTGCTGGATACCTCCATTTTGCCAAAAAAAAGCTCTCTTTCAAGTTCCATTTTTTTAATGATCCTTATCAGTCACTAACAAAGCTCTTGTACATTTATGATGCTGAAGGTTCCTCTATGAAAGCGGCACCCATATACAGCTCAACCGTAATTTGAATCCCAGTAATGTATTTCAACCCTAGCGGTCTGTTTACGGTTGACCGAACACCTTTTGATCATATGAAATTAAGAAATTCTGCATCTGAACTTGTATTGTATTGTATTGTGGCATACTTATATAGCGCAACCTGTCACCACCAAGGGCATCCTGGCGCTTTGACCCGTACTCAATGGAAACAGTAGCTCAGCCTATCCTGGGGAAAAGATGAGTTTTTAAAGCCTTTCTAAAAGATAGGAGATCTCCAAGGCTTCTCAAGGATATGGGCAGAGAGTTCCAGAGTTTGGCTGCCGCTACTCTGAAAGAGCGGCCCCCCATCCTCACTTTCTGGAATCGTGGAACTACCAGTAGCCTGGATGACGAGGAGCGTAAAGCTCTAGATGGACAATACCAGGCAAACATTTGCCGCAAAGGAATGGGGCCCAGGTCATGAATAGCCCTAAACACAATACACGCTGCTTTGTAACGCACCCGTAGATGAACTGGCAGCCAATGAAGTTCTCGCAGTGCTGCCGTAGAAGAACTATGGTAGGGGCGAGAAAGGGCGAGTTTAGCAGCGATATTTTGCACCCTTTGCAACTTGCCCAAGAGTGTTACCGGGGCCTCCAGAAGTAGTGCGTTACAATAGTCAAGTCGACTTAGGATGGTACAACGCACTACTTCTGGTCTGGCATGCACAGGGAGAAGAGGAAGGACCTTGCGCAGCATACGAATCAGCATCATACATGTTGAGGAGATCTTATTCACATGTAGATCCAACTGCAGGTTAGGCCCAAAAGTGACGCCTAAATTGCGCGCTGATTGTGCCGCAGACACCGTCTCTGAGAAGGACGGAGGCCAGAAGTCTACAGGGAGGTCACGAGGAACTCGATCAGTGGAACAGTGTAAAACCTCCGTCTTAGTTCCGTTGAACTGTAACGAGTTCAACCGGAGCCATTCCGCTGTCGCCTGCATGCACCGATGAAAGGTCTCCAGTGAGACTGCGTCATGTCCCTCCAGAGAGAAGACCAGCTGGGTATCATCTGCATAATTAAATGCAGAGATACCGAAGGTTTTGATGAGCTGGACTAGGGGGCGGAGGTAGACATTGAAGAGTATGGGGCTGATGGCCGAGCCCTGCGGTACTCCTTGTCCTACTCTTCGCTCCTCTGAACTGAAGGGGGGTAATGAAACCCGTTGCTGACGGCAGTCCAAGTAGGAGATTAGCCAATCCCTGGCCTTGTCCCTGACCCCACACTCCTCTAGCCTAGAAATCAGGGTGGGATGGCTGACCGTGTCGAACGCGGCCGACATGTCGAGCAGCACCAAAAATGCTGCCCGACCACTGTCGACTCGCGCCCGCAGATTGTCCAGCACGGTCACCAACGCAGATTCGGTCCCATGCGCTGGGCGGAAGCCGAATTGCGTCTCATCCAACCAGCTGTTCCCTTCTAGGAAACTAGACAGAGCACGGGTAACCAACTTTTCCATAATTTTAACCGGAAAAGGGAGCAGGGAAATTGGCCGGTAGTTAGAGAGGCAGGCAGGGTCGAGCGTAGGTTTTTTTAGAAGCGGGGATACCACTGCCTTCTTCCAGCAGCTTGGAACAGTAGCTGTCTCAAATGACTGACAGCAGATGGCGTGCAGTGGCTGGAAGAGGTCCTCTTGAAACACCCTCCATAGTCTTGGGGGGAGAGGATCCAAAGGCGAGCCAGAAGAAATCGTCAGAGCTAAATCGCCGAACTCCTTCAGGGATGGAAGGGGAAAACTACTCAGCTGGGGTCGACTGGCCTCGCTCGCCGGAGCTCCCAGACTGAGGGCCGGCTCCAAGGAAGGAGAAGAGTGACTTCTCTGCTGGGGTCGACTGGCTATGGTCTCCGGAGCTCCCAAGCAGAGAGCCTGGACCAAAGTGGGGACAGAGGGGCCGCTCAGCTGGGGTCGACTGGCCTCGCTCGCCGGAGCTCCCAGACTGAGAACAGGCTCCACAGGAAAAGGAAGAAGGCTACCCTGCTGAGGTCGACTGGCTACAATTGCCGGAGCTCCCAAACAGGGAGCTGAATCAGGGGCTGCGAGGGGAGAGCAGTTCAACTGGGGTCGACTGGCCGCAGTCGCCGGAGCTCCCAAGCTGAGGGCCTGGTCCAAAGGAAAGAGAGGAGGGCTACTCAACTGGGGTCGACTGGCTTCCGCCGCCGGAGCTCCCGAGCTGGGGGACTGCTCATCTGGTCGGGGTCGACTGGAGGGTGTGACCGGAGCTTCCTGACAGAGATTAGTAGCCCTCTGCAGGGGTCGACTGGCCATCGCCTCCGGAGCTCCCTCCTCAGTGGTGGAGATCCGTGGGTCCTGCAGACCTGCTAGGATTTTACGGATTTTTTCCTCAAAGGCATCCGCAAGAGAGTCACAAAGAGCTTGCGACGAGGGAACAGCACTAGCCACACACGTAGGGTGAGCCAGGTCCTTAACGATTTTAAAAAGGGCCTGAGCCTTGTTTGGGGCCTGATTCAGAGTTAGTTCAAGAAAGGTCGCTTTCGCTATCTTAATTTGAGCTTTATATTTATGCATAGCAGACCTAAATGCAATTTTCTCAGAGTCTAAGTACTGCTTCCTCCATACCCTTTCCGCGCGTTTACAGTCGAGTTTGAGCTGGCGAAGTTCGCTCGTGTACCAAGGACTAGCTCGGTTCACTCTCCCTCGCGACTTCCGAAGGGGCGCTAACTTATCCAGCGAGCTAGCTATGGACTGACAGAAGAGGGTATAACTATCTTCGACTGTGTTGCCAAGTTTGAAGTCCTCATCTAAGATGTTCGGCAATGGGACAGTGTTTAGAATGCGGGACCAAGGTCTCTCTAGCTTAGCTAGAGGTAGTCCAGCCTTACGCGAAGTAGGGTCCTCCGACCAAAGGGAAAACCTGATCAGAAAGTGGTCCGTCCAATATTGGCACTTGATGTCCATGAGTGATGCCCATTGAGGATCCGCAAACACCAGGTCCAATATGTGGCCTTTCCGATGCGTGGAAGCATTCACCAGCTGTACTAAGTTGATGTCTGTACAGGCTTGGCTAAGAGAAAAAAATGCATTGTCCAGCGAGCTGCCTGCCCACAGATTAAAATCTCCAAGAACTAATAACCTGGAGTGGGAGCTGGCAAGTTCATAGATCAGGTCAATGAGAAGAGGGGTGGATGGTGCTGGTCCCGGGGGACGGTAACACAGAACACCCGAGCAGCAGATCGACTCCTGCTGTTTGACTGAGAAGCCCATCAGTTCAAATCCCGGTATCTCTCGAATCTTTAACTGGGAGAGGGTAAGCGAATCTCTATGAATGAATCCGATTCCCCCTCCTCGGTTAAGTGGGCGCGGTGAGTGACTAATTTTATATCCTGAAGGGCAGGCTAAGCCCAGCTCGACCTCACAGTCCTCCCGAGTCCACGTTTCTGTGAGAAAGAGGACATCGAGCTGTTCAGACTCAATGAGGAAGGCTATTTCCGTGTGGTGCTTGCAGAGAGATCTGACATTAAGCAAACCACAGGTGATTGGCTTGGAAGTAGAAGATCTGGCCGGGTCCTGGCCAGGTCTGAGTTCGAGGAGCTCACTCCGAGTGTACGCTATGCGGTTTGGACCGGAGGGGCCAGAGGTAGCGGCCCTAAGCGCGTCCGTTGCGCGAACGGGTGCAAACGGGCTTACCTCTGGCGCACCTCCGGCGCCCCTACGGCGCCCCCGCTGCGCACCGTCGCTGCGCACTTGTCTGGCGGCCATCTTAAATGGCCAGCAGGGTGTCACGTGGGTCCTGGCAGGGCGAGTGTCTCTCCCTCACCAAGATGGCGCTGAGAGTGGAAGGACTTCTCCCCACTCCAAGATGGCGCTCACAAACCGGCGCGATGATGCTGCAGAGCCCCCGAGTCCCTTCTAACCCACAAATGTGGGTGTGTGGCGAATTATGGTGCGGGTAAGACTCCCTTATTTCCCCCTAAGCGGTAGAAGACTACTAATTAAAAGCGCGAAGCGCTCGGCGCTATTTGCATAAAAACGAGGCGAGTAAAGATTTAAAATTCTACAAGCAAGGAGCAAGCAAGGAGCAATATGCGCGCAGCGCTGGAGCAGCGTTAGCACTAAGCACAAGTCAAAATCTATCTGAGCGAGGTAGGAGGTCCTACTGATAATACCTCCTCCTCCAATGCGTGGGTCCTGGCAGGGCGAGTGTCTCTCCCTCACCAAGATGGCGCTGAGAGTGGAAGGACTTCTCCCCACTCCAAGATGGCGCTCACAAACCGGCGCGATGATGCTGCAGAGCCCCCGAGTCCCTTCTAACCCACAAATGTGGGTGTGTGGCGAATTATGGTGCGGGTAAGACTCCCTTATTTCCCCCTAAGCGGTAGAAGACTACTAATTAAAAGCGCGAAGCGCTCGGCGCTATTTGCATAAAAACGAGGCGAGTAAAGATTTAAAATTCTACAAGCAAGGAGCAAGCAAGGAGCAATATGCGCGCAGCGCTGGAGCAGCGTTAGCACTAAGCACAAGTCAAAATCTATCTGAGCGAGGTAGGAGGTCCTACTGATAATACCTCCTCCTCCAATGCGTGGGTCCTGGCAGGGCGAGTGTCTCTCCCTCACCAAGATGGCGCTAAGAGTGGAAGGACTTCTCCCCACTCCAAGATGGCGCTCACAAACCGGCGCGATGATGCTGCAGAGCCCCCGAGTCCCTTCTAACCCACAAATGTGGGTGTGTGGCGAATTATGGTGCGGGTAAGACTCCCTTATTTCCCCCTAAGCGGTAGAAGACTACTAATTAAAAGCGCGAAGCGCTCGGCGCTATTTGCATAAAAACGAGGCGAGTAAAGATTTAAAATTCTACAAGCAAGGAGCAAGCAAGGAGCAATATGCGCGCAGCGCTGGAGCAGCGTTAGCACTAAGCACAAGTCAAAATCTATCTGAGCGAGGTAGGAGGTCCTACTGATAATACCTCCTCCTCCAATGCGTGGGTCCTGGCAGGGCGAGTGTCTCTCCCTCACCAAGATGGCGCTGAGAGTGGAAGGACTTCTCCCCACTCCAAGATGGCGCTCACAAACCGGCGCGATGATGCTGCAGAGCCCCCGAGTCCCTTCTAACCCACAAATGTGGGTGTGTGGCGAATTATGGTGCGGGTAAGACTCCCTTATTTCCCCCTAAGCGGTAGAAGACTACTAATTAAAAGCGCGAAGCGCTCGGCGCTATTTGCATAAAAACGAGGCGAGTAAAGATTTAAAATTCTACAAGCAAGGAGCAAGCAAGGAGCAATATGCGCGCAGCGCTGGAGCAGCGTTAGCACTAAGCACAAGTCAAAATCTATCTGAGCGAGGTAGGAGGTCCTACTGATAATACCTCCTCCTCCAATGCGTGGGTCCTGGCAGGGCGAGTGTCTCTCCCTCACCAAGATGGCGCTGAGAGTGGAAGGACTTCTCCCCACTCCAAGATGGCGCTCACAAACCGGCGCGATGATGCTGCAGAGCCCCCGAGTCCCTTCTAACCCACAAATGTGGGTGTGTGGCGAATTATGGTGCGGGTAAGACTCCCTTATTTCCCCCTAAGCGGTAGAAGACTACTAATTAAAAGCGCGAAGCGCTCGGCGCTATTTGCATAAAAACGAGGCGAGTAAAGATTTAAAATTCTACAAGCAAGGAGCAAGCAAGGAGCAATATGCGCGCAGCGCTGGAGCAGCGTTAGCACTAAGCACAAGTCAAAACTCCACCCCTCCGCTACAGGACAGTTGCCTCTAGGTCCCATGAATGGCACCGTCCAAAGCATCCATCTGTGATTAGAAACATTCAATCCTTATTCTTGTGGCATTTCTGGATTACAGACAGACACATATGTGTGAGAAAATCCTTTTCGATTGTAGGAATATAGACGCAGACAGGATAGCTTCTCATTTATAGACTATAGAGAACCACAATCGGTTTAAAAAAAAGTCTAGAAACCCATCTTCTCGCTTAGACTGGTTTAAATTAACTCTTCCACAACATGATATTTCTCTATTTCTCAGACCTAAATTTTGTCTTCTTTTTACTTCTGCTTCTCACACTTTATAAACACATTAATTTGTTCATATTGTCAGATCTCTCTCTGTTGGTTTGAAATATCTAGTTTTACTGAACTGAAGCCCCTATGTATTATGCACAATGCATAATATGTTATTGATTCCTTATTTTAGAGGGCAAGTTTCATCATTAGGTGTTTTGCTGTCTATTGCATTCATACACTGACCTGCATTTTCCATACTTGACTTTTGATTTGCCAAGGTCAGATGTGCTGTTCTTTGAAGATCCACACTATAAGTGCTAGAAAACATTCTAGACAACACCAAGAATGAACAAGTGAATCTAAAGTTCAGAAAGGTCATAATACCTGGCTCTAAACCAACAACGCAGCATGGCATAACATAAAAAGCATGTGACATTTCTTAAATTGACATTTAGATGCTCTGGTAGAGTTGAGTGTGAGCACCCAGATCTGAAATTTCAAGGGAATTTGCAAAGCAAAACACACAATGAAAGGTCTGATGGTAACCCATGCCTTACGTAGATGTTTATTGACACAGGAGGTGCTATGAGAATGCTGAATGAGTCCAAACAACTTGAAAATCCGTTGGAGGTCCCATAATAGACAACAGATTGCACGAATCACAAAGAACATGTTTCAAAACATTGTACATGCATTATTAGTACTAGGAAAACTGCAATTACGGTGTTTTGTTGCAATTAAATTAAAACAGCAAACGTTAGACATTGAATTCCAATGGATAACGTGAAGAATGATTTCAATAACTTAAAGTTTTCTGAACTTAAACGTTAAATAGTAGAAAAAGAATAAACATGGGTAACAGCACATTTAAGGGTCCACTCCACTTATCATCACTTCCATTAGTTTACTCGCAGGATCGCACATCACAAATACATTTTTCCAATACATCATTCACCACATTTCAAAAGCATAAAAAGTGAAGTACACAAACAGGCTGTACAATCTGAAACTCTCCTGTTCTGGCTGGACTATTGCTTAAAGTCATAATGTCTTTAAACCATAGTGTACAGTGTCCACTCCAAAGACACTGTACATTGTGCAGATAAGTAATGTACAAGCTAAATACACAACCTTCTCTCATGAATATATATTGAGTCACATCCACACAGAAGAGCACCAGATTTGTGCAACATATACAAAAGAGCCTCAGTATACTTTAATATAATCACAGCCTTACTTTGAAATATGATATGAAATTTAAGGGAATTGTGGTTCCTGTATAGAAAGGAATCACATAGTTAAAAATGAAAACGTATTGTGCATAAATGTACATCCACAGAATAGCTTGTTTGTCACAAGTTTAAGAGGTGGGTAATATCCATTATGTTTTCATTATCCAGTGACCAATGAGTCATCCATGCCAAGCAACTGGTGGTACCACTACTTGAGGACGTATATGGAGGATTAAGAAACCACATTTAAGATGTTTGAAAACTCATAGGAGCCCTGAATATTTTCAGGTCCACGTGCCTTTCAGAATTTTAAAGAAAGGATGAAAGAATAAAATACTGGACTTAACTGATAAATGTTTTCCGTAAGGACGATCTACAAAAATCCTACAATTTGAGGTTTTTGTGATAGCCTTTAAATACTTAAAGGCAATAATATCCAGATGCCTTTCTATGAAGAATATATGAGGAGAGTTCAAAGGATTATATCATTAAGTGTTTAACGCTAAGCTATATATATTGTTACGTTTTTTTCACCTTTGTGTTCCCTTTATTCTCCCAGGAGAATTTAGATGCAGGTCCTCACAAAATTGTAAATAAGTTGATCATAATTGGCGGTGAACATATCATTTTAATTAAATGTACAATGTCTTCATGTAAGTGTTGTGTTCTAACAGGTCTTGATTCTAATGTGAAAATGTAATTCATAAAAATATGAAGTTTGGCTTGTTTGTTCTGAAATCACCAGAACCGTTTGAATGAAACAAAGTTTTGTTATAGATGGCAGTATTTCCCAGGCAATGCTAGCTATATAATAATGATGCCCAAGTAGTACAATAAAGAAATAAAATTAAAGTAACATCGAAGAATTTAGTAAACAGATGATCATTTGTGAATACAATCACTGTTTTTCAATACTATTCAGAAAATGCCTGATTTTACACCATGTTTAAAGGACATATTTGCGACAGTACATGAATGTATTATCCATACCACTTTGGTGTAATAACTGAAAACACAAGAGCCAAATTGATGACAGTCGTTGGGAACCATGGAGTAATATGCACAATGGAGAAACTCTAAAGAGAAGGCAAACCAAAAACATTAAGGAGCATTTGTACTGGACTTTTTAAGGTATATTTCAGACAAAGGCATTTTGATCAGAATGCAATAGAATATTAGGAAATGTACTTTCAGGTCAGTTGATGCATACATTTAACATAACAACTGCTGTAGTTTTATCAAAGAAAGGAGGGCAAACTTCAAGAAATTACTTTTGGATGTTTTCACAAGAGTAACAGTTTTAGATGTCAGCATCTAATGTCATAGTCCCATTTTGCTGCCTTGAATGAAGTTCCACAGACTAATGGTTATTCCTTTTGTTATTAATTTATTGGTGTTTGTTATTAGATTACCATTCTCATTGTTGCAATTCAGTATATTTTTACATTGTGTAATTTACTGGGGTTTCCAGAAATAACAATATCAAAGATTTACACTGTAAATAAAACAATATGACATTTATTCCCACACAGCAAGTTATGTCCACAGTATTCAAATCTCATCTGCAGGTTTTTTGAAACCTGAAGACATCCAACCTTAAAAAAATATAGGTCAAATACTTTTGCTCGCATAAGATTGGAATTCCCTTTTTGAAATGCTGTAGCTTTGAGCAGACTCTAAATTAAATACAAAGTAGAATCGTCTGTGTGTCATTAAAAAAATTAAGAAATAACAGATAGCTACAGCATCAGTCTAATAATTAGGTTAGTTACTGAGCAAAACTTTGATTCATACTAAATGTTTAAAAAGTTAAGGTGTCTCGCACATCATTATTTAGATGTATATCAACATGCAGGTCAGAGTGACTAAGATGATTTAATTTGTAAGTTTGGCTTACACCTAGAACATTAAAAGAGAAAGTCAATCAGATGAAAAAGATCAATTCCACAAATGTCCTAATCCCAAACGTGTTTGCAATTCAAACAGTATACGCATTTAGTTAGGAACATACATTAATTCGATTAACTTATAAATATCATACGCAGACGTTTCTCATGCCCAGTCTGTACTCTGTGAACACCTGAATTATGTAATATTCAGATCAAAGATGAACAGACATGATTATCAAGAGCTGCATTACATTTTTTCAAGTAACAATGTTATGACCTTCAATCCACATGAACTAGAATTTAGTATTTTTCTGAACTCTGCAAAATATACAATAAATGATTGATGTGAGGGGAAATATGGAAAATCCATAATTATGTGGACAATACTGTGACAGCATAATGGCACAGCTGCAGTGGACCTATTCACAAACACATTAGGTTACTGTGTTACATAAAGCTTAACTACAAATGAGATCTTGCTGATGGATTTATTTTAAACACAGGGCAAGGAAGAAAAATATTATTCACCACCTGAAAGTAGGGTTATGATAAGAATTCTTACCATTTATTTCTCTGCAGGATCATCCAAATCATGTTCCATCACAAAACATTGCAACATGTAGGTAGAACTTGAACAAAAATATTTGTAAAAGAACAAATTGAGGAATAAGCCTTGATTACTCTGGCATTTCTAAGGGAAAATGCAATTAGACAGACTAGAACACCAAGGAACTCATGAATAAAATAAAACACTGTGTTGCAGTAAAAAGCATTCACAATAAAAACAATGCAACTCATTACCTTACACCCATAGAATTTCCTTGATTGCTCAAACTATTCTTCTTATTGTAAATATTGCCAATCCTACCAACTCACTTATGTGGGTAGTTATTCTTAACCTAAATTGAATCTTCCTGACATTATTTCAGGTACATTTTCTAATGCATACATTTAAATACACTCATAGCATACCATATGTATTTCTAAAGCGCATGTCATCCAATAGTATATTTGTGCTGAATAACAGATGTTTAATGTTACTCAACTAAATGGTACTTATTTTATTGACCTCAGAAGGATGAAAGACTGAGTGGACCCGCAATCACTCATAAAAATGTATCACTTCCACAGCACTGAAACTTTAATCATAATTCAATGAGAAATATTTAACATTAGCATTCTCATCTTGGACATACATATGTACACTGCTTGCATGGTTTTCAACTTTGTATTCAACGTTAGGAAGTACAGGCACATTTTACAGCTCCCACTTTTGTTTATTAGCATGTCACCTCCAAATACAGCATCCTTAAAGAATCCACATTCACACCGTACACAGCAAATACTCCTTTGGTGCAAATGTTTATCCATCAACATTCTACCTTTGAACTGGGCAATTGGGATACTCAAGCACACCTGCATTTTGGGTACTCCCACCCAAAAACTCAAAACTCTTGCAGTTATGTATTCCCACCCCACAAGTAGTTTAGAAAGCTTTAATTACTGTTTAAGAGCCATATAATTCAAATCAGTCAAGCTATTCAAACTATTATTCTTATTTTTGCCTTAAGAGAACTCTACTTATGTTTCTTTGCAAATTTCAATCTGGCACTATGGCTGTACGAACATTTTTGAATCAGTAATATGCATTAAACCTTCTCAAATCTACTGGAAAGCAATTCAATCAGATTGCAAACAGTGCAGTAACCAAACGATTTAGTCTGTAAGGGAAAACGTAGAGTAATTCACAAAGAAAACTCCAGTCTTCTATTCTCATACAACAAAAAAGGCATTTGAGATTGGTTCTCTCATTCTCATTTTCTCTCTCTCTCGCTCATTCTCTCTCTCAATAACACCTTGTTAATGTATTACTCCCCCACCGTTGCAGATTAAGTAAAATAGGCTAGCACATTTAATATATGTCTAGTTTTAACTTTGTACTACAATATATTTGCTTAGATCTTTGCTCAATGGATTTAATTTTCAAAACTATTTCCAGTCTATTCCTGCTTGCAAAATTTTATTTGTTTAACAAAAATAAAAAGCACATTTGGAGGATTCGTAAACACACTTAAACTAAGGTAGTCATACTTTATGCCTATAAATGGTCATATTTTTCAATTGTTTTCTGATTCACATTTCAAACATAGATAATTTAGATATGCATATTCTGCACTTGTAATAGATGATTACTCTACGTTATTATTATTATTATATTTAATTTTATAGAGCGCACAGCTACCCTGAGGTTTCCCGGCGCTAAACCAATAAGGAGAATGTACAGTAGCAGAAACTAAAGATCAAAGAGCCACGTTTTGACATCCCTTCTGAATTTTAGATAGTTGGATTCCATCCGAATGGAAAGAGGAAGAGAATTCCACAGGGATGGGGCTAGAAAAGCAAAAGATCGACCTCCCATTCTAGCTCTTTTCGTCCTGGGGATCAGAAGTTTATGTTGGCTAGATGAACGGAGAGTGCGGGAAGGAAGGTACGGATGAATAAGAGATTTCAAATACTGGGGGGCTTTGCCAGTGTTAATTTTGTGTACAAAACAAAGAGCCTTGAATTTGCATCGATTGTCAATGTTTAGCCAGTGAAGACTACGACGGTGCAAGGAAGTGGAACATTTGTAGGGTAGGTTACATAGGAGACGGACTGCCATGTTCTGAACCGTTTGTAGTTTCCGAATGACCTCTTTGCCCGCACCCAGGAAGAGAACATTGCCATAGTCGAGGCGAAATGTTATTAGCGCCTGGACTACGGTTTTCTGGGTTTCAAGAGGAAGCATCCAGGTGATTTTCCTCAACCATTTGAGGATGGTTGTACAAATGGAGGAGACTCTCACGGCATGTTGTCTCATGGACAGCTGATCATCGAATATTATTCCCAAGTTACGAGCAGTTTTTGAAGGGTTGGGAGAAGTGCCCATTTGAACAGGCCAGTGGGAGGGTCCCCATAAGGCAGGATTGTTGCCAAATAGGAGGAGTTCCGTTTTCCCTCCATTCAGTTTTAACTTATTATTGTACATCCAAGAGGCAATATTATTAAGTCCGTGACAGAGGGACGATGTGGTGGAAAGATGACTGGTGGAGAGAGAGAAAATAATCTGAGTGTCATCTGCATATGAGAATATAGAGAGCCCTGCCTGCTCTGCAATATCCGCTAAGGGTCGAACGTATAAGTTAAAGAGAAGGGGGCTTAGGATGGAGCCTTGTGGGACACCATATGCAGATGTATGAATTTTTGACATAGATGTAGCCGAAAAGACTTGAAATGTCCGATCGGACAAAAAACTAATGAGCCATTCAAGGGCAGAGTGAGAGATGCCAGATGTTTTTAAAGTGTTAATCAGAATGGGATGGGAGACCGTATCAAATGCGGCACTTAAACGTTCATAAGATTCACTAAAATCAATCAATCAGGGAGACTCAACTGAGTTATTGTGGAGTATTCCGCAAAAAGCATAGTTGAGTTAGTTGGTGGCATTCAATAACTAAGAGCAGACAGACAGGCTAGTTTGTGCCTTTACATCATGTTATTGGTTATTAAAATGCAATAAACCGATTTGAAAGAAAACAAAATACTGCTTGAATGCACTACAAGTACAGCATGCATACATTCTAGAAATTACCCATTTTTCTGGGTGCAAGTTTAACTTATGCCGGGAAAGTTTTTGAGAATGGTTTCCACATAGTCTTTTACACAGATAGGCAGACACACGAACAGACACAACCGGCCGCCTACACACTTACTTCTTTTGATTTGGAAAATCTAACAATAAGTCTAATTTCTTTTAACTGTTAATAAAATTAGAATTTGAGTATTTTCAAATTATCCATCTTCTAAGTCAAATCAAGATGAAAAAGTTCACATTTTAAATACTAATATATCAGAATACACATTAATGTCAACTTCCTCACATCCAATATTATACACACGGTCTGATTGAATCAGCTACTTATCTTGGGGTTATAATAACCTCAGATTTAACTAAGGTTGTGGAGAAGAATCTCGTTCCAGTGATTCAGAAAACCAAGAGAGCTTTTGATAGGATGAACAATTTGCACCTCTCGATTGCGGGAAGATGCAATATTATTAAAATGATATTCCTGCCAAAAATCTTATATCATTTTAGGATGATACCCCTGAAGTTTGAAAATAGTTGGTTTAAGGAAATGGAGAGAATGGTAAACCGCTTTATTTGGGGTCAAGGGAAGACGAGAAGGGCACTGGGCGGTACCAGATTTAAAGATATATTATTGGGCCACGGTGATGCAATATATTTGTGGGCTATTGGGTGGGTGGGAAGGAGAAGCCCACAACTGGCTTTTGAGGTTTAGTGATGCCAGTTACTACAAAAAAGTAAAATTTAAGACTCTGGGGGCAGCAATATCGGTCTGGACCGCTGTAAATGAAAAAGTGGGGCTGGGAAGAATGAATTACCACACTGCTTTATTTGGAAATCCATCTCTACCCGAGGTTTTTCATGATGGCATTATGAGGCGGTGGGAGGCTCTAGGTGTAAAAACAATTGGTAACCTTATTGACCTTGATGGTATAATCTTATTTGAAAGAGCCCAATCCTTGTTTAATTTCGAGCACAGGGAATTCTTTAAATTCCTACAGATTTGATCCACTCTTACAAGGAAAAAAGGGTGAGAAAGAGCTTTTTCTAAAGACTCAGTTATGGAAAGGGTGAAAAACCCTGATGGGTGTACTATCACCCAGATTTATGGAGAGTGTTGTCAACGACAAAATGATGATTTGGAAAAATACTCTGAAAAGTGGCAGCCGAAATTGAATATTGAAGGGTCCGAGTTTAGAGATTCATTTAAGCTAGGATACACTGTTTTAAAGGTAGCCAATCTCCAAGTACAGCACTATAAAACTATCTTCTCCATCTATTACAATCCTGCCAAAATAGCTCAATGGGGTGGGACTATGGGTATTTGCTTTCCTCGCTGCCACAGCAACGTGGCAGATGTAGTTCACATGTTTGCCTCTTGCCCAGCTTTGGAACCCCTCAAAAGAGCTATAGAGGATTTCATGAGACAAACTATGAGGATTCAAATAAGATTATCTGATGAGTTAATGGTTTTAGGCGTGGCTAGAAATGGTGTATTGGTAACCCACCGGAAATGTGTATTCGTCGCTATGGCTATATTTAGGATTTGTTTGGCATCTGCATGGCTGGACCCTAACCCCCCTACCTTTCAACAATGGATTTCACGACTTCTAGCCATGTATAATCTGGAGAAGGGCCTATATGAGAAGAAGGGGTGGAAGACTGGGAACATAGGGATACATATTTGGGCTCCAGTAATCGAATGGATGACTAGAATGGAGGGATCCTAGGTTTAATCCATGGCTCTGGATACAGCAATGTAGCACCTCTGTTCTGATTTCCTAGTTTCTCTTAATTTTTTGGGTGGCATAGATACATGATGTAACTTAGACTTCATGATATTGCTCGTTTGCCTTTTGCTTTGATTATTGCTGTAGGATTGTTTTTTTAATTTGCTTACCCTCTTCTTTTTTCTTGCAAAATGTATTTTTATAAATGAAAGATGCTTTTGTTATGATGAATTAAAGATGGTGGTGAAAACAAAAATACAAAAAAATTAACTACCAACACTTT
This sequence comes from Lissotriton vulgaris, assembly GCF_964263255.1. Classification (NCBI taxonomy): domain Eukaryota; kingdom Metazoa; phylum Chordata; class Amphibia; order Caudata; family Salamandridae; genus Lissotriton; species Lissotriton vulgaris. The sequence continues at coordinate 1,606,415,153 of NC_141695.1, read as the reverse complement.
AACCCTATAATGCCCACAACACACACTAAATTAAACTTTTAAATGATTCATTACACAATTAAAACTTATTTTAAAATTAGAAACTAATAATAAACAACTAATTATGAAGTAAAATGTATAACTAGCCACTCTTTACTCCGTTAAAAATAAAAACAAACAAATTAAACAATTACCCAAAATAAATATCAAATAATTAACATTAACAACCATATATTAATTAAACACAACTTACTTGTGACCCTTTACCCCGATAAACCCCAAAACACACACCTAAAATTGTTTACACAATTAGCATATTTAATTACCAATTAACATTTAATAAGAAACAAATGATTAATTTATCAATAAAATTAAAAATCACTTTTGGGTGAAAAATCATATCTGAAATATCACCGTGGCTGCCGCATCAACAGGGGGTTAGGACTTTTAGGCGCAAAAATGTGCCTTCATTGTGTCAAGTGGAAACTTCACATCACTGCCACTACACTGCAGAGGGAAGAATTCTTTAGGCAGACAAACCAACACAACTAATGGCAAAAGAGGAGAGTGAAATACTTTACAAATGACACTAGTTTTACTCAATGCCTGAAGGCGGTTGCCATTAAAAAAAACACTCAAATGGCTGAAGTGTATAACCCACAATCTTCTTGTCCCATGAGTATGTTTATGTACTGTGGTAATGAGCTCTGGCTGAGAGCTAAAGTGCTCTGTAGCTTGGCCGAAAATCATTTTCCACAACACCAAGATGCTGCCCAAGATCACTAGCTGAAAGCCATAGAAATGTTGTCTTTATCACAAATAACTTGCTTGAGAAACTGCTTTGGGAACTTTATGTAGACCCACAAGTACTAACTAGATGCAAGGGATATTTAATTTTTCTTCCTCCTTTGCTGTGGCCTTCCATGTGAAGCATTTCCACCAACCTCTAGTAACGAGATGCAAACCAAACCAACATGATATCATTGATACTCCACTGAATTGTATCTGAAGTTAGCTCCCACTTAAGAGATCTTTGCTTCATTGATACATGAAAATTGAGTTTTCTTTGTGAGTACAACCTTTGCCATAAACTGACAATATTTCATCCATGGTCATCACCATTGTAGAGCATTGCCTGGCCAACGGCATTCATCCGCTCAAAATCACTCTTCTGCCCTATTATACCTCAATATTAACCTTTTATTTCAATCTATTAATCTTATTTTCCTATCAGACACTTACTATTACTTCCTCTCATTTCCTAAACACATTTATTCAAAAGACATTTTCATATTTATTGTCAGAGCAATATGTTCGTTATCACTTAAGCGCACTTGAATATTATCTGTTTTTTCACCCCATAAACAGCTTTATGTCTTTTTAAGTCCCATACAGCCTGATTCATGAAAGGTAAATGCGCTCGCAAAGGACCAGATTCTGAGAATCTGGCCCTTTGCGAGTGCAATTTTTGCATTTGGGATTCATCATCCCAAATGCAAAAATCGCTATTTCAGAACTCGCAAATTTGCGAGGAATAGCATTTAAGGAATCTCTATTAGAGATTCCTTAAATGCTATTCTTGAAACATTTAAAAATTGCGAATTCGCAATTTTGGGCCGCTATTTACCGCGAGGTCAAACCTCGTGGTAAATAGCGAAAACTTAGAAAAATGCTTTTAAAAGCATTTTTCTACGTTGCATGTTACACACACACATGTCTTTTGGACATGTGTGTGTGTAACATCTGTGTAATTTGACATTTCAGGGGTGTTACAGGGTGTCCTTTGGACACCCATGCACCCTTGAAATCGCAATCTCATTTGCGATTAGCTAATGACTCCCCATGCATTCCTATGGGCCTTTAGGCCCATAGGAATGAATGGGGAGTTATTCCTTACTTGCGATTAGCAATTAGCTAATAGCAAATAAGGAATCTGTAGGAATCGCAAAAAATATTGCGAATCCTACATGAATCCCGTTTTGCGAGTCTGGAATAGCGATTCCTTATGAATCGCTATTTCAGACTCGCAAAACTTCACAATGATGAATCTGGCCGTAAGACTTTATTACTTTTTAAATCCTACACGTTTTCTGCATTAAGCTTTTGCTGTGCTCTCGCCTCAGTCAGGGTAGGGCTTTGTCTGAGTTAATGGACACCTATGTATGACATGGTTCCCCACTTACATGTCCAATTAATGACGGTCTAGGGTGGTCTTTTTTTCCCTGACACATAGGTTAACATTACCGACGTAAATGCTGAAAGTGCATGGAATTTAATTTGAATCAAGATGATAGTGTCCCTTTCTACAATAGGACCCAAAGAAACTGTGCTTTAAAAAGCAATCCGGTCAGCCCTTTCCCAGTTCAAAAGATCGGAAACAAATTGGGTTTATCTCCAAAACTGGCCAGCTGACACATTCCAACCTACCTCTCGGATATAGAAGTTTTATTTCATTCTGCCCCTCTAGGCCAGAGAGAATTAATATTTGCACCTGCACTGGTCATTGTTAGAAAGCAGTCTTGCAAGGTCCCAGAAAATCAGTGCATAACTCCTTCAAAATTCTTTCTTAGAACTGATTCCACAGGCCTTTAACCCTCTTCAGACTGTTACTTTGACCCTCTTTCACTTACAGCAGGTCTGCCTGAGATATCCACCTTTTAGTAAACAGAATTGGAGATCCGAACGCTAAAACATGTGAGCCATACAGTTTAAATTGTTCTCCCACAGCAATTATATTTATCTTTTCCATTCCCCTACACTGAAAGCACAATTTAAACCAGTTCAAATCGAAATAACTGGTTTTAAACATCAACTGTGAAATTCTCCTTTTTGAATCTCCTGAATTTACTTTCAGTGGAAAATAACTCAAAGTCAGTTGCTCGCTGAGATGATCGACTGTGGTCATTGACCTGACCCAGCCAAAAAGTATTATATGTCTCCTCCCACCACCTTTCTGCCTACGTTTTCCACTTTTATGACCCAGTTTTCGCTTGCTTAAGGACTCTGTGCACTTTACCTCTGCTAACCAGTGCTAAAATGCATTTGCTCTCGTCCCTAAACATGGTAATATTGGCTCATTCCCAATTGGCACGTTTAATTTACTTATAAGTCCATAGTAAAGTGCACTACATGTCCCAGGGGCCTGTTAATTAAATACTACTAGGTGGTCTGCCCTAAGCCCCACTCTATTTAACATGTTTGTCCACCCCCTAGCCCTACTGGCCAAAGCCGAGAACATGGCTATGGTATCACATACAGACGGTACTCAAATAGTATTTACCTTCTCCAGCAATACTAAACAAGACCAGGCAAGATTCCCGGGCGACCTTATGGCCATCTCTGAATGGATGACCAATAACTGTTTGCGACTGAATTCCACAAAGTCAGAAGTGCTTTTGGTGGGTCGAGATACCCACCTATGGGGCAATCAATGTTGGCCTAAAGCCCTAGGCACCCCTCCCCAGCCAAAAAGCGTGGTTAAGAATCTGGGAGTAATGATGGACAGCACCCTTTCATTCAAACTTCAGGCTAAGGCTGTGGCAGGTACCTGTATTGGTCTTCTACAGGGCCTAAAACTCAATCTGGGGCTATTCGATGCATCCACCCAACAGACGATTGTACAATCCACAGTCCTATCATGTTTGGACTATTGCAATGGGCTACTACTTGGTGCCAACAAAGCGGTGATGAAAAGGCTTCAACGGGCTCAGAATGCTGCTGCCTGCACGCTTTTCACCCTACCTAAACTCTGTCATGCCTCTGACCTCCTGCGACAGCTTCACTGGTTACTTATTGGACAGAGAGCTCACTTCAAGACTCTATGTACCACACACAAGATCCTGCATGGCCTCGGTCTGCAAATCTTGAGCGATCTATGCTCGGTGTATACCCCGGATCGGGCCCTGCGCTCGGTAGACCTACACCAGGTCTGTCTCCGGTGAGTGGTCCCCCCGCCCTCTGGAATACCATCCCTCTTGCTGCCTGACCACTAGGCTTTCAGGAAACTGATCAAGACATGGCTCTTTTCCAATCTTTAGCCTACTCCCGCTCTGTTCGCCGCTATCCTGGCTTAGCGTTGGGACGCCTCGTTGCTGGGGCAGCCATGCGCTCTGCAAATGCTGATAACGTAGCATAAGTTCTAGACCTGTGAAGACTCTACCAAGAAGAAGGACTTCTGTGCTGCTAAGGGACGACCACTCTGCTGGACTGTTGCTTTGCTGGACTCATGCCTTGCTGTTCTGTCCTGTTGCAGCTCTTATCCTGCCTGAGTCACTTGAACTCCGAGTGGCTCTAAAGGTTTGCTGGTTTGCCTCCTGATCTGAAGTCCCAGTGACATTAAAGACGCCCAACGGCACCTGGACTCTGCCATCTGTAAGTCTACCCTGCCAAACGTTGACATCCAGTACTAGAACCTTGGAAGTGAATCCTAAGGGGATTGTTTCAGTTAAACCTCTGCATCCTCTCTCGAACTAGCACAACCCCACCATTGCACGGATCAGAATCATTTTACCCAGTCACGTGGCCAGAACTGCTGCATCGCCTTGCCTGCGTTCATCAATCTGATGCATCGCCTTCGTGACCAGCACTGCACAATGCTCTACTCAAAGTACTTCACATTTCCAACTACAACAACTTTGGCAACGAAGGTGAGAACTACACATTGCACCCCCTGTGCTTATCTGAGCTGACGCACAGCCACTGTTTCAGGGACCGGAACATCACAGCCATTGCGAGGATTGACAACAACACATCACGTTGGCTGTATCATCCATCCTCTTTGATGTCAACACAGCCAGGATTAAGGTACTTTTGTTCAACAGACCTAATTGGGCCCCTGTATCTGGCCTGCGCACCATAGTGGTCGGCCTGAATGTTCTTATTTGGCTCGGTCCGGCGCAACAAGGTATCCCAAGTAGGTGGCCTATTTCTTCTAAGAGCTATTTTACAGTTTGTTCTTGCATAATTCCTAACTCAAGTTCTACTTATTGGATTTTTGTCATCTTGCTTTATTTATTACATTGATCTCTAATTTTCTAACCTGGTGTGGAATCTTTTTGTATGGTGTTTTCACTGTTTTAATGTTTGAAGTGTTGCACACATACTTTAAACATTGCCTTTAATTTAAATATAAATGTATTCCCATAGCCAGGATTATGGGGATTCAATTTAAGTTTGTACATGTTCTGGAAAATCTTCCAGTAACTGAGCAACGGGGGGATTGGAAGAGAGCCATGGTGATGATTTATTGGGCTTACTCAGTTTAATCTGCATCAGGCTCCATAAAAAGTCCAGTGACATTTTTTATAAGGGCCACTGACTCCTGGAACTTCCCAATCTTCAGAAAATTACATAAAATGCATGAAAAAGGATGATATGTTAAAAAGGAGAATAGAGACTGTATAATGGGTAATGGTTTAATAGGATCCATATTAAATGAAGGGGTTCTGATCATAAAACACAAACAAGACAAAGCAGAGTGATTTTTAAATATCTCCATAGAACCCAGAGATGGAAATATAATTCCATATTACACATTACATTCTTTGTCCTTTTAAATTTCGTGTTTATTTTTGGCGAGTTAGCTTGAAAATTTTATTTTCTTCAAACCGAGGCCAACAATGAGCAGTGGTTGGAATTAGAAAATTTAGGTTTCGTTTTCCTTTCATGAATACATTGTTGATAAAATAGTGGAGTTGCAGTGGATTTGTGGAATTCTGTTGTTGCAGTAATTACAGCATAAATATGGATTTACCAGGTTTCCTAAATATTTTAGATGACTTTCAGATTTTACTAACAATGCTGTTTTACCTCAAATGCATCAATATAATACAGCCACAGAATGTGGTGCATAATTTGGGGGTTTCTGTTGCATAATTCAAATACATTGCTGTATCATTGTGTCCACTGTGCTGCATAATACTAGTAGCCTTGACCATGGTAAAGCTGTGCAAAGTGGGTTTGGAGACTGCCACTATGAGGAATAAACACATTTCACAGGAACTATAAAACATTTCACTGTTCCTTGTAAATATATGGATTTTTCACCACTACATTTGTTCAATAAAGGTACCCATAGTGAAATATATATATATATATATATATATATATATATATATATATATATATATATATATATATATATATAACACTCCTTTAAGAAAAGAAGCAGAGGCCAAGTAGGGGGGAGACAGGAAACACCTTTAATGAAGCTTTGACTCTCAATGGCGTATGCATTTCGGCATTGTCCAGCCTTCCTCAGCGCCCAGAGTCTATGAACAGGGTGTGGGCCAAAATGAAAGTTTTTAAACACAGTCCTGCCGCACACGGATAGGTTAGTCACTGGTCCCTCCTCCCGAATGTTCAAACTACTGCACCTGAAGCAGGGTGACTGCAGCGAAACTACAGATCCCAGAATGCTGCGCTTCATGAAGGTGAGTGATGCGGGGGGGGGGGTTTAGGGTGCTAGTTGCGGCGGAGGCTCATCATCTTGGCATCCACTGGTGTCCTGTTAAGTTGCTCCTACAAAGTGTCCCCTCCGGTCCCCTGACCCGCACAAACCTCCGAAGAAATGACCGGAACATGGCGTGGATTCGTCTGGAAAACCAGCTCGTCCATCGTGGTGCACAGGTGCCTCCAACTCCGCCAGAATCCAAGTGTCGAACTTCGGTGGTGAGCCTGGTAAAGTTTCAGTAACCTGAAGAGATGCAGCGCCGAAGCGGTTACCAGTGAAGTCCAGGCCTGCTTTAAATGCGGTGACCCCTGTAACGCGATACTGGCAATCGCGTGGAACATGCAGAACACTCCTTTAAGAAAAGAAGCAGAGGCCAAGTAGGGGGGAGACAGGAAACACCTTTAATGAAGCTTTGTGACTCTCAATGGCGTATGCATTTCGGCATTGTCCAGCCTTCCTCAGCGCCCAGAGTCTATGAACAGGGTGTGGGCCAAAATGAAAGTTTTTAAACACAGTCCTGCCTTACACGGATAGGTTAGTCACTGGTCCCTCCTCCCGAATGTTCAAACTACTGCACCTGAAGCAGGGTGACTGCAGCGAAACTACAGATTGCAGAATGCAGTGCTTCATGAAGGTGAGTGATATATATATATATATATATATTTTATTTTTATTTTTTATTTCTCCACCTGTATAATTAATACAACTAAAAAAAAATGAGCGGAAGGAGAGAGACCGTGTGTGTTTACGTATGTGTCTGAGTGGGTGTTAGAACATACTGGACCGCATATATGGGGCAATCCAATCGGTAAAAGATATGCATGATGTTCTGTTTAATTTGGGAACACAAAGTCATTGGAGGCCCAAAGAAGCAGATCTAATGTGATAAGGTCAACAGAGACCCATGATCTGCCTGGCTGGATGATTGTAAACAAGCGATCCTTTTTTCATCGTACCACAATAAACAAGGTTCAAATTGTTAAGTGAGTAGAATAAGTTACAGTTTTAGGTTAGGATTGTACTGATCTACTCCAGTTTATAACGGGGTATGAGCACAATTGTCATTTAAGGGTTGCCAGGGGTCACAGCTGTGAGCCCTGGCTTGGGTCCAGCGACCCCTGGCAATGTCTTTGCAACCCCTGGCCTCATAGATCACAAAGGCAGTGGAAGAAAAAGAAGGAAAACATGATCCCATGAGCCCTGTTTATATCCTGTTGTTCCTGCAGCATTGGGAAGTTTTAATACATTAGAGTTTGCATCTTACTTCAGACTGCAAATAGATAACATTCTGAAATGCTTGCAATGCATACCCAATTTTAATTCAAATGTGACTTTCCTGAAACTTATTACAAAAGCCACATTTAGCTCCTGTGAAGCTAACAGCAGGCGCTGAACTTTACATTTGCCTTTTCTGGGCTTCTCGCTCCACCAGAAAAGTTAATCGAAACCTAGTGGTCACCTGGCAGGTTATACCCGACTCACATTGACTCATAGCCAGTCATTTGGCGGATTGCCTCGGTTCTGCTGCTAGCCATGATACATACTTGGGCCACGATTTACTAATGCTTTGCACCAGGTTTGTGTTACTTTTGCAGCGCAAAGCCAACACAAAGGGTTATTCTGGGCTTTACTATTTAACTTAAATCAGGATTTGTGCTGGATAGTTTCTCAAAGCAATGCTAAACTACATTATACGCTGCTTTACGTTACTTTACGCCACGGGGTGTTCAATGGGTGGTATATGGATGTTTCAGAGTAACCATCCATAGATTTGGATGCAAACCCCTATCTACAAACATGCGTAGACAGAGATTTGTGATAAAATCTTAAGCCTACTTGAGGTAGGAGTAGCAAATAGAAATGTTTTGGTGTCTCCTCATCTTTCCTGCTTTGCCTATGTATTTGCATCATACAGCACACGTACAAAGCAAGAAAAGTGCTAAAGGATACAAAATAAACAGACCTCTGCACTATGGTGCAAAGGTGTGTTCCTTGGTGCATTGCAGCCTGAAGTGCACCAGCGCCAATAGGGAGCAAAACAGCGGCATATCTTAGTAGATATTGTGCTGTCCTTCTCTTACTCTTTCACTCAACCTAGTTGTTGCAGTGAGTTGTGTGATATCTTGTACTCTGGTTCTTGGTTTGTGATGATTGAAAGAATAGCTGAGCCTTTCATTTGAGGCTGTGCGGTAAAGGCTGTCTCTGGGCACTGGCTGGATGGTATGTTTGCCCTTGGCTTGGCCTGGCCTTACTGAGCTATTTCTTGGAATAGGGCACTGTGGATATGCGTGTGGAGATGTGTCCATGTTGCTGTATCTGGGTAGATGAATGCCGCAAACCTGACCTATCAAGGCAGCACTCTTGGCATATGTAGGAAATTGGGTGTTTAGTTGTGTTGCGTTGCCAACACAAGTAACAGATCAAGGATTAACCTTGCTGGGAACCAAGCACCCCATTGTAGCACTTAAGTCTCTCAGGATAGCAAAGCAGAGCAGTCCAAGGCCTACTCAGGGGAGGTGGTGTGGGCTAGTAATCACCTTTCACTTGCACGCAATAATAACACTCAATAAATGACTGTCCAGTCTGTTGTTTTTCTTTAGAAAGAGGAAAAGGACATATATTACACACACACACACAACTAAATAAAATGCAGTAACTTAAAAATATATACAGTGGCAGATGTAAGATACCATAGTTGGCATTACATAATCACCTTTGACCCCTAAAGGGCTCATATCAACATATGAGGTTACTCTACTGGCTTGGTCAAAGGTTCAAGAACAACAAACCACATGTTAAGGACATCTCTTTGTACGTAAATGCGATCATCAATAATAATAATTGTGTACATACACTTATTCCTGTTAATAAAGCACATTCACAGTGATTGAACATCATTGTAAACATTATTATCTAAATAAAGCATTTAAATTGATCATAGCATATGTATTGTTTTATGAACTTTTAAACCACTTAAATGCACTTATAGAAGTAGCTCCTAGAGGGCAGGCCCGGACTGGCCGTAGCGGGCACCGGGCAGATCCACTGTGGGCCGCCAGGGTTTTGAGCCCTTGGTGGGCTGTTTTTGTTATAGGGCCATTTTTGCAATATCGGCCTCTGTACCAAAATCGACTGAAACCGGCTCTGGCAAACAGCTCGGGGAAAGGGGGAGGTGGGGGTTGGGCGAGCACTCTGCCAGGGCCGGTTTTGGTTCCCAGTCCGGCCCTGCTAGAGGACTTCCCATTGTAATTTCACCTAGAGGGCACAGTATTCCCGGCTGAAGAGAATAAGCTCCAGCATTGGGAGTACTTTAAAAACACTGAATACAATCTTGAAAGGTTCAGGATTCCTGACACCCACAGACAGTATCTTAGAAACTCCTTTAGAGGAACTGCTGCACTCTTAAAGTTGGTGCCCCCTGCCCATTTTGGGGGCCTCCACAAGTCAGCACTCTAGTTTGGATCCAGCCATATGCAAATCAGTCTTGACTCTGTACCTCATGGGAATAATCCAACCTGAACTGCCAGGCCAGGTCCTCCCTGACCGGAAACAAGCATCTTGGGACCTATTTCGTGGTAACACCCTCATCAGCCAGGCTAGCTTGAATCCAGTGGCAAAGTGAGTAAGGGACCCATGTCTGGGACCAGTTTCAGGCATCGAGAGCAGCGGAGGTAGCCCACCCATTGATGCCCCGCCAGCTCTCATGCAGCCTGCATCTCCGTGTGCGGCAGGGGGAGCTGGCAGCTTTGCTGTCCGGGCCTGAAGGGATGATCCCTTTGAGGCGGAGGCCATCTGCCACCCCAGATATGGGCAAGAAGAGTGGGGCAGGCCCACCACTACTGGGGGCAGATAAGACAGTGCTCCCTCATCCTCCTCTGCTTCAGGGGCTGTGATGTGGTGCCAGTCCCCATTTCAATAAAAACTGCAGGGGAATGGGGTCCCTAGGCAAGTAGAGAGTCCAAGGAGGGGGACCAACGCAGACCCCCTCCCGAAGTAAAATTAAAAAATGAATCCTGCACTGGGCCCTGGCATACCCGGGATTAAGGTGTGAAACGGCAGTGGAACCCCACATGCTTTGTGGCCAGTAAAAGGTCACCAATATTTAAAATACCATAACACAGATCCCATTAGAATTCACAAGGCAATAGAGTCTCCTCTGTGCAAGAGTTTTTAAAGGGGAGTGGAAGGTTCCAGAAGCCAGGCACCCCTGGCCAATTCTAGGGTGCCATGTCACCTCTCTAACTCTGTCCCAACCCTCCTGCACTGCATGCTGACAGTTCAAAATGGATTCATCCAGGAGTCCCTATTCAAATCTCCTCTGGGTTCCTCAGCTCCACCCCTCGTGGACATCACTGCCAGTGCTTTTCTCACTAGATTTTCAAAGGGAAGCCTCATCTGTTAGCTACAGAGTTCTGGGCTTCCTTCTTTGTTTAGTGGGCTTGGGCAGGCACATCCCTAGAACAGCGATTGATTCAAGCATATCATTCTGCCCCAACCATTTCCTACTCAGGAGCTGAGAAAAGCAATGTTCATGGCTCCCTTTGTGTGGGGAGGCCTTTGTTCCTGCTGCTGGAAATACATCTAATTAACCTGGCACAGCAGGGTGACAAAAGGCCTGATTCTCAGCTGAGCCAGGGAAATATGACAAATCATGACGGCAGATCTCATTGTGGAATTTGCAGATTGGATTTTCTTGCACAGGTTATACCCCAATGTAATACTTCACTGGTCTCTGTAGGCCAAAGGGTAATGAAACTACACTCTAAGGCAGTTCTCTCCATATTTGTATAATAAAGTATCATTACAGACAGAATGGTAAATAACACTGGCCATCCCGATTTGTGTTCACTAGCATAATAAGGCCTACTACAGGTCAATATCTAATCCTGCCGAGTCCCCACTGCTACAGACTACCTGTGTGCAGTTACCAGGCTGTGCACAACAGTAGCTTCCCAGTCATATATGCACACGATTGTGCACGTGTTCATGTGTAACCAGACAAGTGCCACTTACGCTTGTTGCATCGCACCTGCCTCATCTTAAAAGGTGTACTCTGGTGATAAACACGTGCAGGCCAATTGCCATATGATGGACACATGTAGTGAGACTCACACAGTAAAAAGTCCAAAACCGGGTGATCGAAAAAGCAAAAAATACAGGCATACTGAACATGGTGGAACCCAATTGTAACAGCATAGAATAGCTCCACCCATAGCATATTGTGGCACTATGTAAATTAATATAAATGTGTGATCCAAAAAACGATTCGTACCTACTTTTGAAATCTTTTGCCTTATTTAACTAATTTTTCATTTAAGTTTACTCCTTCATTTATTGCTTTAACTTGAGGTTGTGGTGTTACCAACTTAATTCCATTATGTAAAAGGTCATGCAACAGCACTTTCTCTAACATTATCAGGGTCAAATGTTTCTATTATGTCACTTCCTATGATGGCATCAGCGGCTGTCTATTTGTATGATGTCACATCTGCTACCCCAGGCATTTAAGTGAATTGCCACCCATGAGTGCATGGTCGCCCAGAATGATACTATAGAGTAACTATGTGGCACTTAATATAAATTTTAAAGAGGAGTGGAGGTATAGATAACCACAATAAAGTTTTAGTTACCCAAGACTCAAAGGGTGGGTGTCATACTGATTCAATTGATCATAGATCATGATAGCAAAATATTGCACTGTGACCAAACATTATCCTTATAATTACTAAAGACACATTCTGCTGCAGTAGAAGCCGTGACAAACTTCACTTAGGTTAATCTCTTTGAAACTGGTCCCTTATTGTTTTTGTTCCCATTCAGAGAAGAAGTGGCCTGGTAGTTCGGGCTTGACACTTCCTGTTGGATCAGGAACAAGGCTGACTTGCCAAGGTCTCTAATGGTACAGTGAGCCAAAAACATGAACTGCAAAGTAGGTCAAAGCAATTACCAGTTGCTGAGTTTAATTCAGGCATTCCTAATATCTCTTTTTAGGTTTGGTTGAAAAGCTTTATGTCCTAGGGAGTGCTTCAATAATTCTGCATATGTGCATTGTTTTCAGCATGTGGCTAAGACTGTTAAACACTTTCAGAAGCCACTAAATGCAACACAGTATATACTCTATCCAAATACCTACTTGTAGTAGGACTTGGAGAAGTATAAATACGCCTGTCATTTGTTACTTTTTTTGCTAAGAACTATTTTGCACACAAAATAGCTACATCAGAAATAAAAAAAGTAATTGAAAAATGAAACCTAAGAATTATTATAGCGCACTCACATGGTTTTCTTTTTTTTTACATTAAGTAGGTGTTTATTTCTTATTTTTCATCTATTTCTTTTGAAAGGGACATTTTATACATCTAGGCTTTTTGTAGTTCTTTCTTGTAGGAATTTAAAAACACAATAATACTAGGTCTAGGCTGAACTCGTGGAGCTTCACTATGCAGGGAGTCCATGGTGTTACAAAACAACTCTCTGAGATTCAGCGTAATTCCGCAAATGGCAGAAATAGGCATGCTGCGCTGCTTGCGCTGTGATTTAGTGTCAAGAGCTCGTTCCATGCTGAAAGATCTGAGTGAATGGCACCACGAGGCACGCCAGGATGGCGCAGCTTCTGGAGATGATTTTACTGCTGCTCAGGTAGATTTACTACTGAAGCAGCAGCTTTCTGATTGCAAACAGTTGTGACCGCCCGCATTGGAAAGATCTCGCCAAGTGCCCACCCAGTGACCAAAAATCGCCAAATCTCACCCGTGCTCGCCAACTTACCAATTTTGAGCCAGGTGCGAGAAAAATCACCGCCAAACGACAGTTGGCAGAATTTGTCAGAACTCCACATTGCAAGCGGAACACAGAGTGGCCACAATTCTACTAATTCTACTAAGGGAGTGGAACATATCACCCACCCCTAAATAATACTAGGATCAGGTCTGTGGTAAAAAACATAAATGTGAGTAATATTTTGAATATTGGAAACTCTGTAAAGAATTGTATTTCAATAATGTAATGTTAGGTGGATTTGAAGAGCACTGCTTGCCACCCACGAGGGTATTCAGGCGCTGAGATAATGTTCAAATTACACATACTAATTTAATCAACCGAACTCTCTGCAAATTACCATTGATTTGGTACCAAATATAATTCAATTATTTTTGCCAAAATAACCATATAGATATTTTGAGAGAAACTTTTAGGAGGAATAATATTTTTGGTGTAGATTTGACACAGACGCATTACTACTGTGCTAAGATCAGACAATTTTGAAGAAAGCTTCTCAATGCAGTAACATGCAACTGCTGTAGAGCTAGCATTTAAATAGCTATATAATAGTCATGTTTTAGGTCTTGTTGTTTGAAACTTTGTTCCCTGCTTGGCCTCTTTTCTAGGGAATTTGGCTGGTTCTTCTAAGGTAAAATTACAGAAGTGGCAGAGAAGGGGGAATGTTTCAGAAAGCATGTAAGTGTACTCTCAATCCAAGTAATACAGTGGCAGTGTGTTGTAAAAGAGCATACCTCTAGTGCATGGGAAACAACATGGACACTGCCTTTTCGGCGCATTCGAGTCACTTTGTGATGTCACTCCATTCACCTTGTCTTAATACAGGAGCCTCGTCACGTTAATGTTGCATTACTTAAGCTACAGATGTTTATGTGAGCAGTATTCCATGTAGGATTTGCTGCATAAGAAGGTATTAAGAAACAAGGGTAGTCTCGTGGTCAGACATAAGAATATGGAGAAAGAGAGATTAAAGTAATTAGTGTGGAAGTGCGTTCACGGGGGTGTATTTCTGCATCTGTGTGTGTCTGTGTCAATTAGCCAAGTATGGTACCTACATCTTTTCAGCCTGTCAAAGGGCAGAAGAACAATTATAAATGCTCCTAAGCTGACAAATAAGGAGTAGGTGAGGTAAAGCATTCGGGAACCTCTAGCCCATGTTACCATAACTCATTGCATAGGATAGGATACCCTTCCAGTGGAATATGTGTTGAAACAACACTTGTAGATTTTTAGTGAGACTGGGACATCTACAGCCCAACCTTGAGAATAAAGAGGCTGCTACTTCATGGTGCAGCCTTTAGTCTGAAAGATAATGGAACAATCTGCATTTTCTAGATCTCTGCAAGGTTACCATAAGAACGATGCTATCACTACTTGAACTGGACTATCAGAAAGCAGAGTGCTGACAAAGATCTGTGTTGATGTGCCATCTATGTATGCCATCTATGTTTGGCAGGATTCTCCTCAATATTTTCAGTGAAGGGAGGAAGTCTCTGGGGATAAGAAACCTCCTTTTAGAATGCCAATGTGAAGTGAACAGGCCTGGAAGAACCAAAGACTACATGTTCCTTAACAGCCACCATGTGGCCAATGACATATACTTCGAAGGGTCAATTTTGATAAATATTTGGGACAACTACTAACATCATGGGCAGCAAAAGCAAACAATTATGGCTGAACATATTTTCATCTGAAATATTAGTAAGCATGTATGAAGTATCTGGGTGCCTATTCCAGAAAGAAAACTGATACAAATGAGTGGTTCCCTTTGTCAACTTTGAACAATAGACTATTTGCATACCAGATGCTATGAGCTCTATAATCCTTTGGAATCAACACACTGAAGCTGGCCCTTAAACCTTAACATGAAAGTCCAACTCCTACAAAGTGGTCATAATGCCAGTAGAAGGGAAAGGCTCCTCCTCCAAAAGATAAGCATCATCACTTCTATAGGAGAACAGTTCTTAGCATTCTTCTTTACAAAAAGAACAAGCAACAGTGAAGTAGTCATGTGACACTGGAGCTCTACCCGGAGGATGCAATAATCCCCCATTCATACATATGATTGGAAATGTGTGAGCTAAAACCATAGGTAAAACCATCACAGCAAAAACCTTGATAAAAACACTGTAAATTAAATGCCGGCTACCTGCATTTCCTGTACATCTCTCACCTGCCACATACAAGAGGAAATCTATGCGAGGAGAATAAATATACATTTCAAAGAGGTGGAAGAATCCTTTAGCGCCCGGGCATTCAAAGGTTCCTGGCTTAAGAGCAGCCAACATTTGGGGCTAAGTGCCCTCTTCAATGTTCAGTGGGCTAGGCAAATTAAAAGGATAGATATATTATAAGGTATGAAGACTCCAGTTCTCTCATTAACAGCAAAGGTGTGAGAAAAAAAAGCTTTTTATTTCCACAGATGGTTCCTCTGAGAACACATTAAGACAGGAGGTTAAAAGATGTAATTTAAGGGAGGAAGGAGTCAGGAGGAAGGAGTCAGAAATCTTGCCCAGTAACATACAATCCCTCTAGATACCTCTCCATGCCATACTGAGGAAATGTACTTCACTTGCAGCAATATCTGGTGTTATAGTCACTCACTGCAGGGATTCGCGTCAGGCCCCATTGTAAATGTACAGACACTGGGCGAGATGCACTCAGACTCTCATCCATCCAAAATATATCCATATTAAATTAATAGCACAAAAGCTTCTAGTTATGCTATTTTACGGCTCAGGGAGCCAAGTTTCTTTTTCAGCTCTGGTGCAGTGGAGAAGTAACCCATGGAATGATTTCAGATCACAGAGAGACATTGTAAATGGTCCTTCTACTCACAGAGCTACAAAGATTATGGTCCACTTGAAAGACATCATTGCTACATAACTTTGTACATGTTGCAGTTAGCCAAGGTGCTTTCTTTGTAATACAATATATGTAATAACTTGTGCAATCAATGCGGAGAGGATAAAAACAACAAAAACACACACGGGAATCTCTTATAGTCGATATATAAAATATTTTCATATACAAATCAAAATTAGCAGGGTACAATCAAAACTGAAGTTAAATCAATGCATATACATGAAAAAGGTACAGTACATTTTACCTATAATTCATGGGTAAAAACATCCATTCCTAGTTTAATCAAAACAGTGACATCCTAATAAATAAAACAGTCACTTAAAATACATCAATTATTGGGGAAATGGACAGTACAGTCGACGTTTCGGTCTTCTGCAATGTAAATCCCTCAGACCATCTTCATGACAATAGAAACTGCATATAGCAATGACACCTTTGACAAAAAGGTCAATCTGTGAAAACTTTAGCAGAATTGGTTCAATTTCGAAGACACTCACTGGTGCTCCTCACCTCACTCGGATGTATTGGTTGACAGAGCAGTGATGCCGATACCTTAAGGCGTATGAATTGGTCTCAATGCATACAAATTAGTCTTGTGATTCACTCTTTACAACAGCCAATATTTAATTCCGGCAGATGAACAAACAGGCAGCAGTCCCTCAAGATAGACGACTATACTGGTCTATCTTGAGGTCTCTGAAGCCTATTGTACAAAACTGTGAAACATTTATTTCACTCTTCTATTATTTTCATTTATTTACCAATTTTCCAACAGACAAACATGATGACCAATATGGTAATAAATATTCTTTGGACCTGAACTGGTTCCTGGGGACTCTTGATCAGGACTCAATCTCGTTTTGAAAAATATTATTGGGTTATCCACCAGAGAGATGCAATTGTCAGCTCCAAGAATTACTCCAAATAATTATTTTAAAAAGTGCTTATGTCACGCTGTTATGATTCTAGTACATCGCTAGGCTGTGCCAGTCTTGAAAATACTCTTCACGCATATATTTCTCTTGACATACTCCCAGTAGAATCCTTGTAGAACACCCGCATCTCCCTAATAGCAGTCTGGGTCCAATTTGACACTAATTTTAAATATTCTTTTAATAGGTTTCTGCAAAATGTTCCAACAATCTCCCAGCATTACAGGACAGCAGAATAGAGTAAAACATGCACTTCAAAACAAATATACTATTAGGCACATTACACTTACGATTAACCACTATGTCAATGAATTCTACCATTAAAGTAGGTCTATTTGTTTTTGATATATTTGAGCAAGCGTAACAACATGAACCTGTTTCGTGCATAGTGTACTTTTTGAAAGGTTTTATGATGCTCAATTAAATTAAGTGAATTTTGTTTAGATAAATATTAACTTGCCTGAATGTTTAAGTAACATATCCTATATTTAATAATAAGAGCAATCCAAAAACAGTATCATATACACTTCTCTAGCATATGTGGTCTGAGCTAGAACATCAATTCTGGTTTGCCAACAAATACAATAAACAAAAAAATAAAAAGAAAGGAAAAGCAAGCGAAATCAGCTCCTAAAAATGTACAAAGTCACACCACCAAACAGGGTGCTACTTCATGAAAAAGTTATCACCGGATCAGTGTTAAACAATCGTATAGTACATGAAAGTAAAATCTAACATTTTAAACATATTGTGCTTAATGAGATCCTTTATAATAAAAGTATAATAGACAAAAAGTATAGTGGGGAAAGTCCGTCAATGCTTAATGTCACTCTTAATAAACACTGAGTTAATACAGTAATTAAAACATCAGTGTGGCCATTTACCATGTGTGTGATGTTTGCACAGAAAAAGCTGATTAATCTTTTCCTTTAGCTATAGAGCACTTCCTGTCCCCACATTTGGGGTATTACCTTCATTTTAGATTGCACACCAACAGAAGGAAAAAGATCTGGCAGAGAAAGAGAAAGTGATTCAGAGCATGACAAAGAGGTGGTAATGCAGTGGAGCAGAGTTGGAAAAGGGGTGGTGCTTCTAAAGCTGATGGGGCTGAGTGGTTGGAAGAGGAAGTGTGGAGCAAAAAAAGGAGTACTAGGAATGGAGTGAGCAGTGTGAAAAGTAGATGTGAAGGGGCCAGTGCTTAGGAAGAGATGAAAATTGGGAAGAGGATGGAGAATGGTGCAGTAAGAAATGCCACCCGGGAACACTGCAACAGTCGCCAGAAAGAAGATTTATAAGAGGGACTGCAAAACTGTAACATACAAATGAACACCACATACAAATTGGGCAGGGTAACAGTGAGCATTGTTCTTCTTGCACTACATTCGCAGGCAACAATATTATAGTTTTTATCTAGTTAATTCTAACTTTCAGGTTCTACTATCTTGGGAAAACAGCTCTGCAAATACTGAATTTCACAGTTAATTACTGGAAGTACAGCATACACATTGTTTAGAATTAAAACAATTTTGATTTTGCCAATAATTATCACGGTTAAGGTTGAAAATCTGAAGAAAGCATTAGGCTCACTGAGAATTTGTCCAGGTACAAGATTTATGTTGCTACAAAAGTAAGCAAATGCTAACGTTGTTAAGAATTACTCTGCAAATCACTGCAGAAATACAAGTGTCATCACTTTTAAACATTTTCTGCTGATTAAATTTGACATGTTTTTCAGATAAAAAATGTTTTACAAAGGACCTCCATCTCAAATATCATGAAGTGTGAAATATTGAGCATACATTTATGAAATAAGACGGCAAACTTCCTTAGTTCCAATAAATTTTGGTTAAGTTATTATTAATCAAGATCCGTTGCCATGTTCTAATAGCATTTGTCCTGAATACTGAGTCATTCATGCACAGTTTGAATCTAAATCCCTCTTAAAATCAGTACTGCTTTTCGCTGCCTGTTTGAGAATAAATCATGTATTACTCCGAAAGACAAAAACACAATAAGTGGTGAAGTGCTTGCAAAAGTTTTAGCCACAGACGATTGCTTGGGTTGCAATTCAGTCTATTTTTCTTCATACACTATGCAACCTAAATATTCAAGCCATAATCAAATCAGCCTTGGCTGTGCTTCACTAGAAGAAAGGTGTACCCGGAACTGCCAGGCAAGATCTCCTCTGAATGTGAACACAAGCAACTCCCGTACCTTTCTTTTACGGTTTCATCTGGATGCTCACATTTACACAAAACAATATTTTATCACATGCACACTCACATTTCCTATTTAGTCTGGATACAGGGAAAAATGTGTCCTCTTAAACATTCTCGCTTTAACCATTGTCCAGAACTTTTATTTAATTCATTTAGTAGAATGTATATTAGTTTATTGGTGTACCATGCTTATGCAGCATGTAAGTGTTTCTAAGAAGTAGTCTGGTTACTGATGGAGTGACTGGGTACGACAGATGGAGTGACTGGGGACAACAGATGGCTGGGGAATAAGCATTATAGGCAGTGGTGGTGTACCATTCTCTGCAGGATCACACATGAGTAGGGAGGTTGCTTCTGGTCTTAACCGGAGCCACAGGTCATGTGTAGGCTACAATCTATGCAGTCATGATCCATAGGCAACATCGTACATGAGGGTATTTAGACAAGAGTACATAATATTGTCTAGTTTTATATAGAATTGGAGTATTATAGATAATTAAATCTCTAGAGGGCAGATTTCTATGCGAAAAAAAAGTACCTTGCGGGATGAAAGCATAGGTTGATTTGGAAAGCAGAACATTGGCATCTGGTTAAGGCGCATAATGAGAATTCTTGATTATCAAAGGAAGGGAGGAGGAATGATTGTCCTATCAGTTCCCCAAGTCATCTACAGTTAATCAGAGTTAGATAGCACACTTGTAACCACGTTGCCAGGAGATCTGTTGAAAACCCCTCATAAACGCTGTGTATTCGAAAAGCGGTTTTTCTTGATTCTCTGCCCCACACTAGCGTTGTGGCATTTATCATAGGGTTCGACAACGTGCACCATGCCAGCCTCACCCGAGGTAGTCTCTGGTGTAACGTGGCAGTCTCCAGAGATCTCCAATTGTAACCCCACCAACAGGTTTTCATCGATTAAAAAATAGTCTCCAAACAACATCCGTACTTTATTTTGTTGTTGGACAACTAATTAAAAAGAGATAGATGGGTATGCTATGTGGACCGGGTAAATGAGTCTCAAGCATATCACTTTTTATTCACATACGTCGACATGTTTCAGCTCGCTTGGCCCTTAGGTCTATGGAGCCTTCGTCAGGACAAAAAACATAACATAAAGTGTTAAAAATACTTTGCCAATTTGTGTAGTATTAAGCGGGTTTCTAACGTTTTAGTCTTACCCACTGTGGTTCGATTATTTCCACCTGAAACAAAAAAGAATAATTGTGGGGTGGCTTCATTTATTCGTGACAAGTGCATATGTAATTTACATGCATAGTATTCATTCAAATACTACTCAAGGAGGTACTCGTGGCGAATTAAAAGATCGAGCGATACTTCATGGGTGTAGATATCTAATGTAGCTTCTTATTTACGTTCTGGATAAAAGGGCTGATGTTTACGCCTTCTTTTTATAATGACAGATTTCCATTCAGGGCATCGCACGCCCAATATTAGGTACTTAATGGGGGAGGCGATGGTACTCGATAGGATTATGTGGTAATCACTGTCCTGCAATATTCAAAATGTACACACAATCTTTGCTAATTACTGTATTACACTCGGGCTAGTGCATGTTTTAGTATTAACAATGCCATTCTGATCTTATCGCCACAATGCTGGTTGCTCTACTAGCTAGTTCATGTTCTATACCTCATAATAAACAAACAAAGCCCATTGTAAGTCGCTATGCAGATTGTGATTTAAACGCATTACCTGAGCGTGTATTCGTTTACCTGTAAATATAGGTGAATTCTCAGTGAACCTATAAGTAAAGGGAAAACAGGCAAAGAGACACCAGACAAAGCATTATTGTATATATAAAAAGAAGGGTGTTTGCATTGGGATGCGCCCGTGTACCCGAGATGTTTTCTTACCTAAAGGACGAAGTCGGTATTCTCCTTTAGAGGGAATGGACTAAATAGTCCCAGGTTAGATATGCAAAAAAGGAGGGGAGAATGCGTTACTTTACCCGGTGTAAATGCAGAATTCAATTCGGAAAACGAGCTTGTCTCTATGTCCTCACCCGCGTAGGAAGCATGTTCCGGGTCTTGTGTTGGCTCTGCCCTCTGGACGCGGAAACCATGCTTCCTACGGGGTTTTCTGCAGTGGTTGGTATAGTCATCGAAAGAGGACTCACCAGGGCTCAGAACCTCTCGTGCGGGTGCTGACTGTTACAACAGTGTGCTTTATGACTTTATAAATTTGGTCAAATTATTTATCCTAAACACCGGTAATACATATTTATCTGTGTGTAAAAAATGACTTTTAGAAAAGTTGAATAACTAATATGGTCGCAAAATCAAAATCATATAACGCTTCCCCCATAGTGCACTTAGCGTAAGTATTGCAGTAAATTGGCAAACATCTCATGTTTATACATGAACATTGTGGAAAACTAGTTCTTTGAGTGGAAGTTCAGTATGGATTCAGTGATAGAGATAGACAAAGGACTAATGTTTTTGGTAACTCGCTATTCACTGATAGAATCAGTTAGTTCATTCTGGTTGCATTTAAATCAGGTTAACTCGCTAGTGTCTCCTAAGCTTAGTTAATTTCGGCCGGTATTTCATTCTAAATTCATTCAAATCACATTTGGACTCAAAATAATCAATGGCTATGTTATTGAGTTCATCAAAATGGACAAAGGACTTTTGTTTCTGGTATCTCACTAATATCTGTTGAGCTTAGTTAATTCAGGCAGATGTTTCATTCTGTGTACATTTAAATCACATTTGGAATCCCAAGATCACTGGCTTTGATGTTGAGGTACAGGCAATGTGGCATAGTTAAATCAAAAGGATTAACTTAACGTGCAAAGAGATGCCATGAAATGTGATCGTTCAGACCATATTTATTAGTCTTCAAGCGGTCAACCCAACGTTGTTCTTTCTCGTAGAGAATTTTTTCTGCGTTGGGGGTCCCCTCTGATAATTTCTCGATGACTGTCCATTTTAGATCCTCGATGGTGTGGCCCAACTCTATAAAATGTGAACAGAGCTTGGTTGTATTCTTTTGGAGACGGATGTTACTCTTATGTTCTCCAATTCGTAATTTGACCTTCCTACAGGTCATCCCAATGTACTTTTTCTCACAGGGACATGTTACCATGTAAATCACATGTGATGAGTTGCAATTTGTATGTTGTTTTTGGCTCCAACTGAAGGTTGGAGTCAATTGCAAAGTTTTTGTGGTAGTGGTCGATTTACATGCCAAACACGTTCCGCAGGGATAGTGTCCAGTTACAGGTGTCATATGCGGATCTCTGATTTGTCTCAGTGAAGTTTTCTGTCGTGGGCGAGTGTGTACCAGCAGATCCCGCAGGTTTTTTGTGTGTTTATTGGCAAAGCGAGGCTTCGGCCAATTATACTTGCCTGTGTTTAGTATGTGCCAGTTCTTATTAATTAATTTGTTCACTTGATAAGTCGCTGGACTAAAAGTCGTAACACATGTCATAAGGTCTTCTTCTGGAGCCTTTTCGTAAGTTGCAAAGAGGCATTCTCTGGATTGGTGTTTTGCCCTCTTGCGACATTTGGATATCGTTGAAGGTTTGTACTCCCTTTGTAGGAGTCTGTCACTGAGTTCCTTTGATTGTTTGTTGTAGTCAGTCTCCCGACTACAGTTTTGTTTAAGTCTCAGGAACTGACTATATGGCAGGTTATCTCTCAATGGTTGGGGATGGTAACTCTTGTAGGATAACAAGCTGTTCTTAGCAGTTGGTTTTCAGAAGGTTTTCGTCTCAACTTTTCCATCTTTAATATAGATAGTGAGGTCCAAGAAGTCGATGCTTTCATTATCCTCTGTATGTGTAAATCGAAGACACCGGTCTCTGGTGTTCAGCCACTCGATGAATTGTTTCAAGTCTTGATCTATCCGCCAGAGCAGCAAAATATCATCAATATAGCGCTTTCAGTAGAGTATACTGGAAGCAAACGGGTTTACTGTGGTAAGGACATACTCAGTTTCAAAATTGTTCACATAGAGCCCAGCAACCGATGGGGCAAAGGCACTCCCCATCGATGTTCCATGGCTTTGTAAAAATAATTGTCCATCAAATTCAAAATAATTTTCGGTTAGTGTCAGCCGGCAACATTCAAGGACAAAGTGTCTGGGTGTGTTGTATTTCCAGTCCTCCATAAAAAGGACGTCTTCCAACATTTCCATTGTTTCTTTTTGTGGGAGACTCGTATACAAGAATTCTACATCCAATGCAACAAGCAGCATTGTCGTAGGCTCAAAGAGCATGTCTTTTAGTTGGTTTAGTAAGTCCCTTGTATCTTTTAGAAACGCTGGAGTCTTTTGGACCAGTGGTCGAAGAAATTGGTCAGCGAACTTCGAGAGGGGTTCCAGAACAGATCCTATACCAGATACAATCGGGCGTCCGGGGGCGGGGGGTTGGGGGGGCTTGAGTTTGTTTTTGTGGGTCTTTGGCAAGGAGTAAAAGAAGGGAATTTTAGGATCAGATGTTATTAAAAATTCTGCTTCCTTTCTTGTAATCCATGCATTCGTCTCCGCTTTGTAAACCATCATAGCTATTGTGGTTTTTAATCTTGAGGTCGGATCTGAGGTGATTTTAGTATAGAACTTTTCATCCGCAAGTAGTTTCAAGCATTGGTCTCTATATCCCTCTCTTCCTAGAATTACCACTCCTCCACCCTTATCCGCGGGTTTGATTATGATTTCTTCATTTGTCTGAAGTTGTTCCAATGCTACGCGTTCTTTCTTAGTGAGGTTTCGGAAAGGTTTTTTAACATCCCTCTGTATTTCATCAACACCCTTAAAAATGGCCTGCTCGAATGCTTGAATTTCAATTGGTACCAAACTTTGTGGAGGAGTGAATGTCGATTTCTTCTTGAGGTTAGTATCACCCTCATTAACCACTCGTGTTGATCCAGAAAAATGAGCTTTTAATTTGAATGTGCGACAAAATTCAGATAATTTGCACTTTAGTTTGAAAGTGTCCAGAGTGGGTGTGGGCACATAGCCTAATCCTTTGTTGAGCACCCGTTCTTGTTCTTCGGACAATATTATGTTGCTCAGATTCACTATTAGCGACTGGTCTTGCTCGTGCCTGGTTTCTCTGTTGTCATGCTCCGGGTTTGGACGTTCGTTTGCTGGTCTTGCCATGTGATATTAGTGAGATACCAGAAACAAAAGTCCTTTGTCCATTTTGATGAACTCAATAACATAGCCATTGATTATTTTGAGTCCAAATGTGATTTGAATGAATTTAGAATGAAATACCGGCCGGAATTAACTTAGCTTAGGAGACACTAGCGAGTTAACGTGATTTAAATGCAACCAGAATGAACTAACTGATTCTATCAGTGAATAGCGAGTTACCAAAAACATTAGTGCTTTGTCTATCTCTATCACTGAATCCATACTGAACTTCCACTCAAAGAACTCGTTTTCCACAATGTTCATGTATAAACATGAGATGTTTGCCAATTTATTGCAATACTTACGCTAAGTGCACTATGGGGGAAGCGTTATATGATTTTGAGACCATATTAGTTATTCAACTTTTGTAAAAGTCATTTTTTACACACAGATAAATATGTATTACCGGTGTTTAGGATAAATAATTTGACCAAATTTATAAAGTCATAAAGCACACTGTTGTAACAGTCAGTTAACCGCACAAGAGGTTCTGAGCTCCGGTGAGTCCTCTTTCGATGACTATACCAACCACTGCAGAAAACCCGTAGGAAGCATGGTTTCCGCGTCCAGAGGGCAGAGCCAGCACAAGACCCGGAACCTGCTTCCTACGCGGGTGAGGACATAGAGACAAGCTCGTTTTCCGAATTGAATTCTGCCTTTACACCGGGTAAAGTAACTCGATTCTCCCCTCCTTTTTTGCATATCTAGCCTGGGACTATTTAGTCCGTTCCCTCTGAAGGAGAATACCGACTTCGTCCTTTAGGTAAGAAAACATCTCGGGTACACGGGCGCGTACCAATGCAAACACCCGTCTTTTTAAATATACAATAATGCTTTGTCTGGTGTCTCTTTGCCTGTTTCCCTTTGCTTATAGGTTCACTGAGAATTCACCTATATTTACAGGTAAACGAATACACGCTCAGGTTATGCGTTTAAATCACAATCTGCATAGCGACTTACAATGGGATTTGTTTGTATTATTTTGAGGTATAGAACATGAACTAGCTAGTAGAGCAACCAGCATTGTGGCGATAAGATCAGAATGGCATTGTTAATACTAAAACATGCACTAGCCAGAGTGTAATACAGTAATTAGCAAAGATTGTGTGTACATTTTGAATATTGCAGGATAGTGATTACCACATAATCCTATCGAGTACCATCGCCTCCCCCATTAAGTACCTAATATTGGGAGTGCGATGACCTGAATGGAAATCTGTCATTATAAAAAGAAGGCGTAAACATCAGCCCTTTCATCCAGAACGTAAATAAGAGGCTACATTCGATACCTACACCCATGAAGCATCGCTCTATCTTTTAATTCGCCACGAGTACCTCCTTGAGTAGTATTTGAATGTATACTATGCATGTAAATTACATATGCACTTGTCACGATTAAATGAAGCCACCCCACAATTCTTCTTTTTTGTTTCAGGTGGAAATAATCGAACCACAGTGGGTAAGACTAAAACGTTAGAAACCCGCTTAATACTACACAAATTGTGCAAGTATTTTTAACACTTTATGCTATTTGTTTTTTTTGTCCTGACGAAGGCTCCATAGACCTAAGGGCCAAGCGAGCTGAAACATGTCGACGTATGGGAATAAAAAGTGATATGCTTGAGACTCGTTTACCCGGTCCACATAGCATACCCATCTATCTCTTTTTAATTAGTTGTCCAACAACAAAATAAAGTATGGGTGTTGTTTGGAGACTATTTTTTAAATCGATGAAAACCTGTTTGTGGGGTTACAATTGGAGATCTCTGGAGACTGCCACGTTACACCAGAGACTACCTTGCGTGAGGCTGGCATGGTGCACGTTGTCGAACCCTATGATAAATGCCACAACGCTAGTGTGGGGCGGAGAATCAAGATAAACCGCTTTTCGAATACACAGCGTTTATGAGGGTTTTTCAACATATCTCCTGGCAACGTGGTTACAAGTGTCCTATCTAACTCTGATTAACTGCATAATGAGAATTGTCTTGTTGGAAATGCTAGGGTCTGGAGATGTATTTTTCACTTATCAAGGCAGAGGGGGTTGAATTATCAAACGCATTCAGCCCATGGACTTTTGTCCTTATTGTGGAGTTGTAAACCAGTCTAAAAAAATATATTTAGCAAGATGTGTCTTCCTGTCAACTCAAAACACCACCACTTTCCCTTCTTTGAACGAATATTAAGCTTTTTGCATAAGATATCTGTAATAGCATGTCAAGAATTTGGTTTTAAGTAGATATTGAACATGTATTTTATGTAATTCTGAATGGGAATACAGAAATTTGTTTCCACGTAGACCAGAAATAGCAATTATAAACTAAAAAAAAGCCCAAAAAGACTTAATGTTTTTTCTTTTATATTTTAAGAGTGAGAGAAACAGAAACCTAGCAATAAATGGAGCACCTTTTTTTGAAAATGAAATTGATCTGAATTTAGAATGCCTTGACATTCATCCAAACATATTTCTTTTATTGTTTTGTCAAAATAATCTAATTCTCAGGGATACATTTTACAGAAACCCTATTCTTCCACTTTGTCTACATAGAGTACATATAACTAGACCCTGCAGAAGCGGGACCCTAAAAGGTACATGGAAAAGTTATTAGCTAATGCTACAAATTTGCTTTGTGATCTTAGAACAGTTTTCAGACAACTTGATAATTCTTTGCTGCACTGTTGTGTACACAATCCATGTATTTCTTACACTAGTAACACATATTCTTCATATTTTTGAATTCACACAATAAAATCGCCCTGAACCTTGATGCAAATTGGTAACTCGTGATAGGTTGTGTTGCTTCAGTTCTAAAAATGTGCAAGTATGTCATTCAATAACATGTCATTTTAAAGGTAAAAATGGAAACCAAGCAATGCTACCTAAAATCCTGTCAAACATTAAAATATAAAAGTGCAAATAAATGAAAACTGAACTTGCATGATATTTTGTGAGAAATATGAATATTACATTGCAGGCAAATCGTTTTAGATAAAGTTCAGACCTGCCTCAGAGGTGGAGCAGGGTACTGTTTAGACAACACTGTTTGTGGTAGGAGGAGCATTCCAAAGGCAAGTTTCGGTACGTAGAACAGTTGCGGGGACTGGTTGAAAATAGGTTACAAGTACCAGAATGTGATGAAAAGGGGGTTGAAACCGTACCAGGCAGGACAATGAACGCTTTCTTAATATTGACATTGCACATGTTCAGCATTCAGGACAAAAGGTATAAAGTGACTTCCCTGGAATCACACAATTTATTGTTAACTGTTAAAAATAGAGTTAAAAGCCTGGTCTGCATGATCCAAAGCCAGCAACGTAAGTACTAGACAACTATACCTCCCACCCACTTCCATCATTTCAATTGGACCCTCGACCAGGTAAGCCCCATAGCAACGTCCGTAGCTGAGCCAGAGAGACTATTAGCATGCCCGGATATATACACGAGTAATTTTTTTGTTGAAATAACTGGGCATCG